>NW_026870888.1:0-647157 GCF_033118175.1 Dama dama
AAAATGGATAGGAGTCCCAGGATCCCTGTGGCACGTGGAAAGGGACCCTGGGTCTCCCGGCTCATGTGGAGACGCGTCCCAATGGCCATGCCAAGACTCGAGGAGAATCCCGAGATGTCCCTCGCACCTAGGCAGGAGTCCTGACGTCGCTGAACACACACGTGTCTGGAAGGGCCCTCCCCGTCGTAACTCGAGAATATACCCCAGGTTCCGGCCGCAACTCGAGAAAAACCATGAGACTTCCCCGTCGCCGAGAGATGAGGCCCGATTCCCCTGCACTGCGTGCAGAGCAATTCCGTGTTCCACATCAAACATGAAAGGAGCCTTGATTTCCTTGATGGCACTCCAGAGAACACCGAAGATGACTGTTTCAAGTCTAGAGGGATCCCGGAGTCACAGTTGCAACATGAAAGGGCTCCGTGGACCCCAAATAAACTCGTGATGACAGCTTCGTCCCTGGCTTCGACTCAAGAGGAATACCCACTTTCCACAAGCACCTCAAGGGGAGGCTTCTCTCAGCTACAGGTATGTGAGAGGGACCCTGAGTTTGTGGCCTCAAGTGGAATCGACTCCGAGATGCTCTGACTCGAAGGAAGGCCGGATATCCCGGCGTTGAATTGAATGCAGGCTCGTCTTGCATCTCCCCCGAGGAAGGGATGTCTGAATCCCCTGTGGAGCCCACAGAGAAAGACCAGTTCTCCGCCTCATTGAGACCGGAGGCCTCACGTCTTTTGAAAACTCGAGAGGTCCGCGGAGATCAATGCTTCCAAAGGAGACGATGCCTGAATTCTCTTGAAAATAAATAGGAGTCCCAGGATCCCTGTGGCACGTGGAAAGGGACCCTGTGTCTCCCGCCTCACGTGGAGACGCATCCAAATGGCCATGCCAAGACTCGAGGAGAATCCCGAGGTGTCCCTCGCACCTAGGCAGGAGTCCTGACGTCACTGAACAAACACGTGTCTGGAAGGGCCCTCCCCGTCGTAACTCGAGAATATACCCCAGGTTCCGGCCGCAACTCGAGAAAAACCAGGAGACTTCCCCCTCGCCGCGAGATGAGGCCCGATTCCCCTGCATTGCGTGCAGACCAATTCCGTGTTCCACATCAAACATGAAAGGAGCCTTGATTTCCTTGAAGGCACTCCAGAGAACACCCAAGATCACTGTCTCAAGTCTAGAGGGATCCTGAGGTCACTTTAGCAACACGAAAGGGCTCCGTGGACCACAAATCAACTCGAGATGAGAGCTTCGTCCCTGGCTTCGACTCAAGAGGAATACCCACTTTCCACAAGCACCTCAAGAGGAGGCTTCTCTCAGCTACATGTATGTGAGAGGGACCCTGAGTTTGTGGCCTCAAGTGGAATGGACACCGAGATGCTCTGACTCGAAGGAAGGCCGGATATCCCTGCAGTGAATTGAATGCAGGCTCGTCTTGCATCTCCCACAACGAAGGGATGTCTGAATCCCCTGTGGTGACCACAGAGAAAGACCTAGTTATCCGCCTCATCGCGACCGGAGGCCTCACGTCCTTTGAAAAATCGAGAGGTCCGCGGAGATCAATGCTTCCAAAGGAGACGATGCCTGACTCCTCTTGAAAATGGATAGGAGTCCCAGGATCTCTGTGGCACGTGGAAAGGGACCCTGGGTCTCCCGCCTCACGTGGACACGCATCCCAATGGCCATGCCAAGACTCGAGGAGAATCCCGAGATGTCCCTCGCACCTAGGCAGGAGTCCTGACGTCGCTGAAGATACACGTGTCTGGAAGGGCCCTCCCCGTCATAACTCGAGAATATACCCCAGGTTCCGGCCGCAACTCGAGAAAAACCATGAGACTTCCCCCTCGCCGCGAGATGAGGCCCGATTCCCCTGCACTGCATGCAGAGCAATTCCGTGTTCCACATCAAACATGAAAGGAGCCTTGATTTCCTTGATGGCACTCCAGACAACACCCAAGATCACTGTCTCAAGTCTAGAGTGATCCTCAGGTCACTGTAGCAACACGAAAGGGCTCCGTGGACTCCAAATTAATTCGAGATGAGAGCTTCGTCCCTGGCTTCGACTCAAGTGGAATACCCACTTTCCACAAGCACCTCAAGAGGAGGCTTCTCTCAGCTACAGCTATGTGAGAGGGACCCTGAGTTTGTGGCCTCAAGTGGAATGGACACCGAGATGCTCTGACTCGAAGGAAGGCCGGATATCCCTGCAGTGAATTGAATGCAGGCTCGTCTTGCATCTCCCACGACGAACGGATGTCTGAATCCCCTGTGGAGACCACAGAGAAAGACCTAGTTCTCCGCCTCATCGCGACCGGAGGCCTCACGTCCTTTGAAAACTCGAGAGGTCCGCGGAGATCAATGCTTCCAAAGGAGACGATGCCTGACTCCTCTTGAAAATGGATAGGAGTCCCAGGATCCCTGTGGCACGTGGAAAGGGACCCTGGGTCTCCCGCCTCACGTGGAGACGCGTCCCTATGGCCATGCCAAGACTCGAGGAGAATCCCGAGGTGTCCCTCGCACCTAGGCAGGAGTCCTGACGTCGCTGAACAAACACGTGTCTGGAAGGGCCCTCCCCGTCGTAACTCCATAATATACCCCAGGTTCCGGCCGCAACTCGAGAAAAACCATGAGACTTCCCCCTCGCCGAGAGATGAGGCCCGATTCCCCTGCACTGCGTGCAGAGCATTTCCGTGTTCCACATCAAACATGAAAGGAGTCTTGATTTCCTGATGGCACTCCAGAGAAAACCCAAGATCAATGTCTCAAGTCTAGAGGGATGGTGAGTTCACTGTAGCAACATGAAAGGGCTCCGTGGACCCCAAATCAACTCGAGATGAGAGCTTAGTCCCTGGCTTCGACTCAAGAGGAATACCAAGTTTCCATAAGCACCTTAAGAGGAGGCTTCTCTCAGCTACAGGTATGTGAGAGGGATCCTGAGTTTGTGGCCTCAAGTGGAATGGACACCGAGATGCTCTGACTCGAACTAAGGCCGGATATCCGTGCAGTGAATTGAATGCAGGCTCGTCTTGCCTCTCCCAAGACGAAGGGATGTCTGAATCCCCTGTGGAGACTACCAAAAAATTCTGGTTCTCCGCCTCATCGCGACCCGAGGCCTCACATCCTTTGAAAACTCAAGAGGCCCGCGGAGATCAATGCTTCCAAAGGAGACGATGCCTGACTCCTGTTGAAAATGTATATGAGTCCCAGGATCCCTGTGGCACGTGGAAAGGGACCCTGGGTCTCCCGCCTCACGTGGAGACGCGTCCCAATTGCCATGCCAAGACTCGAGGAGAATCCCGAGGTGTCCCTCGCACCTACGCAGGAGTCCTGACGTCGCTGAACAAACACGTGTCTGGAAGGGCCCTCCCCATCGTAACTCGAGAATATACCCCAGGTTCCGGCCGCAACTCGAGAAAAACCATGAGACTTCCTCCTCGCTGAGAGATGAGGCCCGATTCCCCTGCACTGCGTGCAGAGCAATTCCGTGTTCCACATCAAACCTGAAAGGAGCCTTGATTTCCTTGATGGCACTGAAGAGAAAACCCAAGATCACTGTCTCAAGGCTAGAGGGATCCTGAGGTCACTGTAGCAACACGAACGTGCTCCGTGGACCCTAAATCAACTCGAGATGAGAGCTTAGTCCCTGGCTTCAACTCAAGAGGAATACCTAGTTTCCACAAGCACCTCAAGAGGAGGCTTCTCTCAGCTACAGGTATGTGAGAGGGACCCTGAGTTTGTGGCTTCAAGTGAAATGGACACGGACATGCTCTGACTAGAAGTAAGGCCGGATAGCCCTGCAGTGAATTGAATGCAGGCTCATCTTGCATCTCCCAAGACGAAGGGATCTCTGAATCCCCTGTGTAGACCACAGAGAAAGACCTAGTTCCCCGCCTCATCGCGACCGGAGGCCTCACATTCTTTGAAAACTCGAGAGTTCCGCGGAGATCAATGCTTCCAAAGGAGACGATTCCTGACTCCTCTTGAAAAGGGATAGGAGTCCCAGGATCCCTGTGGCAAGTGGAAAGGCACTCTGGGTCTCCCGCCTCACGTGGAGACGCCTCCCAATTGCCATGCGAAGACTCGAGGAGAATCCCGAGGTTTCCCTCGCACCTAGGCAGAAGTCCTGGCGTCACTGAACAAACACGTGTCTGGAAGGGCCCTCCCCGCCGTAACTCGAGAATATACCGCAGGTTCCGGCCGCAACTCCAGAAAACCATGAGCCTTCCCTCTCTCCGCGAGATGACACCCGATTCCCATGAACTGCGTGCAGAGCAATTCCGTGTTCCACATCACACATGAAAGGAGCCTTGATTTCCTTGATGGCACTCCAGAGAAAACCCAAGATCCCTGTCTCAAGTCTAGAGGGATCCTGATGTCACTGTAGCAACTCGAAAGGTCTCCGTGGACCTCAAATCAACTCGAGATGAGAGCTTAGTCCCTGGCTTCGACTCAAGAGGAATACCAACTTTCCACAAGCACCTCAAAAAGAGGCTTCTCTCAGCTACAGGTATGTGAGAGGGACCCTGAGTTTGTGGCCTCAAGTGAAATGGACACCGAGATGCTCTGATTCGAAGTAAGGCTGGATATCCCTGCAGTGAATTGAATGCAGGCTCGTCTTGCATCTCCCAAGACGAAGGGCTGTCTGAATTCCCTGTGGAGACCACAGACCAAGACCTAGTTCTCCGCCTCATCGCGAACGGAGGCCTCATAGCCTTTGAAAACTCGAGAGGTCCGCGGAGATCAATGCTTCCAAAGGAGTCGATGCCTGACTCCTCTTGATAATGGATAGGAGTCCCAGGATCCCTGTGGCACGTGGAAAGGGACCCTGGGTCTCCCGCCTCATGGGTAGGCGCGTCCCAATTGCCATGCCAAGACTCGAGGAGAATCCTGAGGTGTCCCTGACACCTAGGCAGAGTCCTTACGTCGCTGAACAAACACGGGTCTGGAAGGGCCCTCCCCGTCGTACCTCGAGAATATACCCCAGGTTCCGGCCGCAACTCGAGACAAACCATGAGAAATCCCCCTCGCCGCGAGATGAGGCCCGATTCCCCTTCACTGCATGCAGAGCAATTCCGTGTTCCACATTAAACGTGAAAGGAGCCTTGATTTCCTTGATGGCACTCCAGAGAAAACCAAAGATCACTGTCTGAAGTCTAGAGGAATCCTGAGGTCACTGTAGCAACATGAAAGGGCTCCGTGGACCCCATATTAACTCGAGATGAGAGCTTAGTCCCTGGCTTCGACGCAAGAGGAATACCACCTTCAACAAGCACCTCAAGAGGAGGCTTCTCTCAGCTACAAGTATGTGAGAGTTACCCTGAGTTTGTGGCCTCAAGTGGAATGGACACCGAGATGCTCTGACTCGAAGGAAGGCCGGATATCCCTGCAGTGAATTGAATGCAGGCTCGTCTTTTATCTCCCAAGACGAAGGGATGTCTGAATGCCCTGTGGAGACCACGGAAAAAGAACTCGTTCTCCGTCTCATCGCGAACGGAGGCCTCACATTCTTTGAAAACTCAAGAGGTCCGCGGAGATCAATGCTTCCAAAGGAGATGATGCCTGACTCTTCTTGAAAATTGTTAGGTGTCCCAGGATCCCTGTGGCACGTGGAAAGGGACACTGGGTCTCCTGTCTCACGTGGAGACGCGTCCCAATTGCCATGCCAAGACTCGAGGAGAATCCCGAGGTGTCCCTCACACCTAGGCAGGAGTCCTGAGGTCGCAGAACAAACACGAGTCTGGAAGGGCCCTGCCCGTCGAAACTCGAGAATATACCCCAGGTTCCGGCCGCAACTCGAGAAAAACCATGAGACTTCCCCCTCACCGTGAGATGAGGCCCGATTCCCCTGCATTGCGCGCAGAGCAATTCCGTGTTCCACATCAAACATGAAAGGAGCCTTGATTTCCTTGATGACACTCCAGAAAAAACCCAAGATCACTGTCTCAAGTCTAGAGGGATCCTGAGGTCACAGTAGCAACACGAAAGTGCTCCGTGGACCCCAAATCAACTCGAGATGAGAGCTTAGTCCCTGGCTTCGACTCAAGAGGAATACCAACTTTCCACAAGCACCACAAGAGGAGGCTTCTCTCAGCTACATGTATGTGAGAGGGACCCTGAGTTTGTGGCCTCAAGTGGAATGGACACCGAGATGCTCTGACTCGAAGGAAGGCCGGATATCCCTGCAGTGAATTGAATGCAGGCTCATCTTGCATCTCCCAAGACAAAGGGATGTCTGAATCCCCTGTGGAGACCACAGAGAACGACCTCGTTCTCCGCCTCATCGCGACTGGAGGCCTCACATTCTTTGAAAACTCGAGAAGTCCGCGGAGATGAATGCTTCCAAAGGAGACGATGCCTGACTCCACTTGAAAATGGATAGGAGTCCCAGGATCCCTGTGGCACGGGGAAAGGGACACTGGGTCTCCCGCCTCACGTGGAGATGCATCCCAATTGCCATGCCAAGACTCGAGGAGAATCCCGAGTTGTCCCTCGCACCTAAGAAGGAGTCCTGACGTCGCTGAACAAACACGTGTCTGGAAGGGCCCTCCCCGTCGTTACTCGAGTATATACCACAGGTTCCGGCCGCAACTCGAGAAAAACCATGAGACTTCCCCCTCGCCGCGAGATGAAGCCCGATTCCCGTGCACTGCGTGCACAGCAATTCCGTGTTTCACACCAAACGTGAAAGGAGCCTTGATTTCCTTGATGGCACTCCAAAGAAATCCCAAGATCACAGTCTCAAGTCTAGAGGGATCCTGAGATCACTGTAGCAAAACGAAAGGGCTCCGTGGACCCCAAATCAACTCGAGATGAGAGCTTATTCCCTGGATTCGACTCAAGAGGAATACCAACTTTCCACAAGCACCTCAAGAGGAGGCTTCTCTCAGCTACAGGTATGTGAGAGGGACCCTGAATTTGTGGCCTCATGTGGAATGGACAACGAGATGCTGTGACTCAAAGTAAGGCCGGATATCCCTGGAGTGAATTGAATGCAGCCTCGTCTTGCGTCTCCCAAGATGAAGGGATGTCTGAATCCCCTGTGGAGATCACAGAGAAAGACCTCGTTCTCCGCCTCATCGCGACCAGAGGCCTCACATTCTTTGAAAACTCCAGAGGTCCGCGGAGATCAATGCTTCCAAAGGAGACGATGCCTGACTCCACTTGAAAATGGATAGGAGTCCCAGGATCATTGCGGCACGTGGAAAGAGACCTTGGGTCTCCCGCCTCACGTGGAGAGGCCTCCCAATTGCCATACCAAGACACGAGGAGAATACCGAGGTGTCCCTCGCACCTAGGCAGGAGTCCTGACGTCGCTGAACAAACACGTGCCTGGAAGGGCCCTCCCCTTCGTAACTCGAGAATATACCCCAGGTTCCGGCCGCAACTCGAGGAAAACCATGAGACTTCCCCCTCGCCACGAGATGAGGCCCGATTCCCCTGCAGTGCGTGCAGAGCAATTCCATGTTCCACATCAAACCTGAAAGGAGCCTTGATTTGCTTGATGGCACTCCAGAGAAAACCCAAGATCACTGTCTCAAGTCTAGAGGGATCCTGAGGTCACTGTAGCAACACGAAAGGGCTCCGTGGACCCCAAATCAACTCAAGATGAGAGCTTAGTCCCTGGCTTCGACTCAAGAGGAATACCAACTTTCCACAAACACCTCAAGAGGAGTCTTCTCTCAGCTACAGGTATGTGAGAGGGACCCTGAGTTTGTGGCCTCAAGTGGAAGGGACACCGAGATGCTCTGACTCGTAGTAAGGCCGGATATCCCTGCAGTGAATTGAATGCAGGATCATCTTGCATCTCCCAAGACGAATGGATGACTGAATCCCCTCTGGAGACCACAGAGAAAGACCTAGTTCTCCGCCTCATCGCGACAGGAGGCCTCACCTCCTTTGAAAACTCGAGAGGTCCGCGGAGATCAATGCTTCCAAAGGAGACGATGCCTGACTCCTCTTGAAAATGGATAGGAGTCCCAGGATCCCTGTGGCACGTGGAAAGGGACCCTGGGTCTCCCGCCTCACGTGGAGACGCATCCCAATTGCCATGCCAAGACTCGTGGAGAATCCCGAGTTGTCCCTCGCACCTAGGTAGGAGTCCTGATGTCGCTGAACAAATACGAGCCTGGAAGGGCCCTCCCCGTCATAACTCGAGAATACACCCCAGGTCCCGGCCACAACTCGAGAAAAACCATGAGACTTCCCCCTCGCCCCGAGATGAGTCCCGATTCCCCTACACTGCGTTCAGAGCAATTCCATGTTAAAGATCAAACGTGAAAGGATCCTTGATTTCCTTGATGGCACTCTAGAGAAAACCCAAGATCACTGTCTCAAGTCTAGAGGGATCCTGAGGTCACTGTAGCAACACGAATGGGCTCCGTGGACCGCAAATCAACTCCAGATGAGAGCTCAGTCCCTGGCTTCGACTCAAGAGGAATACCAACTTTCCACAATAACCTCAAGAGGAGGCTTCTCTCAGCTACAGGTATGGGAGAGGGACCCTGAGATTGTGGCCTCAAGTGGAATGGACACCAAGATGCTCTGACTCGAAGTAAGGCCGGATATCCCTGCAGTGAATTGAATGCAGGCTCGTCTTACATCTCCCAAGACGAAGGGATGTCTGAATGCCCTGTGGACACCACAGAGAAAGACCTAGTTCTCTGCCTCTGCGCGACCGGAGGCCTCACATCTTTGAAAACTCGAGAGGTCCGTGGAGATCAATGCTTCCAAAGGAGACGATGCCTGACTCTTCTTGAAAATGGATAGGAGTCCCAGGATCCCTGTGGCACGTGGAAAGGGACCCTGGGTCTCCCGCCTCACGTGGAGACGCGTCCCAATTGCCATGCCAAGACTCGAGGAGAATCCCGAGGTGTCCCTCGCACCTAGGCAGGAGTCCTGACGTCGCTGAACAAACAGGTGCCTGGCAGGGCTTTCCCCGTCGTAACTCGAGAATATACCCCAGGTTCCGGCCGCAACTCTTGAAAAACCATGAGACTTCCCCCTCACCGCGAGATGAGGCCCGATTCCCCTACACTGCGTGCAGAGCAATTCCGTGTTCCACATCAAACGTGAAAGGATCCTTGATTTCCTTGATGGAACTCCAGAGAAAACCCAAGATCACTCTCTCAAGTCTAGAGGGATCCTGAGATAACTGTAGCAACACGAAAGGTCTCCGTGGACCGCAAATCAAATCGATATGAGAGCTTAGACCCTGGCTTTGACTCAAGAGGAATACAAACTTTCCACAAGTACCTCAAGAGTAGGCTTCTCTCAGCTACAGGTATGGGAGAGGGACCCTGAGATTGTGGCCTCAAGTGGAATGGACACCAAGATGCTCTGACTCGAAGTAAGGCCGGATATCCCTGCAGTGAATTGAATGCAGGCTCGTCTTGCATCTCCCAAGACGAAGGGATGTCTGAATGCCCTGTGGACACCACAGAGAAAGACTTCGTTCTCCGCCTCAACGCGACCGGAGACCGCACATCCTTTGAAAACTCGAGAGGTCCGCAGAGATCAATGCTTCCAAAGGAGACGATGCCTGACTCCTCTTGAAAATGGATAGGAGTCCCAGGATCCCTGTGGCACATGGTAAGGGACCCTGGGTCTCCCTCCTCACGTGGAGACCCGTCCCAATTGCCATGCCAAGACTCGAGGAATATCCCGAGGTGTCCCTCGCACCTAGGCAGGAGTCCTGAAGTCGCTGAACAAACACGTGTCTGGAAGGGCCCTCCCCGTCGTAACTCGAGAATATACCCCAGGTTCCGACGGCAACTCGAGAAAAACCATGAGACTTCCCCCTCGCCGCGAGATGAGGCCCGATTCCCCTGCACTGCATGCAGAGCAATTCCGTGTTCCACATCAAACGTGAAAGGAGCCTTGATTTCCTTGATGGCACTAAAGAGAAAACGCAAGATCACTGTCTCAAGTCTAGAGGGATCCTGAGGTCACTGTAGTAACACGAAAGCGCTCCGTGGACCCCAAATCAACTCGAGATGAGAGCTTAGTCCCTGGCGTCAACTCAAGAGGAATACCAACTTTCCACAAGCACCTCAAGAAAAGGATTCTCTCAGCTGCAGGTATGTGAGAGGGACCCTGAGTTTGTGGCCTCAAGTGGAGTGGACACCGAGATGCTCTGACTCGAAGTAAGGCCGCATATCCCTGCAGTGAATTGAATGCAGGCTCGTCTTGCATCTTCCAAGACGAAGTGATGTCTGAGTGCCCTGTGGAGACCACATAGATAGACCTAGTTCTCCACCTCATCGCCAGCAGAGGCCTCACATCCTTTGAAATCTCGAGAGGTGCGCGGAGATCAATGCTTCCAAAGGAGATGATGCCTGACTCCTCTTGAAAATGGATAGGAGTCCCAGGATCCCTGTGGCACGTGGAAAGGGACACTGTGTCTCCCGCCTAACGTGGAGACGCCTCCCAATTGCCATGCCAAGACTCGAGGAGAATCCCGAGGTGTCCCTCGCACCTAGGAAGGAGACCTGACGTCGCTGAACAAACACGTGTCTGGAAGGGCCCTCCCCGTAGTAACTCGAGAATATACCCCTGGTTCCGGCCGCAACTCGAGAAAAACCATGAGACTTCCCAATCACCGAGAGGTGAGGCATGATTCCCCTGCACTGCGTGCAGAGCAATTCCGTGTTCCACATCAAACGTGAAAGGAGCCTTGATTTCCTTGATGGCACTCCAGAGAATACCCAAGATCACTGTCTCAAGTCTATAGGGATCCTGAGGTCACTGTAGCAACACGAAAGGGCTCCGTGGACCCCAAATCAACTCGAGATGAGAGCTTAGTCCCTGGTTTCCACTCAAGAGGAATACCAACTTTCCACAAGTACCTCAAGAGGCGGCTTCTCTCAGCTACAGGTATGTGAGAGGGACCCTGAGTTTGTGGCCTCAAATGGAATGGACACCGAGATACTCTGACTAGAAGTAAGACCGGTTATCCCTGCATTGAATTGAATGCATTCTCGACTTGCATCTCCCAAGACGAAGGGATGTCTGAATCCCCTGTGGAGACCACAGAGAAAGACCTAGTTCTCCGCCTCATCGCGACTGGAGGCCTCACATCCTTTGAAAACTCGAGAGGTCAGCGGAGATCAATGCTTCCAAAGGAGACGATGCCTGACTCCTCTAGAAAATGGATAGGAGTCCCAGGATCCCTGTGGCACGTGGAAAGGGATCCTGGGTCTCCCGCCTCACGTGGAGACGCGTCCCAATTGCCATGCCAAGACTCGAGGAGAATCCTGAGGTGTCCCTCGCATATAGGCACGAGTCCTGACGTCGCTGAATAAACACGTGTCTGGAAGGGCCCTCAACGTCGTAACACGAGAATATACCACAGGTTCCGGCCGCAACTCGAGAAAAACCATGAGACTTCCCCCTCGCCTGCGAGATGAGGCCTGATTCCCCAGCACTGCATGCAGAGCAATTCCGTGTTCCACATCAAACGTTAAAGGAGCCGTGATTTCCTTGGTGGCACTCCAGAGAAAACCCAAGATCACTGTCTCAAGTCTAGAGGGATCCTGAGGTCAATGTAGCAACACAAAAAGGCTCCATGGACCCCAAATCAACTCGAGATGAGAGCTTAGTCCCCGTCTTCAACTCAAGAGGAATACCAGCTTTCCACAAGCACCTCAAGAGGAGGCTTCTCTCAGCTACAGGTATGTGAGAGGAACCCTGAGGTTGTGGCCTTAAGTGGAATGGACACCGAGATGCTCTGACTCGAGGTAAGGCCGGATATCCCTGCAGTGAATTGAATGCAGGCTCGTCTTGCATCTCCCAAGACGAAGGGATGTCTGAATCCCCTGTGGAGACCACAGAGAAAGACCTCGTTCTCCGCCTCTTCACGACCGGAGGCCTCACATCCTTTGAAAACTCGAGAGGTCCGCGGAGATCAATACTTCCCAAGGAGCCGATGCCTGACTCCTCTTCAAAATGGACAGGAGTCCCAGGATCCCTGTGGCACGTGGAAAGGGACCCTGGGTCTCGCGCCTCACGTGGAGACGCGTCCCAATTGCCATGCCAAGACTCGAGGAGGTACCCGAGGTGTCCCTCGCACCTAGGCAGGAATCCTGACTTCGCTGAAAAAACACGTGTGTGGAAGGGCCCTCCCCGTCGTAACCCGAGAATATATCCCAGGTTCCGGCCGCAACTCGAGAAAAACCATGAGACTTCCCCCTCGCAGCGAGATGAGGCCTGATTCCTCTGCACTGCGTGCAGAGCAATTCCTTGTTCCACATCAAACGTGAAAGGAGCCTTGATTTCCTTGATGGCACTCCAGAGCATAGCCAAGATCACTGTCTGAAGTCTAGAGGGATCCTGAGGTCAGTGTAGCAACACGAAAGTGCTCTGTTGTCCCCAAATCAACTCGAGATGAGAGCTTAGTCCCTGGCTTCGACTCAAGAGGAATACCAACTTTCCCCAAGCACCTCAAGAGGAGGCTTCTCTCAGCTACAGGTATGTGAGAGGGACCCTGAGTTTGTGGCCTCAAGTGGAATGGACACCGAGATGCTCTGACTCGAAGTAAGGCAGGATATCCCTGCAGTGAATTGAATGCAGGCTCGTCTTGCATCTCTCAAGACGAAGGGATGTCTGAATCCCCTGTGGAGACCACAGAGAAAGACCTCCTTCTCCGCCTCATCGCGACCGGAGGCCTCACATCCTTTGAAAACTCGAGAGGTCCGCGGAGATCAATGCTTCCAAAGGAGACGATGACTGACTCCTCTTGAAAATGGATAGGAGTCCCAGGATCCCTGTGGCACGTGGAAAGGGAACCTGGGTCTCCCGCCTCATGTGGAGACGCGTCCCAATGGCCATGCCAAGACTCGAGGAGAATCCCGAGGTGTCCCTCGCACCTAGGCAAGAGTCCTGACGTCGCTGAACAAACACGTGTCTGGAAGGGCCCTCCCCGTCGTAATTCGAGAATATACCCCAGGTTCCGGCCGCAACTCGATAAAAACCATGAGACTTCCCCCTCGCCGCGAGATGAGGCCCGATTCCCCTGCAGTGCGTGCAGAGCAATTCCGTGTTCCACAACAAACATGAAAGGAGCCTAGATTTCCTTAATGGCACTCCAGAGAACACCCAAGATCACTGTCGCAAGTCTAGAGGGATCCTGAGGTCACTGTAGCAACACGAAAGTGCTCCGTGTACCCCAAATCAACTCGAGATGAGAGCTTCGTCCCTGGCTTCGACTCAAGAGGAATACCCACTTTCCACAAGCACCTCAAGAGGAGGCTTCTCTCAGCTACAGGTATGTGAGAGGGACCCTGAGTTTGTGGCCTCAAGTGGAATGGACACCGAGATGCTCTGACTCGAAGGAAGGCCGGATATCCCTGCAGTGAATTGAATGCAGGCTCGTCTTGCATCTCCCACGACGAAGGGATGTCTGAATCCCCTGTGGAGACCACAGAGAAAGACCTAGTTCTCCGCCTCATCGCGACCGCAGGCCTCACGTCCTTTGAAAACTCGAGAGGTCCGCGGAGATCAATGCTTCCACAGGAGACTATGCCTGACTCCTCTTGAAAATGGATAGGAGTCCCAGGATGCCTGTGGCACATGGAAAGGGACCCTGGGTCTCCCGCCTCACGTGG
Organism: Dama dama; assembly: GCF_033118175.1. Lineage (NCBI taxonomy): Eukaryota > Metazoa > Chordata > Mammalia > Artiodactyla > Cervidae > Dama > Dama dama. The sequence goes on from NW_026870888.1 coordinate 13,596, forward strand.
AGACGCGTCCCAATGGCCATGCCAAGACTCGAGGAGAATCCCGAGGTGTCCCTCGCACCTAGGCAGGAGTCCTGACGTCGCTGAAGAAACACGTGTCTGGAAGGGCCCTCCCTGTCGTAACTCGAGAATATACCCCAGGTTCCAGCCGCAACTCGAGAAAAACCATGAGACTTTCCCCTCGCCGGGAGATGAGGCCCGATTCCCTTGCACTGCGTGCAGAGCAATTCCGTGTTCCACATCAAACATGAAAGGACCCTTGATTTCCTTGATGGCACTCCAGAGAACACCCAAGATCACTCTCTCAAGTCTAGAGGGATCCTGAGGTCACTGTAGCAACACAAAAGTGCTCCGTGGACCCCAAATCAACTCGACATGAGAGCTTCGTCCCTGGCTTCGACTCAAGAGGAATACCCACTTTCCACAAGTACCTCAAGAGGAGGCTTCTCTCAGCTACATGTATGTGAGAGGGACCCTGAGTTTGTGGCCTCAAGTGGAATGGACACCAAGATGCTCTGACTCGAAGGAAGGCCGGATATCCCTGCAGTGAATTGAATGCAGGCTCGTCTTGCATCTCCCACGACGAAGGGATGTCTGAATCCCCTGTGGAGACCACAGAGAAAGACCTAGTTCTCCGCCTCTTCGTGACTGGAGGCCTCACGTCCTTTGAAAACTCGAGAGGTCCGCGGAGAACAATGCTTCCAAAGGAGACGATGCCTGACTCCTCTAGAAAATGAAACGGAGTCCCAGGATCCCTGTGGCACGTGGAAAGCGAACCTGGGTCTCCCGCCTCACGTGGAGACGCGTCACAATGGCCATGCCAAGACTCGAGGAGAATCCCGAGGTGTCCCTCGCACCTAGGCAGGAGTCCTGACATCGCTGAACAAACACGTGTCTGGAAGGGCCCTCCCCGTCGTAACTCATGAATATACCCCAGGTTCTGGCCGCAACTCGAGAAAAACCATGAGACTTCCCCCTCGCCGCGAGATGAGGCCCGATTCCCCTGCACTGCGTGCAGAGCAATTCCGTGTTCCACATCAAACATGAAAGGAGCCTTGATTTCCTTGATGGCACTCCAGAGAACACCCAAGATCACTGTCTCAAGTCTAGAGGGATCCTGAGGTCACTGTAGCAACACGTAGGGCTCCATGGACCCCAAATCAACTCGAGATGAGAGATTCTTCCCTGGCTTCGACTCAAGAGGAATACCCACTTTCCACAAGCACGTCAGGAGGAGGCTACTCTCATCTAAAGGTATGTGAGAGGGACCCTGAGTTTGTGGCCTCAAGTGGAATGGACACCGAGATGCTCTGACTCGAAGGAAGGCCGGATATCCCTGCAGTGAATTTAATGCAGGCTCGTGTTGCATCTCCCACGACGAAGGGATGTCTGAATCCCTTGTGGAGACCACAGAGAAAGACCTAGTTTTCTGCCTCATCGCGACCGGAGGCCTCACGTCCTTTGAAACCTCGAGAGGTCCGCGGAGATCAATGCTTCCAAAGGAGACTATGCCTGACTCCTCTTGAAAATGGATAGGAGTCGCAGGATCCCTGTGGCACGTGGAAAGGGACCCTGGGTCTCCCGCCTCACGTGGAGACGCGTCCCAATGGCCATGCCATGACTCGAGGAGAATCCCGAGGTGTCCCTCGCACCTAGGCAGGAGTCCTGACGTCGCTGAAGAAACACGTGTCTGGAAGGGCCCTCCCCGTCGTAACTCGAGAATATACCCCAGGTTCCGCCTGCAACTCGAGAAAAACCATGAGACTTCCCCCTCGCCGTGAGATGAGGCCCGATTCCAATGCACTGCGAGCAGAGCAGTTCCGTGTTCCACATCAAACATGAAAGGAGCCTTGATTTCCTTGATGGCACTCCAGAGAACACCCAAGATCACTGTCTCAAGTCTAGAGGGATCCTGAGGTCACTGTAGCAACACAAAAGGGCTCCGTGGACCCCAAATCAATTCGAGACGAGAGCTTCGTCCCTGGCTTCGACTCAAGAGGAATACCCACTTTCCACAAGCACCTCAAGAGGAGGCCTCTCTCAGCTACATGTATGTGAGAGGGACCCTGAGTTTGTGGCCTCAAGTGGAATGGACACCGAGATGCTCTGACTCGAAGGAAGGCCGGATATTCCTGCAGTGAATTGAATGCAGGCTCTTCTTGCATCTCCCACGACGAAGGGATGTCTGAATCCCCTGTGGAGACCACAGAGAAAGACCTAGTTCTCCGCCTCATCGTGAGTGGAGGCCTCACGTCCTTTGAAAACTCGAGAGGTCCGCGGAGACCAATGCTTCCAAAGGAGACCATGCCTGACTCCTCTAGAAAATGGATAGGAGTCCCAGGATCCCTGTGGCACGTGGAAAGCCACCCTGGGTCTCCCGCCTCACGTGGAGACGCGTCCCAATGGCCATGCCAAGACTCGAGGAGAATCCCGAGGTGTCCCTCGCACCTAGGCAGGAGTCCTGACATCGCTTAACCAACACGTGTCTGGAAGGGCCCTCCCCCTCGTAACTCGAGAATATACCCCAGATTCCTGCCGCAACTCGAGAAAAACCATGAGACTTCCCCCTCGCCGCGAGATGAGGCCCGATTCCCCTGCACTGCGTGCAGAGCAATTCCGTGTTCCACATCAAACATGAAAGGAGCCTTGATTTCCTTTATGGCACTCCAGAGAACACCCAAGATCACTGTCTCAAGTCTAGAGGGATCCTGAGGTCACTGTAGCAACACGAAAGGGCTCCATGGACCCCAAATCAACTCGAGATGAGAGATTCGTCCCTGGCTTCGACTCAAGAGGAATACCCACTTTCCACAAGCACGTCAGGAGGAGGCTACTCTCAGCTACATATATGTGAGAGGGACCCTGAGTTTGTGGCCTCAAGTGGAATGGACACCGAGATGCTCTGACTCGAAGGAAGGCCGGATATCCCTGCAGTGAATTGAAAGCAGGCACTTCTTGAATCTCCCACGACGAAGGGATGTCTGAATCCCCTGTGGAGGCCACAGAGAAAGACCTAGTTCTCCACCTCATCGCGACCAGAGGCCTCACGTCCTTTGAAAACTCGAGAGGTCCGCGGAAATCAATGCTTCCAAAGGAGACGATGCCTGAGTCCTCTTGAAAATGGATAGGAGTCCCAGGATCACTGTGGCACTTGGAAAGGGACCCTGGGTCTCTCGCCTCACGTGGAGACGCGTCCCAATGGCCATGCCAAGACTCGAGGGGAATCCCGACGTGTCCCTCGCACCTAGGCAGAAGTCCTGACGTCCCTGAACAAACACGTGTCTGGAAGGGCCCTCCTCGTCGTATTTCGAGAATATACCCCAGGTTCCGGCCGCAACTCGAGAAAAACCATGAGACTTTCCCCTCGCCGCGAGATGAGGCCCGATTCCCCTGCACTGCGTGCAGAGCAATTCCGTGTTCCACATCAAACATGAAAGGAGCCTTGATTTCCTTGATGGTACTCCAGAGAACACCCAAGATCACTGTCTCAAGCCTAGAGGGATCCTGAGGTCACTGTAGCAACACGAAAGGGCTCCCTGGACCACAAATCAACTCGAGATGAGAGCCACGTCCCTGGCTTTGACTCAAGACGAATACCCACTTTCCACAAGCACCTCAAGAAGAGGTTTCTCTCAGCTACAGGTATGTGAGAGGGACCCTGAGTTTGCGGCCTCATGTGGAATGGACACCGAGATGCTCTGACTCGAAGGAAGGCCGGATATCCGTGCAGTGAATTGAATGCAGGCTCGTCTTGCATCTCCCACGACGAAGGGATGTCTGAATCCCCTGTGGAGACCACAGAGAAAGACCTATTTCTCCACCTCATCGCGACCGGAGGCCTCAAGTCCTTTGAAAACTCGAGAGGTCCGCGGAGATCAATGCTTCCAAAGGAGACGATGCCTGACTCCTCTTGAAAATGGATAGGAGTCCCAGGATCCCTGTGGCACGTGGAAAGCGATGCTGGGTCTCCCGCCTCACGTGGAGACGCGTCCCAATGGCCATGCCAAGACTCGAGGAGAATCCCGAGGTGTCCCTCGCACCTAGGCAGGAGACCTGACGTCGCTGAAGAAACAAGTGTCTGGAAGGGCCCTCCTCGTCGTAACTCGAGAATATACCCCAGGTTCCGGCCGCAACTCGAGAAAAACCATGAGACTTCCCCCTCGCCGCGAGATGAGGCCCGATTCCCCTGCACTGCGTGCAGAGCAATTCCGTGTTCCACATCAAACATGAAAGGATCCTTGATTTCCTTAATGGCACTCCAGAGAACACCCAAGATCACTGTCTCAATCTAGAGCGATCCTGAGTTCACTGTAGCAACACTAAAGGGCTCCGTGAACCCAAATCAACTCGAGATGAGAGCTTCTTCCCTAGCTTCGACTCAAGAGGAATACCCACTTTCCACAAGCACCTCAAGAGGAGGCTTCTCTCAGCTACAGGTATGTGAGAGGGACCCTGAGTTTGTGGCCTCAAGTGGAATGGACACCGAGATGCTCTGACTCGAAGGAAGGCCGGATATCCCTGCAGTGAATTTAATGCAGGCTCGTGTTGCATCTCCCACGACGAAGGGATGTCTGAATCCCTTGTGGAGACCACAGAGAAAGACCTAGTTTTCTGCCTCATCGCGACCGGAGGCCTCACGTCCTTTGAAACCTCGAGAGGTCCGCGGAGATCAATGCTTCCAAAGGAGACTATGCCTGACTCCTCTTGAAAATGGATAGGAGTCGCAGGATCCCTGTGGCACGTGGAAAGGGACCCTGGGTCTCCCGCCTCACGTGGAGACGCGTCCCAATGGCCATGCCAAGACTCGAGGAGAATCCCGAGGTGTCCCTCGCACCTAGGCAGGAGTCCTGACGTCGCTGAACAAACACGTGTCTGGAAGGGCCCTCCCCGTCGTAACTCGAGAATATACCCCAGGTTCCGCCTGCAACTCGAGAAAAACCATGAGACTTCCCCCTCGCCGTGAGATGAGGCCCGATTCCAATGCACTGCGAGCAGAGCAGTTCCGTGTTCCACATCAAACATGAAAGGAGCCTTGATTTCCTTGATGGCACTCCAGAGAACACCCAAGATCACTGTCTCAAGTCTAGAGGGATCCTGAGGTCACTGTAGCAACACAAAAGGGCTCCGTGGACCCCAAATCAATTCGAGACGAGAGCTTCGTCCCTGGCTTCGACTCAAGAGGAATACCCACTTTCCACAAGCACCTCAAGAGGAGGCCTCTCTCAGCTACATGTATGTGAGAGGGACCCTGAGTTTGTGGCCTCAAGTGGAATGGACACCGAGATGCTCTGACTCGAAGGAAGGCCGGATATTCCTGCAGTGAATTGAATGCAGGCTCTTCTTGCATCTCCCACGACGAAGGGATGTCTGAATCCACTGTGGAGACCACAGAGAAAGACCTAGTTCTCCGCCTCATCGTGAGTGGAGGCCTCACGTCCTTTGAAAACTCGAGAGGTCCGCGGAGACCAATGCTTCCAAAGGAGACGATGCCTGACTCCTCTAGAAAATGGATAGGAGTCCCAGGATCCCTGTGGCACGTGGAAAGCGACCCTGGGTCTCCCGCCTCACGTGGAGACGCGTCCCAATGGCCATGCCAAGACTCGTGGAGAATCCCGAGGTGTCCCTCGCACCTAGGCAGGAGTCCTGACATCGCTGAACCAACAAGTGTCTGGAAGGGCCCTCCCCAACCTAACTCGAGAATATACCCCAGAATCCTGCCGCAACTCGAGAAAAACCATGAGACTTCCCCCTCGCCGTGAGATGAGGCCCGATTCCCCTGCACTGCGTGCAGAGCAATTCCGTGTTCCACATCAAACATGAAAGGAGCCTTGATTTCCTTGATGGCACTCCAGCAAACACCCAAGGTCACTGTCTCAAGTCTAGAGGGATCCTGAGGTCACTGTAGCAACACGAAAGGGCTCCATGGACCCCAAATCAACTCGAGATGAGAGATTCGTCCCTGGCTTCGACTCAAGAGGAATACCCACTTTCCACAAGCACGTCAGGAGGAGGCTACTCTCAGCTACAGGTATGTGCGAGGGACCCTTAGTTTGTGGCCTCAAGTGGAATGGACACCGAGATGCTCTGACTCGAAGGAAGGCCGGATATCCCTGCAGTGAATTGAAAGCAGGCACTTCTTGCATCTCTCACTACGAAGGGATGTCTAAATCCCCTGTGGAGAACACAGAGAAACACCTAGTTCTCTGCCTCATCGCGACCGGAAGCCTCACGTCCTTTGCAAACTCGAGAGGTCCGTGGAGATCAATGCTTCCAATGGAGACGATGCCTGACTCCTCTTGAAAATGGATAGGAGTCCCAGGATCCCTGTGGCACGTGGAAGGGGACCCTGGGTCTCCCGCCTCACGTGGAGACACGTCCAAATGGCCATGCCAAGACTCGAGGAGAATCCCGAGGTGTCCCTCCCACCTAGGCAGGAGTCCTGACTTTGCTGAAGAAACACGTGTCTGGAAGGGCCCTCCCCGTCGTAACTCGAGAATATACCCCAGGTTCCGGCCGCAACTCGAGAAAAACCATGAGACTTCCCCCTCGCCGCAAGATGAGGCCCGATTCCCCTGCACTGCGTGCAGAGCAACTCCGTGTTCCAAATCAAACGTGAAATGAGACTTGATTTCCTTGATGGCACTCCAGAGAACACCCAAGATCACTGTCTCAAGTCTAGAGGGATCCTGAGGTCACTGTAGCAACACAAAAGGGCTCCGTGGACCCCACATCAACTCGAGATGAAAGCTTCTTCCCTGGCTTCGACTCAAGAGGAATACCCACTTTCCACAAGCACCTCAAGAGGAGGCTTCTCTCAGCTACAGGTATGTGAGAGGGACCCTGAGTTTGTGGCCTCAAGTGGAATGGACACCGAGATGCTCTGACTCGAAGGAAGGCCAGATATCCCTGCAGTGAATCGAATGCAGGCTCGTCTTGCATCACCCACGACGAAGGGATGTCTGAATCCCCTGTGGAGACTACAGAGAAAGACCTAGTTCTCCGCCTCATCGCGATCGGAGGCCTCACGTCCTTTGAAAACTGAGAGGTCCGCGGAGATCAATGCTTCCAAAGGAGACGATGCCTAACTCCTCTTGAAAATGGATAGGAGTCCCAGGATCCCTGTGGCCCGTGGAAAGGGACCCTGGGTCTCCCGCCTCACGTGGAGACGTGTCCCAATGGCCATGCCAAGACTCGAGGAGAATCCCTAGGTGTCCCTCACACCCAGGCAGGAGTCCTGACATCGCTGAATAAACACGTGTCTGGAAAGGCCCTTCTGGTCGTAACTCGAGAATGTACCCCAGGATCCGGCCGCAACTCGAGAAAAACAATGAGACTTCCCCCTCGCCGCGCGATGAGGCCCGATTCCCTTGCACTGCGTGCAGAGCAATTCCGTGTTCCAAATTAAACATGAAAGGAGCCTTGATTTCCTTGATGGCACTCCAGAGAAAACCCAAAATCACTGTGTCAAGTCTAGAGGGATTCTGAGGTCACTGTAGCAACACGAAAGGGCTCCGTGGACCCCAAATCAACTCGAGATGAGAGCTTTGTCCCTGGCTTCGACTCAAGAGGAATACCCACTTTCCACAAGCACCTCAAGAGGAGGCTTCTCTCAGCTACAGGTATGTGAGAAGGACCCTGAGTTTGTGGCCTCAAGTGGAATGGACACCGAGATGCTCTGACTCGAAGGAAGGCTGGATATCCCTGCAGTGAATTGAATGCAGGCTCGTCTTGCATCTCCCACGACGAAGGGATGTCTGAATCCCCTGTGGAGACCAAGGAGAAAGACCTAGTTCTCCGCTTCATCGGGACCGGAGGCCTCACGTCCTTTGAAAACTCGAGAGGTCCGCGGAGATCAATGCTTCCAAAGGAGACGATGCCTGACTCCTCTTGAAAATGGATAGGAGTCCCAGGATCCCTGTGGCACGTGAAAAGGGACCCTGGGTCTCCCGCCTCACGTGGAGACGCGTCCCAATGGCCATGCCAAAACTCGAGGAGAATCCCGAGGAGTCCCTCGCACCCAGGCAGGAGTCCTGACGTCGCTGAATAAACACGTGTCTGGAAAGGCTCTTCTGGCCGGAAGTCGAGAAAGTAGCCCAGGTTGCGGCCGCAACTCGAGAAAAACCATGAGACTTCCCCCTCGCCGCGAGATGAGGCCCGATTCCCCTGCACTGCGTGCACAGCAATTCCGTGTTCCACATCAAACCTGAAAGGAGCCTTGATTTCCTTGATGGCACTCCAGAGAAGACCCAAGATCACTGTCTCATGTCTAGAGGGATACTGAGGTCACTGTAGCAACACGAAAGGGCTCCGTGGACCCCAAATCAACTCGAGATGAGAGCTTCGTCCCTGGCTTCGACTCAAGAGGAATATCCACTTTCCACAAGCACCTCAAGAGGAGGCTTCTCTCAGCTACAGGTATGTGAGAGGGACCCTGAGTTTGTGGCCTCAAGTGGAATGGACACCGAGATGCTCCGACTCGAAGGAAGGCCGGATATCCCTGCAGTGAATTGAATGCAGGCCTCTTTTGCATCTCCCACGACGAAGGGATGTCTGAATCCCCTGTGGAGACCACAGAGAAAGACCTAGTTCTCCGCCTCATCGCGATCGGAGGCCTCACGTCCTTTGAAAACTCGAGAGGTCCGCGGAGATCAATGCTTCCAAAGGAGACCAAGCCTGACTCCTCTTGAAAATGGATAGGAGTCCCAGGATCCCTGTGGCACGTGGAAAGTGACCCTCGGTCTCCCGCCTCACGTGGAGACGCGTCCCAATCGCCATGCCAAGACTCGAGGAGAATCCCGAGGTGTCCCTCGCACCTAGGCAGGAGTCCTGACGTCACTGAACAAACACGTGTCTGGAAGGGCCCTCCCCGTCGTAACTCGAGAATATACCCCAGCTTCCGACCGCAACTCGAGCAAAACCATGAGACTTCCCCTTCGCCGCGAGATGAGGCCCGATTCCTCTGCACTGCGTGCAGAGCAATTCCGTGTTCCACATCAAACATGAAAGGAGCCTTGATTTCCTTGATGGCACTCCAGAGAACACCCAAGATCACAGTCTCATGTCTAGACGGATACTGAGGTCACTGTAGCAACACGAAAGGGCTCCGTGGACCCCAAATCAACTCGAGATGAGAGCTTCGTCCCTGGCTTCGACTCAAGAGGAATACCCACTTTCCACAAGCACCTCAGGAGGAGGCTTCTCTCAGCTACAGGTATGTGAGAGGGACCCTGAGTTTGTGGCCTCAAGTAGAATGGACACCGAGATGCTCTGAATCGAAGGAAGGCCGGATATCCCTGCAGTGAATTGAATACAGGCTCGTCTTGCATCTCCCTCGACGAAGGGATGTCTGAATCCCCTGTGGAGACCAAGGAGAAAGACCTAGTTCTCCGCCTCATCGCGACCGGAGGCCTCACGTCCTTTGAAAACTCGAGAGGTCCAAGGAGATCAATGCTTCCAAAGGAGACGATGCCTGACTCCTCTTGAAAATGGATAGGAGTCCCAGGATCCCTGTGGCACGTGGAAATGGACCCTGGGTCTCCCGCCTCACGTGGAGACGCGTCCCAATGGCCATGCCAAGACTCGAGGAGAATCCCGAGGTGTCCCTCGCACCTAGGCAGGTGTCCTGACGTCGCTGAAAAACACGTGTCTGAAAGGGCCCTCCCCGTCGTAACTCGAGAATATACCCCAGGTTCCGGCCGCAACTCGAGAAAAACCATGAGACTTCCCCCTCGCCGCGAGATGAGGCCCGATTCCCCTGCACTGTGTGCAGAGCAATTCCGTGTTCCACATCAAACAGGAAAGGAGCCTTGATTTCCTTGATGGCACTGCAGAGAACACCCAAGATCACTGTCTCATGTCTAGAGGGATACTGAGGTCACTCTAGCAACACGAAAGGGCTCCGTGGACACCAAATCAACTCGAGATGAGAGCTTCTTCCCTGGCTTTGACTCAAGAGGAATACCCACTTTCCACAAGCACCTCAAGAGGAGGCTTCTCTCAGCTACAGGTATGTGAGAGGGACCCTGCGTTTGTGGCCTCAAGTGGAATGGACACCGAGATGCTCTGACTCGAAGGAAGGCCGGATATCCCTGCAGTGAATTGAATGCAGGCCTCTTTTGCATCTCCCACGAAGAAGGGATGTCTGAATCCCCTGTGGAGACCACAGAGAAAGACCTAGTTCTCCGCCTCTTCACGATCGGACGCCTCAAGTCCTTTGAAAACTCGCGAGGTCCGCGGAGATCAATGCTTCCAAAGGAGACGATGACTGACTCCTCTTGAAAATGGATAGGAGTCCCAGGATCCCTGTGGCACGTGGAAAGGGACCCTGGGTCTCCCGCCTCACGTGGAGACGCGTCCCAATGGCCATGCCAAGACTCGAGGAGAATCCCGAGGTGTCCCTCGCACCCAGGCAGGAGTCCTGACATCGCTGAATAAACACGTGTCTGGAAAGGCCCTTCAGGTCGTAACTCGAGAATGTACCCCAGGTTCCGGCCGCAACTCGAGAAAAACAATGAGACTTCCCCCTCGCCGCGAGATGAGGCCCGATTCCCCTGCACTGCGTGCAGAGCAATTCCGTGTTCCAAATCACACATGAAAGGAGCCTTGATTTCCTTGATGGCACTCCAGAGAAAACCCAAGATCACTGTCTCTAGTCTAGAGGGATCCTGAGGTCACTGTAGCAACACGAAAGGGCTCCGTGGACCCCAAATCAACTGGAGATGAGAGCTTAGTCCCTGGCTTCGACTCAAGAGGAATACCAACTTTCCACAAGCACCTCAAGAGGAGCCTTCTCTCAGCTACAGGTATGTGAGAGGGACCCTGAGTTTCTGGCCTCAAGTGGAATGGACACCGAGATGCTCTGACTCGAAGTAAGGCCGGATATCCTTGTAGTGAATTGAATGCAGGCTCGTCTTGCATTTCCCAAGACGAAGGGATGTCTGACCGATGTGGAGACCACAGAGAAAGACCTAATTTTCCGCCTCATCGCGACAGGAGGCCTCACATCCTTTGAAAACTCGAGAGGTCCGCGGAGATCAATGCTTCCAAAGGAGACGATGCCTGACTCTTCTTGAAAATGGATAGGAGTCCCAGGATACCTGAGGCACGTGGAAAGGGACCCTGGGTCTCCCGCCTCACGTGGAGACTCGTCCCAATTGCCATGCTAAGACTCAAGGAGAATCCCGAGGTGTCCCTCGCACCTAGGCACGAGTCCTGACGTCGCTGAACAAACACGTGTCTGGAAGGGCCATCCCCGTCGTAACTCGAGAATATACCCCAGGATCCGGCCGCAACTCGAGAAAAACCATAGGACGTCACCCTCGCCGCGAGATGAGGCCAGATTCCCCTGCACTGCGTGCAGAGCAATTCCGTGTTCCACATCAAACGTGAAAGGAGCCTTGATTTCCTTGATGGCACTCCAGAGAAAACCCAAGATCACTGTCTCAAGTCTGGAGGGATCCTGAGTTCACTGGAGCAACATCAAAGGGCTCCATGGACCCCAAATCAACTCGAGATGAGTGCTTCGGCCCTGGCTTCGACTAAAGAGGAATACCAACTTTCCAAGAGCACATCAAGAGGAGGCTTCTCTCAGCTACAGGTATGTGAGAGGGAACCGGAGATTGTGGCCTCAAGTGGAATGGACACCGAGATGCTCTGACTCGAAGTAAGGCCGGATATCCCTGCAGTGAATTGATTGCAGGCTCGTCTTGCATCTCTCAAGACGAAGGGATGTTTAATCCCCAGTGGAGACGACAGAGAAAGACCTACTCGTCCGCCCCGTCGCGACCGGAGGCCTCACATCCTTTGAAAACTCGAGAGGTCCGCGGAGATCAATGCTTCTAAAGGAGACGATGCCTGACTCCTCTTGAAAATGGATAAGAGTCCCAGGATCCCTGTGGCACGTGGAAAGGGACCCTGGGTCTCCCGCCTCATGTGGAGACGCGTCCCAATTGCCATGCCAAGACTCGAGGAGAATCCCGAGGTGTCCCTCGCACCTAGGCAGGAGTCCTGATGTCGCTGAACAAACACGTGTCTGGAAGGGTCCTCCCCGTTGTAACTCGAGAATATACCCCAGGTTCCGGCCGCAACTCGAGAAAAACCATGAGAATTCCCCTTCGCCGCGAGATAAGGCCTGATTCCCCTGCACTGCATGCAGAGCAATTCCGTGATCCACATCAAACGTGAAAGGAGCCTTGATTTCCTTGATGGCACTCCAGAGAAAACCCAAGATCACTGTCTCAAGTCTAGAGGGATCCTGAGGTCACTGGAGCAACACGAAAGGGCTCCGTGGACCCCAAATCAACTCGAGATGAGAGCTTAGTCCCTGGCTTTGACTCAAGAGGAATACCCACTTTTCACAAGCACCTCAAGAGGAGGCTTCTCTCAGCTATAGGTATGTGAGAGGGACCCTGAGTTTGTGGCCTCAAGTGGAATGGACACCGAGATGCTCTGACTCGAAGTAAGGCCGGATATCCCTGCATTGAATTGAATGCAGGCTCGTCTTGCATCTCCCAAGACGAAGGGATGTCTGAATCCCCTGTGGAGACGACAGAGAAACACCTAGTCCTCTGCCTCAACGCGACCGGAGGCCTCACATACTTTGAAAACTTGAGAGGACGGCGGAGATCAATGCTTCCAAAGGAGACGATGCCTGACTCCTCTTGAAAATGGATAGGAGTCTCAGGATCCCTGTGGCACGTGGAAAGGGACCCTGGGTCTCCCGCCTCACGTGGAGACGCGTCCCAATTGCCATGCCAAGACTCGAGGAGAATCCGAGGTGTCCCTCGCACCTAGGCAGGAGTCCTGACGTAGCTGAACAAACACATGTCTGGAAGGGCCCTCCCGTCGTAACTCGAGAATATACCCCAGGTTCCGGCCGCAACTCGAGAAAAACTATGAGACTTCCCCCTCGCCGCAAGATGAGCCTCGATTCCCCTGTACTGCATGCAGAGCAATTCCGTGTTCCACATCAAACGTGAAAGGAGCCTTGATTTCCTTGATGGCACTCCAGAGAAAATCCAAGATCACTGTCTCAAGTCTAGAGGGATCCTGAGGTCACTGGAGCAACACGAAAGGGCTCCGTGGACCCCAAATCAAATCGAGATGAGAGCTTAGTCCCTGGCTTCGACTCAAGAGGAGTACCAACTTTTCACAAGCACCTCAAAAGGAGGCTTCTCTCAGCTACAGGTATGTGAGAGAGACCCTGAGTTTGTGGCCTCAAGTGGAATGGACACCGAGATGCTCTGACTCGACGTAAGGCCGGATATCCCAACAGTGAATTGAATGCAGGCTCATCTTGCATCTCCCAAGACAAAGGGATGTCTGAATCCCCTGTGGAGATGACAGAGAAAGACCTAGTCGTCCGCCTCATCGCGAGCGGAGGCCTCACATCCTCTGAAAACTCGAGAGGTCTGCGGAGGTCAATGCTTCCAAAGGAGACGATGCCTGACTCTTCTTGAAAATGGATAGGACACCCAGGATCCCTGTGGCACGTGCAAAGGGACCCTGGATCTCCGGCCTCACGTGGAGATGCGTCCCAATTGCCATGCCAAGACTCGAGGAGAATCCCGAGGTGTCCCTCGCACCTAGGCAGGAGTCCTGACGTAGCTGAACAAACATGTGTCTCGAAGGGCCATCCCCGTCGTAACTCGAGAATATACCCCAGGATCCGGCCGCAACTCGAGAAAAACCATAGGACGTCACCCTCGCCGCGAGATGAGGCCAGATTCCCCTGCACTGCGTGCAGAGCAATTCCGTGTTCCACATCAAACGTGAAAGGAGCCTTGATTTCCTTGATGGCACTCCAGAGAAAACCCAAGATCACTGTCTCAAGTCTGGAGGGATCCTGAGTTCACTGGAGCAACATCAAAGGGCTCCATGGACCCCAAATCAACTCGAGATGAGTGCGTCGGCCCTGGCTTCGACTAAAGAGGAATACCAACTTTCCAAGAGCACATCAAGAGGAGGCTTCTCTCAGCTACAGGTATGTGAGAGGGAACCGGAGATTGTGGCCTCAAGTGGAATGGACACCGAGATGCTCTGACTCGAAGTAAGGCCGGATATCCCTGCAGTGAATTGATTGCAGGCTCGTCTTGCATCTCCCAAGACGAAGGGATGTTTAATCCCCAGTGGAGACGACAGAGAAAGACCTACTCGTCCGCCCCGTCGCGACCGGAGGCCTCACATCCTTTGAAAACTCGAGAGGTCCGCGGAGATCAATGCTTCTAAAGGAGACGATGCCTGACTCCTCTTGAAAATGGATAAGAGTCCCAGGATCCCTGTGGCACGTGGAAAGGGACCCTGGGTCTCCCGCCTCATGTGGAGACGCGTCCCAATTGCCATGCCAAGACTCGAGGAGAATCCCGAGGTGTCCCTCGCACCTAGGCAGGAGTCCTGATGTCGCTGAACAAACACGTGTCTGGAAGGGTCCTCCCCGTTGTAACTCGAGAATATACCCCAGGTTCCGGCCGCAACTCGAGAAAAACCATGAGAATTCCCCTTCGCCGCGAGATAAGGCCTGATTCCCCTGCACTGCATGCAGAGCAATTCCGTGATCCACATCAAACGTGAAAGGAGCCTTGATTTCCTTGATGGCACTCCAGAGAAAACCCAAGATCACTGTCTCAAGTCTAGAGGGATCCTGAGGTCACTGGAGCAACACGAAAGGGCTCCGTGGACCCCAAATCAACTCGAGATGAGAGCTTAGTCCCTGGCTTTGACTCAAGAGGAATACCCACTTTTCACAAGCACCTCAAGAGGAGGCTTCTCTCAGCTATAGGTATGTGAGAGGGACCCTGAGTTTGTGGCCTCAAGTGGAATGGACACCGAGATGCTCTGACTCGAAGTAAGGCCGGATATCCCTGCATTGAATTGAATGCAGGCTCGTCTTGCATCTCCCAAGACGAAGGGATATCTGAATCCCCTGTGGAGACGACAGAGAAACACCTAGCCCTCTGCCTCAACGCGACCGGAGGCCTCACATACTTTGAAAACTTGAGAGGACGGCGGAGATCAATGCTTCCAAAGTAGACGATGCCTGACTCCTCTTGAAAATGGATAGGAGTCTCAGGATCCCTGTGGCACGTGGAAAGGGACCCTGGGTCTCCCGCCTCACGTGGAGACGCGTCCCAATTGCCATGCCAAGACTCGAGGAGAATCCGAGGTGTCCCTCGCACCTAGGCAGGAGTCCTGACGTAGCTGAACAAACACATGTCTGGAAGGGCCCTCCCGTCGTAACTCGAGAATATACCCCAGGTTCCGGCCGCAACTCGAGAAAAACTATGAGACTTCCCCCTCGCCGCAAGATGAGCCTCGATTCCCCTGTACTGCATGCAGAGCAATTCCGTGTTCCACATCAAACGTGAAAGGAGCCTTGATTTCCTTGATGGCACTCCAGAGAAAATCCAAGATCACTGTCTCAAGTCTAGAGGGATCCTGAGGTCACTGGAGCAACACGAAAGGGCTCCGTGGACCCCAAATCAAATCGAGATGAGAGCTTAGTCCCTGGCTTCGACTCAAGAGGAGTACCAACTTTTCACAAGCACCTCAAAAGGAGGCTTCTCTCAGCTACAGGTATGTGAGAGAGACCCTGAGTTTGTGGCCTCAAGTGGAATGGACACCGAGATGCTCTGACTCGACGTAAGGCCGGATATCCCAACAGTGAATTGAATGCAGGCTCATCTTGCATCTCCCAAGACAAAGGGATGTCTGAATCCCCTGTGGAGATGACAGAGAAAGACCTAGTCGTCCGCCTCATTGCGAGCGGAGGCCTCACATCCTCTGAAAACTCGAGAGGTCTGCGGAGGTCAATGCTTCCAAAGGAGACGATGCCTGACTCTTCTTGAAAATGGATAGGACTCCCAGGATCCCTGTGGCACGTGCAAAGGGACCCTGGATCTCCGGCCTCACGTGGAGATGCGTCCCAATTGCCATGCCAAGACTCGAGGAGAATCCCGAGGTGTCCCTCGCACCTAGGCAGGAGTCCTGACGTAGCTGAACAAACATGTGTCTCGAAGGGCCCTCCCCGTCGTAACTCGAGAATATACCCCAGGTTCCGGCCGCACCTCGAGAAAAACCATGAGACTTCCCCCTCGCCGCGAGATGAGGCCCGATTCCCCTGCACTGCATGCAGAGCAATTCCGTGTTCCACATCAAACGTGAAAGGAACCTTGATTTCCTTGATGGCACTCCAGAGAAAACCCAAGATCACTGTCTCTAGTCTAGAGGGATCCTGAGGTCACTGTAGCAACACGAAAGGGCTCCGTGGACCCCAAATCAACTCGAGATGAGAGCTTAGTCCCTGGCTTCGACTCAAGAGGAATACCAACTTTCCACAAGCACCTCAAGAGGAGGCTTCTCTCAACTACAGGTATGTGAGAGGACACGGAGTTTGTGGCCTCAAGTGGAATGGACACCGAGATGCTCTGACTCGAAGTAAGGCCGGATATCCCTGCAGTGAATTGAATGCAGGCTCGTCTTGCATCTCCCAAGACGAAGGGTTGTCTGAATCCCCTGTGGAGGCCACAGAGAAAGACCTAGTCCTCTGCCTCATCGCGACCGGAGGCCTCACATCCTTTGAAAACTTGAGAGGTCCGCGGAGATCAATGCTTCCAAAGGAGACGATGCCTGACTCCTCTTGAAAATAAATAGAAGTCCCAGGATCCCTGTGGTACGTGGAAAGGGACCCTGGGTCTCCCGCCTAATGTGGAGACGCGTCCCAATTGCCATGCCAAGGCTCGAGGAGAATCCCGAGTTGTGCCTCGCACCTAGGAAGGAGTCCTGACATCGCTGAACAAACACGTGTCTGGAAGGGCCCTCCCTGTCATAACTCGAGAATATACCCCTGGTTCCGGCCGCAACTCGAGAAAAACCATGAGACTTCCCCCTCGCCGCGAGATGAGGCCCGATTCCCCTGCACTGCGGGCAGAGCAATTCCGTGTTCCACATCAAACGTGAAAGGAGCCTTGATTTCCTTGATGGCACTCCAGAGAAAACCCAAAGTCAGTGTCTCAAGTCTAGAGGGATCCTGAGGCCACTGTAGCAGCACGAAAGGGCTCCGTGGACCCCAAATCAACTCGAGATGAGAGCTTAGTCCCTGGCTTCGACTTAAGAGGAAAACCAACTTTCCACAAGCACCTCAAGAGGAGGCTTCTCTCCGCTACAGGTATGTGAGAGGGACCCTGAGTTTGTGGCCTCAAGTGGAATGGACACCGAGATGCTCTGACTCGAAGTAAGGCCGGATATCCCTGCAGTGAAGTGAATGCAGGCTCGTCTTGCATCTCCGAAGACGAAGGGATGTCTGAATCCCATGTGGAGACCACAGAGAAAGACCTCATTCTCCGCCTCATCGCGACCGGAGGCCTCACATCCTTTGAAAACTCGAGAGGTCCGCGGAGATCAATGCTTCCAAAGGAGACGATGCCTGACTCCTCTTGAAAATGGATAGGAGTCCCAGGATCCCTGTGGCACGTGGAAAGGGACCCTGGGTCTCCCGCCTCACGTGGAGTCGCGTCCCAATTGCCATGCCAAGACTCGAGGAGAATCCCGAGGTGTCCCTCGCACCTAGGCAGGAGTCCTGACGTCGCTGAACAAACACGTGTCTGGAAGGGCCCTCCCCGTCGTAACTCGAGAATATACCCCAGGTTCCGGCCGCAACTCGAGAAAAACCATGAGACTTCCCCCTTGCCGCGAGATGAGGCCCGATTCCCCTGCACTGCGTGCAGAACAATTCCGTGTTCCACATCAAACGTGAAAGGAGCCTTGATTTCCTTGATGGCACTCCAGAGAAAACCCAAAGTGACTGTCTCAAGTCTAGAGGGATCCTGAGGTCACTGGAGCAACCCGAAAGGGCTCCGTGGACCCCAAATCAACTCGAGATGAGAGCTTAGTCCCTGGCTTCGACTCAAGAGGAATAACAAGTTTCCACAAGCTCCTCAAGAGGAGGCTTCTCCCAGCTACATGGATGTGAGAAGTCCCCTCAGTTTGTGGCCTCAAGTGGAATGGACACCGAGATGCTCTGACTCGAAGTAAGGCCGGATATCCCTGCAGTGAATTGAATGCAAGCTCGTCTTGCATCTCCCAAGACGAAGGGATGTCTGAATCCCCTGTGGACACCACAGAGAAAGACCTAGTTCCCCGCCTCATCGAGACCGGAGGCCTCACATCCTTTGAAAACTCGAGAGGTCCGCAGAGATCAATGCTTCCAAAGGAGACGATACCTGACGCCTCTTGAAAATAGATAGGAGTCCCAGGATCCCTGTGGCACGTGGAAAGGGACCCTGGGTCTCCCGCCTCACGTTGAGACGCGTCCCAATTGCCATGCCAAGACTCGAGGAGAATCCCGAGGTGTCCTTCGCACCTAGGCAGGATTCCTCACGTCGCTGAACAAACACGTGTCTGGAAGGGCCCTCCCCGTCGTAACTCGAGAATATACCCCAGGTTCCGGCCGCAACTCGAGAAAAACTATAGGACTTCACCCTCGCCGCGAGATGAGGCCCGATTCCCCTGCACTGAGTGCAGAGCAATTCCGTGTTCCACATGAAACGTGAAAGGAGCCTTGATTTCCTTGATGGCACTCCAGAGAAAACCCAAGATCACTGTCTCAAGTCTAGAGGGATCCTGAGGTCCCTGGAGCAAAATGAAAGGGCTCCGTGGACTCCAAATCAACTCGAGATGAGAGCTTAGTCTTGGCTTCGACTCAAGAGGAATACCAACTTTCCACAAGCACCTCAAGAGGAGGCTTCTCTCAGCTACAGGTATGTGAGAGGGACCCTGAGTTTGTGGCCTCAAGTGGAATGGACACCGAGCTGCTCTGACTCGATGTAAGGCCGGATATCCCTGCAGTGAATTGAATGCCGCCTCGTCTTGCATCTCCCAAGACGAAGAGATGTCTGAATCCCCTGTGGAGGCCACAGAGTAAGACCTAGTCCTCCGCCTCATCGCGACCGGAGGCCTCACATCCTTTGAAAACTCGAGAGGTCCG
The DNA here is from genome assembly GCF_033118175.1 of Dama dama. Lineage (NCBI taxonomy): Eukaryota > Metazoa > Chordata > Mammalia > Artiodactyla > Cervidae > Dama > Dama dama. Next base: position 32,572 of record NW_026870888.1, read on the forward strand.
CGGAGATCAATGCTTCCAAAGGAGACGATGCCTGACTCCTCTTGAAAATGGATAGGAGTCCCAGGATCCCTGTGGCACGTGCAAAGGGACCCTGGGTCTCCCGCCTCACGTGGAGACGCGTGCCAATTGCCATGCCAAGACTCGAGGAGAATCCCGAGGTGTCCCTCGCACCTAGGCAGGAGTCCTGACGTCGCTGAACAAACACGTGTCTGGAAGGGCCCTTCCCGTCGTAACTCGAGAATATACCCCAGGTTCCGGCCGCAACTCGAGAAAAACCATAGGACTTCCCCCTCGCCGTGAGATGAGGCCCGATTCCCCTGCACTGCGTGCAGAGCAATTCCGTGTTCCACATCAAACGTGAAAGGAGCCTTGATTGCCTTGATGGCACTGCAGAGAAAACCCAAGATCACTGTCTCAAGTCTAGAGGGATCCTGAGGTCACTGGAGCAACACGAAAGGGCTCCGTGGACCCCAAATCAACTCGAGATGAGAGCTTAGTCCTTGGCTTCGACTCAAGAGGAATACCAACTTTCCACAAGCACCTCAAGAGGAGGCTTCTCTCAGCTACAGGTATGTGAGAGGGACCCTGAGTTTGTGGCCTCAAGTGGAATGGACACCAAGATGCTCTGACTCAAAGTCAGGCCGGATATCCCTGCAGTGAATTGAATGCAGGCTCGTCTTGCATCTCCCAAGACGAAGGGATGTCTGAATCCCCTGTGGAGACCACAGAGAAAGACCTAGTCCTCAGCCTTATCACGACCGGAGGCCTCACATCCTTTGAAAACTCGAGAGGTCCATGGAGATCAATGCTTCCAAAGGAGACGATGCCTGATTCCTCTTGAAAATGGATAGGAGTCCCAGGATCCCTGTGGCACGTGGAAAGGGACCGTGGGTCTCCCGCCTCACGTGGAGACGTGTCCCAATTGCCATGCCAAGACTCTTGGAGAATCCCGAAGTGTCCCTCGCACCTAGGAAGGAGTCCTGACGTCTCTGAACAAACACGTGTCTGGAAGGGCCCTCCCCGTCGTAACTCGAGAATATACCTCAGGTTCCGGCCGCAACTCGAGAAAAACCATAGGACTCCTCCCTCGCCGCGACCTGAGGCCCGATTCCCCTGCACTGCGTGCAGAGCAATTCCGTGTTCCACATCAAAAGTGAAAGGAGCCTTGATTTCCTTGATGGCACTCCAGAGAAAACCCAAGATCACTGTCTCAAGTCTAGAGGGATCCTGAGGTCATTGGAGTAACATGAAAGGGCTCCGTGGACCCCAAATCAACTCGAGATGAGAGCTTAGTCCCTGGCTTCGACTTAAGAGGAATACCAACTTTCCACAATCACCTCAAGACGAGGCTTCTCTCAGCTACAGGTATGTGAGAGGGACCCTGAGTTTGTGGCCTCAAGTGGAATGGACACCGAGATGCTCTGACTCGAAGTAAGGCCAGATATCCCTGCAGTGAATTGAATGCAGGCTCGTCTTGCATCTCCCAAGATGAAGGGATGTCTGAATCCCCTGTGGAGACCACAGAGAAAGACCTAGTCCTCAGCCTCAACGCGACCGGAGGCCTCACATCCTTTGAAAACTCGAGAGGTCCGCGGAGATCAATGCTTCCAAAGGAGACGATGCCTGACGCCTCTTGAAAGTAGATAGGAGTCCCAGGATCCCTGTGGCATGTGGAAAGGTACCCTGGGTCTCCCGCCTCACGTGGAGACGCGTCCCAATTGCCATGCCAAGACTCGAGGAGAATCCCGAGGTGTCCTTCGCACCTAGGCAGGTGTCCTGACGTCGCTGAACAAACACGTGTCTGGAAAGGCCCTCCCCGTCGTAACTCGAGAATATACCCCAGGTTCCGGCCACAACTAGAGAAAAACCATAGGACTGCCCCCTCGCCGCAAGATGAGGTCCGATTCCCCTGCACTGCGTGCAGAGAAATTCCGTTTTCCACATCTAACGTGAAAGGAGCCTTGATTTCCTTGATGGCACTCCAGAGAAAACCCAAGATCACTGTCTCAAGTCTAGAGGGATCCTGAGGTCACTGGAGCAACATGAAAGGGCTTCGTGGACCCCAAATCAACTCGAGATGAGAGCTTAGTCCCTGTCTTCAACTCAAGTGGAATACCAACTTTCCACAAGCACCTCAAGAGGAGGCTTCTCTCAGCTACAGGTATGTGAGAGGGACCCTGAGTTTGTGGCCTCAAGTGGAATGGACACCGTGATGCTCTGACTCGAAGTAAGGCCGGATATCCCTGCAGTGAATTGAATGCAGGCTCGTCTTGCATCTCCCAAGACGAAGGGATGTCTGAATCCCCTGTGGGGACCACAGAGAAAGACCTAGTCCTCCGCCTCATCGCGACCGGAGGCCTCACATTCTTTGAAAACTCGAGAGGTCCGCGGAGATCAATGCTTCCAAAGGAGACGATGCCTGACTCCTCTTGAAAATGGATAGGAGTCCCAGGATCCCTGTGGCACGTGGAAAGGGACCCTGGGTTTTCCAATTCACGTGGAGACGCGTCCCAATTTCCATGCCAAGACTCGAGGAGAATCCCGAGGTGTCCCTCGCACCTAGGCAGGAGTCCTGACGTCGCTGAACAAACACGTGTCTGGAAGGGCCCTCCCCATCGTAACTCGAGAATATACCCAAGGGTCCGGCCGCAACTCGAGAAAAACCATGGGACTTCCCCGTCGCCGCGAGATGAGGCCCGATTCCCCTGCACTGCGTGCAGAGCTATTCCGTGTTCCACATCAAACGGGAAAGGAGCCTTGATTTCCTTGATGGCACTCCAGAGAAAACCCAAGATCACTGTCTCAAGTCTAGAGGGATCCTGAGGTCACTGGAGCAACACAAAAGGGCTCCGTGGACCCCAATCAACTCGAGATGAGAGCTTAGTCCCTGGCTTTGACTCAACTGGAATACCAACCTTCCACAAGCACCTCAAGAGGAGGCTTCTCTCAGCTACAGGTATGTGAGAGGGACCCTGAGTTTGTGGCCTCAAGTGGAATGGACACCGAGATGCTCTGACTCGAAGTCAGGCCGGATATCCCTGCAGTAAATTGAATGCAGGCTCGTCTTGCATCTCCCAAGACGAAGGGATGTCTGAATCCCCTGTGGAGACCACAGAGAAAGACCTAGTCCTCCGCCTCATCTCGACCGGAGGCCTCACATCCTTTGAAAACTCGAGAGTTCCATGGAGATCAATGCTTCAAAAGGAGACGATGCCTCTTTCCTCTTGAAAATGGATAGGAGTCCCAGGATCCCTGTGGCACGTGGAAAGGGACCCTGGGTCTCCCGCCTCACGTGGAGACGCGTCCCAATTGCCATGGCAAGACTCTTGGAGAATCCCGAAGTGTCCCTCGCACCTAGGAAGGAGTCCTGACTTCTCTGAACAAACACGTGTCTGGAAGGGCCCTCCCCGTCGTAACTCGAGAATATACCCCAGGTTCCGGCCGCAACTCGAGAAAAACCATGAGAATTCCCCCTCGCCCCGACATGAGGCCCGATTCCACTGCACTGCATGCAGAGAAATTCCGTGTTCCACATCAAACGTGAAAGGAGCCTTGATTTCCTTGATGGCACTCCAGAGAAAACCCAAGATCTCTGTCTCAAGTCTAGAGGGATCCTGAGGTCACTGGAGCAACATGAAAGGGCCCCAAGGACCCCAAATCAACTCGAGATGAGAGCTTAGTCCCTGGCTTCGACTCAAGAGGAATACTAACTTCAAACAAGCACCTCAAGAGGAGGCTTCTCTCAGCTACAGGTATGTGAGAGGGACCCTGAGTTTGTGGCCTCAAGTGGAATGGACACCGAGATGCTCTGACTCGAAGTCAGGCCGGATATCCCTGCAGTGAAGTGAATGCAGGCTCGGCTTGCATCTCCCAAGACGAAGCGATGTCTGAATCCCCTGTGGAGACCACAGAGAAAGACCTAGTCCTCAGCCTCATCGCGACCGGAGGCCTCACATCCTTTAAAAACTCGAGAGGTCCGGGGAGATCAATGCTTCCAAAGGAGACGATGCCTGACTCTCTTGAAAATGGATAGGAGTCCCAGGATCCCTGTGGCACGTGGAAAGGGACCCTGGGTCTCCCGCCTCACGTGGAGACGTGTCCCAATTGCCATGCCAAGACTCGAGGAGAATCCCGAGGTGTCCCTCGCACCTAGGCAGGAGTCCTGACGTCGCTGAACAAACACGTGTCTGGAAGGGCCCTCCCCATCGTAACTCGAGAATATACCCAAGGGTCCGGCCGCAACTCGAGAAAAACCATGGGACTTCCCCGTCGCCGCGAGATGAGGCCCGATTCCCCTGCACTGCGTGCAGAGCTATTCCGTGTTCCACATCAAACGGGAAAGGAGCCTTGATTTCCTTGATGGCACTCCAGAGAAAACCCAAGATCACTGTCTCAAGTCTAGAGGGATCCTGAGGTCACTGGAGCAACACAAAAGGGCTCCGTGGACCCCAATCAACTCGAGATGAGAGCTTAGTCCCTGGCTTTGACTCAACTGGAATACCAACCTTCCACAAGCACCTCAAGAGGAGGCTTCTCTCAGCTACAGGTATGTGAGAGGGACCCTGAGTTTGTGGCCTCAAGTGGAATGGACACCGAGAAGCTCTGACTCGAAGTCAGGCCGGATATCCCTGCAGTGAATTGAATGCAGGCTCGTCTTGCATCTCCCAAGACGAAGGGATGTCTGAATCCCCTGTGGAGACCACAGAGAAAGACCTAGTCCTCCGCCTCATCTCGACCGGAGGCCTCACATCCTTTGAAAACTCGAGAGGTCCATGGAGATCAATGCTTCAAAAGGAGACGATGCCTGATTCCTCTTGAAAATGGATAGGAGTCCCAGGATCCCTGTGGCACGTGGAAAGGGACCCTGGGTCTCCCGCCTCACGTGGAGACGCGTCCCAATTGCCATGGCAAGACTCTTGGAGAATCCCGAAGTGTCCCTCGCACCTAGGAAGGAGTCCTGACTTCTCTGAACAAACACGTGTCTGGAAGGGCCCTCCGCGTCGTAACTCGAGAATATACCCCAGGTTCCGGCCGCAACTCGAGAAAAACCATGAGAATTCCCCCTCGCCCCGACATGAGGCCCGATTCCACTGCACTGCATGCAGAGAAATTCCGTGTTCCACATCAAACGTGAAAGGAGCCTTGATTTCCTTGATGGCACTCCAGAGAAAACCCAAGATCTCTGTCTCAAGTCTAGAGGGATCCTGAGGTCACTGGAGCAACATGAAAGGGCCCCAAGGACCCCAAATCAACTCGAGATGAGAGCTTAGTCCCTGGCTTCGACTCAAGAGGAATACTAACTTCAAACAAGCACCTCAAGAGGAGGCTTCTCTCAGCTACAGGTATGTGAGAGGGACCCTGAGTTTGTGGCCTGAAGTGGAATGGACACCGAGATGCTCTGACTCGAAGTAAGGCCGGATATCCCTGCAGTGAATTGAATGCAGGCTCGTCTTGCATCTCCCAAGACGGAGGGATGTGTGAATCCCCTGTGGAGACGACAGAGAAAGACCTAGTCCTCCGCCTCATCGCGACAGGAGGCCTCATATCCTTTGAAAACTCGAGAGGTCTCCGGAGATCAATGCTTCCAAAGGAGACGATGCCTGACTCTTCTTGAAAATGGATAGGAGTCCCAGGATCCCTGTGGCACGTGGAAAGGGACCCTGGGTCTCCCGCCTCACGTGGAGACGCATCCCAATTGCCATGCCAAGACTCGAGGAGAATCCCGAGGTGTCCCTCGCACCTAGGCAGGAGTCCTGACGTCGCTGAACAAACACGTGTCTGGAACGGCCCTCCCCGTCGTAACTCGAGAATATACCCCAGGTTGGTCCGCAACTCGAGAAAAACCATGAGACTTCCCCCTCGCCTCGAGATGAGGCCCGATTCCCCTGCACTGCGTGCAGAGCAATTCCGAGTTGCACATCAAACGTGAAAGGAGCCTTGATTTCCTTGATGGCACTCCAGAGAAAACCCAAGATCACTGTCTCAAGTCTAGAGGGATCCTGAGGTCACTGGAACAACACGAAAGGGCTCCGTGGACCCCAAATCAACTCGAGATGAGAGCTTAGTCCCTGGCTTCGACTCAAGAGGAATACCAACTTTCCACAAGCACCTCAAGAGGAGGCTTCTCTCAGCTACAGGTATGTGAGAGGGACCCTGAGTTTGTGGCCTCACGTGGATGGACACCGAGATGCTCTGACTCAAAGTAAGGCCGGATATCCCTGCAGTGAATTGAATGCAGGCTCGTCTTGCATCTCCCAAGACGAAGGGATGTCTGAAACCCCTGTGGACACTACAGAGAAAGTCCTAGTTCTCCGCCTCATCGCAACCGGAGGCCTCACATCCTTTGAAAACTCGAGAGGTCTGCGGAGATCAATGCTTCCAAAGATGACGATGCCTGACTCCTCTTGAAAATGGATAGGAGTCCCAGGATCCCTGTGGCAGGTGGACAGGGACCCTGGGTCTCCCGCCTCACGTGGAGACGCGTCCCAATTGCCATGCCAAGACTCGAGGAGAATCCCGAGGTGTCCCTCGCACCTAGGCAGGAGTCCTGACGTCGCTGAACAAACACGTGTCTGGAAGGGCCCTCCCCGTCGTAACTCGAGAATATACCCCAGGGCCTGGCCGAATTCGAATAAAACCATGAGACTTCCCCTTCGCCGCGAGATGAGGCCCGATTCCCCTGCACTGCGTGCAGAGCAATACCGTGCTTCACATCAAACGTGAAAGGGGCCTTGATTTCCTTGATGGCACCCTAGAGAAAACCCAAGATCACTGTCTCAAGTCTAGAGGGATCCTGAGGTCACTGGAGCAACACGAAAGGGCTCCGTGGATCCCAAATCAACTCGAGATGAGAGCTTAGTCCCTGACTTCGAATCAAGAGGAATACCAACTTTCCACAAGCACCTCAAGAGGAGGCTTCTCTCAGCTACAGGTATGTGAGAGGGACCCTGAGTTTGTGGCCTCAAGTAGAATGGACACCGAGATGCTCTGACTCGAAGTAAGGCCGGATATCCCTGCAGTGAATTGAATGCAGGCTCGTCTTGCCTCTCCCAAGACGAAGGGATGTCTGAATCCCCTGTGGAGACCACAGAGAAAGACCTAGTTCTCTGCCTCATCGCTACTGGAGGCCTCACATCCTTTCAAAACTCGAGAGGTCCGCGGAGATCAATGCTTCCAAAGTAGACGATGCCTGACTCCTCTTGAAAATGGATAGGAGTCCCAGGATCCCTGTGGCACGTGGAAAGGGACACTGGGTCTCCCGCCTCACGTGGAGACGCGTCCCAATTGCCATGCCAAGACTCGAGGAGAATCCCGAGGTGTCCCTCGCACCTAGGCAGGAGTTCTGATGTCGCTGAACAAACACGTGTCTGGAAGGGCCCTCCCCGTCGTAACTCGAGAATATACCCGAGGTTCCGGCCGCAACTCGAGAAAAACCATGAGACTTCCCCCTCGCCGCGAGACGAGGCCCGATTCCCCTGCCCTGCGTGCAGAGCAATTCCGTTTTCCACATCAAACGTGAAAGGAGCCTTGATTTCCTTGATGGCACTCCAGAGAAAACCCAAGATCACTGGCTCAAGCGTACAGGGATCCTGAGGATTCTGGAAGAACACGAAACGGCTCCGTAGACCCCAAATCAACTCGAGATGAGAGCTTAGTCCCTGGCGTCGACTCAAGAGGAATACCAACTTTCCAAGAGCACCTCAAGAGGAGGCTTCTCTCAGCTACAGGTATGTGAGAGGGACCCTGAGTTTGTGGCCTCAAGTGGAATGGACACCGTGATGCTCTGACTCGAAGTAAGGCCGGATATCCCTGCAGTGAATTGAATGCAGGCTCGTCCTGCATCTCCCAAGACTAAGGAATGTCTGAATCCCCTGTGGAGACCACAGAGAAAGACCTAGTCCTCCGCCTCATCGCGACCGGAGGCCTCACATCCTTTGAAAACTCGAGAGGTCCGCGGAGATCAATGCTTCCAAAGGAGACGATGCCTGACTCGTCTTGAAAATGGATAGGAGTCCCAGGATCCCTGTGGCACGTGGAAAGGGACCCTGGGTCTCCCGCCTCACGTAGAGACGCGTCCCCATTGCCATGCCAAGATTCAAGGAGAATCCCGAGGTGTCCCTCGCCCCTAGGCAGGAGTCCTGACGTTGCTGAACAAACACGTGTCTGGAAGGGCCCTCCCCGTCGTAACTCGAGAATATACCCCAGGTTCCGGCCGCAACTCGAGAAAAACCATGAGACTTCCCCCTCGCCACGAGATGAGGCCCGATTCCCCTGCACTGCGTTCACAGCAATTCCGTGTTCCACATCAAACGTGAAAGGAGCCTTGATGGCACTCCAGAGAAAACCCAAGATCACTGTCTCAAGTCTAGAGGGATCCTGAGGTCACTGCAGCAGCACGAAAGGGCTCCGTGGACCCCAAATCAACTCGAGATGAGAGCTTAGTCCCTGGCTTCGACTCAAGAGGAATACTAACTTTCCACAAGCACCTCAAGAGGAGGCTTCTCTCAGCTACAGGTATGTGAGAGGGACCCTGAGTTTGTGGCCTCAAGTGGAATGGACACCGAGATGCTCTGACTCGAAGTAAGGCCGGATATCCCTGCAGTGAATTGAATGCAGGCTCGTCTTGCATCTCCCAAGACGAAGGGATGTCTGAATCCCCTGTGGAGGCCACAGAGAAAGACCTAGTCCTCCGCCTCATCGCGAACGGAGGCCTCACATCCTTTGAAAATTCGAGAGGTCCGCGGAGATCAATGCTTCCAAAGGAGACGATGCCTGACTCCTCTTGAAAATGGATAGGAGTCCCAGGATCCCTGTGGCACGTGGAAAGGGACACTGGATCTTCCACTTCACGTGGAGACGCGTCCCAATTGCCATGCCAAGGCTCGAGGAGAATCCCGAGTTGTCCCTCGCACCTAGGCAGGAGTCCTCACATCGCTGAACAAACACGTGTCTGGAAGGGCCCTCCCTGTCATAACTCGAGAATATACCCCTGGTTCCGGCCGCAACTCGAGAAAAACCATGAGACTTCCCCCTCGCCGCGAGATGAGGCCCGATTCCCCTGCACTGCGTGCAGAGCAATTCCGTGTTCCACATCAAACGTGAAAGGAGCTTTGTATCCTTGATGGCACTCCAGAGAAAACCCAAAGTAACTGTCTCAAGTCTAGAAGGATCCTGAGGCCACTGTAGCAGCACGAAAGGCTCCGTGGACCCCAAATCATCTCGAGATGAGAGCTGAGTCCCTGGCTTCGACTTAAGAGGAAAACCAAGTTTCCTCAAGCACCTCAAGAGGAGGCTTCTCTCAGCTACAGGTATTTGAGAGGGACCCGGAGTTTGTGGCCTCAAGTGGAATGGACACCGAGATGCTCTGACTCGAAGTAAGGCCGGATATCCCTGCAGTGAATTGAATGCAGGCTCGTCTTGCATCTCCCAAGACGAAGGGATGTCTGAATCCCCTGTGGAGACCACAGAGAAAGAACTAGTCCTCCGCCTCATTGCGACCGGAGGCCTCACATCCTTTGAAAACTCGAGAGGTCCGCGGAGATCAATGCTTCCAAAGGAGACGATGCCTGACTCCTCTTGAAAATGGTTAGGAGTCCCAGGATCCCTGTCCACATGGACGGGGACACTGGGTCTCCCGCCTCACGTGGAGACGCGTCCCAATTTCCATGCCAAGACTCGAGGAGAATCCCGAGGTGTCCCTCGCACCTAGGCAGGAGTCCTGACGTCGCTGAACAAACACGTGTCTGGAAGGGCCCTCCCCATCGTAACTCGAGAATATACCCCAGGTTCCGGCCGCAACTCGAGAAAAACCATGAGACTTCCCCCTCGCCGCGAGATGAGGCCCGATTCCCCTGGACTGCGTGCAGAGCAATTCCGTGTTCCACATCAAACTGGAAAGGAGCCTTGATTTCCTTGACGGCACTCCAGAGAAAACCCAAGATCACTGTCTCAAGTCTAGAGGGATCCTGAGGTCACAAGAGCAACACGAAAGGGCTCCGTGGACCCCAAATCAACTCGAGATGAGAGCTTAGTCCCTGGCTTCGACTCAAGAGGAATCCCAACTTTCCACAAGCACCTCAAGAGGAGGCTTCTCTCAGCTACAGGTATGTGAGAGGACCCTGAGTTTGTGGCCTCAAGTGGAATGGACACCGAGATGCTCTGACTCGAAGTAAGGCCGGATATCCCTGCAGTGAATTGAATGCAGGCTCGTCTTGCATCTCCCAAGACAAAGGGATGTCTGAATCCCCTGTGGAGAAAACAGAGAAAGACCTAGTCCTCAGCCTCATCGCGACCGGAGGCCTCACATCCTTTGAAAACTCGAGAGGTCCGCGGAGATCAATGCTTCCAAAGGAGACGATGCCTGACTCCTCTTGAAAATGGTTAGGAGTCCCAGGATCCCTGTCCACATGGACGGGGACACTGGGTCTCCCGCGTCACGTGGAGACGCGTCCCAATTGCCATGCCAAGACTCGAGGAGAATCCCGAGGTGTCCCTCGCACCTAGGCAGGAGTCCTGACGTCGCTGAACAAACACGTGTCTGGAAGGGCCCTCCCCGACGTAACTCGAGAATATACCCAAGGTTCCGGCCGCAACTCGAGAAAAACCATGAGACTTCCCCCTCGCCACGAGATGAGGCCCGATTCCCCTGCACTGCGTGCAGAGCAATTCCGAGTTCCACATCAAACGTGAAAGGAGCCTTGATTTCCTTGATGGCACTCCAGAGAAAACCCAAGATCACTGTCTCAAGTCTAGAGGGATCCTGAGGTCACTGGAGCAACACGAAAGGGCTCCGTGGACCCCAAATCAACTCGAGATGAGAGCTTAGTCCCTGGCTTCGACTCAAGAGGAATACTAACTTTCCACAAGCACCTCAAGAGGAGGCTTCTCTCAGCTACAGGTATGTGAGAGGGACCCTGAGTTTGTGGCCTCAAGTGGAATGGACACCGAGATGCTCTGACTCGAAGTAAGGCCGGATATCCCTGCAGTGAATTGAATGCAGGCTCGTCCTGCATCTCCCAAGACGAAGGGATGTCTGAATCCCCTGTGGAGACCACAGAGAAAGACCTAGTCATCCGCCTCATCGCGACCGGAGGCCTCACATCCTTCGAAAACTTGAGAGGTCCGCGGAGATCAATGCTTCCAAAGGAGACGATGCCTGACTCCTCTTGAAAATGGATAGGAGTCCCAGGATCCCTGTGGCACGTGTAAAGGGACCCTGGGTCTTCCACTTCACGTGGAGACGCGTCCCAAATTCCATGCGAAGACTCGAGGAAAATCCCGAGGTGTCCCTCGCACCTAGGCAGGAGTCCTGACGTCGCTGAACAAACACGTGTCTGGAAGGGCCCTCCCTGTCATAACTCGAGAATATACCCCAGGTTCCGGCCGCAACTCGAGAAAAACCATGAGACTTCCCCCTCGACGCGAGATGAGGTCCGATTCCCCTGCACTGCGTGCAGAGCAATTCCGTGTTCCACATCAAACGTGAAAGGAGCTTTGATTTCCTTGGTGGCACTCCAGAGAAAAGCCAAAGTCACTGTCTCAAGTCTAGAAGGATCCTGAGGCCACTGCAGCAGCACGAAAGGGCTCCGTGGACCCCAAATCAACTCGAGATGAGAGCTGAGACCCTGGCTTCGACTTAAGAGGAAAACCAAGTTTCCTCAAGCACCTCAAGAGGAGGCTTCTCTCAGCTACAGGTATGTGAGAGGGACCCTGAGTTTGTGGCCTCAAGTGGAATGGACACCGAGATGCTCTGACTCGAAATCAGGCCGGATATCCCTGCAGTGAATTGAATGCAGGCTCGTCTTGCATCTCCCAAGACGAAGGGATGTCTGAATCCCCTGTGGAGACCACAGAGAAAGAACTAGTCCTCCGCCTCATCGCGACCGGAGGCCTCACATCCTTTGAAAACTCGAGAGGTCCGCGGAGATCAATGCTTCCAAGGGAGACGATGCCTGACTCCTCTTGAAAATGGATAGGAGTCCCAGGATCCCTGTGGCACGTGGAAAGGGACTCTGGGTCTCCCGCCTCACGTGGAGACACGTCCCAATTGCCATGCCAAGACTCGAGGAGAATCCCAAGTTGTCCCTCGCACCTAGGCAGGAGTCCTGACGTCGCTGAACAAACACGTGTCTGGAAGGGCCCTCCCCGTCGTAACTCGAGAATATACCCCAGGTTCCGGCCGGAACTCGAGAAAAACCATGAGACTTCCCCCTCGCCGCGAGATGAGGCCCGATTCCCCTGCACTGCGTCAGAGCAATTCCTTATTCCACATCAAAAGTGAAAGGAGCCTTGATTTCCTTGATGGCACTCCAGAGAAAACCCAAGATCACTGTCTCTAGTCTAGAGGGATCCTGAGGTCACTGTAGCAACACGAAAGGGCTCCGTGGACCCCAAAATCAACTCGAGATGAGAGCTTAGTCCCTGGCTTCGACTCAAGAGGAATACCAACTTTCCACAAGCACCTCAAGAGGAGGCTTCTCTCAGATACAAGTATGTGAGAGGGCCCCTGAGTTTGTTGCCTCAAGTGGAATGGACACCGAGATGCTCTGACTCAAAGTAAGGCCGGATATCCCTGCAGTGAATTGAATGCAGACTTGTCTTGGATCTCCCAAGAAGAAGGGATGTCTGAATCCCCTATGGAAATGACAGAGAACGACGGAGTTCTCCGCCTCATCGCGAGCGGAGGCCTCACATCCTTTGAAAACTCGAGAGGTCCGCGGAGATCAATGCTTCCAAAGGAGAAGATGCCTGACTACTCTTGAAAATGGATAGGAGTCCCAGGATCCCTGTGGCACGTGGAAAGGGACCCTGGGTCTCCCGCCTCACGTGGAGACGCGTCCCAATTGCCATGCCAAGACTCGAGGAGAATCCTGAGGTGTCCCTCGCACCTAGGCAGGAGTCCTGACGTCGCTGAACAAACACGTGTCTGGAAGGGCCCTCCCCGTCGTAACTCGAGAATATACCCCAGGTTCCGGCCGCAACTCGAGAAAAACCATGAGACTTCCCCCTCGCCGCGAGATGAGGCCTGATTCCCCTGCCCTGCGTGCAGACCATTTCCGTGTTCCACATCAAACGTGAAAGGAGCCGTGATTTCCTTGATGGCACTCCAGAGAAAACCCAAGATCACTGTCTCTAGTCTAGAGTGATCCTGTGGTCACTGTAGCAACACGAAAGGGCTCCGTGGACCCCAAATCTACTCGAGATGAGAGCTTAGTCCCTGGCTTCGAATCAAGAGGAATACCAACTTTCCACAAGCACCTCAAGAGGAGAATAGTCTCAGCTACAGGTATGTGAGAGGGACCCTGAGTTTGTGGCCTCAAGTGGAATGGACACCGAGATGCTCTGACTCAAAGTAAGGCCAGATATCCCTGCAGTGAATTGAATGCAGGCTCGTCTTGCATCTCCCAAGACGAAGGGATGTCTGAATCCCCTGTGGAGACGACAGAGAAAGACTTAGGCCTCCGCCTCTTCGCGACCGGAGCCTCACATCCTTTGAAAACTCGAGAGGTCTGCGGAGATCAATGCTTCCAAAGGAGACGATAGGTGGCTCTTCTTGAAAATGGATAGGAGTCCCAGGATGCCTGTGGCACGTGGAAAGGGACCCTGGGTCTCCCGCCTCACGTGGAGACGCGTCCCAATTGCCATGCCAAGACTCGAGGAGAATCCCGAGGTGTCCCTCGCACCTAGGCAGGAGTCCTGACGTCGCTGAACAAACACGTGTCTGGAAGGGCCCTCCCCGTCGTAACTCGAGAATATACCCCAGGTTCCGGCCGCAACTCGGGAAAAACCATGAGACTTCCCCCTCGCCGCGAGATGAGGCCCGATTCCCCTGCACTGCGTGCAGAGCAATTCCGTGTTCCACATCAAACGTGAAAGGAGCCTTGATTTCCTTGATGGCACTCCAGAGAAAACCCAAGATCACTGTCTCAAGTCTAGAGGGATCCTGAGGTTACTGGAGCAACACGAAAGGGCTCCGTGGACCCCAAATCTACTCGAGATGAGAGCTTAGACCCTGGCTTCGAATCAAGAGGAATACCAACTTTTCACAAGCACCTCAAGAGGAGGATTCTCTCAGCTACAGGTATCTGAGAGGGACCCTGAGTTTGTGGCCTCAAGTGGAATGGACACCGAGATTCTCTGACTCGAAGTAAGGCCGGATATCCCTGCAGTGAATTGAATGCAGGCTCGTCTTGCATCTCCCAAGACGAAGGGATGTCTGAATCCCCTGTGGAGACCACAGAGAAATACCTAATTCTCCGCCTCATCGCGACCGGAGGCTTCACATCCTTTGAAAACTCGAGAGGTCCGCGGAGATCAATGCTTCCAAAGGAGACGATGCCTGACTCCTCTTGAAAATGGAAAGGAGTCCCAAGATCCCTGTGGCACGTGGAAAGGGACCATGGGTCTCCCGCCTCACGTGGAGATGCGTCCCTATTGCCATGCCAAGACTCCAGGAGACTCCCGAGGTGTCCCTCACACCTAGGCAGGAGTCCTGACGTTGCTGAACAAACACGTGTCTGGAAGGGCCCTCCCCGTCGTAACTCGAGAATATACCCCAGGTTCTGGCCGCTACTCGAGAAAAACCATGAGACTTCCCCCTCGCCGCGAGATGAGGCCCGATTCCCCTGCACTGTGTGCAGAGCAATTCCGTGTTCCACATCAAACGTGAAAGGAGGCTTGATTTCCATGATGGCACTCCAGAGAAAACCCAAGATCACTGTCTCAAGTCTAGAGGGATCCTGAGGTCACTGGAGCAACACGAAAGGGCTCCGTGGACCCCAAATCAACTCGAGAGGAGAGCTTAGTCCCTGGCTTCGACTCAAGAGGAATACCAACTTTTCACAAGCACCTCAAGAGGAGGCTTCTCTCAACTACAGGTAAGTGAGAGGGACCCTGAGTTTGTGGCCTCAAGTGGAATGGACACTGAGATGCTCTGACTCGAAGTAAGGTCGGATATCCCTGCAGTGAATTGAATGCAGGCTGGTCTTGCATCTCCCAAGACGAAGGGATGTCGGAATCCCCTGTGGAGACGACAGAGAAAGACCTAGTCCTCCGCCTCATCGAGACCGGAGGCCTCACATCCTTTGAAAACTCGAGAGGTCTGCGGAGATCAATGCTTCCAAAGAAGACGATGCCTGACTCTTCTTGAAAATGGATAGGAGTCCCAGGATCCCTGTGGCACGAGCAAAGGGACCCTGGGGCTCCCGCCTCATGTGGAGACGCGTCCCAATTGCCATGCCAAGACTCGAGGAGAATCCCGAGGTGTCCCTCGCACCTAGGCAGGAGTCCTGACGTCGCTGAACAAACACGTGTCTGGAAGGGCCCTCCCTGTCGTAACTTGAGAATATAGCCCAGGTTCCGGCCGCAACTCGAGAAAAACCATGAGACTTCCCCCTCGCCGAGAGATGAGGCCCGATTCCCCTGCACTGCGTGCAGAGCAATTCCGTGTTCCACATCAAACGTGAAAGGAGCCTTGATTTCCTTGATGGCACTCCAGAGAAAACCCAAGTTCACTGTCTCAAGTCTAGAGGGATCCTGAGGTCACTGTAGCAACACGAAATTGCTCCGTGGACCCCAAATCATCTCGAGATGAGAGCTTAGTCCCTGGCTTCGACTCAAGAGGCATACCAACTTTAAAAGAGCACCTCAAGAGGAGGCTTCTATCAGCTACTGGTATGTGAGAGGGACCCTGAGATTGTGGCCTCAAGTGGAATGGACACCGAGATGCTCTGACTCGAAGTAAGGCCGGATATCCCTGCAGTGAATTGAATGCAGGCTCGTCTTGCATCTCCCAAGACGAAGGGTTGTCTGAATCCCCTGTGGAGACCACAGAGAAAGACCTTGTCCTCCACCTCAAAGCAACCGGAGGCCTCACGTCCTTTGAAAATTCGAGAGGTCCGTGGATATCAATACTTCCGATGGAGACGATGCATGACTCCTCTTGAAAATGGATAGGAGTCCCAGGATCCCTGTGGCACGTGGAAAGGGACCCTGGGTCTCCCGCCTCACGTGGAGACGCCTCCCAATTTCCATGCTAAGACTCGAGGAGGATCCCGAGGTGTCCCTCGCACCTAGGCAGGAGTCCTGACGTCGCTGAACAAACACGTGTCTGGAAGGGCCCTCCCCGTCGTAACTCGAGAATATACCCCAGGTTCCGGCCGCAACTCGAGAAAAACCATGAGACTTCCCCCTCGCCGCGAGATGAGGCCCGATTCCCCTGCACTGCGTGCAGAGCAATTCCGTGTTCCACATCAAACGTGAAAGGAGCCTTGATTTCCTTGATGGCACTCCAGAGAAAACCCAAGTTCACTGTCTCAAGTCTAGAGGGATGCTGAGGTCACTGGAGCAAAACGAAAGTGCTCCGTGGACCCCAAATCAACTCGAGATGAGAGCTTAGTCCCTGGCTTCGACTCAATAGGAATACCAACTTTCCACAAGCACCTCAAGAGGAGGCTTTTCTCAGCTACAGGTATATGAGAGGGCCCCTGATTTTGTGGCCTCAAGTGGAATGGACACTGAGATGCTCTGACTCGAAGTAAGGCCGGATATCCCTGCAGTGAATTGAATGCAGGCTCGTCTTGCATCTCCCAAGACGAAGGGATGTCTGAATCAACTGTGGAGACGACAGAGAAAGACCGAGTTCTCCGCCTCATCGCGAGCGGAGGCCTCACATCCTTTGAAAACTCGAGAGGGCCGCGGAGATCAATGCTTCCAAAGGAGACGATGCCTGACTCCTCTTGAAAATGGATAGGTGTCCCAGGATCCCTGTGGCACTTGGAAAGGGACCCTGGGTCTCCCGCCTCACGTGGAGACGCATCCCAATTGCCATGCCAAGACTCGAGGAGAATCCCGAGGTGTCCCTCGCACCTAGGCAGGAGTCCTGACGTCGCTGAACAAACACGTGTCTGGAAGGGCCCTCCCCGTCGTAACTTGAGAATATAGCCCAGGTTTAGCCGCAACTCGAGAAAAACCATGAGACTTCCCACTCGCCGCGAGATGAGGCCCGATTCCCCTGCCATGCGTGCAGAGCAATTCCGTATTCCACATCAAAAATGAAAGGAGCCTTGATTTCCTTGATGGCACTCCAGAGAAAACCCAAGATCACTGTCTCAAGTCTAGAGGGATCCTGAGGTCACTGTAGCAACACGAAAGGGCTCCGTGGACCCCATATCAACTCGAGATGAGAGCTTAGTCCCTGGCTTCGACTCAAGAGGAATATCAACTTTCCACAAGCACCTCAAGAGGAGGCTTCTCTCAGCTACAGGTATGTGAGAGGGACCCTGAGTTTGCGGCCTCAAGTGGAATGGACACCGAGATGCTCTGACTCGAAGTAAGGCCGGATATCCCTGCAGTGAATTTAATGCAGGCTCGTCTTGCATCTCCCAAGACGAAGGGATGTCTCAATCCCCTGTGGAAACCGCAGAGAAAGACCTAATTTTCCGCCTCATCGCGAGCGGAGGCCTCACATCCTTTGAAAACTCGAGAGGTCCGCGGAGATCAATGCTTCCAAAGGAGACGATGCCTGACTCCGCTTGAAAATGGAAAGGAGTCCCAAGATCCCTGTGGCACGTGGAAAGGGACCATGGGTCTCCCGCCTCACGTGGAGACGCGTCCCTATTGCCATGCCAAGACTCCAGGAGAATCCCGAGGTGTCCCTCGCACCTAGGCAGGATTCCTGAAGTCGCTGAAGAAACACGTGTCTGGAAGGGCCCTCCCCGTCGTAACTCGAGAATATACCCCAGGTTCCGGCCGCAACTCGAGAAAAACAATGAGACTTCCCCCTCGCCGCGAGATGAGGCCCGATTCCCTGCACTGCGTGCAGAGCAATTCCGTGTTCCACATCAAACGTGAAAGGAGGCTTGATTTCCTTGATGGCACTCCAGAGAAAACCCAAGATCACTGTCTCAAGTCTAGAGGGATCCTGAGGTCACTGGAGCAACACGAAAGGGCTCCATGGACCCCAAATCAACTCGAGATGAGAGCTTAGTCCCTGGCTTCGACTCGAGAGGAATACCAACTTTTCACAAGCACCTCAAGAGGAGGCTTCTCACAGCTACAGGTAAGTGAGAGGGACCCTGAGTTTGTGGCCTCAAGTGGAATGGACACTGAGATGCTCTGACTCGAAGTAAGGCCGGATATCCCTGCAGTGAATTGAATGCAGGCTGGTCTTGCATCTCCCAAGACGAAGGGATGTCTGAATCCCCTGTGGAGACGACAGAGAAAGACCTAGTACTCCGCCTCATTGCGAGCGGAGGCCTCACATCCTTTGAAAACTCGAGAGGTCTGCGGAGATCAATGCTTCCAAAGAAGACGATGCCTGACTCTTCTTGAAAATGGATAGGAGTCCCAGGATCCCTGTGGCACGTGGAAAGGGACCCTGGGGCTCCCGCCTCATGTGGAGACGCGTCCCAATTGCCATGCCAAGACTCGAGGAGAATCCCGAAGTTTCCCTCGCACCTAGGCAGGAGTCCTGACGTCGCTGAACAAACACGTGTCTGGAAGGGCCCTCCCCGTCGTAACTTGAGAATATAGCCCAGGTTCCGGCCGCAACTCGAGAAAAACCATGAGACTTCCCACTCGCCGAGAGATGAGGCCCGATTCCCCTGCACTGCGTGCAGAGCAATTCCGTATTCCACATCAAAAATGAAAGGAGCCTTGATTTCCTTGATGGCACTCCAGAGAAAACCCAAGTTCACTGTCTCAAGTCTAGAGGGATCCTGAGGTCACTGTAGCAACACGAAAGGGCTCCGTGGACCCCAAATCAACTCGAGATGAGAGCTTAGTCCCTGGCTTCGACTCAAGAGGCATACCAACTTTCCACAATCACCTCAAGAGGAGGCTTCTCTCAGCTACAGGTATGTGAGAGGGCCCCTGAGTTTGTGGCCTCAAGTGGAATGGACACCGAGATGCTCTGACTCGAAGGAAGGCCTGATATCCCTGCAGTGAATTGAATGCAGGCTCGTCTTGCATCTCCCACGACGAAGGGATGTCTCAATCCCCTGTGGAGACCACAGAGAAAGACCTAGTTCTCCACCTCATCGCGACCGGAGGCCTCACGTCCTTTGAAAACTCGAGAGGTCCGCGGAGATCAATGCTTCCAAAGGAGACGATGCCTGACTCCTCTTGAAAATGGATAGGAGTCTCAGGATCCCTGTGGCACGTGGAAAGCGACCCTGGGTCTCCCGCCTCACGTGGAGACGCGTCCCAATGGCCAAGCCAAGACTCGAGGAGAATCCCGAGGTGTCCCTCGCACCTAGGCAGGAGTCCTGACGTCGCTGAACAAACACGTGTCTGGAAGGGCCCTCCCCGTCGTAACTCGAGAATATACCCCAGGTTCCGGCCGCAACTCGAGAAAAACCATGAGACTTCCCCCTCGCCGCGAGATGAGGCCCGATTCCCCTGCACTGCGTGCAGAGCAATTCCGTGTTCCACATCAAACGTGAAAGGAACCTTGATTTCCTTGATTGCACTCCAGAGAAAACCAAAGATCACTGTCTCAAGGCTAGAGGGATCCTGAGGTCACTGTAGCAACACGAAAGGGCTCTGTGGACCCCAAATCAACTCGAGATGAGAGCTTAGTCCCTGGCTTCGACTCAAGAGGAATACCAACTTTCCACAAGCAACTCAAGAGGAGGATTCTCTCAGCTATAGGTATGTGAGAGGGACCCTGAGTTTGTGGCCTCAAGTGGAATGGACACCGAGATGCTCTGACTCGAAGTAAGGCCGGATATCCCTGCAGTGAATTGAATGCAGGCTCGTACTGCATCTCCGAAGACGAAGTGATGACTGAATCCCCTGTGGAGACCACAGAGAAAGACCTAGTTCTCCGCCTCATCGCGACCGGAGGCCTCACATCCTTTGAAAATTCGAGAGGTCCGTGGAGATCAATGCTTCCAAAGAATACGATGCCTGACTCTTCTTGAAAATGGATAGGAGTCCCAGGATCCCTTTGGCACGTGGAAAGAGACACTGGGTCTTCCGCCTCACGTGGAGACCCGTCCCAATTGCCATGCCAAGACTCGAGGAGTATACTGAGGTGTCCCTTGCACCTAGGCAGGAGTCCTGACGTCGCTGAACAAACACGTGTCTGGAAGGGCCCTCCCCATAGTAACTTGAGAATGTACCCCAGGTTCCGGCCGCAACTCGAGAAAAACCATGAGACTTCCCCCTCGCCGCGAGATGAGGCCCGATTCCCCTGCACTGCGTGCAGAACAATTCCGTGTTCCACATCAAACTTGAAAGGAGGCTTGATTTCCTTGATGGCACTCCAGAGAGTTTCCAAGATCACTGTCTCAAGTCTAGAGGGATCCTGAGGTCACTGTAGCAACACGAAAGGGCTCCGTGGACACCAAATCAACTCGAGACGAGAGCTTAGTCCCTGGCTTCGACTCAAGAGGAATACCAACTTTCCACAAGCACCTCAAGAGGAGGCTTCTCTCAGCTACAGGTATGTGAGAGGGATCCTGATTTGGTGGACTCAAGTGGAATGGACACCGAGATGCTCTGGCTCGAAGTAAGGCAGGATATCCCTGCAGTGAATTGAATGTAGGCACGTCTTGCATCTCCCAAGACGAAGGGATGTCTGAATCCCCTGTGGAGACCACAGAGAAAGACCTAGTTCTCCGCCTCATCGCGACCGGAGGCCTCACATCCTTTCAAAACTGCAGAGGTCCGCGGAGATCAATGCTTCCAAAGGAGACGATGCCTGACTCCTCTTGAAAATGGTTAGGAGTCCCAGGATCCCTGTGGCACGTGGAAAGGGACCCTCGGTCTCCCGCCTCACGTGGAGACGCGTCCCAATTGCCATGCCAAGACTCGAGGAGAATCCAGAGGTGTCCCTCGCACCTAGGCAGGAGTCCTGACGTCGCTGAACAAACACGTGTCTGGAAGGGCCCTCCTCGTCGTAACTCTAGAATATACGCCAGGTTCCGGCCGCAACTCGAGAAAAACCATGAGACTTCCCCCTCGCAGCGAGATGAGGCCAGATTCCCCAGCACTGCGTGCAGAGCAATTCCGTGTTCCACATCAAACGTGAAAGGAGCCTTGATTTCCTTGATGGCACTCCAGAGAAAACCCAAGATCACTGTCTCACGTCTAGAGGGAACCTTAGGTCACTGGAGCAACAAGAATGGGCTCCGTGGACCCCAAATCAACTCGAGATGAGAGCTTAGTCCCTGGCTTCAACTCAAGAGGAATACCAAATTTCCACAAGCACCTCAAGAGGAGGCTTCTCTCAGCTACAGGTATGTGAGAGGGACCCTGAGTTTGTGGCCTCAAGTGGAATGGACACCGAGATGCTCTGACTCGAAGTAAGGCTGGATATCCATGCAGTGAATTGAATGCAGGCTCTTCTTGCATCTCCCAAGACGAAGTGATGACTGAATCCCCTGTGGAGACCACAGAGAAGGACCTAATTCTCCGCCTCATCGCGAGCGGAGGCCTCACATCCTTTGAAAATTCGAGAGGTCTGCGGAGATCAATGCTTCCAAAGGAGACGATGCCTGACTCCTCTTGAAAATGGATAGGAGTCCCAGGATCACTGTGGAACGTGGAAAGGGACACTGGGTTTCCCGCCTCACGTGGAGACGCGTCCCAATTGCCATGCCAAGACTCGAGGAGGATCCCGAGGTGTCCCTCGCACCGAGGCAGGAGTCCTGACGTCGCTGAACAAACACGTGTCTGGAAGGGCCCTCCCCGTCCTAACTCGAGAATATACCCCAGGTTCCGGCCGCAACTCGAGAAAAACCATGAGACTTCCCCCTCGCCGCGAGATGAGGCCCGATTCCCCTGCACTGCGTGCAGAGCAATTCCGTGTTCCACATCAAACGTGAAAGGAGCCTTGATTTCCTTGATGGCACTCCAGAGAAAACCCAAGTTCACTGTCTCAAGTCTAGAGGGATGCTGAGGTCACTGGAGCAAAACGAAAGTGCTCCGTGGACCCCAAATCAACTCGAGATGAGAGCTTAGTCCCTGGCTTCGACTCAAGAGGAATACCAACTTTCCACAAGCACCTCAAGAGGAGGCTTTTCTCAGCTACAGGTATATGAGAGGGCCCCTGATTTTGTGGCCTCAAGTGGAATGGACACTGAGATGCTCTGACTCGAAGTAAGGCCGGATATCCCTGCAGTGAATTGAATGCAGGCTCGACTTGCATCTCCCAAGACGAAGGGATGTCTGAATCAACTGTGGAGATGACAGAGAAAGACCGAGTTCTCCGCCTCATCGCGAGCGGAGGCCTCACATCCTTTGAAAACTCGAGAGGGCCGCGGAGATCAATGCTTCCAAAGGAGACGATGCCTGACTCCTCTTGAAAATGGATAGGAGTCCCAGGATCCCTGTGGCACGTGGAAAGGGACCCTGGGTCTCCCGCCTCACGTGGAGACGCATCCCAATTGCCATGCCAAGTCTCGAGGAGAATACCGAGGTGTCCCTCGCACCTAGGCAGGAGTCCTGACGTCGCTGAACAAACACGTGTCTGGAAGGGCCCTCCCCGTCGTAACTTGAGAATATAGCCCAGGTTTCGGCCGCAACTCGAGAAAAACCATGAGACTTCCCACTCGCCGCGAGATGAGGCCCGATTCCCCTGCCATGCGTGCAGAGCAATTCCGTATTCCACATCAAAAATGAAAGGAGCCTTGATTTCCTTGATGGCACTCCAGAGAAAACCCAAGATCACTGTCTCAAGTCTAGAGGGATCCTGAGGTCACTGTAGCAACACGAAAGGGCTCCGTGGACCCCATATCAACTCGAGATGAGAGCTTAGTCCCTGGCTTCGACTCAAGAGGAATATCAACTTTCCACAAGCACCTCAAGAGGAGGCTTCTCTCAGCTACAGGTATGTGAGAGGGACCCTGAGTTTGCGGCCTCAAGTGGAATAGACACCGAGATGCTCTGACTCGAAGTAAGGCCGGATATCCCTGCAGTGAATTTAATGCAGGCTCGTCTTGCATCTCCCAAGACGAAGGGATGTCTCAATCCCCTGTGGAGACCGCAGAGAAAGACCTAATTCTCCGCCTCATCGCGAGCGGAGGCCTCACATCCTTTGAAAACTCGAGAGGGCCGCGGAGATCAATGCTTCCAAAGGAGACGATGCCTGACTCCTCTTGAAAATGGAAAGGAGTCCCAAGATCCCTGTGGCACGTGGAAAGGGACCATGGGTCTCCCGCCTCACGTGGAGACGCGTCCCTATTGCCATGCCAAGACTCCAGGAGAATCCCGAGGTGTCCCTCGCACCTAGGCAGGAGTCCTGACGTTGCTGAACAAACACGTGTCTGGAAGGGCCCTCCCCGTCGTAACTCAGGAATATACCCCAGGTTCCAGCTGCAACTCGAGAAAAACCATGAGACTTCCCCCTCGCCACTGGATGAGGCCCGATTACCCTGCACTGCGTGCAGAGCAATTCCGTGTTCCACATCAAACGTGAAAGGAGCCTTGATTTCCTTGATGGCACTCCAGAGAAAACCGAAGATCACTGTCTCAAGTCTAGAGGGATCCTGAGGTCACTGTAGCAGCGGGAAAGGGCTCCGTGGACCACAAATCAACTTGAGATGAGAGCTTAGTCCCTGGCTTCGACTCAAGAGGAAGACCAACTTTCCACAAGCACCTCAAAGGAGGCTTCTCTCAGCTGCAGGTATGTGAGAGGGACCCTGAGTTTGTGGCCTCAAGTGGAATGGACACCGAGATGATCTGACTCGAAATAAGGCGGGATATCTTTGCAGTGAATTGAATGCAGGCTCGCCTTGCATCTCCCAAGACGAAGGGATGTCTGAATCCCCAGTGGAGACCACAGAGAAAAACCTAGTCCTCCGCCTCAACGCGACCGGAGGCCTCACATCCTTTGAAAACTCGAGAGGTCCGCGGAGATCAATGCTTCCAAAGGAGACGATGCCTGACTCCTCTTGAAAATGGTTAGAAGTCCCAGGATCCCTGTGGCACGTGGAAAGGGACCCTGGGTCTCCCGCCTCACGTGGAGACGCGTCCCAATTGCCATGCCAAGACTCGAGGAGAATCCAGAGGTGTCCCTCGCACCTAGGCAGGAATCCTGACGTCGCTGAACAAACATGTGTCTGGAAGGGCCCTCCCCGTCGTAACTCGAGAATATACCCCAGGTTCCGGCCGAAACTCGAGAAAAACCATGAGACTTCCCCCTCGCCGCGAGATGAGGCCCGATTCCCCTGAACTGCTTGCAGAGCAATTCCGTGTTCCACATCAAAAATGAAAGGAGCCTTTATTTCCTTGATGGGACTCCAGTGAAAACCCAAGATCACTGTCTCAAGTCTGGAGGGATACTGAGGTCACTGGAGCAACACGAAAGGGCTCCGTGGACCCCAAATCAACTCGAGATGAGAGCTTAGTCCCTGGCTTCGACTCAAGAGGAATACCAAGTTTTCACAAGCACCTCAAGAGGAGGCTTCTCTAAGCTACAGGTAAGTGAGAGGGACCCTGAGTTTGTGGCCTCAAGTGGAATGGACACCGAGATGCTCTGACTCAAAGTAAGGCCGGATATTCCAACAGTGAAGTGAATGCAGGCTCGTCTTGGATCTCCCAAGACGAAGGGATGTCTGAATCCCCTGTGGAGACGACAGAGAAAGACCTAGTCCTCCGCCTCATCGCGACCGGAGGCCTCACATCCTTTGAAAACTCGAGAGGTCTGCGGAGATAAATGCTTCCAAAGAAGACGATGCCTGACTCTTCTTGAAAATGGATAGAAGTCCCAGGATCACTGTGGCACATGCAAAGGGACCCTGGGTCTCCCGCCTCACGTGGAGACGCGTCCCAATTGCCATGCCAAGACTCGATTAGAATCCCTAGCTGTCCCTCGCTCCTAGGCAGGAGTCCTGACGTCGCTGAACAAACACGTGTCTGGAAGGGCCCTCCCCGTCGTAACTCGAGAATATACGACAGGTTCCGGCCGCAACTCGAGAAAAACCATGAGACTTCCCCCTCGCCATGAGATGAGGCCCGATTCCCCTGCACTGCGTGCAGAGCAATTCCGTGTTCCACATCAAACGTGAAAGAAGCCTTGATTTCCTTGATGGCACTCCAGAGAAAACCCAAGATCACTGTCTCAAGTCTAGAGGGATCCTGAGGTCACTGGAGCAACACGAAAGGGCTCCGTGGACGCCAAATCAACTCGAGATGAGAGCTTAGTCCCTGGCTTCGACTCAAGAGGAATACCAACTTTCCACAAGTACCTCAAGAGGAGGCTTCTCTCAGCTACAGGTATGTGAGAGGGCCCCTGAGTTTGTGGCCTCAAGTGGAATGGACACCGAGATGCTCTGACTCGAAGTAAGGCCGGATATCCCTGCAGTGAATTGAATGCAGGCTCGTCTTGCATCTCCCAAGACGAAGGGATGTCTGAATCCCCTGTGGAGATGACAGAGAAAGAACGAGTTCTCCGCCTCATCACGACCGGAGGCCTCACATCCTTTGAAAACTCGAGAGGTCCGCGGAGAACAATGCTTCCAAAGGAGACGATGCCTGACTCCTCCGAAAATGAATAGGAGTCCCAGGATCCCTGTGGCACGTGGAAAGGGACCCTGGGTCTCCCGCCTCACGTGGAGACGCATCCCAATTGCCATGCCAAGACTCGAGGAGAATCCCGAGGTGTCCCTCGCACCTAGGCAGGAGTCCTGATGTCGCAGAACAAACACGTGTCTGGAAGGGCCCTCCCCGTCGTAACTCGAGAATATACCCCAGGTTCTGGCTACAACTCGAGAAAAACCATGAGACTTCCCCCTCGCCGCTGGATGAGGCCCGATTCCCCTGCACTGCGTCCAGAACAATTCCGTGTTCCACATCAAACGTGAAAGGAGCCTTGATTTCCTTGATGGCACTCCAGAGAAAACCCAAGATCACTGTCTCAAGTCTAGAGGGATCCTGAGGTCACTGGAGCAACACGAAAGGGTTCCGTGGACCCCAAATTAACTCGAGATGAGAGCTTAGTCCCTGGCTTCGACTCAAGAGGAATACCAACTTTCCACAAGCACCTCAAGAGGAGGCTTCTCTCAGCTACAGGTATGTGAGAGGGACCCTGAGTTTGTGGCCTCAAGTGGAATGGACACCGAGATGCTCTGACTCGAAGTAAGGCCGGATATCCCTGCAGTGAATTGAATGCAGGCTCGTCTTGCATCTCCCAAGACGAAGGGATGTCTGAATCCCCTGTGGAGACCACAGAGAAAGACCGAGTTCTCCGCCTCATCGCGACCGGAGGCCTCACATTCTTTGAAAACTCGAGAGGTCCGCGGAGATCAATGCTTCCAAAGGAGACGATGCCTGACTCCTCTTGAAAATGGATAGAAGTCCCAGGATCACTGTGGCATGTGGAAAGTGACACTGGGTCTCCCGCCTCACGTGGAGACGCATCCCAATTGCCATGCCAAGACTCGAGGAGAATCCCGAGGTGTCCCTCGCACCTAGGCAGGAGTCCTGACGTCGCTGAACAAACACGTGTCTGGAAGGGCCCTCCCCGTCGTAACTCGAGAATATACCCCAGATTCCGGCCGCAACTCGAAAAAAAACATGAGACTTCCCCCTCGACGCGAGATGAGGCCCAATTCCCCTGCATTACATGCAGAGACATTCCGTGTTCCACATCAAACGTGAAAGGAGCCTTGATTTCCTTGATGGCACTCCAGAGAAATCCCAAGATCACTGTCTCAAGTCTAGAGGGATCCTGAGGTCACTGAAGCAACACGAAAGGGCTCTGTTGAGCCCAAATCAACTCGAGATGAGAGCTTAGTCCCTTTCTTCGACTCAAGAGGAATACCAAGTTTACACAAGCACCTCAAGAGGAGCCTTCTATCAGCTACAGTTATGTGAGAGGGACCCTGAGTTTGTGGCCTCAAGTGGAATGGACACCGAGATGCTCTGACTCGAAGTAAGGCCAGATATCCCTGCAGTGATTTGAATGCAGGCTCGTCTTGCATCTCCCAAGA
This sequence comes from Dama dama, assembly GCF_033118175.1. NCBI lineage: Eukaryota > Metazoa > Chordata > Mammalia > Artiodactyla > Cervidae > Dama > Dama dama. The sequence goes on from NW_026870888.1 coordinate 59,508, forward strand.
CGAAGGGATGTCTTAATCCCTTGTGGAGACCACAGAGAAAGACCTAGTTCTCCGCCTCATCGGGACCGGAGGCCTCACATCCTTTGAAAACTCGAGAGGTCCGCGGAGATCAATGCTTCCAAAGGAGACGATGCCTGACTCCTCTTGAAAATGGATAGGAGTCCCAGGATCCCTGTGGCACGTGGAAAGGGACCCTGGGTCTCCCGCCTCACGTGGAGACGCATCCCAATTGCCATGCCAAGACTCGTGGAGAATCCCGAGGTGTCCCTCGCACCTAGGCAGGAGTCCTGACGTCGCTGAACAAACACGTGTCTGGAAGGGCCCTCCCCGTCGTAACTCGAGAATATACCCCAGGTTCCGGACGCAACTCGAGAAAAACCATGAGACTTCCCCCTCGCCGTGAGATGAGGCCCGTTTCCCCTGCACTGCGTGCAGAGCAATTCCTTGTTCCACATCAAACGTGAAAGGAGCCTTGATTTCCTTGATGGCACTCCAGAGAAAACCCAAGATCACTGTCTCAAGTCTAGAGGGATCCTGAGGTCACTGGAGCAACATGAAAGGCCTCCGTGGACGCCAAATCAACTCGAGATGAGAGCTTGGTCCCTGGCTTCGACTCAAGAGGAATACCAACTTTCCACAAGCACCTCAAGAGGAGGCTTCTCTCAGCTACAGGTATGTGAGAGGGCCCCTGAGTTTGTGGCCTCAAGTGGAATGGACACCGAGATTCTCTGACTCGAAGTAAGGCCGAATATCCCTGCAGTGAATTGAATGCAGGCTCGTCTTGCATCTCCCAAGACGAAGGGATGTCTGAATCCCCTGTGGAGACGACAGAGAAAAACCGAGTTCTCCGCCTCATCGCGACCGGAGGCATCACATCCTTTGAAAACTCGAGAGGTCCGCGGAAAACAATGCTTCCAAAGGAGACGATGCCTGACTCCTCCGAAAATGAATAGGAGTCGCAGGATCCCTGTGGCACGTGGAAAGGGACCCTGGGTCTCCCGCCTCACGTGGAGACGCATCCCAATTGCCATGCCAAGACTCGAGGAGAATCCCGAGGTGTCCCTCGCACCTAGGCAGGAATCCTGACGTCGCTGAACAAACACGTGTCTGGAAGGGCCCTCCCCGTCGTAACTCGAGAATATACCCCAGGTTCCGGCCGCAACTCGAAAAAAACCATGAGACTTCCCCCTCGACGCGAGATGAGGCCCAATTCCCCTGCACTGCGTGCAGAGCCATTCCGTGTTCCACATCAAACGTGAAAGGAGCCTTGATTTCCTTGATGGCACTCCAGAGAAAACCCAAGATCACTGTCTGAAGTCTAGAGGGATCCTAAGGTCACTGTAGCAACAGGAAAGAAATCCATGGACCCCAAATCAACTCAAGATGAGACCTTATTCCCTGACTTCGACTCAAGAGGAATACCGACTTTCCACAAGCACCTCAAGAGGAGGCTTCTCTCAGCTACAGATATGTGAGAGGGACCCTGAGTTTGTGGCCTCAAGTGGAATGGACACCGAGATGCTCTGACTCAAAGTAAGCCCGGATATCCAAATAGTGAATTGAATGCAGGCTCGTCTTGCATCTCCCAAGATGAAGGGATGTCTGAATCCCCTGTGGATACCACAGAGAAAGACCTAGTCCTCCGCCTCATCGAGACCGGAGGCATCACATCCTTTGAAAACTCGACAGGTCTGCGGAGGTCAATGCTTCCAAAGGAGACGATGCCTGACTCTTCTTGAAAATGGATAGGAATCCCAGGATCCCTGTGGCACGTGGAAAGGGACCCTGGGTCTCCTGCCTCACGTGGAGACGCGTCCCAATTGCCATGCCAAGACTCGAGGAGAATCCCGAGGTGTCCCTCGCACCTAGGCAGGATTCCTGAAGTCGCTGAAGAAACACGTGTCTGGAAGGGCTCTCCCCGTCGTAACTCGAGAATTTACCCCAGGTTCCGGCCGCAACTCGAGAAAAACCATGAGACTTACCCCTCGCCGCGAGATGTGGCCTGATTCCCCTGCCCTGCGTGCAGAGCAATTCCGTATTCCACATCAAAAATGAAAGGAGCCTTGATTTCCTTGATGGCACTCCAGAGAATACCGAAGATCACTGTCTCAAGTCTAGAGGGATCCTGAGGTCACTGGAGCAACACGAAAGGGCTCCGTGGACCCCAAATCAACTCGAGATGAGAGCTTAGTAACTGGTTTCGACTCAAGTGGAATACCAACTTTCCACAAGCACCTCAAGTGGAGGCTCCTCTCAGCTACAGGTATGTGAGAGGGCCCCTGAGTTTGTGGCCTCAAGTGGAATGGACACCGAGATGCTCTGACTCGAAGTAAGGCCGGATATCCCTGCAGTGAATTGAATGCAGGATCGTCTTGCATCTCCCAAGACGAAGGGATGTCTGAATCCCCTGTGGAGACCTCAGAGAAAGACCGAGTTCTCCGCCTCATCGCGACCGGAGGCCTCACATGCTTTGAAAACTCGAGAGGTCCACGGAGAACAATGCTTCCAAAGGAGACGATGCCTGACTCCTCTTGAAAATGGATAGAAGTCCCAGGATCCCTGTGGCACGTGGAAAGTGACACTGGGTCTCCCGCCTCACGTGGAGACGCATCCCAATTGCCATGCCAAGACTCGAGGAGAATCCCGAGGTGTCCCTCGCACCTAGGCAGGAGTCCTGACGTCGCTGAACAAACACGTGTCTGGAAGGGCCCTCCCCGTCGTAACTCGAGAATATACCCCAGATTCCGGCCGCAACTCGAAAAAAAAACATGAGACTTCCCCCTCGACGCGAGATGAGGCCCAATTCCCCTGCATTACATGCAGAGACATTCCGTGTTCCACATCAAACGTGAAAGGAGCCTTGATTTCCTTGATGGCACTCCAGAGAAATCCCAAGATCACTGTCTCAAGTCTAGAGGGATCCTGAGGTCACTGAAGCAACACGAAAGGGCTCTGTTGAGCCCAAATCAACTCGAGATGAGAGCTTAGTCCCTGGCTTCGACTCAAGAGGAATACCAACTTTCCACAAGCACCTCAAGAGGAGCCTTCTATCAGCTACAGGTATGTGAGAGGGCCCCTGAGTTTGTGGCCTCAAGTGGAATGGACACCGAGATTCTCTGACTCGAAGTAAGGCCGAATATCCCTGCAGTGATTTGAATGGAGGCTCGTCTTGCATCTCCCAAGACGAAGGGATGTCTTAATCCCCTGTGGAGACCACAGAGAAAGACCTAGTTCTCCGCCTCATCGGGACCGGAGGCCTCACATCCTTTGAAAACTCGAGAGGTCCGCGGAGATCAATACTTCCAAAGGAGACGATGCCTGACTCCTCTTGAAAATGGATAGGAGTCCCAGGATCCCTGTGGCACGTGGAAAGGGACCCTGGGTCTCCCGCCTCACGTGGAGACGCCTCCCAATTGCCATGCCAAGACTCGTGGAGAATCCCGAGGTGTCCCTCGCACCTAGGCAGGAGTCCTGACGTCGCTGAACAAACACGTGTCTGGAAGGGCCCTCCCCGTCGTAACTCGAGAATATACCCCAGGTCCCGGACGCAACTCGAGAAAAACCATGAGACTTCCCCCTCGCCGTGAGATGAGGCCCGATTCCCCTGCACTGCGTGCAGAGCAATTCCGTGTTCCACATCAAACGTGAAAGGAGCCTTGATTTCCTTGATGGCACTCCAGAGAAAACCCAAGATCACTGTCTCAAGTCTAGAGGGATCCTGAGGTCACTGGAGCAACACGAAAGGGCTCCGTGGACGCCAAATCAACTCGAGATGTGAGCTTGGTCCCTGGCTTCGACTCAAGAGGAATACCGACTTTCCACAAGCACCTCAAGAGGAGGCTTCTCTCAGCTACAGGTATGTGAGAGGGACCCTGAGTTTGTGGCCTCAAGTGGAATGGACACCGAGATGCTCTGACTCGAAGTAAGCCCGGATATCCCAATAGTGAATTGAATGCAGGCTCGTCTTGCATCTCCCAAGACGAAGGGATGTCTGAATCCCCTGTGGAGACCACAGAGAAAGACCTAGTCCTCCGCCTCATCGAGACCGGAGGCATCACATCCTTTGAAAACTCGAGAGGTCTGCGGAGGTCAATGCTTCCAAAGGAGACAATGCCTGACTCCTCTTGGAAATGGATAGGAGTCCCAGGATCCCTGTGGCACGTGGAAAGGGACCCTGGGTCTACTGCCTCACGTGGAGACGCGTCCCATTGCCATGCCAAGACTCGAGGAGAATCCCGAGGTGTCCCTCGCACCTAGGCAGGAGTCCTACCGTCGCTGAACAAACACGTGTCTGGAAGGGCCCTCCCCGTCATAACTCGAGAATATACCCCAGGTTCCGGCCGCAACTCGAGAAAAACCATGAGACTTACACCTCGCCGCGAGATGTGGCCTGATTCCCCTGCCCTGCGTGCAGAGCAATTCCGTATTCCACATCAAACATGAAAGGAGCCTTGATTTCCTTGATGGCACTCCCGAGAAAACCCAAGATCACTGTCTCAAGTCTAGAGGGATCCTGAGGTCACTGTAGCAACACGAAAGGGCTCCGTGGACTCCAAATCAACTCGAGATGAGAGCTTAGTCCCTGGCTTCGACTCAAGAGGAATACCAACTTTCCACAAGCACCTCAAGACGAGGCTTCTCTCAGCTACAGGTATGTGAGAGGGCCCCTGAGTTTGTGGCCTCAAATGGAATTGACACCGAGATGCTCTGACTCGAAGTAAGGCCGGATATCCCTGCAGTGAATTGAATGCAGGCTCGTCTTGCATCTCCCAAGACGAAGGGATGTCTGAATCCCCTGTGGAGACGACAGAGAAAGACCGAGTTCTCCACCTCATCGCGAGCGGAGGCCTCACATCCTTTGAAAATTCGAGAGGGCCGCGGAGATCAATGCTTCCAAAGGAGACGATGCCTGACTCCTCTTGAAAATGGATAGGAGTCCCAGGATCCCTGTGGCACGTGGAAAGGGACCCTGGGTCTCCCGCCTCACGTGGAGACGCATCCCAATTGCCATGCCAAGACTCGAGGAGAATCCCGAGGGGTCCCTCGCACCTAGGCAGGAGTCCTGACGTTGCTGAACAAACACGTGTCTGGAAGGGCCCTCCCCGTCGTAACTCGAGAATATACCCCAGATTCCGGCCGCAACTCGAAAAAAAACATGAGACTTCCCCCTCGCCGCGAGATGAGGCCCGATTCCGCTGCACTGCGTGCAGAGCAATTCCGCGTTCCACATCAAACGTGAAAGGAGCCTTGATTTCCTTGATGGCACTCCAGAGAAAACCCAAGATCACTGTCTCTAATCTAGAGGGATCCTGAGGTCACTGGAGCAACACGAAAGGGTTCCGTGGACCCCAAATCAACTCGAGATGAGAACTTATTCCCTCGCTTCGACTCAAGAGGAATACCAACTTTCCACAAGCACCTCAAGAGGAGGCTACTCTCAGCTAAAGGTATGTGAGAGGGACCCTGAGTTTGTGGCCTCGAGTGGAATGGACACCGAGATGCTCTGACTCGAAGTAAGGCCAATATCCCTGCAGTGATTTGAATGCAGGCTTGTCTTGCATCTCCCAAGACGAAGGGATGTCTGAATCCCCTGTGGAGACCACAGACAAAGACCGAGTTCTCCGCCTCATCGCTACCGGTGGCCTCACATCCTTTGAAAACTCGAGAGGTCCGCGGAGATCAATGCTTCCAAAGGAGACGATGCCTGACTCCTCTTGAAAATGGATAGGAGTCCCAGGATCCCTGTGGCACGTGGAAAGGGACCCTGGGTCTCCCGCCTCACGTGGAGACGCCTCCCAATTGCCATGTCGAGACTCGAGGAGAATCCTGAGGTGTCCCTCGCACCTAGGCAGGAGTCCTGACGTCGCTGAACAAACACGTGTCTGGAAGGGCCCTCCCCGTCGTAACTCGAGAATATTCCCCAGGTTCCGGCCGCAACTCGAGAAAAACCATGAGATTTCCCCCTCACCGCGAGTTGAGGCCCGATTCCCCTGCACTGCATGCAGAGCAATTCTGTGTTCCACATCAAACGTGAAAGGAGCCTTGATTTCCTTGATGGCACTCCAGAGAAAACCCAAGATCACTCTCTCAAGTCTAGAGAGATCCTGAGGTCACTGGAGCAACACGAAAGGGCTCCGTGGACCCCAAATCAACTCGAGATGAGAGCTTAGTCCCTGGCTTCGACTCAAGAGGAATACCAACTTTCCACAAGCACCTCAAGAGGAGGCTTCTCTCAGCTACAGGTTTGTGAGAGGGACCCTGAGTTTGTGGCCTCAAGTGCAATGGACACCGAGATGCTCTGACTCGAAGTAAGGCCGGATATCCCTGCAGTGAATTGAATGCAGGCTCGTCTTGCATCTCCCAAGACGAAGGGATGTCTGAATCCCCTGTGGAAACCACAGAGAAAGACCTAGTCCTCCACCTCATCGCGACCGGAGGCCTCACATCCTTTGAAAACTCGAGAGGTCCGCGGAGATCAATGCTTCCAAAGGAGACGATGCCTGACTCCTCTTGTAAATGGATGGGAGTCCCAGGATCCCCGTAGCACGTGGAAAGGGAACCTGGGTCTCCCGCCTCACGTGGAGACGCGTCCCAATTGCAATGCAAAAACTCGAGGATAATCCCGAGGTGTCCCTCGCACCTAGGCAGGGGTCCTGACGTCGCTGAACAAACACGTGTCTGGAAGGGCCCTCCCCGTCGTAACTCGAGAATATACCCCAGGTTCCGGCCGCAACTCGAGAAAAACCATGAGACTTCCCCCTCGCCGCGAGATGAGGCCCGATTCCCCTGCACTGCATGCAGAGCAATTCCGAGTTCCACATCAAATGTGAAAGGAGCCTTGATTTCCTTGATGGCACTCCCGAGAAAACCCAAGATCACTGTCTCATGTCTAGAGGGATCCTGAGGTCACTGGAGCAACACGAAAGTTCTCCGTGGACCCCAAATCAACTCGAGATGAGAGCTTAGTCCCTGGCTTCAACTCAAGAGGAATACCAACTTTCCACAAGCACCTCAAGAGGAGGCTTCTCTCAGCTACAGGTATGTGAGAGGGACCCTGAGTTTGAGGCCTCAAGTGGAATGGACACCGAGATGCTCTGACTCGAAGTAAGGCCAGATATCCCTGCAGTGAATTGAATGCAGGCTCGTCTTGCATCTCCCAAGACGAAGGGATGTCTGAATCCGCTGTGGAGACCACCGAGAAAGACCTAGTCCTCCGCCTAAATGCGAGCGGATGCCTCACATCCTTTGAAAACTCGAGAGGTCCGCGGAGATCAATGCTTCCAAAGGAGACGATGCCTGACTCCTCTTGAAAATGGATAGGAGTCCCAGGATCCCTGTGGCACGTGGAAAGGGACTCTGGGTCTCCCGCCTCACGTGGAGACGCGTCCCAATTGCCATGCCAAGACTCGAGGAGAATCCCGAGCTGTCCTTCGCACCTAGGCAGGAGTCCTGACGTCGCTGAACAATCACGTGTCTGGAAGGGCCCTCCCCGTCGTAACACGAGAATATACCCCAGGTTCCGGCCGCAACTCGAGAAAAACCATGAGACTTCCCCCTCGCCGCGAGATGACGCCCGATTCCCCTGCACTGCATGCAGAGCAATTCCGTTTTTCACATGAAACGTGAAAGGAGCCTTGATTTCCTTGATGGCACTCCAGTGAAAATCCAAGATCACTGTCTCAAGTCTAGAGGGATCCTGAGGTCACTGGAGCAACACGAAATGGCTCCGTGGACCCCAAGTCAACTCGAGATGAGAGCTTAGTCCTTGGCTTCGACTCAAGAGGAACACCAAATTTCCACAAGCACCTCAAGAGGAGGCTTGTCTCAACTACAGGTATGTGAGAGGGACCCTGAGTTTGTTGCCTCAAGTGGAATGGACACCGAGATGCTCTGACTCGAACTAAGGATGGATATCCCTGCAGTGAATTGAATGCAGGTTCGTCTTGCATCTCCCAAGACGAAGGGATGTCTGAATCCCCTGGGAAGACCACAGAGAAAGACCTAGTCCTCCGCTTCATCGGGACCGGAGGCCTCACATCCTTTGAAAACTCGAGAGGTCCGCGGAGATCAATGCTTCCAAAGGAGACGATGCCTGATTCCTCTTGAAAATGGATAATAGTCCCAGGATCCCTGTGGCACGTGGAAAGGGACCCTGGGTCCCCCGCCTCACGTACAGACGCGTCCCAATTGCCATGCCAAGACTCGAGGAGAATCCCGAGGTGTCCCTCGCACATAGGCAGGAGTCCTGACGTCGCTGAACAAACACGTGTCTGGAAGGGCCCTCCCCGTCGTACCTCGAGAATATACCCCATGTTCCGGCCGCAACTCGAGAAAAACCATGAGATTTCACCCTGGCCGCGAGTTGAGGCCCGATTCCCCTGCACTGCATGCAGAGCAATTTCGTGTTCCACATCAAACGTGAAAGGAGCCTTGATTTCCTTAATGGCACTCCAGAGAAAACCCAAGATCACTGTCTCAAGTCTAGAGGGATCCTGAGGTCACTGGAGCAACACGAAAGGGATCCGTGGACCCCAAATCAACTCGAGATGAGAGCTTCGTCCCTGGCTTCGACTCAAGAGGAATACCAACTTTCCACAAGCACCTCAAAAGGAGGCTTCACTCAGCTACAGGTATGTGAGAGGGACCCTGAGTTTGTGGCCTCAAGTGGAATGGACACCAAGATGCTCTGACTCAACGGAAGGCCGGACATCCCTGCAGTGAATTGAATGCAGGCCCGTCTTGCATCTGCCAAGACGAAGGGAGGTCTGAATCCCTTGTGGAGACCACAGAGAAAGACCTAGTTCTCCGCCTCATCGCGACCGGAGGCCTCACATCCTTTGAAAACTCGAGAGGTCCGCGGAGATCAATGCTTCCAAAGGAGACGATGCCTGACTCCTCTTGAAAATGGATAGGAGTCCCAGGATCGCTGTGGCACGTGGAAAGGGACCCTGGGTATCCCGCCTCACGTGGAGAAACGTCCCAATTGCCATGACAAGACTCGTGGAAAAACCAGAGGTGTCCCTCGCACCTAGGCAGGAGTCCTGACGTCGCTGAAAAACACGTGTCTGGAAGTGACCTCCCCGAGGTAACTCGAGAATATACCCCAGGTTCCTGCCGCAACTCGAGAAAAACAATGAGACTTCCCCCTCGCCGCGAGATGAGGCCCGATTCCCCTGCACTGCATGCAGAGCAATTCCGTGTTCCACATCAAACATGAAAGGAGCCTTGATTTCCTTGATGGCACTCCAGAGAACACCCAAGATCACTGTCTCAAGTCTAGAGGGATACTGAGGTCACTGTAGCAACACGAAAGGGCTCCGTGGACCCCAAATAAACTCGAGATGCGAGCTTCGTCAATGGCTTCGACTCAAGAGAAATACCCACTTTCCACAAGCACCTCAAGAGGAGGCTTCTTTCAGCTACAGGTATGTGAGAGGGACCCTGAGTTTGTGGCCTCAAGTGGAATGGACACCGAGATGCTCTGACTCGAAGGAAGGCCGGATATCCCTGCAGTGAATTGAATGCAGGCCTCTTTTGCATCTCCCACGACGAAGGGATGTCTGAATCCCCTGTGGAGACCAAGGAGAAAGACCTATTTCTCCGCCTCATCGCGATCGGAGGCCTCACATCCTTTGAAAACTCGAGAGGTCCGCGGAGATCAATGCTTCCAAAGAGACGATGCCTGACTCCTCTTGAAAATGGATAGGAGTCCCAGGATCCCTGTGGCACGTGGAAAGGGACCCTGGGTCTCCCGCCTCACGTGGAGACGCGTCCCAATGGCCATGCCAAGACTCGAGGAGAATCCCGAGGGGTCCCTCGCACCTAGGCAGGAGTCCTGACGTCGCTGAACAAACACGTGTCTGGAAGGGCCCTCCCCGTCGTAACTCGAGAATATACCCCAGATTCCAGCCGCAACTCGAGAAAAACCATGAGACTTCCCCCTCGCCGCAAGATGAGGCCCGATTCCCCTGCACTGCGTGCAGAGCAATTACGTGTTCCACATCAAACATGAAAGGAGCCTTGATTTCCTTGATGGCACTCCAGAGAACACCCAAGATCACTGTCTCATGTCTAGAGGTATACTGAGGTCACTGTAGCAACACGAAAGGGCTCCGTGGACCCCAAATCAACTCGAGATGAGAGCTTCGTCCCTGGCTTCGACTCAAGAGGAATACCCACTTTCCACAAGCACCTCAAGAGGAGGCTTCTCTCAGCTACAGGTATGTGAGAGGGACCCTGAATTTGTGGCCTCAAGTGGAATGGACACCGAGATGCTCTGACTCGAAGGAAGGCCGGATATCCCTGCAGTGAATTGAATGCAGGCCTCTTTTGCATCTCCCACGACGAAGGGATGTCTGAATCCAATTTGGAGACCAAGGAGAAAGACCTAGTTCTCCGCCTCATCGCGATCGCAGGCCTCACGTCCTTTGAAAACTCGAGAGGTCCGCGGAGATCAATGCTTCCAAAGGAGACGATGCCTGACTCCTCTTGAAAATGGATAGGAGTCCCAGGATCCCTGTGGCACGTGGAAAGGGACCCTGGGTCTCCCGCCTCACGTGGAGACGCGTCCCAATGGCCATGCCAAGACTCGAGGAGAATCTCGAGGTGTCCCTCGCACCTAGGCAGGAGTCCTGACGTCGCTGAACAAACACGTGTCTGGAAGGGCCCTCCCCGTCGTAACTCGGGAATATACCCTAGGTTCCAGCCGCAACTCGAGAAAAACCATGAGACTTCCCCCTCGCCGCAAGATGAGGTCCGATTCCTCTGCACTGCGTGCAGAGCAATTCCGTGTTCCAAATCAAACATGAAAGGAGCCTTGATTTCCTTGATGGCACTCCAGAGAACACCCAAGATCACTGTCTCATGTCTAGAGGGATACTGAGGTCACTGTAGCAACAAGAAAGGGCTCCGTGGACCCCAAATCAACTCGAGATGTGAGCTTCGTCCCTGGCTTCGACTCAAGAGGAATACCCACTTTCCACAAGCACCTCAAGAGGAGGCTTCTCTCAGCTACAGGTATGTGAGAGGGACCCTGAGTTTGTGGCCTCAAGTGGAATGGACACCGAGATGCACTGACTCGAAAAAAGGCCGGATATCCCTGCAGTGAATTGAATGCAGGCCTCTTTTGCATCTCCCACGACGAAGGGATGTCTGAATCCCCTGTGGAGACCACAGAGAAAGACCTAGTTCTCCGCCTCAACGCGATCGGAGGCCTCACGTCCTTTGAAAACTCGAGAGGTCCGCGGAGATCAATGCTTCCAAAGGAGACGATGCCTGACTCCTCTTGAAAATGGATAGGAGTCCCAGGATCCCTGTGGCACGTGGAAAGCGAACATGGGTCTCCCGCCTCACGTGGAGACGCGTCCCAATGGCCATGCCAAGACTCGAGGAGAATCCCGAGTTGCCCCTCGCACCTAGGCAGGAGTCCTGACGTCGCTGAACAAACACGTGTCTGGAAGGGCCCTTCCGGTCGTAACTCGTGAGTGTACCCCAGTTTCCGGCCGCAACTCGAGAAAAACCATGAAACTTCCCCCTCGCCGCGAGATGAGGCCCGATTCCCCTGCACTGCGTGCAGAGCAACTCCGTGTTCCAAATCAAACGTGAAATGAGATTTGATTTCCTTGATGGCACTCCAGAGAACACCCAAGATCACTGTCTCAAGTCTAGAGGGATCCTGAGGTCACTGTAGCAACAAGAAAGGTCTCCGTGGACCCCAAATCAACTTGAGATGAGAGCTTCGTCCCTGGCTTCGACTCAAGAGGAATACCCACTTTCCACAAGCACCTCAAGAGGAGGCTTCTCTCAGCTACAGGTATGTGAGAGGGACCCTGAGTTTGTGGCCTCAAGTGGAAAGGACACCGAGATGCTCTGACTCGAAGTTAGGCCGGGTATCCCTGCAGTGAATTGAATGCAGGCTCGTCTTGCATCTCCCACGACAAAGGGATGTCTGAATCCCCTGTGGAGACCAAGGAGAAAGACCTAGTTCTCCGCCTCATGGCGACCGGAGGCCTCACGTCCTTTGAAAACTCGAGAGGTCCGCGGAGATCAATGCTTCCAAAGGAGACGATGCCTGACTCCTCTTGAAAATGGATAGGAGTCCCAGGATCCCTGTGGCACGTGGAAAGGGACCCTGGGTCTCCCGCCTCACGTGGAGACGCGTCCAAATGGCCATGCCAAGACTCGAGGAGAATCCCGAGGTGTCCCTCGCACCTAGGCAGGAGTCCTGACGTCGCTGAAGAAACATGTGTCTGGAAGGGCCCTCCCCGACGTAATTCGAGAATATACCCCAGGTTCCGGCCGCAAGTCGAGAAAAACCATGAGACTTCCCCTTCACCGCGAGATGAGGCCCGATTCCCCTGCACTGCGTGCAGAGAAATTCCGTGTTCCACATCAAACATGAAAGGAGCCTTGATTTCCTTGATGGCACTCCAGAGAACACCCAAGATCACTGTCTCAAGTCTAGAGGGATCCTGAGGTCACTGTAGCAACACAAAAGTGCTCCGTGGACCCCAAATCAACTCGAGATGCGAGCTTCGTCCCTGGCTTCGACTCAAGAGGAATACCCACTTTCCACAAGCACCTCAAGAGGAGGCTTTTCTCAGCTACAGGTATGTGAGAGGGACCCTGAGTTTGTGGCCTCAAGTGGAATGGACACCGAGATGCTCTGACTCGAAGTAAGGCCGGATATCCCTGCAGTGAATTGAATGCAGGCCTCTTTTGCATCTCCCACGACGAAGGGATGTCTGAATCCCATGTGGAGACCACAGAGAAAGACCTTGTTCTCTGCCTCATCACGACTGGAGGTCTCCCGTCCGTTGAAAACTCGAGAGGTCCACGGAGAACAAGGCTTCCAAAGGAGACGATGCCTGACTCCTCTTGAAAATGGATAGAAGTCCCAGGATCCCTGTGGCACGTGGAAAGGGACGCTGGGTCTCCCGCCTCACGTGGAGACGCGTCCCAGTGGCCATGCCAAGACTCGAGGAGAATCCCGAAGTGTCCCTCGCCCCTAGGGAGGAGTCCTGACGTCGCTGAACAAACACGTGTCTGGAAGGGCCCTCCCTGTCGTAACTCGAGAATATACCCCAGGTTCCGGGCGCAACTCGAGAAAAACCATGAAATTTCCCCCTCGCCGCGAGATGACGCCCGATTCCCCTGCACTGCGTGCAGAGCAACTCCGTGTTCCACATCAAACATGAAAGGAGCCTTGATTTCCTTGATGGCACTCCAGAGAACACCCAAGATCACTGTCTCATGTCTAGAGGGATACTGAGGTCACTGTAGCCACACGAAAGGGCTCCATGGACCCCAAATCAACTCGAGATGAGAGCTTCGTCCCTGGCTTCGACTCAAGAGGAATACCAACTTTCCACAAGCACCTCAAGAGGAGGCTTCTCTCAGCTACAGGTATGTGAGAGGGACCCTGAGTTTGTGGCCTCAAGTGGAATGGACACCGAGATGCTCTGACTCGAAGGAAGGCCGGATATCCCTGCAGTGAATTGAATGCAGGCTCGTCTTGCATCTCCCACGACGAAGGGATGTCTGAATCCCCTGTGGAGACCAAGGAGAAAGACCTAATTCTCCGCCTCATCGCGACCGGAGGCCTCACGTCCTTTGAAAACTCGAGAGGTCCGCGGAGATCAATGCTTCCAAAGGAGACGATGCCTGACTCCTCTTGAAAATGGATAGGAGTCCCAGGATCCCTGTGGCATGTGGAAAGGGACCCTGGGTCTCCCGCCTCACGTGGAGACGCGTCCCAATGGCCATGCCAAGACTCGAGGAGAATCCAGAGGGGTCCCTCGCACCCAGGCAGGAGTCCTGACGTCGCTGAATAAACACGTGTCTGGAAAGGCCCTTCCGGTCGAAACTCGAGAATGTACCCCAGGTTCCGGCCGCAACTCGAGAAAAAAAATATGACTTCCCCCTCGCCGCGAGATGAGGCCCGGTTCCCCTGCACTGCGTGCAGAGCAATTCCGTGTTCCAAACCAAACATGAAAGGAGCCTTGATTTCCTTAATGGCACTCCAGAGAAAACCCAAGATCACTGTCTCAAGTCTAGAGGGATACTGAGGTCACTGTAGCAACCCGAAATGGCTCCGTGGACCCCAAATCAACTCGAGATGAGAGCTTCATCCCTGGCTTCGACTCAAGAGGAATACCCACTTTCCACAAGCACCTCAAGAGGAGGCTTCTCTCAGCTACAGGTATGTGAGAGGGACCCTGAGTTTGTGACCTCAAGTGGAATGGACACCGAGATGCACTGACTCGAAGGAAGGCCGGATATCCCTGCAGTGAATTGAATGCAGGCCTCTTTTGCCTCTCCCACGACGAAGGGATGTCTGAATCCCCTGTTGAGACCAAGGAGAAAGACCTAGTTCTCCGCCTCATCGCGACCGGAGGCCTCACGTCCTTTGAAAACTCGAGAGGTCCGCGGAGATCAATGCTTCCAAAGGAGACGATGCCTGACTCCTCTTGAATATGGATAGTAGTCCCAGGATCCCTGTAACACGTGGAAAGGGACCCTGGGTCTCCCGCCTCACGTGGAGACGCGTCCCAATGGCCATGCCAAGACTCGAGGCGAATCCCGAGGGGTCCCTCGCACCCAGGCAGGAGTCCTGACGTAGCTGAATAAACACGTGTCTGGAAAGGCCCTTCCGGTCGAAACTCGAGAATGTACCCCAGGTTCCGGCCGCAACTCGAGAAAAACAATGAGACTTCCCCCTCGCCGCGAGATGAGGCCCGATTCTCCTGCACTGCGTGCACAGCAATTCCGTGTTCCAAATCAAACATGAAAGGAGCCTTGATTTCCTTGATGGCACTCCAGAGAACCCCCAAGATCACTGTCTCAAGTCTAAGGGATACTGAAGTCACTGTAGCAACACGAAAGGGCTCCGTGGACCCCAAATCAACTCGAGATGCGAGCTTCGTCCCTGGCTTCGACTCAAGAGGAATACCCACTTTCCACAAGCACCTCAAGAGGAGGCTTCTCTCAGCTACAGGTATGTGAGAGGGACCCTGAGTTTGTGTCCTCAAGTGGAATGGACACCGAGATGCTCTGACTCGAAGGAAGGCCGGATATCCCTGCAGTGAATTGAATGCAGGCCTCTTTTGCATCTCCCACGACGAAAGGATGTCTGAATCCCATGTGGAGACCACAGAGAAAGACCTTGTTCTCTGCCTCATCACGACTGGACGTCTCCCGTCCGTTGAAAACTCGAGAGGTCCGCGGAGAACAAGGCTTCCAAAGGAGACGATACCTGACTCCTCTTGAAAATGGATAGAAGTCCCAGGATCCCTGTGGCACGTGGAAAGGGACCCTGGGTCTCCCGCCTCACGTGGAGACGCGTCCCAGTGGCCATGCCAAGACTCGAGGAGAATCCCGAAGTGTCCCTCGCACCTAGGGAGGAGTCATGACGTCGCTGAACAAACACGTGTCTGGAAGGGCCCTCCCCGTCGTAACTCGAGAATATACCCCAGGTTCCGGGCGCAACTCGAGAAAAACCATGAAATTTCCCCCTCGCCGCGAGATGAGGCCCGATTCCCCTGCACTGCGTGCAGAGCAACTCCGTGTTCCACATCAAACATGAAAGGAGCCTTGATTTCCTTGATGGCACTCCAGAGAACACCCAAGATCACTGTCTCATGTCTAGAGGGATACTGAGGTCACTGTAGCAACACGAAAGGGCTCCGTGGACCCCAAATCAACTCGAGATGAGAGCTTCGTCCCTGGCTTCGACTCAAGAGGAATACCCACTTTCCACAAGCACCTCAAGAGGAGGCTTCTCTCAGCTACAGGTATGTGAGAGGGACCCTGAGTTTGTGGCCTCAAGTGGAATGGACACCGAGATGCTCTGACTCGAAGGAAGGCCGGATATCCCTGCAGTGAATTGAATGCAGGCTCGTCTTGCATCTCCCACGACGAAGGGATGTCTGAATCCCCTGTGGAGACCAAGGAGAAAGACCTAGTTCTCCGCCTCATCGCGACCGGAGGCCTCACGTCCTTTGAAAACTCGAGAGGTCCGCGGAGATCAATGCTTCCAAAGGAGACGATGCCTGACTCCTCTTGAAAATGGATAGGAGTCCCAGGATCCCTGTGGCATGTGGAAAGGGACCCTGGGTCTCCCGCCTCACGTGGAGACGCGTCCCAATGGCCATGCCAAGACTCGAGGAGAATCCAGAGGGGTCCCTCGCACCCAGGTAGGAGTCCTGACGTCGCTGAATAAACACGTGTCTGGAAAGGCCCTTCCGTTCGAATCTCGAGAATGTACCCCAGGTTCCGGCCGCAACTCGAGAAAAACAATATGACTTCCCCCTCGCCGCGAGATGAGGCCCGGTTCCCCTGCACTGCGTGCAGAGCAATTCCGTGTTCCAAATCAAACATGAAAGGAGCCTTGATTTCCTTGATGGCACTCCAGAGAAAACCCAAGATCACTGTCTCAAGTCTAGAGGGATACTGAGGTCACTGTAGCAACACGAAAGGGCTCCGTGGACCCCAAATCAACTCGAGATGAGAGCTTCATCCCTGGCTTCAACTCAAGAGGAATACCCACTTTCCACAAGCACCTCAAGAGGAGGCTTCTCTCAGCTACAGGTATGTGAGAGGGACCCTGAGTTTGTGGCCTCAAGTGGAATGGACACCGAGATGCTCTGACTCGAAGGAAGGCCGGATATTCCTGCAGTGAACTGAATGCAGGCCTCTTTTGCATCTCCCACGACGAAGGGATGTCTGAATCCCCTGTTGAGACCACAGAGAAAGACCTAGTTCTCCGCCTCATCGCGATCGGAGACCTCACGTCCTTTGAAAACTCGAGAGGTCCGCGGAGATCAATGCTTCCAAAGGAGATGATGCCTGACTCCCCTTGAAAATGGATAGGAGTCCCAGGATCCCTGTGGCACGTGGAAAGGGACCGTGGGTCTCCCGCCTCACGTGGAGACGCGTCCCAATGGCCATGCCAAGACTCGAGGAGAATCCCGAGGTGTCCCTCGCACCTAGGCAGGAGTCCTGACGTCACTGAACAAACACGTGTCTGGAAGGGCCCTCCCCGTCGTAACTCGAGAATATACCCCAGGTTCCGGCCACAACTCGAGAAAAACCATGAGACTTCCCCCTCGCCGCGAGATGAGGCCCGATTCGCCTGCACTGCGTGCAGAGCAATTCCGTGTTCCACATCAAACATGAAAGGAGCCTTGATTTCCTTGATGGCACTCCAGAGAACACCCAAGATCACTGTCTCATGTCTAGAGGTATACTGAGGTCACTGTAGCAACACGAAAGGGCTCCGTGGACCCCAAATCAACTCGAGATGAGAGCTTCGTCCCTGGCTTCGACTCAAGAGGAATACCCACTTTCCACAAGCACCTCAAGAGGAGGCTTCTCTCAGCTACAGGTATGTGAGAGGGACCCTGAATTTGTGGCCTCAAGTGGAATGGACACCGAGATGCTCTGACTCGAAGGAAGGCCGGATATCCCTGCAGTGAATTGAATGCAGGCCTCTTTTGCATCTCCCACGACGAAGGGATGTCTGAATCCAATTTGGAGACCAAGGAGAAAGACCTAGTTCTCCGCCTCATCGCGATCGCAGGCCTCACGTCCTTTGAAAACTCGAGAGGTCCGCGGAGATCAATGCTTCCAAAGGAGACGATGCCTGACTCCTCTTGAAAATGGATAGGAGTCCCAGGATCCCTGTGGCACGTGGAAAGGGACCCTGGGTCTCCCGCCTCACGTGGAGACGCGTACCAATGGCCATGCCAAGACTCGAGGAGAATCTCGAGGTGCCCTCGCACCTAGGCAGGAGTCCTGACGTCGCTGAACAAACACGTGTCTGGAAGGGCCCTCCCCGTCGTAACTCGGGAATATACCCTAGGTTCCAGCCGCAACTCGAGAAAAACCATGAGACTTCCCCCTCGCCGCAAGATGAGGCCCGATTCCCCTGCACTGCGTGCAGAGCAATTCCGTGTTCCAAATCAAACATGAAAGGAGCCTTGATTTCCTTGATGGCACTCCAGAGAACACCCAAGATCACTGTCTCATGTCTAGAGGGATACTGAGGTCACTGTAGCAACAAGAAAGGGCTCGTGGACCCCAAATCAACTCGAGATGTGAGCTTCGTCCCTGGCTTCGACTCAAGAGGAATACCCACTTTCCACAAGCACCTCAAGAGGAGGCTTCTCTCAGCTACAGGTATGTGAGAGGGACCCTGAGTTTGTGGCCTCAAGTGGAATGGACACCGAGATGCTCTGACTCGAAAAAAGGCCGGATATCCCTGCAGTGAATTGAATGCAGGCCTCTTTTGCATCTCCCACGACGAAGGGATGTCTGAATCCCCTGTGGAGACCACAGAGAAAGACCTAGTTCTCCGCCTCAACGCGATCGGAGGCCTCACGTCCTTTGAAAACTCGAGAGGTCCGCGGAGATCAATGCTTCCAAAGGAGACGATGCCTGACTCCTCTTGAAAATGGATAGGAGTCCCAGGATCCCTGTGGCACGTGGAAAGCGAACATGGGTCTCCCGCCTCACGTGGAGACGCGTCCCAATGGCCATGCCAAGACTCGAGGAGAATCCCGAGTTGCCCCTTGCACCTAGGCAGGAGTCCTGACGTCGCTGAACAAACACGTGTCTGGAAGGGCCCTTCCGGTCGTAACTCGTGAGTGTACCCCAGGTTCCGGCCGCAACTCGAGAAAAACCATGAAACTTCCCCCTCGCCGCGAGATGAGGCCCGATTCCCCTGCACTGCGTGCAGAGCAACTCCGTGTTCCAAATCAAACGTGAAATGAGACTTGATTTCCTTGATGGCACTCCAGAGAACACCCAAGATCACTGTCTCAAGTCTAGAGGGATCCTGAGGTCACTGTAGCAACACAAAAGGGCTCCGTGGACCCCAAATCAACTCGAGATGCGAGCTTCGTCCCTGGCTTCGACTCAAGAGGAATACCCACTTTCCACAAGCACCTCAAGAGGAGGCTTCTCTCAGCTACAGGTATGTGAGAGGGACCCTGAATTTGTGGCCTCAAGTGGAAAGGACACCGAGATGCTCTGACTCGAAGGAAGGCCGGGTATCCCTGCAGTGAATTGAATGCAGGCTCGTCTTGCATCTCCCACGACAAAGGGATGTCTGAATCCCCTGTGGAGACCAAGGAGAAAGACCTAGTTCTCCGCCTCATGGCGACCGGAGGCCTCACGTCCTTTGAAAACTCGAGAGGTCCGCGGAGATCAATGCTTCCAAAGGAGACGATGCCTGACTCCTCTTGAAAATGGATAGGAGTCCCAGGATCCCTGTGGCACGTGGAAAGGGACCATGGGTCTCCCGCGTCACGTGGAGACGCGTCCCAATGGCCATGCCAAGACTCGAGGAGAATCCCGAGGTGTCCCTCGCACCCAGGCAGGAGTCCTGACATCGCTGAATAAACACGTGTCTGGAAAGGCCCTTCTGGTCGTAACTCGAGAATGTACCCCAGGTTCCGGCCGCAACTCGAGAAAAACCATGAGACTTCCTCCTCGCTGCGAGATGAGGCCCGATTCCACTGCACTGCGTGCAGAGCAATTCCGTGTTCCAAATCAAACATGAAAGGAGCCTTGATTTCCTTGATGGCACTCCAGAGAAAACCCAAGATCACTGTCTCAAGTCTAGAGGGATACTGAGGTCACTGTAGCAACACGAAAGGGCTCCGTGGACCCCAAATCAACTCGAGATGAGAGCTTCGTCCCTGGCTTCGACTCAAGAGGACTACCAACTTTCCACAAGCACCTCAAGAGGAGGCTTCTCTCAGCTACAGGTATGTGAGAGGGACCCTGAGTTTGTGGCCTCAAGTGGAATGGACACCGAGATGCTCTGACTAGAAGGAAGGCCGGATATCCCTGCAGTGAATTGAATGCAGGCCTCTTTTGCATCTCCCACGACGAAAGGATGTCTGAATCCCCTGTGCAGACCACAGAGAAAGACCTAGTTCTCTGCCTCATCGCGATCGGAGGCCTCACGTCCTTTGAAAACTCGAGAGGTCTGCGGAGATCAATGCTTCCAAAGGAGACGATACCTGACTCCTCTTGAAAATGGATAGGAGTCCCAGGATCCCTGTGGCACGTGGAAAGGGACCCTGGGTCTCCCGCCTCACGTGGAGACGCGTCCAAATGGCCATGCCAAGACTCGAGGAGAATCCCGAGGTGTCCCTCGCACCTAGGCAGGAGTCCTGACGTCGCTGAAGAAACATGTGTCTGGAAGGGCCCTCCCCGACGTAATTCGAGAATATACCCCAGGTTCCGGCCGCAAGTCGAGAAAAACCATGAGACTTCCCCTTCACCGCGAGATGAGGCCCGATTCCCCTGCACTGCGTGCAGAGAAATTCCGTGTTCCACATCAAACATGAAAGGAGCCTTGATTTCCTTGATGGCACTCCAGAGAACACCCAAGATCACTGTCTCAAGTCTAGAGGGATCCTGAGGTCACTGTAGCAACACAAAAGGGCTCCGTGGACCCCAAATCAACTCGAGATGCGAGCTTCGTCCCTGGCTTCGACTCAAGAGGAATACCCACTTTCCACAAGCACCTCAAGAGGAGGCTTTTCTCAGCTACAGGTATGTGAGAGGGACCCTGAGTTTGTGGCCTCAAGTGGAATGGACACCGAGATGCTCTGACTCGAAGTAAGGCCGGATATCCCTGCAGTGAATTGAATGCAGGCCTCTTTTGCATCTCCCACGACGAAGGGATGTCTGAATCCCATGTGGAGACCACAGAGAAAGACCTTGTTCTCTGCCTCATCACGACTGGAGGTCTCCCGTCCGTTGAAAACTCGAGAGGTCCGCGGAGAACAAGGCTTCCAAAGGAGACGATGCCTGACTCCTCTTGAAAATGGATAGAAGTCCCAGGATCCCTGTGGCACGTGGAAAGGGACGCTGGGTCTCCCGCCTCACGTGGAGACGCGTCCCAGTGGCCATGCCAAGACTCGAGGAGAATCCCGAAGTGTCCCTCGCCCCTAGGGAGGAGTCCTGACGTCGCTGAACAAACACGTGTCTGGAAGGGCCCTCCCTGTCATAACTCGAGAATATACCCCAGGTTCCGGGCGCAACTCGAGAAAAACCATGAAATTTCCCCCTCGCCGCGAGATGATGCCCGATTCCCCTGCACTGCGTGCAGAGCAACTCCGTGTTCCACATCAAACATGAAAGGAGCCTTGATTTCCTTGATGGCACTCCAGAGAACACCCAAGATCACTGTCTCATGTCTAGAGGGATACTGAGGTCACTGTAGCCACACGAAAGGGCTCCATGGACCCCAAATCAACTCGAGATGAGAGCTTCGTCCCTGGCTTCGACTCAAGAGGAATACCAACTTTCCACAAGCACCTCAAGAGGAGGCTTCTCTCAGCTACAGGTATGTGAGAGGGACCCTGAGTTTGTGGCCTCAAGTGGAATGGACACCGAGATGCTATGACTCGAAGGAAGGCCGGATATCCCTGCAGTGAATTGAATGCAGGCTCGTCTTGCATCTCCCACGACGAAGGGATGTCTGAATCCCCTGTGGAGACCAAGGAGAAAGACCTAATTCTCCGCCTCATCGCGACCGGAGGCCTCACGTCCTTTGAAAACTCGAGAGGTCCGCGGAGATCAATGCTTCCAAAGGAGACGATGCCTGACTCCTCTTGAAAATGGATAGGAGTCCCAGGATCCCTGTGGCATGTGGAAAGGGACCCTGGGTCTCCCGCCTCACGTGGAGACACGTCCCAATGGCCATGCCAAGACTCGAGGAGAATCCAGAGGGGTCCCTCGCACCCAGGCAGGAGTCCTGACGTCGCTGAATAAACACGTGTCTGGAAAGGCCCTTCCGGTCGAAACTCGAGAATGTACCCCAGGTTCCGGCCGCAACTCGAGAAAAAAAATATGACTTCCCCCTCGCCGCGAGATGAGGCCCGGTTCCCCTGCACTGCGTGCAGAGCAATTCCGTGTTCCAAACCAAACATGAAAGGAGCCTTGATTTCCTTAATGGCACTCCAGAGAAAACCCAAGATCACTGTCTCAAATCTAGAGGGATACTGAGGTCACTGTAGCAACCCGAAATGGCTCCGTGGACCCCAAATCAACTCGAGATGAGAGCTTCATCCCTGGCTTTGACTCAAGAGGAATACCCACTTTCCACAAGCACCTCAAGAGGAGGCTTCTCTCAGCTACAGGTATGTGAGAGGGACCCTGAGTTTGTGACCTCAAGTGGAATGGACACCGAGATGCACTGACTCGAAGGAAGGCCGGATATCCCTGCAGTGAATTGAATGCAGGCCTCTTTTGCCTCTCCCACGACGAAGGGATGTCTGAATCCCCTGTGGAGACCAAGGAGAAAGACCTAGTTCTCCGCCTCATCGCGACCGGAGGCCTCACGTCCTTTGAAAACTCGAGAGGTCCGCGGAGATCAATGCTTCCAAAGGAGACGATGCCTGACTCCTCTTGAATATGGATAGTAGTCCCAGGATCCCTGTAACACGTGGAAAGGGACCCTGGGTCTCCCGCCTCACGTGGAGACGCGTCTCAATGGCCATGCCAAGACTCGAGGCGAATCCCGAGGGGTCCCTCGCACCCAGGCAGGAGTCCTGACGTAGCTGAATAAACACGTGTCTGGAAAGGCCCTTCCGGTCGAAACTCGAGAATGTACCCCAGGTTCCGGCCGCAACTCGAGAAAAACAATGAGACTTCCCCCTCGCCGCGAGATGAGGCCCGATTCCCCTGCACTGCGTGCACAGCAATTCCGTGTTCCAAATCAAACATGAAAGGAGCCTTGATTTCCTTGATGGCACTCCAGAGAACCCCCAAGATCACTGTCTCAAGTCTAAGGGATACTGAAGTCACTGTAGCAACACGAAAGGGCTCCGTGGACCCCAAATCAACTCGAGATGCGAGCTTCGTCCCTGGCTTCGACTCAAGAGGAATACCCACTTTCCACAAGCACCTCAAGAGGAGGCTTCTCTCAGCTACAGGTATGTGAGAGGGACCCTGAGTTTGTGTCCTCAAGTGGAATGGACACCGAGATGCTCTGACTCGAAGGAAGGCCGGATATCCCTGCAGTGAATTGAATGCAGGCCTCTTTTGCATCTCCCACGACGAAAGGATGTCTGAATCCCATGTGGAGACCACAGAGAAAGACCTTGTTCTCTGCCTCATCACGACTGGACGTCTCCCGTCCGTTGAAAACTCGAGAGGTCCGCGGAGAACAAGGCTTCCAAAGGAGACGATACCTGACTCCTCTTGAAAATGGATAGAAGTCCCAGGATCCCTGTGGCACGTGGAAAGGGACCCTGGGTCTCCCGCCTCACGTGGAGACGCGTCCCAGTGGCCATGCCAAGACTCGAGGAGAATCCCGAAGTGTCCCTCGCACCTAGGGAGGAGTCCTGACGTCGCTGAACAAACACGTGTCTGGAAGGGCCCTCCCCGTCGTAACTCGAGAATATACCCCAGGTTCCGGGCGCAACTCGAGAAAAACCATGAAATTTCCCCCTCGCCGCGAGATGAGGCCCGATTCCCCTGCACTGCGTGCAGAGCAACTCCGTGTTCCACATCAAACATGAAAGGAGCCTTGATTTCCTTGATGGCACTCCAGAGAACACCCAAGATCACTGTCTCATGTCTAGAGGGATACTGAGGTCACTGTAGCAACACGAAAGGGCTCCGTGGACCCCAAATCAACTCGAGATGAGAGCTTCGTCCCTGGCTTCGACTCAAGAGGAATACCCACTTTCCACAAGCACCTCAAGAGGAGGCTTCTCTCAGCTACAGGTATGTGAGAGGGACCCTGAGTTTGTGGCCTCAAGTGGAATGGACACCGAGATGCTCTGACTCGAAGGAAGGCCGGATATCCCTGCAGTGAATTGAATGCAGGCTCGTCTTGCATCTCCCACGACGAAGGGATGTCTGAATCCCCTGTGGAGACCAAGGAGAAAGACCTAGTTCTCCGCCTCATCGCGACCGGAGGCCTCACGTCCTTTGAAAACTCGAGAGGTCCGCGGAGATCAATGCTTCCAAAGGAGACGATGCCTGACTCCTCTTGAAAATGGATAGGAGTCCCAGGATCCCTGTGGCATGTGGAAAGGGACCCTGGGTCTCCCGCCTCACGTGGAGACGCGTCCCAATGGCCATGCCAAGACTCGAGGAGAATCCAGAGGGGTCCCTCGCACCCAGGCAGGAGTCCTGACGTCACTGAATAAACACGTGTCTGGAAAGGCCCTTCCGTTCGAATCTCGAGAATGTACCCCAGGTTCCGGCCGCAACTCGAGAAAAACAATATGACTTCCCCCTCGCCGCGAGATGAGGCCCGGTTCCCCTGCACTGCGTGCAGAGCAATTCCGTGTTCCAAATCAAACATGAAAGGAGCCTTGATTTCTTTGATGGCACTCCAGAGAATACCCAAGATCACTGTCTCAAGTCTAGAGGGATACTGAGGTCACTGTAGCAACACGAAAGGGCTCCGTGGACCCCAAATCAACTCGAGATGAGAGCTTCATCCCTGGCTTCGACTCAAGAGGAATACCCACTTTCCACAAGCACCTCAAGAGGAGGCTTCTCTCAGCTACAGGTATGTGAGAGGGACCCTGAGTTTGTGGCCTCAAGTAGAATGGACACCGAGATGCTCTGACTCGAAAGAAGGCCGGATATCCCTGCAGTGAATTGAATGCAGGCCTCTTTTGCATCTCCCACGACGAAGGGATGTCTGAATCCCCTGTGGAGACCACAGAGAAAGACCTAGTTCTCAGCCTCAACGCGATCGGAGGCCTCACGTCCTTTGAAAACTCGAGAGGTCCGCGGAGATCAATGCTTCCAAAGGAGACGATGCCTGACTCCTCTTGAAAATGGATAGGAGTCCCAGGATCCCTGTGGCACGTGGAAAGCGAACATGGGTCTCCCGCCTCACGTGGAGACGCGTCCCAATGGCCATGCCAAGACTCGAGGAGAATCCCGAGTTGCCCCTCGCACCTAGGCAGGAGTCCTGACGTCGCTGAACAAACACGTGTCTGGAAGGGCCCTTCCGGTCGTAACTCGTGAGTGTACCCCAGGTTCCGGCCGCAACTCGAGAAAAACCATGAAACTTCCCCCTCGCCGCGAGATGAGGCCCGATTCCCCTGCACTGCGTGCAGAGCAACTCCGTGTTCCAAATCAAACGTGAAATGAGACTTGATTTCCTTGATGGCACTCCAGAGAACACCCAAGATCACTGTCTCAAGTCTAGAGGGATCCTGAGGTCACTGTAGCAACAAGAAAGGTCTCCGTGGACCCCAAATCAACTCGAGATGAGAGCTTCGTCCCTGGCTTCGACTCAAGAGGAATACCCACTTTCCACAAGCACCTCAAGAGGAGGCTTCTCTCAGCTACAGGTATGTGAGAGGGACCCTGAGTTTGTGGCCTCAAGTGGAAAGGACACCGAGATGCTCTGACTCGAAGGAAGGCCGGGTATCCCTGCAGTGAATTGAATGCAGGCTCGTCTTGCATCTCCCACGACAAAGGGATGTCTGAATCCCCTGTGGAGACCAAGGAGAAAGACCTAGTTCTCCGCCTCATGGCGACCGGAGGCCTCACGTCCTTTGAAAACTCGAGAGGTCCGCGGAGATCAATGCTTCCAAAGGAGACGATGCCTGACTCCTCTTGAAAATGGATAGGAGTCCCAGGATCCCTGTGGCACGTGGAAAGGGACCATGGGTCTCCCGCCTCACGTGGAGACGCGTCCCAATGGCCATGCCAAGACTCGAGGAGAATCCCGAGGTGTCCCTCGCACCCAGGCAGGAGTCCTGACATCGCTGAATAAACACGTGTCTGGAAAGGCCCTTCTGGTCGTAACTCGAGAATGTACCCCAGGTTCCGGCCGCAACTCGAGAAAAACCATGAGACTTCCTCCTCGCTGCGAGATGAGGCCCGATTCCACTGCACTGCGTGCAGAGCAATTCCGTGTTCCAAATCAAACATGAAAGGAGCCTTGATTTCCTTGATGGCACTCCAGAGAAAACCCAAGATCACTGTCTCAAGTCTAGAGGGATACTGAGGTCACTGTAGCAACACGAAAGGGCTCCGTGGACCCCAAATCAACTCGAGATGAGAGCTTCGTCCCTGGCTTCGACTCAAGAGGACTACCAACTTTCCACAAGCACCTCAAGAGGAGGCTTCTCTCAGCTACAGGTATGTGAGAGGGACCCTGAGTTTGTGGCCTCAAGTGGAATGGACACCGAGATGCTCTGACTAGAAGGAAGGCCGGATATCCCTGCAGTGAATTGAATGCAGGCCTCTTTTGCATCTCCCACGACGAAAGGATGTCTGAATCCCCTGTGCAGACCACAGAGAAAGACCTAGTTCTCTGCCTCATCGCGATCGGAGGCCTCACGTCCTTTGAAAACTCGAGAGGTCTGCGGAGATCAATGCTTCCAAAGGAGACGATACCTGACTCCTCTTGAAAATGGATAGGAGTCCCAGGATCCCTGTGGCACGTGGAAAGGGACCCTGGGTCTCCCGCCTCACGTGGAGACGCGTCCAAATGGCCATGCCAAGACTCGAGGAGAATCCCGAGTTGCCCCTCGCACCTAGGCAGGAGTCCTGACGTCGCTGAAGAAACATGTGTCTGGAAGGGCCCTCCTCGACGTAATTCGAGAATATACCCCAGGTTCCGGCCGCAAGTCGAGAAAAACCATGAGACTTCCCCTTCACCGCGAGATGAGGCCCGATTCCCCTGCACTGCGTGCAGAGAAATTCCGTGTTCCACATCAAACATGAAAGGAGCCTTGATTTCCTTGATGGCACTCCAGAGAACACCCAAGATCACTGTCTCAAGTCTAGAGGGATCCTGAGGTCACTGTAGCAACACAAAAGGGCTCCGTGGACCCCAAATCAACTCGAGATGCGAGCTTCGTCCCTGGCTTCGACTCAAGAGGAATACCCACTTTCCACAAGCACCTCAAGAGGAGGCTTTTCTCAGCTACAGGTATGTGAGAGGGACCCTGAGTTTGTGGCCTCAAGTGGAATGGACACCGAGATGCTCTGACTCGAAGTAAGGCCGGATATCCCTGCAGTGAATTGAATGCAGGCCTCTTTTGCATCTCCCACGACGAAGGGATGTCTGAATCCCATGTGGAGACCACAGAGAAAGACCTTGTTCTCTGCCTCATCACGACTGGAGGTCTCCCGTCCGTTGACAACTCGAGAGGTCCGCGGAGAACAAGGCTTCCAAAGGAGACGATGCCTGACTCCTCTTGAAAATGGATAGAAGTCCCAGGATCCCTGTGGCACGTGGAAAGGGACGCTGGGTCTCCCGCCTCACGTGGAGACGCGTCCCAGTGGCCATGCCAAGACTCGAGGAGAATCCTGAAGTGTCCCTCGCCC
Organism: Dama dama; assembly: GCF_033118175.1. NCBI lineage: Eukaryota > Metazoa > Chordata > Mammalia > Artiodactyla > Cervidae > Dama > Dama dama. Next base: position 86,838 of record NW_026870888.1, read on the forward strand.
CTAGGGAGGAGTCCTGACGTCGCTGAACAAACACGTGTCTGGAAGGGCCCTCCCTGTCGTAACTCGAGAATATACCCCAGGTTCCGGGCGCAACTCGAGAAAAACCATGAAATTTCCCCCTCGCCGCGAGATGACGCCCGATTCCCCTGCACTGCGTGCAGAGCAACTCCGTGTTCCACATCAAACATGAAAGGAGCCTTGATTTCCTTGATGGCACTCCAGAGAACACCCAAGATCACTGTCTCATGTCTAGAGGGATACTGAGGTCACTGTAGCCACACGAAAGGGCTCCATGGACCCCAAATCAACTCGAGATGAGAGCTTCGTCCCTGGCTTCGACTCAAGAGGAATACCAACTTTCCACAAGCACCTCAAGAGGAGGCTTCTCTCAGCTACAGGTATGTGAGAGGGACCCTGAGTTTGTGGCCTCAAGTGGAATGGACACCGAGATGCTCTGACTCGAAGGAAGGCCGGATATCCCTGCAGTGAATTGAATGCAGGCTCGTCTTGCATCTCCCACGACGAAGGGATGTCTGAATCCCCTGTGGAGACCAAGGAGAAAGAGCTAATTCTCCGCCTCATCGCGACCGGAGGCCTCACGTCCTTTGAAAACTCGAGAGGTCCGCGGAGATCAATGCTTCCAAAGGAGACGATGCCTGACTCCTCTTGAAAATGGATAGGAGTCCCAGGATCCCTGTGGCATGTGGAAAGGGACCCTGGGTCTCCCGCCTCACGTGGAGACGCGTCCCAATGGCCATGCCAAGACTCGAGGAGAATCCAGAGGGGTCCCTCGCACCCAGGCAGGAGTCCTGACGTCGCTGAATAAACACGTGTCTGGAAAGGCCCTTCCGGTCGAAACTCGAGAATGTACCCCAGGTTCCGGCCGCAACTCGAGAAAAAAAATATGACTTCCCCCTCGCCGCGAGATGAGGCCCGGTTCCCCTGCACTGCGTGCAGAGCAATTCCGTGTTCCAAACCAAACATGAAAGGAGCCTTGATTTCCTTAATGGCACTCCAGAGAAAACCCAAGATCACTGTCTCAAGTCTAGAGGGATACTGAGGTCACTGTAGCAACCCGAAATGGCTCCGTGGACCCCAAATCAACTCGAGATGAGAGCTTCATCCCTGGCTTCGACTCAAGAGGAATACCCACTTTCCACAAGCACCTCAAGAGGAGGCTTCTCTCAGCTACAGGTATGTGAGAGGGACCCTGAGTTTGTGACCTCAAGTGGAATGGACACCGAGATGCACTGACTCGAAGGAAGGCCGGATATCCCTGCAGTGAATTGAATGCAGGCCTCTTTTGCCTCTCCCACGACGAAGGGATGTCTGAATCCCCTGTGGAGACCAAGGAGAAAGACCTAGTTCTCCGCCTCATCGCGACCGGAGGCCTCACGTCCTTTGAAAACTCGAGAGGTCCGCGGAGATCAATGCTTCCAAAGGAGACGATGCCTGACTCCTCTTGAATATGGATAGTAGTCCCAGGATCCCTGTAGCACGTGGAAAGGGACCCTGGGTCTCCCGCCTCACGTGGAGACGCGTCCCAATGGCCATGCCAAGACTCGAGGCGAATCCCGAGGGGTCCCTCGCACCCAGGCAGGAGTCCTGACGTAGCTGAATAAACACGTGTCTGGAAAGGCCCTTCCGGTCGAAACTCGAGAATGTACCCCAGGTTCCGGCCGCAACTCGAGAAAAACAATGAGACTTCCCCCTCGCCGCGAGATGAGGCCCGATTCCCCTGCACTGCGTGCACAGCAATTCCGTGTTCCAAATCAAACATGAAAGGAGCCTTGATTTCCTTGATGGCACTCCAGAGAACCCCCAAGATCACTGTCTCAAGTCTAAGGGATACTGAAGTCACTGTAGCAACACGAAAGGGCTCCGTGGACCCCAAATCAACTCGAGATGCGAGCTTCGTCCCTGGCTTCGACTCAAGAGGAATACCCACTTTCCACAAGCACCTCAAGAGGAGGCTTCTCTCAGCTACAGGTATGTGAGAGGGACCCTGAGTTTGTGTCCTCAAGTGGAATGGACACCGAGATGCTCTGACTCGAAGGAAGGCCGGATATCCCTGCAGTGAATTGAATGCAGGCCTCTTTTGCATCTCCCACGACGAAAGGATGTCTGAATCCCATGTGGAGACCACAGAGAAAGACCTTGTTCTCTGCCTCATCACGACTGGACGTCTCCCGTCCGTTGAAAACTCGAGAGGTCCGCGGAGAACAAGGCTTCCAAAGGAGACGATACCTGACTCCTCTTGAAAATGGATAGAAGTCCCAGGATCCCTGTGGCACGTGGAAAGGGACCCTGGGTCTCCCGCCTCACGTGGAGACGCGTCCCAATGGCCATGCCAAGACTCGAGGAGAATCCCGAAGTGTCCCTCGCACCTAGGGAGGAGTCCTGACGTCGCTGAACAAACACGTGTCTGGAAGGGCCCTCCCCGTCGTAACTCGAGAATATACCCCAGGTTCCGGGCGCAACTCGAGAAAAACCATGAAATTTCCCCCTCGCCGCGAGATGACGCCCGATTCCCCTGCACTGCGTGCAGAGCAACTCCGTGTTCCACATCAAACATGAAAGGAGCCTTGATTTCTTTGATGGCACTCCAGAGAACACCCAAGATCACTGTCTCATGTCTAGAGGGATACTGAGGTCACTGTAGCAACACGAAAGGGCTCCGTGGACCCCAAATCATCTCGAGATGAGAGCTTCGTCCCTGGCTTCGACTCAAGAGGAATACCCACTTTCCACAAGCACCTCAAGAGGAGGCTTCTCTCAGCTACAGGTATGTGAGAGGGACCCTGAGTTTGTGGCCTCAAGTGGAATGGACACCGAGATGCTCTGACTCGAAGGAAGGCCGGATATCCCTGCAGTGAATTGAATGCAGGCTCGTCTTGCATCTCCCACGACGAAGGGATGTCTGAATCCCCTGTGGAGACCAAGGAGAAAGACCTAGTTCTCCGCCTCATCGCGACCGGAGGCCTCACGTCCTTTGAAAACTCGAGAGGTCCGCGGAGATCAATGCTTCCAAAGGAGACGATGCCTGACTCCTCTTGAAAATGGATAGGAGTCCCAGGATCCCTGTGGCATGTGGAAAGGGACCCTGGGTCTCCCGCCTCACGTGGAGAAGCGTCCCATTGGCCATGCCAAGACTCGAGGAGAATCCAGAGGGGTCCCTCGCACCCAGGCAGGAGTCCTGACGTCGCTGAATAAACACGTGTCTGGAAAGGCCCTTCCGGTCGAAACTCGAGAATGTACCCCAGGTTCCGGCCGCAACTCGAGAAAAACAATATGACTTCCCCCTCGCCGCGAGATGAGGCCCGGTTCCCCTGCACTGCGTGCAGAGCAATTCCGTGTTCCAAATCAAACATGAAAGGAGCCTTGATTTCCTTGATGGCACTCCAGAGAAAACCCAAGATCACTGTCTCAAGTCTAGAGGGATACTGAGGTCACTGTAGCAACACGAAAGGGCTCCGTGGACCCCAAATCAACTCGAGATGAGAGCTTCATCCCTGGCTTCGACTCAAGAGGAATACCCACTTTCCACAAGCACCTCAAGAGGAGGCTTCTCTCAGCTACAGGTATGTGAGAGGGACCCTGAGTTTGTGGCCTCAAGTGGAATGGACACCGAGATGCTCTGACTCGAAGGAAGGCCGGATATTCCTGCAGTGAACTGAATGCAGGCCTCTTTTGCATCTCCCACGACGAAGGGATGTCTGAATCCCCTGTTGAGACCACAGAGAAAGACCTAGTTCTCCGCCTCATCGCGATCGGAGACCTCACGTCCTTTGAAAACTCGAGAGGTCCGCGGAGATCAATGCTTCCAAAGGAGACGATGCCTGACTCCTCTTGAATATGGATAGTAGTCCCAGGATCCCTGTAGCACGTGGAAAGGGACCCTGGGTCTCCCGCCTCACGTGGAGACGCGTCCCAGTGGCCATGCCAAGACTCGAGGAGAATCCCGAAGTGTCCCTCGCACCTAGGGAGGAGTCCTGACGTCGCTGAACAAACACGTGTCTGGAAGGGCCCTCCCCATCGTAACTCGAGAATATACCCCAGGTTCCGGGCGCAACTCGAGAAAAACCATGAAATTTCCCCCTCGCCGTGAGATGACGCCCGATTCCCCTGCACTGCGTGCAGAGCAACTCCGTGTTCCACATCAAACATGAAAGGAGCCTTGATTTCCTTGATGGCACTCCAGAGAACACCCAAGATCACTGTCTCATGTCTAGAGGGATACTGAGGTCACTGTAGCAACACGAAAGGGCTCCGTGGACCCCAAATCAACTCGAGATGAGAGCTTCGTCCCTGGCTTCGACTCAAGAGGAATACCCACTTTCCACAAGCACCTCAAGAGGAGGCTTCTCTCAGCTACAGGTATGTGAGAGGGACCCTGAGTTTGTGGCCTCAAGTGGAATGGACACCGAGATGCTCTGACTCGAAGTCAGGCCGGATATCCCTGCAGTGAATTGAATGCAGGCTCGTCTTGCATACCCCAAGACGAAGGGATGTCTGAATCCCCTGTGGAGACCACAGAGAAAGACCGAGTTCTCTGCCTCATCGCGATCGGAGGCCTCACGTCCTTTGAAAACTCGAGAGGTCCACGGAAATCAATGCTTCCAAAGGAGACGATGCCTGACTCCCCTTGAAAATGGATAGGAGTTCGAGGATCCCTGTGGCACGTGGAAAGGTACCGTGGGTCTCCCGCCTCACGTGGAGAAGCGTCCCAATGGCCATGCCAAGACTCGAGGAGAATCCCGAGGTGTCCCTCGCACCTAGGCAGGAGTCCTGATGTCACTGAACAAACACGTGTCTGGAAGGGCCCTCCCCGTCGTAACTCGAACATATACCCCAGGTTCCGGCCTCAACTCGAGAAAAACCATGAGACTTCCCCCTCGCCGCGAGATGAGGCCCGATTCCCCTGCACTGCGTGCACAGCAATTCCGTGTTCCAAATCAAACATGAAAGGAGCCTTGATTTCCTTGATGGCACTCCAGAGAACCCCCAAGATCACTGTCTCAAGTCTAAGGGATACTGAAGTCACTGTAGCAACACGAAAGGGCTCCGTGGACCCCAAATCAACTCGAGATGCGAGCTTCGTCCCTGGCTTCGACTCAAGAGGAATACCCACTTTCCACAAGCACCTCAAGAGGAGGCTTCTCTCAGCTACAGGTATGTGAGAGGGACCCTGAGTTTGTGTCCTCAAGTGGAATGGACACCGAGATGCTCTGACTCGAAGGAAGGCCGGATATCCCTGCAGTGAATTGAATGCAGGCCTCTTTTGCATCTCCCACGACGAAAGGATGTCTGAATCCCATGTGGAGACCACAGAGAAAGACCTTGTTCTCTGCCTCATCACGACTGGACGTCTCCCGTCCGTTGAAAACTCGAGAGGTCCGCGGAGAACAAGGCTTCCAAAGGAGACGATACCTGACTCCTCTTGAAAATGGATAGAAGTCCCAGGATCCCTGTGGCACGTGGAAAGGGACCCTGGGTCTCCCGCCTCACGTGGAGACGCGTCCCAATGGCCATGCCAAGACTCGAGGAGAATCCCGAAGTGTCCCTCGCACCTAGGGAGGAGTCCTGACGTCGCTGAACAAACACGTGTCTGGAAGGGCCCTCCCCGTCGTAACTCGAGAATATACCCCAGGTTCCGGGCGCAACTCGAGAAAAACCATGAAATTTCCCCCTCGCCGCGAGATGACGCCCGATTCCCCTGCACTGCGTGCAGAGCAACTCCGTGTTCCACATCAAACATGAAAGGAGCCTTGATTTCTTTGATGGCACTCCAGAGAACACCCAAGATCACTGTCTCATGTCTAGAGGGATACTGAGGTCACTGTAGCAACACGAAAGGGCTCCGTGGACCCCAAATCATCTCGAGATGAGAGCTTCGTCCCTGGCTTCGACTCAAGAGGAATACCCACTTTCCACAAGCACCTCAAGAGGAGGCTTCTCTCAGCTACAGGTATGTGAGAGGGACCCTGAGTTTGTGGCCTCAAGTGGAATGGACACCGAGATGCTCTGACTCGAAGGAAGGCCGGATATCCCTGCAGTGAATTGAATGCAGGCTCGTCTTGCATCTCCCACGACGAAGGGATGTCTGAATCCCCTGTGGAGACCAAGGAGAAAGACCTAGTTCTCCGCCTCATCGCGACCGGAGGCCTCACGTCCTTTGAAAACTCGAGAGGTCCGCGGAGATCAATGCTTCCAAAGGAGACGATGCCTGACTCCTCTTGAAAATGGATAGGAGTCCCAGGATCCCTGTGGCATGTGGAAAGGGACCCTGGGTCTCCCGCCTCACGTGGAGAAGCGTCCCATTGGCCATGCCAAGACTCGAGGAGAATCCAGAGGGGTCCCTCGCACCCAGGCAGGAGTCCTGACGTCGCTGAATAAACACGTGTCTGGAAAGGCCCTTCCGGTCGAAACTCGAGAATGTACCCCAGGTTCCGGCCGCAACTCGAGAAAAACAATATGACTTCCCCCTCGCCGCGAGATGAGGCCCGGTTCCCCTGCACTGCGTGCAGAGCAATTCCGTGTTCCAAATCAAACATGAAAGGAGCCTTGATTTCCTTGATGGCACTCCAGAGAAAACCCAAGATCACTGTCTCAAGTCTAGAGGGATACTGAGGTCACTGTAGCAACACGAAAGGGCTCCGTGGACCCCAAATCAACTCGAGATGAGAGCTTCATCCCTGGCTTCGACTCAAGAGGAATACCCACTTTCCACAAGCACCTCAAGAGGAGGCTTCTCTCAGCTACAGGTATGTGAGAGGGACCCTGAGTTTGTGGCCTCAAGTGGAATGGACACCGAGATGCTCTGACTCGAAGGAAGGCCGGATATTCCTGCAGTGAACTGAATGCAGGCCTCTTTTGCATCTCCCACGACGAAGGGATGTCTGAATCCCCTGTTGAGACCACAGAGAAAGACCTAGTTCTCCGCCTCATCGCGATCGGAGACCTCACGTCCTTTGAAAACTCGAGAGGTCCGCGGAGATCAATGCTTCCAAAGGAGACGATGCCTGACTCCTCTTGAATATGGATAGTAGTCCCAGGATCCCTGTAGCACGTGGAAAGGGACCCTGGGTCTCCCGCCTCACGTGGAGACGCGTCCCAGTGGCCATGCCAAGACTCGAGGAGAATCCCGAAGTGTCCCTCGCACCTAGGGAGGAGTCCTGACGTCGCTGAACAAACACGTGTCTGGAAGGGCCCTCCCCATCGTAACTCGAGAATATACCCCAGGTTCCGGGCGCAACTCGAGAAAAACCATGAAATTTCCCCCTCGCCGTGAGATGACGCCCGATTCCCCTGCACTGCGTGCAGAGCAACTCCGTGTTCCACATCAAACATGAAAGGAGCCTTGATTTCCTTGATGGCACTCCAGAGAACACCCAAGATCACTGTCTCATGTCTAGAGGGATACTGAGGTCACTGTAGCAACACGAAAGGGCTCCGTGGACCCCAAATCAACTCGAGATGAGAGCTTCGTCCCTGGCTTCGACTCAAGAGGAATACCCACTTTCCACAAGCACCTCAAGAGGAGGCTTCTCTCAGCTACAGGTATGTGAGAGGGACCCTGAGTTTGTGGCCTCAAGTGGAATGGACACCGAGATGCTCTGACTCGAAGTCAGGCCGGATATCCCTGCAGTGAATTGAATGCAGGCTCGTCTTGCATACCCCAAGACGAAGGGATGTCTGAATCCCCTGTGGAGACCACAGAGAAAGACCGAGTTCTCTGCCTCATCGCGATCGGAGGCCTCACGTCCTTTGAAAACTCGAGAGGTCCACGGAAATCAATGCTTCCAAAGGAGACGATGCCTGACTCCCCTTGAAAATGGATAGGAGTTCGAGGATCCCTGTGGCACGTGGAAAGGTACCGTGGGTCTCCCGCCTCACGTGGAGAAGCGTCCCAATGGCCATGCCAAGACTCGAGGAGAATCCCGAGGTGTCCCTCGCACCTAGGCAGGAGTCCTGATGTCACTGAACAAACACGTGTCTGGAAGGGCCCTCCCCGTCGTAACTCGAACATATACCCCAGGTTCCGGCCTCAACTCGAGAAAAACCATGAGACTTCCCCCTCGCCGCGAGATGAGGCCCGATTCCCCTGCACTGCGTGCAGAGCAATTCCGTGTTCCAAATCAAACATGAAAGGAGCCTTGATTTCCTTGATGGCACTCCAGAGAAAACCCAAGATCACTGTCTCAAGTCTAGAGGGATCCTGAGGTCACTGTAGCAACACGAAAGGGCTCCGTGGACCCCAAATCAACTCGAGATGAGAGCTTCGTCCCTGGCTTCGACTCAAGAGGAATACCCACTTTCCACAAGCACCTCAAGAGGAGGCTTCTCTCAGCTACAGGTATGTGAGAGGGACCCTGAGTTTGTGGCCTCAAGTGGAATGGACACCGAGATGCTCTGACTCGAAGGAAGGCCGGATATCCCTGCAGTGAATTGAATGCAGGCCTCTTTTGCATCTCCCACGATGAAGGGATGTCTGAATACCCTGTGGAGACCACAGAGAAAGACCTAGTTCTCTACCTCATCGCGTTCGGAAGCCTCACGTCTTTGAAAACTCGAGAGGTCCGCGGAGATCAATGCTTCCAAAGGAGACGAAGCCTGACTACTCTTGAAAATGGATAGGATTCCCAGGATCCCTGTGGCACGTGGAAAGGGACCCTGGGTCTCCCTTCTCACGTGGAGGCGCGTCCCAATGGCCATGCCAAGACTCGAGGAGAAACCCGAGGTGTCCCTCGCACCTAGGCAGGAGTCCTAACGTCGCTGAAGTAACATGTGTCTGGAAGGGCCCTCCCCGTCGTAATTCGAGAATATACCCCAGGTTGCGGCCGCAAGTCGAGAAAAACCATGAGACTTCCCTTTCGCCGCGAGATGAGGCCCGATTCCCCTGCACTGCGTGCAGAGCAATTCCGTGTTCCACATCAAACATGAAAGGAGCCTTGATTTCCTTGATGGCAGTCCAGAGAACACCCAAGATCACTGTCTCAAGTCTAGAGGGATCCTGAGGTCTCTGTAGCAACACAAAAAGGCTCCGTGGACCCCAAATCAACTCGAGATGAGAGCTTCGTCCCTGGCTTCGACTCAAGAGGAATACCCACTTTCCACAAGCACCTCAAGAGGAGGCTTTTCTCAGCTACAGGTATGTGAGAGGGACCCTGAGTTTGTGGCCTCAAGTGGAATGGACACCCAGATGCTCTGACTCGAAGGAAGGCCGGATATCCCTGCCGTGAATTGAATGCAGGCTCGTCTTGCATCTCCCACGACGAAGGGATGTCTGAATCCCCTGTGGAGACCAAGGAGAAAGACCTAGTTCTCCGCTTCATCGCGACCGGAGGCCTCACGTCCTTTGAAAACTCGAGAGGTCCGCAGAGATCAATGCTTCCAAAGTAGACGATGCCTGACTCCTCTTGAAAATGGATAGGAGTTCCAGGATCCCTGTGGCACGTGGAAAGGACCCTGGGTCTCCCGCCTCACGTGGAGGTGCGTCCCAATGGCCATGCCAAGACTCGAGGAGAATCCCGAGGGGTCCCTCGCACCCAGGCAGGAGTCCTGGCGTCGCTGAACAAACATGTGTCTGGAAGGGCCCTTCCGGTCGTAACTCGTGAGTGTACCCCAGGTTCCGGCCGCAACTCGAGAAAAACCATGAGACTTCCCCCTCGCCGCGAGATGAGGCCCGATTCCCCTGCACTGCGTGCAGAGCAATTCCGTGTTCCAAATCAAACATGAAAGGAGCCTTGATTTCCTTGATGGCACTCCAGAGAAAACCCAAGATCACTGTCTCAAGTCTAGAGGGATACTGAGGTCACTGTAGCAACACGAAAGGGCTCCTTGGACCCCAAATCAACTCGAGATGAGAGCTTCGTCCCTGGCTTCGACTCAAGAGGAATACCCACTTTCCACAACCACCTCAAGAGGAGGCTTCTCTCAGCTATAGGTATGTGAGAGGGACCCTGAGTTTGTGGCCTCAAGTGGAATGGTCACCGAGATGCTCTGACTCGAATGAAGGCCGGATATCCCTGCAGTGAATTGAATGCAGGCCTCTTTTGCATCTCCCTCGACGAAGGGATGTCTGAATCCCCTGTGGAGACCAAGGAGAAAGACCTAGTTCTCCGCCTCAACGCGATCGGAGGCCTCACGTCCTTTGAAAACTCGAGAGGTCCACGGAGATCAATGCTTCCAAAGGAGACGATGCCTGACTCCTCTTGAAAATTGATAGGAGTTCCAGGATCCCTGGGGCACGTGGAAAGGGACCCTGGGTCTCCCGCCTCACGTGGAGACGCGTCCAAATGGCCATGCCAAGACTCTAGGAGAATCCAGAGTTGCCCCTCGCACTTAGGCAGGAGTCCTGACGTCGCTGAACAAACACGTGTCTGGAAGGGCCCTTCCAGTCGTAACTCGTGAGTGTACCCCAGGTTCCGGCCGCAACTCGAGAAAAACCATGAGATTTCCCCCTCGCCGCGAGATGAGGCCCGATTCCCCTGCACTGCGTGCAGAGAAACTCCGTTTTCCAAATCAAACGTGAAATGAGACTTGATTTCCTTGATGGCACTCCAGAGAACACCCAAGATCACTGTCTCAAGTCTAGAGGGATCCTGAGGTCACTGTAGCAACACGAAAGGGCTCCGTGGACCCCAAATCAACTCGAGATGAGAGCTTCTTCCCTGGCTTCGATTCAAGAGGAATGCCCACTTTCCACAAGCACCTCAAGAGGAGGCTTCTCTCAGCTACAGGTATGTGAGAGGGACCCTGAGTTTGTGGCCTCAAGTGGAATGGACACCGAGATGCTCTGACTCGAAGGAAGGCCAGATATCCCTGCAGTGAATTGAATGCAGGCTCGTCTTGCATCTCCCACGACGAAGGGATGTCTGAATCCCCTGTGGATAACAAGGAGAAAGACCTAGTTCTCCGCCTCATCGCGACCGGAGGCCTCACGTCCTTTGAAAACTCGAGAGATCCGCGGAGATCAATGCTTCCAAAGGAGACGATGCCTGACTCCTCTTGAAAATGGATAGGAGTCCCAGGATCCCTGTGGCACGTGGAAAGGGACCATGGGTCTTCCGCCTCACGTGGAGACGCGTCCCAATGGCCATGCCACGACTCGAGGAGAATTCCGAGGTGTCCCTCGCACCCAGGCAGGAGTCCTGACATCGCTGAATAAACACGTGTCTGGAAAGGCCCTTCTGGTCGTAACTCGAGAATGTACCCCAGGTTCCGGCCGCAACTCGAGAAAAACCATGAGACTTCCCCCTCGTTGCGAGATGAGGCCCGATCCCCTGCACTGCGTGCAGAGCAATTCTGTGTTCCAAATCAAACATGAAAGGAGCCTTGATTTCCTTGATGGCACTCCAGAGAAAACCCAAGATCACTGTCTCAAGTCTAGAGGGATCCTGAGGTCACTGTAGCAACACGAAAGGGCTCCGTGGACCCCAAATCAACTCGAGATGAGAGCTTCGTCCCTGGCTTCGACTCAAGAGGAATACCCACTTTCCACAAGCACCTCAAGAGGAGGCTTCTCTCAGCTACAGGTATGTGAGAGGGACCCTGAGTTTGTGGCCTCAAGTGGAATGGACACCGAGATGCTCTGACTCGAAGGAAGGCCGGATATCCCTGCAGTGAATTTAATGCAGGCCTCTTTTGCATCTCCCACGATGAAGGGATGTCTGAATCCCCTGTGGAGACGACAGAGAAACACCTAGTCCTCTGCCTCAACGCGACCGGAGGCCTCACATACTTTGAAAACTTGAGAGGACGGCGGAGATCAATCCTTCCAAAGGAGACGATGCCTGACTCCTCTTGAAAATGGATAGGAGTCTCAGGATCCCTGTGGCACGTGGAAAGGGACCCTGGGTCTCCCGCCTCACGTGGAGACGCGTCCCAATTGCCATGCCAAGACTCGAGGAGAATCCGAGGTGTCCCTCGCACCTAGGCAGGAGTCCTGACGTAGCTGAACAAACACATGTCTGGAAGGGCCCTCCCGTCGTAACTCGAGAATATACCCCAGGTTCCGACCGCAACTCGAGAAAAACTATGAGACTTCCCCCTCGCCGCAAGATGAGCCTCGATTCCCCTGTACTGCATGCAGAGCAATTCCGTGTTCCACATCAAACGTGAAAGGAGCCTTGATTTCCTTGATGGCACTCCAGAGAAAATCCAAGATCACTGTCTCAAGTCTAGAGGGATCCTGAGGTCACTGGAGCAACACGAAAGGGCTCCGTGGACCCCAAATCAAATCGAGATGAGAGCTTAGTCCCTGGCTTCGACTCAAGAGGAGTACCAACTTTTCACAAGCACCTCAAAAGGAGGCTTCTCTCAGCTACAGGTATGTGAGAGAGACCCTGAGTTTGTGGCCTCAAGTGGAATGGACACCGAGATGCTCTGACTCGACGTAAGGCCGGATATCCCAACAGTGAATTGAATGCAGGCTCATCTTGCATCTCCCAAGACAAAGGGATGTCTGAATCCCCTGTGGAGATGACAGAGAAAGACCTAGTCGTCCGCCTCATCGCGAGCGGAGGCCTCACATCCTCTGAAAACTCGAGAGGTCTGCGGAGGTCAATGCTTCCAAAGGAGACGATGCCTGACTCTTCTTGAAAATGGATAGGACTCCCAGGATCCCTGTGGCACGTGTAAAGGGACCCTGGATCTCCGGCCTCACGTGGAGATGCGTCCCAATTGCCATGCCAAGACTCGAGGAGAATCCCGAGGTGTCCCTCGCACCTAGGCAGGAGTCCTGACATCGCTGAACAAACACGTGTCTGGAAGGGCCCTCCCTGTCATAACTCGAGAATATACCCCTGGTTCCGGCCGCAACTCGAGAAAAACCATGAGACTTCCCCCTCGCCGCGAGATGAGGCCCGATTCCCCTGCACTGCGGGCAGAGCAATTCCGTGTTCCACATCAAACGTGAAAGGAGCCTTGATTTCCTTGATGGCACTCCAGAGAAAACCCAAAGTCAGTGTCTCAAGTCTAGAGGGATCCTGAGGCCACTGTAGCAGCACGAAAGGGCTCCGTGGACCCCAAATCAACTGGAGATGAGAGCTTAGTCCCTGGCTTCGACTCAAGAGGAATACCAACTTTCCACAAGCACCTCAAGAGGAGCCTTCTCTCAGCTACAGGTATGTGAGAGGGACCCTGAGTTTGTGGCCTCAAGTGGAATGGACACCGAGTTGCTCTGACTCGAAATAACGCCGGATATCCCTGCAGTGAATTGAATGCAAGCTCGTCTTGCATCTCCCAAGACGAAGGGATGTCTGAATCCCCTGTGGAGACCACAGAGAAAGACCTAGTTCCCCGCCTCATCGAGACCGGAGGCCTCACATCCTTTGAAAACTCGAGAGGTCCGCAGAGATCAATGCTTCCAAAGGAGACGATACCTGACGCCTCTTGAAAATAGATAGGAGTCCCAGGATCCCTGTGGCACGTGGAAAGGGACCCTGGGTCTCCCGCCTCACGTTGAGACGCGTCCCAATTGCCATGCCAAGACTCGAGGAGAATCCCGAGGTGTCCTTCGCACCTAGGCAGGATTCCTGACGTCGCTGAACAAACACGTGTCTGGAAGGGCCCTCCCCGTCGTAACTCGAGAATATACCCCAGGTTCCGGCCGCAACTCGAGAAAAACTATAGGACTTCACCCTCGCCGCGAGATGAGGCCCGATTCCCCTGCACTGAGTGCAGAGCAATTCCGTGTTCCACATGAAACGTGAAAGGAGCCTTGATTTCCTTGATGGCACTCCAGAGAAAACCCAAGATCACTGTCTCAAGTCTAGAGGGATCCTGAGGTCACTGGAGCAAAATGAAAGGGCTCCGTGGACTCCAAATCAACTCGAGATGAGAGCTTAGTCTTGGCTTCGACTCAAGAGGAATACCAACTTTCCACAAGCACCTCAAGAGGAGGCTTCTCTCAGCTACAGGTATGTGAGAGGGACCCTGAGTTTGTGGCCTTAAGTGGAATGGACACCGAGATGCTCTGACTCGATGTAAGGCCGGATATCCTTGCAGTGAATTGAATGCCGCCTCGTCTTGCATCTCCCAAGACGAAGAGATGTCTGAATCCCCTGTGGAGGCCACAGAGTAAGACCTAGTCCTCCGCCTCATTGCGACCGGAGGCCTCACATCCTTTGAAAACTCGAGAGGTCCGCGGAGATCAATGCTTCCAAAGGAGACGATGCCTGACTCCTCTTGAAAATGGATAGGAGTCCCAGGATCCCTGTGGCACGTGCAAAGGGACCCTGGGTCTCCCGCCTCACGTGGAGACGCGTGCCAATTGCCATGCCAAGACTCGAGGAGAATCCCGAGGTGTCCCTCGCACCTAGGCAGGAGTCCTGACATCGCTGAACAAACACGTGTCTGGAAGGGCCCTTCCCGTCGTAACTCGAGAATATACCCCAGGTTCCGGCCGCAACTCGAGAAAAACCATAGGACTTCCCCCTCGCCGTGAGATGAGGCCCGATTCCCCTGCACTGCGTGCAGAGCAATTCCGTGTTCCACATCAAACGTGAAAGGAGCCTTGATTGCCTTGATGGCACTGCAGAGAAAACCCAAGATCACTGTCTCAAGTCTAGAGGGATCCTGAGGTCACTGGAGCAACACGAAAGGGCTCCGTGGACCCCAAATCAACTCGAGATGAGAGCTTAGTCCTTGGCTTCGACTCAAGAGGAATACCAACTTTCCACAAGCACCTCAAGAGGAGGCTTCTCTCAGCTACAGGTATGTGAGAGGGACCCTGAGTTTGTGGCCTCAAGTGGAATGGACACCAAAATGCTCTGACTCAAAGTCAGGCCGGATATCCCTGCAGTGAATTGAATGCAGGCTCGTCTTGCATCTCCCAAGACGAAGGGATGTCTGAATCCCCTGTGGAGACCACAGAGAAAGACCTAGTCCTCAGCCTTATCACGACCGGAGGCCTCACATCCTTTGAAAACTCGAGAGGTCCATGGAGATCAATGCTTCCAAAGGAGACGATGCCTGATTCCTCTTGAAAATGGATAGGAGTCCCAGGATCCCTGTGGCACGTGGAAAGGGACCCTGGGTCTCCCGCCTCACGTGGAGACGTGTACCAATTGCCATGCCAAGACTCTTGGAGAATCCCGAAGTGTCCCTCGCACCTAGGAAGGAGTCCTGACGTCTCTGAACAAACACGTGTCTGGAAGGGCCCTCCCCGTCGTAACTCGAGAATATACCTCAGGTTCCGGCCGCAACTCGAGAAAAACCATAGGACTTCTCCCTCGCCGCGACCTGAGGCCCGATTCCCCTGCACTGCGTGCAGAGCAATTCCGTGTTCCACATCAAAAGTGAAAGGAGCCTTGATTTCCTTGATGGCACTCCAGAGAAAACCCAAGATCACTGTCTCAAGTCTAGAGGGATCCTGAGGTCATTGGAGCAACATGAAAGGGCTCCGTGGACCCCAAATCAACTGGAGATGAGAGCTTAGTCCCTGGCTTCGACTTAAGAGGAATACCAACTTTCCACAAGCACCTCAAGACGAGGCTTCTCTCAGCTACAGGTATGTGAGAGGGACCCTGAGTTTGTGGCCTCAAGTGGAATGGACACCGAGATGCTCTGACTCGAAGTAAGGCCGGATATCCCTGCAGTGAATTGAATGCAGGCTCGTCTTGCATCTCCCAAGATGAAGGGATGTCTGAATCCCCTGTGGAGACCACAGAGAAAGACCTAGTCCTCAGCCTCAACGCGACCGGAGGCCTCACATCCTTTGAAAACTCGAGAGGTCCGCGGAGATCAATGCTTCCAAAGGAGACGATGCCTGACGCCTCTTGAAAGTAGATAGGAGTCCCAGGATCCCTGTGGCATGTGGAAAGGTACCCTGGGTCTCCCGCCTCACGTGGAGACGCGTCCCAATTGCCATGCCAAGACTCGAGGAGAATCCCGAGGTGTCCTTCGCACCTAGGCAGGTGTCCTGACGTCGCTGAACAAACACGTGTCTGGAAAGGCCCTCCCCGTCGTAACTCGAGAATATACCCCAGGTTCCGGCCACAACTAGAGAAAAACCATAGGACTGCCCCCTCGCCGCAAGATGAGGTCCGATTCCCCTGCACTGCGTGCAGAGAAATTCCGTTTTCCACATCTAACGTGAAAGGAGCCTTGATTTCCTTGATGGCACTCCAGAGAAAACCCAAGATAACTGTCTCAAGTCTAGAGGGATCCTGAGGTCACTGGAGCAACATGAAAGGGCTTCGTGGACCCCAAATCAACTCGAGATGAGAGCTTAGTCCCTGTCTTCAACTCAAGTGGAATACCAACTTTCCACAAGCACCTCAAGAGGAGGCTTCTCTCAGCTACAGGTATGTGAGAGGGACCCTGAGTTTGTGGCCTCAAGTGGAATGGACACCGTGATGCTCTGACTCGAAGTAAGGCCGGATATCCCTGCAGTGAATTGAATGCAGGCTCGTCTTGCATCTCCCAAGACGAAGGGATGTCTGAATCCCCTGTGGAGACCACAGAGAAAGACCTAGTCCTCCGCCTCATCGCGACCGGAGGCCTCACATTCTTTGAAAACTCGAGAGGTCCGCGGAGATCAATGCTTCCAAAGGAGACGATGCCTGACTCCTCTTGAAAATGGATAGGAGTCCCAGGATCCCTGTGGCACGTGGAAAGGGACCCTGGGTTTTCCAATTCACGTGGAGACGCGTCCCAATTTCCATGCCAAGACTCGAGGAGAATCCCGAGGTGTCCCTCGCACCTAGGCAGGAGTCCTGACGTCGCTGAACAAACACGTGTCTGGAAGGGCCCTCCCCATCGTAACTCGAGAATATACCCAAGGGTCCGGCCGCAACTCGAGAAAAACCATGGGACTTCCCCGTCGCCGCGAGATGAGGCCCGATTCCCCTGCACTGCGTGCAGAGCTATTCCGTGTTCCACATCAAACGGGAAAGGAGCCTTGATTTCCTTGATGGCACTCCAGAGAAAACCCAAGATCACTGTCTCAAGTCTAGAGGGATCCTGAGGTCACTGGAGCAACACAAAAAAGCTCCGTGGACCCCAATCAACTCGAGATGAGAGCTTAGTCCCTGGCTTTGACTCAACTGGAATACCAACCTTCCACAAGCACCTCAAGAGGAGGCTTCTCTCAGCTACAGGTATGTGAGAGGGACCCTGAGTTTGTGGCCTCAAGTGGAATGGACACCGAGATGCTCTGACTCGAAGTCAGGCCGGATATCCCTGCAGTAAATTGAATGCAGGCTCGTCTTGCATCTCCCAAGACGAAGGGATGTCTGAATCCCCTGTGGAGACCACAGAGAAAGACCTAGTCCTCCGCCTCATCTCGACCGGAGGCCTCACATCCTTTGAAAACTCGAGAGTTCCATGGAGATCAATGCTTCAAAAGGAGACGATGCCTGATTCCTCTTGAAAATGGATAGGAGTCCCAGGATCCCTGTGGCACGTGGAAAGGGACCCTGGGTCTCCCGCCTCACGTGGAGACGCGTCCCAATTGCCATGGCAAGACTCTTGGAGAATCCCGAAGTGTCCCTCGCACCTAGGAAGGAGTCCTGACTTCTCTGAACAAACACGTGTCTGGAAGGGCCCTCCCCGTCGTAACTCGAGAATATACCCCAGGTTCCGGCCGCAACTCGAGAAAAACCATGAGAATTCCCCCTCGCCCCGACATGAGGCCCGATTCCACTGCACTGCATGCAGAGAAATTCCGTGTTCCACATCAAACGTGAAAGGAGCCTTGATTTCCTTGATGGCACTCCAGAGAAAACCCAAGATCTCTGTCTCAAGTCTAGAGGGATCCTGAGGTCACTGGAGCAACATGAAAGGGCCCCAAGGACCCCAAATCAACTCGAGATGAGAGCTTAGTCCCTGGCTTCGACTCAAGAGGAATACTAACTTCAAACAAGCACCTCAAGAGGAGGCTTCTCTCAGCTACAGGTATGTGAGAGGGACCCTGAGTTTGTGGCCTCAAGTGGAATGGACACCGAGATGCTCTGACTCGAAGTAAGGCCGGATATCCCTGCAGTGAAGTGAATGCAGGCTCGGCTTGCATCTCCCAAGACGAAGCGATGTCTGAATCCCCTGTGGAGACCACAGAGAAAGACCTAGTCCTCAGCCTCATCGCGAACGGAGGCCTCACATCCTTTAAAAACTCGAGAGGTCCGGGGAGATCAATGCTTCCAAAGGAGACGATGCCTGACTCTCTTGAAAATGGATAGGAGTCCCAGGATCCCTGTGGCACGTGGAAAGGGACCCTGGGTCTCCCGCCTCACGTGGAGACGCGTCCCAATTGCCATGCCAAGACTCGAGGAGAATCCCGAGGTGTCCCTCGCACCTAGGCAGGAGTCCTGACGTCGCTGAACATACACGTGTCTGGAAGGGCCCTCCCCGTCGTAACTCGAGAATATACCCCAGGGCCTGGCCGAATTCGAATAAAACCATGAGACTTCCCCCTCGCCGCGAGATGAGGCCCGATTCCCCTGCACTGCGTGCAGAGCAACTCCGTGTTCCACATCAAACGTGAAAGGAGCCTTGATTTCCTTGATGGCACTCCAGAGAAAACCCAAGATCACTGTCTCAAGTCTAGAGGGATCCTGAGGTCACTGGAGCAACACGAAAGGGCTCCGTGGACCCCAAATGATCTCGAGATGAGAGCTTAGTCCCTGACTTCGACTCAAGAGGAATACCAACTTTCCACAAGCACCTCAAGAGGAGGCTTCTCTCAGCTACAGGTATGTGAGAATGACCCTGAGTTTGTGGCCTCAAGTGGAATGGACACCGAGATGCTCTGATTCGAAGTAAGGCCGGATATCCCTGCAGTGAATTGAATGCAGGCTCGTCTTGCATCTCCCAAGACGAAGGGATGTCTGAATCCCCTGTGGTGACCAAAGAGAAAGACCTAGTTCTCCGCCTCATCGCGACCGGAGGCCTCACATCCTTTGAAAACTCGAGAGGTCCGCGAAGATCAATGCTTCCAAAGGAGACGAGGCCTGACTCCTCTTGAAAATGGATAGGAGTCCCAGGATCCCTGTGGCACGTGGAAAGGGACCCTGGGTCTCCCGCCTCACGTGGAGACGCGTCCCAATTGCCATGCCAAGACTCGAGTAGAATCCCGAGGTTTTCCTCGCACCTAGGGAGGAGTCCTGACGTTGCTGAACAAACACGTGTCTGGAAGGGCCCTCCCCGTCGTAACTCGAGAATATACCCCAGGTTCCGGCCGCAACTCGAGAAGAACCATGAGACTTCCCCCTCTCCGTGAGATGAAGCCCGATTCCCCTGCACTGCGTGCAGAGCAATTCCGTTTTCCACATCAAACGTTAAAGGAGCCTTGATTTCCTTGATTGCACTCCAGAGAAAACCCAAGTTCACTGTCTCAAGTCTAGAGGGATCCTGAGGTCACTGGAGCAAAATGAAAGGGCTCCGTGGACCACAAATCAACTCGAGATGAGAGCTTAGTCCCTGGCTTCGACTCAAGAGGAATACCAACTTTCCACAAGCACTTCAAGAGGAGGCTTCTCTCAGCTACAGGTATGTGAGAGGGCCCCTGAGTTTGTGGCCTCAAGTGGAATGGACACCGAAATGCTCTGACTCGAAATAAGGCCGGATATCCCTGCAGTGAATTGAATGCAGGCCTCTTTTGCATCTCCCACGACGAAGGGATGACTGAATTCCCTGTGGAGACCACAGAGAAAGACCTAGTTCTCCGCCTCATCGCGATCGGAGGCCTCACGTCCTTTGAAAACTCGAGAGGTCCGCGGAGATCAATGCTTCCAAAGGAGACGATGCCTGACTCCTCTTGAAAATGGATAGGAGTCATAGGATCCCTGGGGCACGTGGAAAGGGACCCTGGGTCTCCCGCCTCACGTGGAGACGCGTCCCAATCGCCATGCCAAGACTCGAGGAGAATCCCGAGTTGCCCCTCGCACCTAGGCCCGAGTCCTGAGGTCGCTGAACAAACACGTGTCTGGAAGGGCCCTTCCGGTCGTAACTCGTGAGTGTACCCCAGGTTCCGGCCGCAACTCGAGAAA
Source organism: Dama dama (assembly GCF_033118175.1). Lineage (NCBI taxonomy): Eukaryota > Metazoa > Chordata > Mammalia > Artiodactyla > Cervidae > Dama > Dama dama. Next base: position 106,829 of record NW_026870888.1, read on the forward strand.
AACCATGAGACTTCCCCCTCGCCGCGAGATGAGGCCCGATTCCCCTGCATTGCGTGCAGAGCAATTCTGTGTTCCACATCAAACGTGAAAGGAGCCTTGATTTCCTTGATGGCACTCCAGAGAACACCCTTGATCACTGTCTCAAGTCTAGAGGGATCCTGAGGTCACTGTAGCAACACGAAAGGGCTCCGTGGACCCCAACTCAACTCGAGATGAGAGCTTAGTTCCTGGCTTCGACTCAAGAGGAATACCAACTTTCCACAAGCACATCAAGAGGAGGCTTCTCTCAGCTACAGGTATGTGAGAGGGACCCTGAGTATGTGGCCTCAAGTGGAATGGACACCGAGATGCTCTGACTCGGAAGAAGGCCGGATATCCGTGCAGTGAATTGAAGGCAGGCGCGTCTTGCATATCCCAAGATGAAGGGATGTCTGAATCCCCTGTGGAGACCACCAAGAAAGACCTAGTTCTCCGCCTCATCGAGACCGGAGGCCTAACATCCTTTTAAAACTCGAGAGGTCCGCCGAGATCAATGCTTCCAAAGGAGACGATGCCTGAATCCTCTTGAAAATGGATAGAGGTACCAGGATCCCGGTGGCACCTGGAAGGGGTCCCTGGGTCTCCCGTCTCACGTGGAGACGCGCCCCAATGGCCATGCCAAGACTCGAGGAGAATCCCGAGGTGTCCCTTGCACCTAGGCAGGAGTCCTGACGTCGCTGAACAAACACGTTTGTGGAAGGGCCCTCCCCGTCGTAACTCGAGAATATACCCCAGGTTCCGGCCGCAACTCGAGAAAAACCATGAGATTTCCCCCTCGCCGCGAGGTGAGGCCCGATTCCCCTGCACTGCATGCAGAGCAATTCCGTGTTCCACATCAAACGTGAAAGGAGCCTTGATTTCCTTGATGGCACTCCAGAGAAAACCCAAGATCACTGTCTCAAGTCTAGAGGGATCCTGAGGTCACTGGACCAACAGGAAAGGGCTCCGTGGACCCCAAATCAACACGAGATGAGAGCTTAGTCCCTGGCTTACACTCAAGAGGAATACCAACTTTCCACAAGCACCTCAAGAGGAGGCTTCTCTCAGCTACAGGTATATTTGAGGGACCCTGAGATTGTGGCCTCAAGTGGAATGGACACCGAGATGCTCTGACTCGAAGTAAGGCCGGATATCCCTGCAGTGAATTGAATGCAGGCTCGTCTTGCATCTCCCAAGACGAAGGGATGTCTGAATCCCCTGTGGAGACCACAGAGAAAGACCGAGTTCTCCGCCTCATCTCGACCGGAGGCCTCACATCCTTTGAAAACTCGAGAGGTCTGCAGAGATCAATGCTTCCAAAGGAGACGATGCCTGACTCCTCTTGAAAATGGATAGGAGTCCCAGGATCCCTGTGGCACGTGGAAAGGGACCCTGGGTCTCCCGCCTCACGTGGAGAGGCGTCCCAATTGCCATGCCAAGAATCGAGGAGAATCCCGAGGTGTCCCTCGCACCTAGGCAGGAGTCCTGACGTCGCTGAACAAACACGTGTCTGGAAGGGCCATCCACGTCGTAACTCGAGAATATACTCCAGGTTCCGGCCGCAACTCGAGAAAAACCATGAGACTTCCCCTTCGCCGCTACATGAGGCCCGATTCCCCTGGACTGCGTGCAGAGCAATTCCGTGTTCCACATCAAACGTGAAAGGAGCCTTGATTTCCTTGATGGCACTCCAGAGAAAACCCAAGATCACTGTCTCAAGTCTAGAGGGATCCTGAGGTCACTGGAGCAACACGAAAGGGCTCCGTGGACCCCAAATCAACTCGAGATGAGAGCTTAGTCCCTGGCTTCGACTCAAGAGGAATACCAAATTTCCACAAGCACTTCAAGAGGAGGCTTCTCTCAGCTACAGGTATGTGAGAGGGACCCTGAGTTTGTGGCCTCAAGTGGAATGGACACCGAGATGCTCTGACTCGAAGTAAGGCCGCATATCCCTGCAGTGAATTGAATGCAGGCTCGTCTTGCATCTCCCAAGAGGAAGGGATGACTGAATCCGCTGTGGAGACCACAGAGAAAGAACTAGTCCTCCGCCTCATCGCGACCGGAGGCCTCACATCCTTTGAAAACTCGAGAGGTCCGCGGAGATCAATGCTTACAAAGGAGACGATGCCTGACGCCTCTTGAAAATGGATAGGAGTCCCAGGATCCCTGTGGCACGTGGAAAGGGGCTCTGGGTCTCCCGCCTCACGCGGAGATGCGTCCCAATTGCCATTCCAAGCCTCGAGGAGAATCCCGAGGTGTCCCTCGCACCTAGGCAGGAGTCCTGACGTCACTGAACAAACACGTGTCTGGAAGGGCCCTCCCCGTCGTAACTCGAGAATATACCCCAGGTTCCGGCCGCAACTCGAGAAAAACCATGAGACTTTCCCCTCGCCGCTGGATGAGGCCCGATTCCCCTGCACTGCGTGTAGAACAATTCCGTGTTCCACATCAAACGTGAAAGGAGCCTTGATTTCCTTGATGGCACTAGAGAGAAAACCCAAGATCACTGTCTCAAGTCTAGAGGGATCCTGAGGTCACTGGAGCAACACGAAAGGGCTCTGTGGACCCCAAATCAACTCGAGATGAGAGCTTAGTCACTGGCTTCGACTCAAGAGGAATACCAACTTTCCACAAGCACCTCAAGAGGAGGCTTCTCTCAGCTACAGGTATGTGAGAGGGACCCTGAGTTTGTGGCCTCAAGTGGAATGGACACCGAGATGCTCTGACTCGAAGTAAGGCCGGATATCCCTACAGTGAATTGAATGCAGGCTCGTCTTGCATCTCCCAAGACGAAGGGAAGTCCGAATCCCCTGTGGAGACGACAGAGAAAGACCTAATTTTCCGCCTCATCGCGACCGGAGGCCTCACATCCTTTGAAAATTCGAGAGGTCCGTGGAGATCAATGCTTCCAAAGGAGACGATGCCTGACTCCTCTTGAAAATGGATAGGAGTCCCAGGATCCCTGTGGCACGTGGAAAGGGACCCTGGGTCTCCCGCCTCACGTGGAGACGCGTCCCCATTGCCATACCAAGACTCGAGGAAAATCCCGAGGTGTCCCTCGCACGTAGGCAGGAGTCCTGACGTCGCTGAACAAACACGTGTCTGGAAAGGCCCTCCCCGTCGTAACTCGAGAATATACCCCAGGTTCCGGCCGCAACTCGAGAAAAACCATGAGATTTCCCCCTCGCCGCGAGTTGAGGCCCGATTCCCCTGCACTGCATGCAGAGCAATTCCGTGTTCCACATCAAACGTGAAAGGAGCCTTGATTTCCTTGATGGCACTCCAGAGAAAACCCAAGATCACTGTCTCAAGTCTAGAGGGATCCTGAGGTCACTGGACCAACAGGAAAGGGCTCCGTGGACCCCAAATCAACTCGAGATGAGAGCTTAGTCCCTGGCTTACACTCAAGAGGAATACCAACTTTCCACAAGCACCTCGAGAGGAGGCTTCTCTCAGCTACAGGTATATTTGAGGGACCCTGAGATTGTGGCCTCAAGTGGAATGGACACCGAGATGCTCTGACTCGAAGTAAGGCCGGATATCCCTGCAGTGAATTGAATGCAGGCTCGTCTTGCATCTCCCAAGACGAAGGGATGTCTGAATCCCCTGTGGAGACCACAGAGAAAGACCGAGTTCTCTGCCTCATCTCGACCGGAGGCCTCACATCCTTTGAAAACCCGAGAGGTCTGCAGAGATCAATGCTTCCAAAGGAGACGATGCCTGACTCCTCTTGAAAATGGATAGGAGTCCCAGGATCCCTGTGGTACGTGGAAAGGGACCCTGGGTCTCCCGCCTCACGTAGAGAGGCGTCCCAATTGCCATGCCAAGACTCGAGGAGAATCCCGAGGTGTCCCATGCACCTAGGCAGGAGTCCTGACGTCGCTGAACAAACACGTGTCTGGAAGGGCCCTCCCCGTTGTACCTCGAGAATATACCCCAGGTTCCGGCCGCAACTCGAGAAAAACCATGAGACTTCCCCCTCGCCGCGAGATGAGGCCCGATTCCCCTGCCCTGAATGCAGAGCAATTCCGTATTCCACATCAAAAGTGAAAGGAGCCTTGATTTCCTTGATGGCACTCCAGAGAAAACCCAAGATCACTGTCTCTAGTCTAGAGGGATCCTGAGGTCACTCTAGCAACACGAAAGGGCTCCGTGGACCCCAAATCAACTCGAGATGAGAGCTTAGTCCCTGGCTTCGACTCAAGAGGAATACCCACTTTTCACAAGCACCTCAGGAGGAGGCTTCTCTCAGCTACAAGTATGTGAGAGGGACCCTGAGTTTGCGGCCTCAAGTGGAATGGACACCGAGATGCTCTGACTCGAAGTAAGGCCGGATATCCCTGCAGTGAATTGAATGCAGGCTCCTCTTGCATCTCCCAAGATGAAGGGTTATCTGAATCCGCTGTGGAGACCACAGCGAAAGACCTAGTCCTCCGCCTCATCGCGACCGGAGGCCCCACATCCTTTGAAAATTCGAGAGGTCCGCGGAGATCAATGCTTCCAAAGGAGACGATGCCTGACTCCTCTTGAAAATGGATAGGAGTCCCAGGATCCCTGTGGCACGTGGAAAGGGACCCTTGGTTTCCCGCCTCACGTGGATACGCGTCCCAATTGCCATGCCAAGACTCGAGGAGAATCCCGAGGTGTCCCTCGCACCTAGGCAGGAGTCCTGACGTCGCTGAACAAACACATGTCTCGAAGGGCCCTCCCCGTCGTAACTCATGAATATACCCCAGGTCCCGGCCGCAACTCGAGAAAAATAATGAGACTTCCCCCTCGCCGCGAGATGAGGCCCGATTCCCCTGCACTGCATGCAGAGCAATTCCGTGTTCCACATCAAACGTGAAAGGAGCCTTGATTTCCTTGATGGCACTCCAGAGAAAACCCAAGATTACTGTCTCAAGTCTAGAGGGATCCTGAGGTCACTGGAGCAACAGGAAAGGGCTCCGTGGACCCCAAATCAACTCGAGATGAGAGCTTAGTCCCTGGCTTCGACTCAAGGGAATACCCACTTTTCACAAGCACCTCAGGAGGAGGCTTCTCTCAGCTACAAGTATGTGAGAGCGACCCTGAGTTTGTGGCCTCAAGTGGAATCGACACCCAGATGCTCTGACTCGAAGTAAGGCCGGATATCCCTGCAGTGAATTGAATGCAGGCTCGTCTTTCATCTCACAAGACGAAGGGTTGTCTGAACCCCTGTGGAGACCACATAGAAAGACCTATTTCTCCACCTCAACGCAACCGGAGGCCTCATATCCTTTAAACTCGAGAGGTCCGCGGAGATCAATACTTCCGAAGGAGACGATGCCTGACTCCTCTTGAAAATGGATAGGAGTCCCAGGATCCCTGTGGCACGTGGAAAGGGACCCTGGGTCTCCCGCCTCACGTGGAGACGCGTCCCAGTTGCCATGCCAAGACTCGAGGAGAATCCCGAGGTGTCCCTCGCACCTAGGCAGGAGTCCTGACGTCGCTGAACAAACACGTGTCTCGAAGGGCCCTCCCCGTCGTAACTCGAGAGTATACCCCAGGTTCCGGCCGCAACTCGAGAAAAACCATGAGCCTTCAACTTCGCCGCGAGATGAGGCCCGATTCCCCTGCACTGCGTGCAGTGCAATTCTGTTTTCCACATCAAACGTGAAAGGAGCCTTGATTTCCTTGATGGCACTCCAGAGAATACCCAAGTTCACTGTCTCAAGTCTAGAGGGATCCTGAGGTCACTGGAGCAACACTAAAGGGCTCCGTGGACCACAAATCAACTCGAGATGAGAGCTTAGAACCTGGCTTCGACTCAAGAGGAATCCCAACTTTCCACAAGTACCTCAAGAGGAGGCTTCACTCAGCTACAGGTATGTGAGAGGGACCCTGAGTTTGTGGCCTCAAGTGGAATGGACACCGAGATGCTCTGACTCGTAGTAAGGCCGGATATCCCTGCAGTGAATTGAAAGCAGGCTCGTCTTGCATCTCCCAAGACATAGGGATGTCTGAATCCCCTGTGGAGACGACAGAGAAAGACCTAGTTCTCCGCCTCATCGAGACCAGAGGCCTCACATTGTTTGAAAACTCGAGAGGTCTGCGGAGATCAATGCTTTCAAAGGAGATGATGCCTGACTCCTCTTGAAAATGGATAGGAGTCCCAGGATCCCTGTGGCACGTGGAAAGGGACCCTGGGTCTCCCGCCTCACGTGGAGAGGCGTCCCAATTGCCATGCCAAGACTCGAGGAGAATCCCGAGGTGTCCCTTGCACCTAGGCAGGAGTCCTGACGTCGCTGAACAAACACGTGTCTGGAAGGGCCCTCCCCGTCGTAACTCGAGAATATACCCCAGGTTCCGGCCGCAACTCGAGAAAAACCATGAGATTTCCCCCTCGCCGCGAGTTGAGGCCCGATTCCCCTGCACTGCATGCAGAGCAATTCCGTGTTCCACATCAAACGTGAAAGGAGCCTTGATTTCCTTGATGGCACTCCAGAGAAAACCCAAGATCACTGTCTCAAGTCTAGAGGGATCCTGAGGTCACTGGACCAACAGGAAAGGGCTCCGTGGACCCCAAATCAACACGAGATGAGAGCTTAGTCCCTGGCTTACACTCAAGAGGAATACCAACTTTCCACAAGCACCTCAAGAGGAGGCTTCTCTCAGCTACAGGTATATTTGAGGGACCCTGAGATTGTGGCCTCAAGTGGAATGGACACCGAGATGCTCTGACTTGAAGTAAGGCCGGATGTCCCTGCAGTGAATTGAATGCAGGCTCGTCTTGCATCTCCCAAGACGAAGGGATGTCTGAATCCCCTGTGGAGACCACAGAGAAAGACCGAGTTCTCCGCCTCATGTCGACCGGAGGCCTCAAATCCTTGGAAAACTCGAGAGGTCTGCAGAGATCAATGCTTCCAAAGGAGACGATGCCTGACTCCTCTTGAAAATGGATAGGAGTCCCAGGATCCCTGTGGCACGTGGAAAGGGACCCTGGGTCTCCCGCCTCACGTGGAGAGGCGTCCCAATTGCCATGCCAAGACTCGAGGAGAATCCCGAGGTGTCCCTTGCACCTAGGCAGGAGTCCTGACGTCGCTGAACAAACACATGTCTGGAAAGGCCCTCCCCGTTGTAACTCGAGAATATACCCCAGGTTCCGGCCGCAACTCGAGAAAAACCATGAGACTTCCCCCTCGCCGCGTGATGAGGCCCGATTCCCCTGCCCTGCGTGCAGAGCAATTCCGTATTCCACATCAAAAGTGAAAGGAGCCTTGATTTCCTTGATGGCACTCCAGAGAAAAGCCAAGATCACTGTCTCTAGTCTAGAGGGATCCTGAGGTCACTGTAGCAACACGAAAGGGCTCCGTGGACCCCAAATCAACTCGAGATGGGAGCTTAGTCCCTGGCTTCGAATCAAGAGGAATACCAACTTTCCACAAACACCTCAAGAGGAGGCTTCTCTTAGCTACAGGTATGTGAGAGGGACCCTGAGTTTGTGGCCTCAAGTGGAATGGACACCGAGATGCTCTGACTCGAAGTAAGGCCGGATATCCCTGCAGTGCAGTGAATGCAGGCTCCTCTTGCATCTCCCAAGACGAAGGGTTATCTGAATCCGCTGTGGAGACCACAACGAAAGACATAGTCCTCCGCCTCATCGCGACAGGAGGCCTCACATCCTTTGAAAACTCGAGAGGTCCGCGGAGATCAATGCTTCCAAAGGAGACGATGCCTGACTCCTCTTGAAAATGGATAGGAGTCCCAGGATCCCTGTGGCACGTGGAAAGGGACCCTTGGTCTCCCGCCTCACGTGGATACGCGTCCCAATTGCCATGCCAAGACTCGAGGAGAATCCCGAGGTGTCCCTCGCCCCTAGGCAGGAGTCCTGACGTCGCTGAACAAACACGTGTCTGGAAGGGCCATCCACGTCGTAACTCGAGAATATACCCCAGGTTCCGGCCGCAACTCGAGAAAAACCATGAGACTTCCCCCTCGCCGCTACATGAGGCCCGATTCCCCTGGACTGCGTGCAGAGCAATTCCGTGTTCCACATCAAACGTGAAAGGAGCCTTGATTTCCTTGATGGCACTCCAGAGAAAACCCAAGATCACTGTCTCAAGTCTAGAGGGATCCTGAGGTCACTGGAGCAACACGAAATTTCTCCGTGGACCCCAAATCAACTCGAGATGAGAGCTTAGTCCCTGGCTTCGACTCAAGAGGAATACCAACTTTCCACAAGCACTTCAAGAGGAGGTTTCTCTCAGCTACAGGTATGTGAGAGGGACCCTGAGTTTGTGGCCTCAAGTGGAATGGACACCGAGATGCTCTGACTCGAAGTAAGGCCGCATATCCCTGCAGTGAATTGAATGCAGGCTCGTCTTGCATCTTCCAAGAGGAAGGGATGTCTGAATCCGCTGTGGAGACCACAGAGAAAGAACTAGTCCTCCGCCTCATCGCGACCGGAGGCCTCCCATCCTTTGAAAACTCGAGAGGCCTGCGGAGATCAATGCTTCCAAAGGAGACGATGCCTGACTCTTCTTGAAAATGGATAGGAGATCCAGGATCCCTGTGGCACGTGAAAAGGGACACTGGGTCTCCCGCTTCACGTGGAGACGCGTCCCAATTGCCATGCCAAGACTCGAGGAGAATCCTGAGGTGTCCCTCGCACCTAGGCAGGAGTCCTGACGTCGCTGAACAAACACGTGTCTGGAAGGGCCATCCACGTCGTAACTCGAGAATATACCCCAGGTTCCGGCCGCAACTCGAGAAAAACCATGAGACTTCCCCCTCGCCGCGAGATGAGGCCGGATTCCCCTGGACTGCGTGCAGAGCAATTCCGTGTTCCACATCAAACGTGAAAGGAGCCTTGATTTCCTTGATGGCACTCCAGAGTAAACCCAAGATCACTGTCTCAAGTCTAGAGGGATCCTGAGGTCACTGTAGCAACACGAAAGGGCTCCGTGGACCCCAAATCAACTCGAGATGAGAGCTTAGTCACTGGCTTCGACTCAAGAGGAATACCCACTTTCCACAAGCACCTCAAGAGGAGGCTTCTCTCAGCTACAGGTATGTGAGAGGGACCCTGAGTTTGTGGCCTCAAGTGGAATGGACACCGAGATGCTCTGACTCGAAGTAAGGCCGGATATCCCTACAGTGAATTGAATGCAGGCTCGTCTTGCATCTCCCTACAAGAAGGGATGTCTGAATCCCCAGTGGAGACCACAGAGAAAGACCGAGTTCTCCGCCTCATCGCGACCAGAGGCCTCACATCCTTTGAAAACTCGAGCGGTCCGCGGAGGTCAATGCTTCCAAAGGAGACGATGCCTGACTCCTCTTGAAAATGGATAGGAGTCCCAGGATCCCTGTGGCACGTTGAAAGGGACCCTGGGTCTCCCGCCTCACGTGGAGACGCGTCCCAATGGCCATGCCAAGACTCGAGGAGAATCCCGAGGTGTCCCTCGCACCTAGGCAGGAGTCCTGAAGTCGCTGAACAAACACGTTTCTGGAAGGGCCCTCCCCGTCGTAACTCGAGAATATACCCCTGGTTCCGGCCGCAACTTGAGAAAAACCATGAGACATCCCCCTTGCCTCCAGATGAGGCCCGATTCCCCTGCACTGTGTGCAGAGCAATTCCGTGTTCGACATCAAACTTGAACGGCGCCTTGATTTCCTTGATGGCACTCCAGAGAAAACCCAAGATCACTGTCTCAAGTCTAGAGGGATCCTGAGGTCACTGGAGCAACACGATAGGGCTCCATGGACCCCAAATCAACTCGAGATGAGAGCTTAGTCTCTGGCTTCGACTCAAGAGGAATACGAACTTTCCACAAGCACCTCAAGAGGAGGCTTCTCTCAGCTACAGGTATGTGAGAGGGACCCTGAGTTTGTGGCCTCAAGTGGAATGGACACCGAGATGCTCTGACTCGAAGTAAGGCCGGATATCCCTACAGTGAATTGAATGCAGGCTCGTCTTGCATCTCACAAGATGAAGGGATGTCCGAATCCCCTGTGGAGACGACAGAGAAAGACCTAATTTTCCGCCTCATCGCGACCGGAGGCCTCACATCCTTTGAAAATTCGAGAGGTCCGCGGAGATCAATGCTTCCAAAGGAGACGATGCCTGACTCCTCTTGAAAATGGATAGGAGTCCCAGGATCCCTGTGGCACGTGGAAAGGGACCCTGGGTCTCCCGCCTCACGTGGAGACGCGTACCCATTGCCATACCAAGACTCGAGGAGAATCCCGAGGTGTCCCTCGCACGTAGGCAGGAGTCCTGACGTCGCTGAACAAACACGTGTCTGGAAGGGCCCTCCCCGTCGAAACTCGAGAATATACCCCAGGTTCCGGCCGCAACTCGAGAAAAACCATGAGATTTCCCCCTCGCCGCGAGTTGAGGCCCGATTCCCCTGCACTGCATGCAGAGCAATTCCGTGTTCCACATCAAACGTGAAAGGAGCCTTGATTTCCTTGATGGCACTCCAGAGAAAACCCAAGATCACTGTCTCAAGTCTAGAGGGATCCTGAGGTCACTGGACCAACAGGAAAGGGCTCCGTGGACCCCAAATCAACTCGAGATGAGAGCTTAGTCCCTGGCTTACACTCAAGAGGAATACCAACTTTCCACAAGCACCTCAAGAGGAGGCTTCTCTCAGCTACAGGTATATTTGAGGGACCCTGAGATTGTGGCCTCAAGTGGAATGGACACCGAGATGCGCTGACTCGAAGTAAGGCCGGATATCCCTGCAGTGAATTGAATGCAGGCTCGTCTTGCATCTCCCAAGACGAAGGGATGTCTGAATCCCCTGTGGAGACTACAGAGAAAGACCGAGTTCTCCGCCTCATCTCGACCGGAGGCCTCACATCCTTTGAGAACCCGAGAGGTCTGCAGAGATCAATGCTTCCAAAGGAGACGATGCCTGACTCCTCTTGAAAATGGATAGGAGTCCCAGGATCCCTGTGGCACGTGGAAAGGGACCCTGGGTCTCCCGCCTCACGTGGAGACGCGTCCCAATTGCCATGCCAAGACTCGAGGAGAATCCCAAGGTGTCCCTCGCACCTAGGGAGGAATCCTGACGTCGCTGAACAAACACGTGTGTGGAAGGGCCCTCCCCGTGTTAACTCGAGAATATACCCCTGGATCCGGCCGCAACTTGAGAAAAACCATGAGACATCCCCCTTGCCGCGAGATGAGGCCCGATTCCCCTGCACTGCGTGCAGAGCCATTCCGTATTCCACATCAAAAGTGAAAGGAGCCTTGATTTCCTTGATGGCACTCCAGAGAAAACCCAAGATCACTGTCTCAAGTCTAGAGGGATCCTGAGGTCACTGGAGCAACACGAAAGGGCTCCGTGGACCCCAAATCAACTCGAGATGAGAGCTTAGTCCCTGGCTTCGACTCAAGAGGAATACCAACTTTCCACAAGCACCTCAAGAGGAGGCTTCTCTCAGCTACAGGTATGTGAGAGGAACCCTGAGGTTGTGGCCTCAAGTGCAATGGACACCGAGATGCTCTGACTCGAAGTAAGGCCGGATATCCCTGCAGTGAATTGAATGCAGGCTCGTCTTGCATCTCCCAAGACGAAGGGATGTCTGAATCCCCTGTGGAGACCACAGAGAAAGACCTAGTCCTCTGCCTCATCGTTACCGGAGGCCTCACATCCTTTGAAAACTCGAGAGGTCTGCAGAGATCAATGCTTCCAAAGGAGAAGATGCCTGACTCCTCTTGAAAATGCATAGGAGTCCCAGGATCACTGTGGCACGTGGAAAGGGACACTGGGACTCCCGCCTCACGTGGAGACGGGTCCCAATTTCCATGCCAAGACTCGAAGAGAATCCCGAGGTGTCCCTCGCACCTAGGCAGGAGTCCTGACGTCGCTGAACAAACGCGTGTCTGGAAGGGCCCTCCCCGTCGTAACTCGAGAATATACCCCAGGTTCCGGCCGCAACTCGAGAAAAACCATGAGACTTCCCCCTCGAGGCGAGATGAGGCCCGATTCCCCTGCCCTGCATGCAGAGCAATTCCGTGTTCCACATCAAAAATGAAAGGAGCCTTGATTTCCTTAATGGAACTCCAGAGAAAACCCAAGATCACTGTCTCAAGTCTAGAGGGATCCTGAGGTCACTGTAGCAACACGAAAGGGCTCCCTGGACCCCAATTCAACTCGAGATGAGAGCTTAGTCCCTCGCTTCGACTCAAGAGGAATACCAACTTTCCACAAGCACCTCAAGAGGAAGCTTTTCTCAGCTACAGGTATGTGAGAGGGCCCCGGAGTTTGTGGCCTCAAGTGGAATGGACACCGAGATGCTCTGACTCATAGTAAGGCCGGATATCCCTGCAGTGAATTGAATGCAGGCTCGTCTTGCATCTCCCAAGACGAAGGGATGTCTGAATCCCCTGTGGAGACCACAGAGAAAGACCTAATTCTCCGCCTCATCGCGAGCGGAGGCCTCACATGCTTTGGAAACTCGAGAGGTCCGCGGAGATCAATGCGTCCAAAGGATACGATGCCTGACTCCTCTTGAAAATGGATAGGAGTCCCAGGATCCCTGTGGCACGTGGAAAGGGACCCTGGGTCTCCCGCCTCACGTGGAGAGGCGTCCCAATTGCCATGCCAAGACTCGAGGAGAATCCCGAGGTGTCCCTTGCACCTAGGCAGGAGTCCTGACGTCACTGAACAAACACGTGTCTGGAAGGGCCCTCCCCGTCGTAACTCGAGAATATACCCCAGGTTCCGGCCGCAACTCGAGAAAAACCATGAGATTTCCCCCTCGCCGCGAGTTGAGGCCCGATTCCCCTGCAATGCATGCAGAGCAATTCCGTTTTCAACATCAAACGTGAAAGGAGCCTTGATTTCCTTGATGGCACTCCAGAGAAAACCCAAGATCACTGTCTCAAGTCTAGAGGGATCCTGAGGTCACTGGACCAACAGGAAAGGGCTCCGTGGACCCCAAATCAACTCGAGATGAGAGCTTAGTCCCTGGCTTACACTCAAGAGGAATACCAACTTTCCACAAGCACCTCAAGAGGAGGCTTCTCTCAGCTACAGGTATATTTGAGGGACCCTGAGATTGTGGCCTCAAGTGGAATGGACACCGAGATGCTCTGACTCGAAGTAAGGCCGGATATCCCTGCAGTGAATTGAATGCAGGCTCGTCTTGCATCTCCCAAGACGAAGGGATGTCTGAATCCCCTGTGGAGACCACAGAGAAAGACCGAGTTCTCCGCCTCATCTCGACCGGAGGCCGCACATCCTTTGAAAACTCGAGAGGTCTGCAGAGATCAATGCTTCCAAAGGAGACGATGCCTGAATCCTCTTGAAAATGGACAGGAGTCCCAGGATCCCTGTGGCACGTGGAAAGGGACCCTGGATCTCCCGCCTCACGTGGAGAGGCGTCCCAATTGCCATGCCAAGACTCGAGGAGAATCCCGAGGTGTCCCCTGCAACTAGGCAGGAGTCCTGACGTCGCTGAACAAGCACGTGTCTGGAAGGGCCCTCCCCGTTGTAACTCGAGAATATACCCCAGGTATCGGCCGCAACTCGAGAAAAACAATGAGACTTCCCCCTCGCCGCGAGATGAGGCCCGATTCCCCTGCCCTGCGTGCAGAGCAATTCCGTATTCCACATCAAAAGTGAAAGGAGCCTTGATTTCCTTGATGGCACTCCAGAGAAAAGCCAAGATCACTGTCTCTAGTCTAGAGGGATCCTGAGGTCACTGGAGCAACACGAAAGGGCTCCGTGGACCCCAAATCAACTCGAGATGGGAGCTTAGTCCCTGGCTTCGAATCAAGAGGAATACCAACTTTCCACAAACACCTCAAGAGGAGGCTTCTCTTAGCTACAGGTATGTGAGAGGGACCCTGAGTTTGTGGCCTCAAGTGGAATGGACACCGAGATGCTCTGACTCGAAGTAAGGCCGGATATCCCTGCAGTGAATTGAATGCAGGCTCCTCTTGCATCTCCCAAGACGAAGGGTTATCTGAATCCGCTGTGGAGACCACAGCGAAAGACATAGTCCTCCGCCTCATCGCGACCGGAGGCCTCACATCCTTTGAAAACTCGAGAGGTCCGCGGAGATCAATGCTTCCAAAGGAGACGATGCCTGACTCCTCTTGAAAATGGATAGGAGTCCCAGGATCCCTGTGGCACGTGGAAAGGGACCCTTGGTCTCCCGCCTCACGTGGATACGCGTCCCAATTGCCATGCCAAGACTCGAGGAGAATCCCGAGGTGTCCCTGGCACCTAGGCAGGAGTCCTGACGTCGCTGAACAAACACGTGTCTGGAAGGGCCATCCACGTCGTAACTCGAGAATATACCCCAGGTTCCGGACGCAACTTGAGAAAAACCATGAGATTTCCCCCTCGCCGCGAGTTGAGGCCCGATTCCGCTGCACTGCATGCAGAGCAATTCCGTGTTCCACATCAAACGTGAAAGGAGCCTTGATTTCCTTGATGGCACTCCAGAGAAAACCCAATATCACTGTCTCAAGTCTAGAGGGATCCTGAGGTCACTGGACAAACAAGAAAGGGCTCCGTGGACCCCAAATCAACTCGAGATGAGAGCTTAGTCCCTGGCTTAGACTCAAGAGGAATACCAACTTTCCACAAGCACCTCAAGAGGAGGCTTCTCTCAGCTACAGGTATGTGAGAGGGACCCTGAGTTTGTGGCCTCAAGTGGAATGGACAGCGAGATGCTCTGACTCGAAGTAAGGCCGGATATAACTGCAGTGAATTGAATGCAGGCTCGTCTTGCATCTCCCAAGACGAAGGGTTGTCTGAATCCCCTGTGGAGACCACAGAGAAAGACCTAGTCCTCCACCTCAACGCAACCGGAGGCCTCATCACCTTTGAAAACTCGAGAGGTCCGCGGAGATCAATATTTCCGAAGGAGACGATGCCTGACTCCTCTTGAAAATGGATAGGATTCCCAGGATCCCTGTGGCAAGTGGAAAGGGACGCTGGGTCTCCCGCCTCAGGTGGAGATGCGTCCCAATTGGATGCCAAGACTCGAGGAGAATCCAGAAGTGTCCCTCGCACCTAGGCAGGAGTCCTGACGTCGCTGAACAAACACGTGTCTGGAAGGGCCCTCCCCGTCGTAACTCGAGAATTTACCCCAGGTTCCGGCCGCAACTCGAGAAAAACCATGAGACTTCCCCCTCGCCGCGAGATGAGTTCCAATTCCCCTGCACTGCGTGCAGAGCAATTCCGTTTTCCACATCAAACGTGAAAGGAGCCTTGATTTCCTTGATGGCACTCCAGAGAAAACTCAAGTTCACTGTCTCAAGTCTAGAGGGATCCTGAGGTCACTGGAGCAACACGAAATTTCTCCGTGGACCCCAAATCAACTCGAGATGAGAGCTTAGTCCCTGGCTTCGACTCAAGAGGAATACCAACTTTCCACAAGCACCTCAAGAGGAGGCTTCTCTCAGCTACAGGTATGGGAGAGGGACCCTGAGTTTCTGGCCTCAAGTGGAATGGACACTGAGATGCTCTGAATCGAAGTAAGGCCGGATATCCCTGCAGTGAATTGAATGCAGGCTCGTCTTGCATCTCCCAAGACGAAGGGTTGTCTGAATCCCCTTTGGAGACCACAGAGAAAGACCTCGTTCTCCGCCTCATCGCGACCGGAGGCCTCACATCCTTTGAAAACTCGAGAGGTCCGCGGAGATCAATGCTTCCAAAGCAGAAGATGCCTGACTCTTCTTGAAAATGGATAGGAGTCCCAGGATCCCTGTGGCACTTGGAGAGGGACCCTGGGTCTCCCGCCTCACGTGGAGACGCGTCCAAATTGCCATGCCAAGACTCGAGGAGAATCCCGAGGTGTCCCTGGCACCTAGGCAGGAGTCCTGACGTCGCTGAACAAACACGTGTCTGGAAGGGCCCTCCCCGCCGTAACTCGAGAATATACCCCAGGTTCCGGCCGCAACTCGAGAAAAACCATGAGACTTCCCCCTCGCCGCGAGATGAGGTCCGATTCCCCTGCCCTGCGTGCAGAGCAATTCCGTATTCCACATCAAAAATGAAAGGAGCCTTGATTTCCTTGATGGCACTCCCGAGAAAACCCAAGTTCACTGTCTCAAGTCTAGAGGGATCCTGAGGTCACTGGAGCAACACGAAAGGGCTCCGTGGACCACAAATCAACTCGAGATGAGAGCTTAGGCCCTGGCTTCGACTCAAGAGGAATACCAATTTTCCACAAGCACCTTAAGAGGAGGCTTCTCTCAGCTAGAGGTATGTGAGAGGGCCCCTGAGTTTGTTGCCTCAAGTGGAATGAACACCGAGATGCTCTGACTCGAAGTAAGGCCAGATATCCCTGCAGTGAATTGAATGCAGGCTCGTCTTGCATCTCCCAAGACAAAGGGATGTCTGAATCCCCTGTGGAGATGACAGAGAAAGACCGAGTTCTCCGCCTCATTGGGAGCGGAACCCTCACATCCTTTGAAAACTCGAGAGGTCCGCGGAGATCAATGCTTCCAAAGGAGACGATGCCTGACCCCTCTTGAAAATGGGTAGGAGTCCCAGGATCACTGTGGCACGTGGAAAGGGACCCTGGGTCTCCCGCCTCACGTGGAGACGCCTCCCCATTGCCATGCCAAGACTCGAGGAGAATCCCGAGGTGTCCGTCGCACCTAGGAAGGAATCCTGACGTCGCTGAACAAACAAGTGTCTGGAAGGGCCCTCCCCGTCGTAACTCGAGAATATACCCCAGGTTCCGGCCGCAACTCGAGAAAAACCATGAGACTTCCCCCTCGCCGCGACATTTGGCCCGATTCCCCTGGATGCGTGCAGAGCAATTCCGTGTTCCACATCAAACGTGAAAGGAGATTTAATTTCCTTGATGGTACTCCAGAGAAAACCCAAGATCACTGTCTCAAGTCTAGAGGGATCCTGAGGTCACTGGAGCAACACGAAAGGGCTCCGTGGACCCAAAATCAACTCGAGATGAGAGCTTAGTCCCTGGCTTCGACTCAAGAGGAATACCAACTTTCCACAAGCACCTCAAGAGGAGGCTTCTCTCAGCTACAGGTATATTTGAGGGACCCTGAGTTTGTTGCCTCAAGTGGAATGGACACCGAGATGCTCTGACTCGAAGTAAGGCCGGTTATCCCTGCAGTGAATTGAATGCAGGCTCGTCTTGCATCTCCCAAGACGAAGGGATGTCTGAATCCCCTGTGGAGACGACAGAGAAAGACCTAGTTCTCCGCCTCATCGCGACCGGAGGCCTCACATCCTTTGAAACCTCGAGAGGTCTGCGGAGATCAATGCTTCCAAAGGAGACGATGCCAGACTCCTCTTGAAAATGGATAGGAGTCCCAGGATCCCTGTGGCACGTGGAAAGGGACACTGGGTCTCCCGCCTCACGTGGAGACGCGTCCCAAGTGCCATGCCAAGACTCGAGGAAAATCCCGAGGTGTGCCTCGCACCTAGGCAGGAGTCCTGAAGTCGCTGAACAAACACGTGTCTGGAAGTGCCATCCCCGTCGTAACTCGAGAATATACCCCAGGTTCCGGCCGCAACTCGTGAAAAACCATGAGACTTCCCCCTCGCCGCGAGTTGAGGCCTGATTCCCCTGCACTGCATGCTGAGCAATACCGTGTTCGACATCAAACGTGAAAGGAGCCTTGATTTCCTTGATGGCACTCCAGAGAAAACCCAAGATCACTGTCTCAAGTCTAGAGGGATCCTGAGGTCACTGGAGCAACACGAAAGGGCTCCGTGGACCCCAAATCAACTCGAGATGAGAGCTTAGTCCCTGGCTTAGACTCAAGAGGAATACCAACTTTCCACAAGCACCTCAAGAGGAGGCTTCTCTCAACTACAGGTATGTGAGAGGTACCCTGAGTTTGTGGCCTCAAGTGGAATGGACACCGAGATGCTCTGACTTGAAGTAAGGCCGGATATCCCTGCAGTGAATTGAATGCAGGCTCGTCTTGCATCTCCCTTGAAGAAGGGATGTCTGAATCCCCAGTGGAGACCACAGAGAAAGACCGAGTTCTCCGCCTCATCATGACCGGAGGCCTCACATCCTTTGAAAACTCGAGAGGTCCGCGGAGATCAATGCTTCCAAAGGAGACGATGCCTGACTCCTCTTGAAAATGGATACGGGTCCGAGGAACCCTGTGGCACGTGGAACGGGACCCTGGGTCTCCCGCCTCACGTGGAGACGCGTCCAAATTGCCATGCCAAGACTCGAGGAGAATCCCGAGGTGTCCCTCGCACCTAGGCAGGAGTCCTGACGTCGCTGAACAAACACGTGTCTGGAAGGGGCCTCCTCGTCGTAACTCGAGAATATACCCCAGGTTCCGGCCACAACTCGAGAAAAACCATGAGACTTCCCCCTCGCCACAAGATGAGCCCCGATTCCCCTGCCCTGCGAGCAGAGCCATTCCGTATTCCACATCAAAAGTGAAAGGAGCCTTGATTTCCTTGATGGCACTCCAGAGAAAACCCAAGATCACTGTCTAAAGTCTAGAGGGATCCTGAGGTCACTGTAGCAACACGAAAGGGCTTCGTGGACCCCAAATCAACTCGAGATGAGAGCTTAGTTCCTGGCTTCGAAGCAAGAGGAATACCAACTTTCCACAAGCACCTCAAACGGAGGTTTCTCTCAGCTACATGTATGTGAGAGGGACCCTGAGTTTGTGGCCTCAAGTGGAATGGACACCGAGATGCTCTGACTCGAAGTAAGGCTGGATATCCCTGCAGTGAATTGAATGCAGGCTCCTCTTGCATCTCCCAAGACGAAGGGTTATCTGAATCCGCTGTGGAGACCACAGAGAAAGACCTAGTCCTCCGCCTCATCGCGACCGGAGGCCTCACATCCTTTGAAAACTCGAGAGGTCCGCGGAGATCAATGCTTCCAAAGGAGACGATGCCTGACTCCTCTTGAAAATGGATAGGAGTCCTAGGATCCCTGTGGCACGTGGAAAGGGACCCTTGGTCTCCCGCCTCACGTGGATACGCATCCCAATTGCCATGCCAAGACTCGAGGAGAATCCCGAGATGTCCCTCGCACCTAGGCAGGAGTCCTGACGTCGCTGAACAAACACGTGTCTGGAAGGGCCCTCCCCGTCGAAACTCGAGAATATACCCCAGGTTCCGGCAGCAACTCGAGAAAAACCATGAGACTTCCCCCTCGCCGCGAGATGAGATCCGATTCCCCTGCACTGCGTGCAGAGCAATTCCGTGTTCCACATCAAACGTGAAAGGAGCCTTGATTTCCTTGATGGCACTCCAAAGAAAACCCAAGATCACTGTCTCAAGTCTAGAGGGATCCTGAGGTCACTGGAGCAACACGAAAGGGCTCCGTGGACCCCATATCAACTCGAGATGAGAGCTTAGTCCCTGGCTTCGACTCAAGAGGAATACCAACTTTCCACAAGCACCTCAAGAGGAAGCTTCTCTCAGCTACAGGTATGTGAGAGGGACCCTGAGTTTGTTGCCTCAAGTGGAATGGACACCGGGATGCTCTGACTCAAAGTAAGGCCGGATATCCCTGCAGTGAATTGAATGCAGGCTCGTCTTGCATCTCCCAAGACGAAGGGATGTCTGAATCCCCTGTGGAGACGACAGAGAAAGACCTAGACCTCCGCCTCATCGCGACCGGAGGCCTCACATCCTTTGAAAACTCGAGAGGTATGCGGAGATCAATGCTTCCAAAGGAGACGATGCCTGACTCCTCTTGAAAATGGATAGGAGTCCCAGGATCCCTGTGGCACGTGGATAGGGACCCTGGGTCTCCCGCTTCACGTGGAGACGCGTCCCAATTGCCATGCCAAGACTCGAGGAGAATCCCGAGGTGTCCCTCGCACCTTGGCAGGAGTCCTGACGTGGCTGAACAAACACGTGTCTGGAAGGGCCCTCCCCATCGTAACTCGAGAATATACTCCAGATTACGACCGCAACTCTAATAAAACCATGAGACTTCCCCCTCGCCGCGAGATGAGGCCCGATTCCCCTGCACTGCGTGCAGAGCAATTCAGTTTTCCACATCAAACGTGAAAGGAGCTTTGATTTTCTTGATGGCACTCTAGACAAAACTCAAGATCACTGTCTCAAGTCTATAGGGATCCTGCGGTCCCTGTAACAACAGCAAAGCGCTCTTGGACCCCAAATCAACTCGAGATGACAGCTTAGTCCCTGGCTTCGACTCAAGAGGAATACCAACTTTCCACAAGCACCTCAAGAGGAGGCTTCTCTCAGCTACAGGTATGTGAGAGGGACCCTGAGTTTGTGGCCTCAAGTGGAATGGACACCGAGATGCTCTGACAAGAGGTAGGATCGGACATCCCAGCAGTGAATTGAATGCAGGCTCTTCTTGCATCTCCCAAGACGTAGGGATGTCTGAATCCCCTGTGGAGACCACAGAGAAAGACCTAGTCCTCCACCTCATCGCGACCGGAGGCCTCACATCTTTGAAAACTCGAGAGGTCCGCGGAGATCAATGCTTCCAAAGGAGACGATGCCTGACTCCTCTTGAAAATGGATAGGAGTCCCAGGATCCCTGTGGCACGTGGAAAGGGACCCTGTGTCTCCCGCCTCACGTGGAGACGCGTCCCAATTGCCATGCCAAGACTCGAGGAGAATCCCGAGATGTCCCTCGCACCTAGGCAGGAGTCCTGACGTCGCTGAACAAACACGTGTCTGGAAGAGCCCTCCCCGTCATAACTCGAGAATATACCCCAGGATCCGGCCGCAACTCGAGAAAAACCATGAGACTTCCCCCTCGTTGCGAAATGAGGCCCGATTCCCATGCACTGCGAGCAAGCAATTCCGTGTTCCACATCAAACGTGAAAGGAGCCTAGATTTCCTTGATGGCACTCCAGAGAAAACCCAAGATCACTGTCTCAAGTCTAGAGGGATCCTGAGGTCTTGTAGCAATACGAAAGGGCTCCGAGGACCCCAAATCAGCTCGAGATGAGAGCTTAGTCCCTGGCTTCGACTCAAAAGGAATACCAAATTTCCACAAACACCTCATGAGGAGGCTTCTTTCAGCTACAGTTGTGTGAGAGGTACCCTGAGTTTCTGGCCTCAAGTTGAATGGACACCGAGATGCTCTGACTCAAAGTAAGGCCGGATATCCCTGCAGTGAATTGAACGTAGGCTCGTCTTGCATCTCCCAAGACGGAGGGATGTCTGAATCCCATGTGGAGACCACAGAGAAAGACCTAGATCTCCAGCTCATCGCGACCGGAGTCCTCACATACTTTGAAAACTCGAGAGGTCCGCGGACATCAATGCTTCCACAGGTGATGATGCCTGACTCTTCTTGAAAATGGATAGGAGTCTCAGGATCCCTGTGGCACGTGGAAAGGGACACTGGGTCTCACGCATCACGTGGAGACGCGTCTCAATTGCCATGCCAAGACTCGAGGAGAATCCCGAAGTGTCCCTCGCACCTAGGCAGGAGTCCTGACGTCGCTGAACAAACACGTGTCTGGAAGGGCCCTCCCCGTCGTAACTCGAGAATATACCCCAGGTTCCGGCCGCAACTCGAGAAAAACGATGAGACTTCGCCCTCGCCGCGAGATGAGGCCCGATTCCCCTGCACTGCGTGCAGAGCAATTCCGTGTTCCACATCAAACGTGAAAGGAGCCTTGATTTCCCAGATGGCGCTCCAGAGAAAACCCAAGTTCACTGTCTCAAGTCTAGAGGGATCCTGAGGTCACTGGCGCAACACGAAAGGGCTCCGTGAACCGCAAATCAACTCGAGATGAGAGCTTAGGCCATGGCTTGGACTCAAGAGGAATAACAACTTTCCACAAGCACCTCAAGAGGAGGCTTATCTCAGCTACAGGTTTGTGAGAGGGACCCTGAGTATGTGGCCTCAAGTGGAATGGACACTGAGATGCTCTGACTCGAAGTAAGGCCGGATATCCCTGCAGTGAATTGAATGCAGGCTCGTCTTGCATCTCCCAAGACGAAGGGATGTCTGAATCCCCTGTGGAGGCCACAGAGTAAGACCTAGTCCTCCGCCTCATCGCGACCGGAGTCCTCACATCCTTTGAAAACTCGAGAGGTCCGCGGAGATGAATGCTTCCAAAGGAGACGATGCCTGACTCCTCTTGAAAATGGATAGGAGTCCCAGGATCCCTGTGGCACGTGGAAAGGGACCCTGGGTCTTCCACTTCATGTGGAGACGCGTCCCAATTGCCATGCCAAGGCTCGAGGAGAATCCCGAGCTGTCCCTCGCACCTAGGCAGGAGTCCTGACATCGATGAACAAACACGTGTCTGGAAGGGCCCTCCCTGTCATAACTCGAGAATATACCCCAGGTTCCGGCCGCAACTCGAGAAAAACCATGAGACTTCCCCCTCGCCGCGAGATGAGGCCCGATTCCCCTGCACTGCGGGCAAAGCAATTCCGTGTTCCACATCAAACGTGAAAGGAGCCTTGATTTCCTTGATGGCACTCCAGAGAAAACCCAAAGTCACTGTCTCAAGTCTAGAGGGATCCTGAGGCCACTGTAGCAGCACGAAAGGGCTCCGTGGACCCCAAATCAACTCGAGATGAGAGCTTAGTCCCTGGCTTCAACTTAAGAGGAAAACCAAGTTTCCACAAGCACCTCAAGAGGAGGCTTCTCTCAGCTACAGGTATGTGAGAGGGACCCTGAGTTTGTGGCCTCTAGTGGAATGGACACAGAGATGCTCTGACTCGAAGTAAGTCCGGAAATCCCTGCAGTGAATTGAATGCAGGCTCGTTTTGCATCTCCCAAGACGGAGGGATGTCTGAATCCCCTGTGTAGACCACAGAGAAAGACCTAGTTCTCAGCCTCATGGCGACCGGAGGCCTCACATCCTTTGAAAACTCGAGAGGTCCGCGGAGATCAATGCTTCCAAAGGAGACGATGCCTGACTCCTCTTGAAAATGGATAGGAGTCCCAGGATCCCTATGGCACGTGGAAAGGGACCCTGGGTCTCCCGCCTCACGTGGAGACACGTCCCAATTGCCATGCCAAGACTCGAGGAGAATCCCGAGGTGTCCCTCGCACCTAGACAGGAGTCCTGACGTCGCTGAACAAACACGTGTCTGGAAGGGCTCTCCCCGTCGTAACTCGAGAATATACCCCAGGTTCCTTCCGCAACTCGAGAAAAACCATGAGACTTCCCCCTCGCAGCGACATGAGGCCCGATTCCCCTGCACTGCGTGCAGAGCAAGTCCCTGTTCCACATCAAACGTGAAAGGAGCCTTGATTTCCTTGATGGCACTCCAGAGAAAACCCAAGATCACTGTCTCAAATCTAGAGGGATCCTGAGGTCACTGGAGCAACACGAAAGGGCTCCGTGGACCCCAAATCAACTCGAGATGAGAGCTTAGTCACTGGCGTCAACTCAAGAGGAATACCAACTTTCCACAAGCACCTCAAGAGGAGGCTTCTTTCAGCTACAGGTATGTGAGAGGACCCTGAGTTTGTGGCCTCAAGTGGAATGGACACCGAGATGCTCTGACTCGAAGTAAGGCCGGATATCCCTGCAGTGAATTGAATGCAGGCTCGTTTTGCATCTCCCAAGACGGAGGGATGTCTGAATCCCCTGTGTAGACCACAGAGAAAGACCTAGTCCTCCGCCTCATCGCGAGCGGAGGCCTCACATCCTTTGAAAACTCGAGAGGTCTGCGGAGGTCAATGCTTCCAAAGGAGACGATGCCTGACTCTTCTTGAAAATGGATAGGAGTCCCAGGATTCCTGTGGCACGTGCAAAGGGACCCTGGGTCTCCCGCCTCACGAGGAGACGCGTCCCAACTGCCATGCCAAGACTCGAGGAGAATCCCGAGGTGTCCCGCGCACCTAGGCAGGAGTCCTGACGTCGCTGAACAAACACGTGTCTGAAAGGGCCCTCCCCGTCGTAACTCGAGAATATACCCCAGGTTCCGGCCGCAACTCGTGAAAAACCATGAGAATTCCCCCTCGCCTCGAGATGAGGCCCGATTCCCCTGCACTGCGTGCAGACCAATTCCGTGTTCCACATCAAACGTGAAAGGAGCCTTGATTTCCTTGATGGCACTCCAGAGAAAACCCAAGATCACTGTCTCAAGTCTAGAGGGATCCTGAGGTCACTGGAGCAACACGAAAGGGCTCCGTGGACCCCAAATCAACTCGAGATGAGAGCTTAGTCCCGGGCTTCGACTCAAGAGGAATACCAACTTTCCACAAGCACCTCAAGAGGAGGCTTCTCTCAGCTACAGGTATGTGAGAGGGACCCTGAGTTTGTGGCCTCACGTGGAATGGACACCGAGATGCTCTGACTCGAAGTAAGTCCGGATATCCCTGCAGTGAAGTGAATGCAGGCTCGTCTTGCATCTCCAAAGACGAAGGGATGTCTGAATCCCCTGTGGAGACCACAGAGAAAGACCTCATTCTCCGCCTCATCGCGACCGGAGGCCTCACATCCTTTGAAAACTCGAGAGGTCCGCGCAGATCAATGCTTCCAAAGGAGACGATGCCTGACTCCTCTTGAAAATGGATAGGAGTCCCAGGATCCCTGTGGCACGTGGAAAGGGACCCTGGGTCTCCCGCCTCACGTGGAGACGCGTCCCAATTGCCATGCCAAGACTCGAGGAGAATCTCGAGGTGTCCCTCGCACCTAGGCAGGATTCCTGACGTCGCTGAACAAACACGTGTCTGGAAGGGCCCTCCCCGTCGTAACTCGAGAATATACCCCAGGTTCTGGACGCAACTCGAGAAAAACTATAGGACTTCCCCCTCGCCGCGAGATGAGGCCCGATTCCCCTGCACTGAGTTCAGAGAAATTCCGTGTTCCACATGAAACGGGAAAGGAGCCTTGATTTCCTTGATGGCACTCCAGAGAAAAGCCAAGATCACTGTCTCAAGTCTAGAGGGATCCTGAGGTCACTGGAGCAACACGAAAGGTCTCTGTGGACCACAAATCAACTCGAGATGAGAGCTTAGTCCCTGGCTTTGACTCAAGAGGAATACCAACTTTCCACAAGCACCTCAAGAGGAGGCTTCTCTCAGCTACATGTATGTGAGAGGGACCCTGAGTTTGTGGCCTCAAGTGGAATGGACACCGAGATGCTCTGACTCGAAATAAGGCTGGATATCCCTGCAGTGATTTGAATGCAGGCTCGTCTTGCATCTCCCAAGAAGAAGGGATGTCTGAATCCCCTGTGGAGGCCACAGAGAAAGACCTAGTCCTCTGCCTCATCGCGACCGGAGGCCTCACATCCTTTGAAAACTCGAGAGGTCCGCGGAGATCAATGGTTACAAAGGAGACGATGCCTGACTCCTCTTGAAAATAAATAGGAGTCCCAGGATCCCTGTGGCACGTGGAAAGCGACCCTGGGTCTTCCACTTCACGTGGAGACGCGTCCCAATTGCCATGCCAAGGCTCGAGGAGAATCCCGAGTTATCCCTCGCACCTAGGCAGGAGTCCTGACATCGCTGAACAAACACGTGTCTGGAAGGGCCCTCCCTGTCATAACTCGAGAAGATACCCCTGGTTCCGGCCGCAACTCGAGAAAAACCATGAGACTTCCGCCTCGCCGCGAGATGAGGCCCGATTCCCCAGCACTGCGGGCAGAGCAATTCCGTGTTCCACATCAAACGTGAAAGGAGCCTTGATTTCCTTGATGGCACTCCAGCGAAAACCCAAAGTCAGTGTCTCAAGTCTAGAGGGATCCTGAGGCCACTGTAGCAGCACGAAAGGGCTCCGTGGACCCCAAATCAACTCGAGATGAGAGCTTAATCCCTGGCTTCGACTTAAGAGGAAAACCAAGTTTCCACAAGCACCTCAAGAGGAGGCTTCTCTCAGCTACAGGTATGTGAGAGGGACCCTGAGTTTGTGGCCTCAAGTGGAATGGACACCGAGATGCTCTGACTCGAAGTAAGGCCGGATATCCCTGCAGTGAATTGAATGCAGGCTCGTCTTGCATCTCCCAAGACGAAGGGATGACTGAATCCCCTGTGGAGACCACAGAGAAAGACCTAGTCCTCCGCCTCATTGCGACCGGAGGCCTCACATCCTTTGAAAACTCGAGAGGTCCACGGAGATCAATGCTTCCAAAGGAGACGATGCCTGACTCCTCTTGAAAATGGATAGGAGTCCCAGGATCCCTGTCCACATGGACGGGGACCCTGGGTCTACCGCCTCACGTGGAGACGCGTCCCAATTGCCATGCCAAGACTCGAGGAGAATCCCGAGGTGTCCCTCGCACCTAGGCAGGAGTCCTGACGTCGCTGAACAAACACGTGTCTGGAAGGGCCCTCCCCGTCGTAACTCGAGAATATACCCCAGGTTCCGGCCGCAACTCGAGAAAAACCATAGCACTTCCCCCTCGCCGCGAGATGAGGCCCGATTCCCCTGCACTGCGTGCAGAGCAATTCCCTGTTCCACATCAAACGGGAAAGGAGCCTTGATTTCCTTGATGGCACTCCAGAGAAAACCCAAGATCACTCTCTCAAGTCTAGAGGGATCCTGAGGTCACTGTAGCAACACGAAAGGGCTCCGTGGACCCCAAATCAACTCGAGATGAGAGCTTAGTCCCTGGCTTCGACTCAAGACGAATACTAACTTTCCACAAGCACCTCAAGAGGAGGCTTCTCTCAGCTACAGGTATGTGAGAGGGACCCTGAGTTTGTGGCCTCAAGTGGAAAGGACACCGAGATGCTCTGACTCGAAGTAAGGCCGGATATCCCTGCAGTGAAGTGAATGCAGGCTCGTCCTGCATCTCCCAAGACGAAGGGATGTCTGAATCTGCTGTGGAGACCACAGAGAAAGACATAGTCCTCCGCCTCATCGCAACCGGAGGCCTCACATCCTTTGAAAACTCGAGAGGTCCGCGGAGATCAATGCTTCCAAAGGAGACGATGCCTGACTCCTGTAGAAAATGGATAGGAGTCCCAGGATCCCTGTGGCACGTGGAAAGGGACCCTGGGTCTCCCGCTTCACGTGGAGACGCGTCCCAATTGCCATGCCAAGACTCGAGGAGAATCCCGAGGTGTCCCTCGCACCTAGGCAGGAGTCCTGACGTCGCTGAACAAACACGTGTCTGGAAGTGCCCTTCCCGTCGTAACTCGAGAATATACCCCAGGTTCCGGCCGCAACTCGAGAAAAACCATGAGACTTCCCCCTCGCCGCGAGATGAGGCCCGATTCCCCTGCAATGCGTGCAGAGCAATTCCGTGTTCCACATCAAACGTGAAAGGAGCCTTGATTTCCTTGATGCCACTGCAGAGAATACCCAAAGTCACTGTCTCGAGTCTAGAGGGATCCTGAGGTCACTGGAGCAACACGAAAGGGCTCCGTGGACCCCAAATCAACTCGAGATGACAGCCTAGTCCCTGGCTTCAACTCAAGAGGAATACCAAGTTTCCACAAGCACCTCAAGAAGAGGCTTCTCTCAGCTACAGGTATGTGAGAGGTACCCTGAGTTTGTGGCCTCAAGTGGAACAGACACCGAGATGCTCTGACTCGAAGTAAGGCCGGATATCCCTGCAGTGAATTGAATGTAGGCTCGCCTTGCATCTCCCAAGACGAAGGGATGTCTGAATCCCCTGTGGAGACCACAGAGAAAGACCTAGTCCTCCGCCTCATCGCGACCGGAGGCCTCACATCCTTTGAAAACTCGAGAGGTCCACGGAGATCAAGGCTTCCAAAGGAGACGATGCCTGACTCCTCTTGAAAATGGATAGGAGTCCCAGGATCCCTGTGGCACGTGGAAAGGGACCCTGGGTTTTCCAATTCACGTGGATACGCGTCCCAATTGCCATGCCAAGACTCGAGGAGAATCCCGAGGTGTCCCTCGCACCTAGGCAGGAGTCCTGACGTCGCTGAACAAACACGTGTCTCGAAGGGCCCTCCCCGTCATAACTCGAGAATATACCCCAGGTTCCGGCCGCAACTCGAGAAAAACCATGAGACTTCCCCCTCGCCGCGAGATGAGGCCGGATTCCCCTGCACTGCATGCAGAGCAATTCCGTGTTCCACATCAAACGTGAAAGGAGCCTTGATTGCCTTGATGGCACTCCAGAGAAAACCCAAAGTCACTGTCTCATGTCCAGAAGGATCCTGAGGTCACTGGAGCAACCCGAAAGGGCTCCGTGGACCCCAAATCAACTCGAGATGGGAGCTTAGTCCCTGGCTTCGACTCAAGAGGAATACCAAGTTTCCACAAGCACCTCAAGAGGAGGCTTCTCCCAGCTACATGGATGTGAGAAGTACCCTGAGTTTGTGGCCTCAAGTGGAATGGACACCGAGATGCTCTGACTCGAAGTAAGGCCGGATATCCCTCCAGTGAATTGAATGCAAGCTCGTCTTGCATCTCCCAAGAAGAAGGGATGTCTGAATCCCCTGTGGATACCACAGAGGAAGACCTAGTTCCCCGCCTCATCGAGACAGGAGGCCTCACATCATTTGAAAACTCGAGAGGTCCGCGGAGATCAATGCTTCC
Source organism: Dama dama (assembly GCF_033118175.1). Taxonomy (NCBI): domain Eukaryota; kingdom Metazoa; phylum Chordata; class Mammalia; order Artiodactyla; family Cervidae; genus Dama; species Dama dama. The sequence goes on from NW_026870888.1 coordinate 135,217, forward strand.
AAAGGAGACGATGCCTGACGCCTCTTGAAAATAGATAGGAGTCCCAGGATCCCTGTGGCACGTGGAAAGGTACCCTGGGTCTCCCGCCTCACGTGGAGACGCGTCCCAATTGCCATGCCAAGACTCGAGGAGAATCCTGCGGTGTCCCTCGCACCTAGGCAGGATTCCTGACGTCGCTGAACAAACACGTGTCTGGAAGGGCCCTCCCCGTCGTAACTCGAGAATATACCCCAGGTTCCGGCCGCAACTCGAGAAAAACTATAGGACTTCCCCCTCGCCGCGAGATGAGGCCCGATTCCCCTGCACTGAGTTCAGAGAAATTCCGTGTTCCACATCAAACGGGAAAGGAGCCTTGATTTCCTTGATGGCACTCCAGAGAAAACCCAAGATCACTGTCTCAAGTCTAGAGGGATCCTGAGGTCACTGGAGCAAAACGAAAGGGCTCCGTGGACTCCAAATCAACTCGAGATGAGAGCTTAGTCCTTGGCTTCGACTCAAGAGGAATACCAACTTTCCACAAGCACCTCAAGAGGAGGCTTCTCTCAGCTACATGTATGTGAGAGGGACCCTGAGTTTGTGGCCTCAAGTGGAATGGACACCGAGATGCTCGGACTCGAAGTAAGGCCGGATATCCCTGCAGTGAATTGAATGCAGGCTCGTCTTGCATCTCCCAAGAAGAAGGGATGTCTGAATCCCCTGTGGAGGCCACAGAGAAAGACCTAGTCCTCTGCCTCATCGCGACCGGAGGCCTCACATCCTTTGAAAACTCGAGAGGTCCGCGGAGATCAATGCTTCCAAAGGAGACGATGCCTGACTCCTCTTGAAAATAGATAGGAGTCCCAGGATCCCTGTGGCACGTGGAAAGGTACCCTGGATCTCCCGCCTCACGTGGAGACGCGTCCCAATTGCCATGCCAAGACTCGAGGAGAATCCCGAGGTGTCCTTCGCACCTAGGCAGGAGTCCTGCCGTCACTGAACAAACACGTGTCTGGAAGGGCCCTCCCCGTCGTAACTCGAGAATATACTCCAGGTTCCGGCTCAACTCGAGAAAAACCATAGGACTTCCCCCTCGCCGCGAGATGAGGCCCGATTCCCCTGCACTGCGTGCAGAGCAATTCCGTGTTCCACATCAAACGTGAAAGGAGCCTTGATTGCCTTGATGGCACTCCAGAGAAAACCCAAAGTCACTGTCTCAAGTCTAGAGGGATCCTGAGGCCACTGTAGCAGCACGAAAGGGCTCCGTGGACCCCAAATCAACTCGAGCTGAGAGCTTAGTCCCTGGCTTCGACTTAAGAGGAAAACCAACTTTCCACAAGCACCTCAAGAGGAGGCTTCTCTCAGCTACAGGTATGTGAGAGGGACCCTGAGTTTATGGCCTCAAGTGGAATGGACACCGAGATGCTCTGACTCGAAGTAAGGCCGGATATCCCTGCAGTGAATTGAATGCAGGCTCGTCTTGCATCTCCCAAGACGAAGGGATGTCTGAATCCCCTGTGGAGACAACAGAGAAAGACCTAGTCCTCCGCTTCATTGCGACCGGAGGCCTCACATCCTTTGAAAACTCGAGAGGTCCGCGGAGATCAACGCTTCCCAAGGAGACGATGCCTGACTCCTCTTGAAAATGGTTAGAATTCCCAGGATCCCTGTCCACATGGACGGGGACCCTGGGTCTCACGCTTCACGTGGAGACGCATGCCAATTGCCATGCCAAGACTCGAGGAGAATTCCGAGGTGTCCCTCGCACCTAGGCAGGCGTCCTGACGTCGCTGAACAAACACGTTTCTGGAAGGGCCCTCCCCGTCGTAACTCGAGAATATACCCCAGGGTCCGGCCGCAACTCGAGAAAAACCATGAGACTTCCCCCTCGCCGCGAGATGAGGCCCGATTCCCCTGCACTGCGTGCAGAGCAATTCCGTGTTCCACATCAAACGGGAAAGGAGCCTTGATTTCCTTGATGGCACTCCAGAGAAAACCCAAGATCACTGTCTCAAGTCTAGAGCGATCCTGAGGTCACTGGAGCAACACGAAAGGGCTCCGTGGACCCCAGTCAAATCGAGATGAGAGCTTAGTCCCTGGCTTCGACTCAACTGGAATACCAACCTTCCACAAGCACCTCAAGAGGAGGCTTCTCTCAGCTACAGGTATGTGAGAGGGACCCTGAGTTTGTGGACTCAAGTGGAATGGCCACCGAGATGCTCTGACTCGAAGTAAGGCCGGATATCCCTGCAGTGAATTGAATGCAGGCTCGTCTTGCATCTCCCAAGACGAAGGGATGTCTGAATCCCCTGTGGAGACCACAGAGAATGACCTAGTCCTCAGCCTCATCGCGAGCGGAGGCGTCACATCCTTTGAAAACTCGAGAGGTCCACGGAGATCAATGCTTCCAAAGGAGACGATGCCTGATTCCTCTTGAAAATGGATAGGAGTCCCAGGATCCCTGTGGCACGTGGAAAGGGACCCTGGGTCTCCCGCCTCACGTGGAGACGCGTCCCAATTGCCATGCCAAGACTCGTGGAGAATCCCGAAGTGTCCCTCGCACCTAGGAAGGAGTCCTGACGTCTCTGAACAAACACGCGTCTGGAAGGGCCCTCCCCGTCGTAACTCGAGAATATACCCCAGGTTCCGGCCGCAACTCGAGAAAAACCATAGGACTTCCCCCTCGCTGCGACATGAAGCCCGATTCCCCTTCACTGCGTGCAGAGCAATTCCGTGGTCCACATCAAACGTGAAAGGAGCCTTGATTTCCTTGATGGCACTCCAGAGAAAACCCAAGATCACTGTCTCAAGTCTAGAGGGATCCTGAGGTCACTGAAGCAACACGAAAGGGCTCCGTGGACCCCAAATCAACTCGGGATGAGAGCTTAGTTCCTGGCTTCGACACTAGAGGAATACTAACTTTCCACAAGCACCTCAAGAGGAGGCTTCTCTCAGCTACAGGTATGTGAGAGGGACCCTGAGTTTGTGGCCTCAAGTGGAATGGACACCGAGATGCTCTGACTCGAAGTAAGGCCGGATATCCCTGCAGTGAATTGAATGCAGGCTCGTCTTTCATCTCCCAAGACGAAGGGATGTCTGAATCCCCTGTAGAGGCCACAGAGAAAGAACTAGTCCTCCGCCTCAACGCGACCAGAGGCCTCACATCCTTTGAAAACTCGAGAGGTCCGCGGAGATCAATGCATCCAAAGGAGACGATGCGTGACTCCTCTTGAAAATGGATAGGAGTCCCTGGATTCCTGTGGCACGTGCAAAGGGACCCTGGGTCTCCCGCCTCACGAGGAGACGCGTCCCAATTGCCATGCCAAGACTCGAGGAGAATCCCGAGGTGTCCCTCGCACCTAGGCAGGAGTCCTGATGTCGCTAACAAACACGTGTCTGGAAGGGCCCTCCCCGTCGTAACTCGAGAATATACCCCAGGTTCTGGCCGCAACTCGTGAAAAACCATGAGAATTCCCCCTCGCCGCGACATGAGGCCCGATTCCCCTGCACTGCGTGCAGAGCAATTCCGTGTTCCACATCAAACTTGAAAGGAGCCATGATGTCCTTGATGGAACTCCAGAGAAAACCCAAGATCACTGTCTCAAGTCTAGAGGGATCCTGAGGTCACTGGAGCAACACGAAAGGGCTCCGTGGACCCCAAATCAACTCTAGATGAGACCTTAGTCCCTGGCTTCGACTCAAGAGGAATACCAACTTTCCACAAGCACCTCAAGAGGAGGCTTCTCTCAGCTACAGGTATGTGAGAGGGACCCTGAGTTTGTGGCCTCAAGTGGAATGGACACCGAGATGCTCTGACTCGAAGTCAGGCCGGATATCCCTGCAGTGAATTGAATGCAGGCTCGTCTTGTATCTCCCAATACGAAGGGATGTCTGAATCCCCTGTGGAGACCACAGAGAAAGACCTAGTCCTCAGCCTCATCGCGACCGGAGGCCTCACATCCTTTGAAAACTCGAGAGGTCCAGGGAGATCAATGCTTCCAAAGGAGACGATGCCTGACTCTCTTGAAAATGGATAGGAGTCCCAGGATACCTGAGGCACGTGGAAAGGGACCCTGGGTCTCCCGCTTCACGTGGAGACGCGTCCCAATTGCCATGCCAAGACTCGAGGAGAATCCCGCGGTGTCCCTCGCACCTAGGCAGGAGTCCTGACGTCGCTGAACAAACACGTGTCCGGAAGGGCCCTCCCCGTCGTAACTCGAGAATATACCCCAGGTTCCGGCCGCAACTCAAGAAAAACCATGAGACTTCCCCCTCGCCGCGAGATGAGGCCCGATTCCCCTGCACTGTGTGCAGAGCAATTCCGTGTTCCACATCAAACGTGAAAGGAGCCTTGATTTCCTTGATGGCACTCCAGAGAAAACCAAAAGTCACTGTGTCAAGTCTAGAGGGATCCTGAGGCCACTGTAGCAGCATGAAAGGGCTCCGTGGACCCCAAATCAACTCGAGATGATAGCTTAGTCCCTGGCTTCGACTTAAGAGGAATACCAACTTTCCACAAGCACCTCAAGATGAGGCTTCTCTCAGCTACAGGTATGTGAGAGGGACCCTGAATTTGTGGCCTCAAGTGAAATGGACACCGAGATGCTTTGACTCGAAGTAAGGCCGGATATCCCTGCAGTGAATTGAATGCAGGCTCGTCTTCCATCTCCCAAGACGAAGGGATGTCTGAATCCCCTGTGGAGACCACAGAGAAAGACCTAGTCCACCGGCTCAACGCGACCGGAGGCCTCACATCCTTTGAAAACTCGAGAGGTCCGCGGAGATCAATGCTTCCAAAGGAGACGATGCCTGACGCCTCTTGAAAATAGATAGGAGTCCCAGGATCCCTGTGGCACGTTGGAAGGTACCCTGATTCTCCCGCCTCACGTGGAGACGCGTCCCAATTGCCATGCCAACACTCGTTGAGAATCCCGAAGTGTCCCTCGCAACTAGGCAGGAGTCCTGACGTCGCTGAACAAACACGTGTCTGGAAGGGCCCTCCCCGTCGTAACTCGAGAATATACCCCAGGTTCCTGCCGCAACTCGAGAAAAACCATGAGAATTCCCCCTCGCCGCGAGATGAGACCCGATTCCCCTGCACTGCGTGCAGAGCAATTCCGTGTTCCACATCAAACGTGAAAGGAGCCTTGATTTCCTTGATGGCACTCCAGAGAAAACCCAAGATCACTGTCTCAATTCTTGAGGAATCATGAGGTCACTGGAGCAACAGGAAAGGGCTCCATGGACCCCAAATCAACTCGAGATGAGAGCTTAGTCCCTGGCTTCGACCCAAGAGGAATACAAAGTTTCCACAAGCCCCTCAAGAGGAGGCTTCTCTCAGCTACAGGTATGTGAGAGGGACCCTCAGTTTGTGGCCTCAAGTGGAATGGACACCGAGATGCTCTGACTCGAAGTAAGGCCGGATATCCCTTCAGTGAAGTGAATGCAGGCTCGTCCTGCATCTCCCAAGACGAAGGGATGTCTGAATCCCCCGTGGAGACCAGAGAGAAAGACCTAGTCCTCCGCCTCATCGCGACCGGATGCCTCACATCCTTTGAAAACTCGAGAGGTCCGCGGAGATCAATGCTTCCAAAGGAGACGATGCCTGACTAATCTTGAAAATGGATAGGAGTCCCAGGATCCCTGTGGCACGTGGAAAGGGACTCTGGGTCTCCCGCCTCACGTGGAGACACGTCCCAATTGCCATGCCAAGACTCGAGGAGAATCCCAAGTTGTCCCTCGCACCTAGGCAGGAGTCCTGACGTCGCTGAACAAACACGTGTCTGGAAGGGCCCTCCCCGTCGTAACTCGAGAATATACCCCAGGTTCCGGCCGGAACTCGAGAAAAACCACGAGACTTCCCCCTCGCCGCGAGATGAGACCCGATTCCCCTGCACTGCGTGCAGAGCAATTCCGTGTTCCACATCAAACGAGAAAGGAGCCTTGATTTCCTTGATGGCACTCTAGACAAACCCAAAGTCACTGTCTCAAGTCTAGAGGGAACCTGAGGTCACTGGAGCAACACGAAAGGGCTCCGTGGACCCCAAATCAACTCGAGATGAGAGCTTAGTCCCTGGCTTCGACTCAAGACGAATACTAACTTTCCACAAGCACCTCAAGAGGAGGCTTCTCTCAGCTACAGGTATGTGAGAGGGACCCTGACTTGTGGCCTCAAGTGGAATGGACACCGAGATGCTCTGACTCGAAGTAAGGCCGGATATCCCTGCAGTGCAGTGAATGCAGGCTCGTCCTGCATCTCCCAAGACTAAGGTATGTCTGAATATCCTGTGGAGACCACAGAGAAAGACCTAGTCCTCCGCCTCATCGCGACCGGAGGCCTCACATCCTTTGAAAACTCGAGAGGCCTGCGGAGATCAATGCTTCTAAAGGAGACGATGCCTGACTCCTCTTGAAAAAGGATAGGAGTCCCAGGATCCCTGTGGCACGTGGAAAGGGACCCTGGGTCTCCCGCTTCACGTGGAGACGCGTCCCATTTCCCATGTCAAGACTCGTGGAGAATCCCGAGGTGTCCCTCGCACCTAGGCAGGAGTCCTGACGTCGCTGAACAAACACGTGTCTGGAAGTGCCCTCCCCGTCGTAACTCGAGAATATACCCCAGGTTCTGGGGGCAACTCGAGAAAAAACATGAGAATTCCCCCTCGCTGCGACATGAGGCCCGATTCCCCTGCACTGCGTGCAGAGCAATTCCGTGTTCCACATCAAACGTGAAAGGAGCCTTGATTTCCTTGATGCCACTGCAGAGAAAACCCAAAGTCACTGTCTCAATTCTAGAGGGATCCTGAGGTCACTGGAGCAACACGAAAGGGCTCCGTGGACCCCAAATCAACTCGAGATGAGAGCTTAGTCCCTGGCTTCGACTCAAGAGGAATACCAAGTTTCCACAAGCACCTCAAGAGGAGTCTTCTCTCAGCTACAGTTATGTGAGAGGGACCCTGAGTTTGTGGCCTCAAGTGGAATGGACACCGAGATGCTCTGACTCGAAGTAAGGCCGCATATCCCTGCAGTGAATTGAATGCAGGCTCCTCTTGCATCTTCCAAGAGGAAGGGATGTCTGAATCCGCTGTGGAGACCACAGAGAAAGAACTAGTCCTCCGCCTCATCGCGACCGGAGGCCTCACATCCTTTGAAAACTCGAGAGGCCTGCGGAGATCAATGCTTCCAAAGGAGACGATGCCTGACTCTTCTTGAAAATGGATAGGAGATCCAGGATCCCTGTGGCACGTGAAAAGGGACACTGGGTCTCCCGCTTCACGTGGAGACGCGTCCCAATTGCTATGCCAAGACTCGAGGAGAATCCTGAGGTGTCCCTTGCACCTAGGCAGGAGGCCTGACGTCTCTGAACAAACACGTGTCTGGAAGGGCCCTCCCCGCCGTAACTCGAGAATATACCCAAGGTTCCGGCCGCAACTCGAGAAAAACAATGAGACATCCCCCTTGCCGCGAGATGAGGCTCGATTCCCCTGCACTGCGTGCAGAGCAATTCCGAGTTCCACATCAAAGTTGAAAGGAGCCTTGATTTCCTTGATGGCACTCCAGAGAAACCCAGGATCACTGTCTCAAGTCTAGAGGGATCCTGAGGTCACTGGAGCAACACGAAAGGGCTCCGTGGACCCCAAATCAACTCGAGATGAGAGCTGAGTCCCTGGCTTCAACTCAAGAGTAATACCAACTTTCCATAAGCACCTCAAGAGGAGGCTTCTCTCAGCTACAGGTATGTGAGAGGGACCATTAGTTTGTGGCCTCAAGTGGAATGGACACCACGATGCTCTGACTCGAAGTAAGGCCGGATATCCCTGCAGTGAATTGAATGCAGGCTCGTCTTGCATCTCCCAAGACGAAGGGATGTCTGAATCCCCTGTGGAGACCACAGAGAAAGACCTAGTTCTCCGCCTCATGGCGACCGGAGGCCTCACATCCTTTGAAAACTCGAGAGGTCCGCGGAGATCAATGCTTCCAAAGGAGACGATGCCTGACTCCTCTTGAAAATGGATAGGAGTCCCAGGATGCCTGTGGCACGTGGAAAGGGACCCTGGGTCTTCCGCCTCACGTGGAGACGCGTCCAAATTGCCATGCCTAGACTTGAGGAGAATCCCGAGGTGTCCCTGGCACCTAGGCAGGAGTCCTGACGTCGCTGAACAAACACGTGTCTGGAAATGCCCTCCCTGTCGTAACTCGAGAATATACCCCAGGTTCCGGCCGCAACTCGAGAAAAACCATGAGATTTCCCCCTCGCCGCGAGTTGAGGCCCGATTCCGCTGCACTGCATGCAGAGCAATTCCGTGTTCCACATCAAACGTGAAAGGAGCCTTGATTTCCTTGATGGCACTCCAGAGAAAACCCAATATCACTGTCTCAAGTCTAGAGGGATCCTGAGGTCACTGGACAAACAAGAAAGGGCTCCGTGGACCCCAAATCAACTCGAGATGAGAGCTTAGTCCCTGGCTTAGACTCAAGAGGAATACCAACTTTCCACAAGCACCTCAAGAGGAGGCTTCTCTCAGCTACAGGTATGTGAGAGGGACCCTGAGTTTGTGGCCTCAAGTGGAATGGACACCGAGATGCTCTGACTCGAAGTAAGGCGGGATATCCATGCAGTGAAGTGAATGCAGGCTCGTCTTGCATCTCCCAAGACGAAGGGATGTCTGAATCCCCTGTGGAGACCACAGAGAAAGAACTAGTCCTCCCCCTCATCACGTCCGGAGGCCTCACATCCTTTGAAAATTCGAGAGGTCTGCAGAGATCAATGCTTCCAAAGGAGACGATGCCTGACTCCTCCTGAAAATGGATAGGAGTCCCAGGCTCACTGTGGCACGTGGAAAGGGACCCTGGGTCTCCCGCCTCACATGGAGAAGCGTCACAATTGCCATGCCAAGACTCGAGGAGAATCCCGAGGTGTCCCTCGCACCTAGGCAGGAGTCCTGACTTCGCTGAACAAACACGTGTCTGGAAGGGCCCTCCCCGTCGTAACTCGAGAATATACCCCAGGTTCCGGGCGCAACTCGAGAAAAACCATGAGATTTCCCCCTCGCCGCGAGATGAGGCCCGATTCCCCTGCACTGCGTACAGAGCAATTCCGTGTTCCACATCAAACGTGAAAGGAGCCTTGATTTCCTTCATGGCAGTCCAGAGAAACCCAAGATCACTGTCTCAAGTCTAGAGGGATCCTGAGGTCACTGGAGCAACACGAAAGGGCTCCGTGGACCCCAAATCAACTCGAGATGAGAGCTTAGTCACTGGCTTCGACTCAAGAGGAATACCAACTTTCCACAAGCACCTCAAGAGGAGGCTTCTCTCAGCTACTGGTATGTGAGAGGGACCCTGAGTTTGTGGCCTCAAGTGGAATGGACACCGAGATGCTCTGACTCGAAGTAAGGCCGGATATCCCTTCAGTGAATTGAATGCAGGCTCCTCTTGCATTGCCCAAGAAGAAGGGTTGTCTGAATCCCCTGTGGAGACCACAGAGAAAGACCTAGTCCTCCGCCTCATCGCGACCGGAGGCCTCACACCCTTTGAAAACTCGAGAGGGCCGCGGAGATCAATGCTTCCAAAGGAGACGATGCCTGAAGCCTCTTGAAAATGGATAGGAGTCCCAGGATCCCTGTGGCACGTGGAAAGGGACACTGGATCTCCCGCCTCACGTGGAGACACGTCCCAATTGACATGCTAAGACTCGAGGAGAATACCGAGGTGTCCCTCGCACCTAGGCAGGTGTCCTGACGTCGCTGAACAAACACGTGTCTGGAAGGGCCCTCCCCGTCGTAACTCGAGAATATACCTCAGGTTCCGGCTGCAACTCGAGAAAAACCATGAGACTTCTCCCTTGCCGCGAGATGAGGCCCGATTCCCCTGAACTAGGTGCAGAGCAATTCCGTGTTCCACATCAAACGTGAAAGGAGCCTTGATTACCTTGATGGCACTCCAGAGAAACCCAAGATCACTGTCTCAAGTCTAGAGGGATCCTGAGGTCACTGGAGCAACACGAAAGGGCTGCGTGGACCCCAAATAAACTCGAGATGAGAGCTTAGTCCCTGGCTTCGACTCAAGAGGAATACCAACTTTCCACATGCACCTCAAGAGGAGGCTTCTCTCAGCTACAGGTATGTGAGAGGGACCCTGAGTTTGTGGCCTCAAGTGGAATGGACACCGAGATGCTCTGACTTGAAGTAAGGCCGGATATCCCTGCAGTGAATTGAATGCAGGCTCGTCCTGCATCTCCCAAGACGAAGGGAATTGTGAATCCCCTGTGGAGACCACAGAGAAAGACCTAGTTCTCCGCCTCATCGGGACCGGAGGACTCACATCCTTTGAAAACTCGAGAGGTCCGCGGAGATCAATGCTTCCAAAGGAGACGATGCCTGACTCCTCTTGAAAATGGATAGGAGTCCCAGGATCCCTGTGGCACGTTGAAAGGGACACTGGGTCTCGCACCTCGCGTGGAGACGCCTCCCAATTGCCATGCCAAGACTCGAGGAGAATCCCGAGGTGTTCCTCGCACCTAGGCAGGAGTCCTGACGTCGCTGAAAAAACACGTGTCTGGAAGGGCGCTCCCTGTCGTTACTCGAGAATATACCCCAGGTTCCGGGCGCAACTCGAGAAAAACCATGAGACTTCCCCCTTGGCGAGAGATGAGGACGGATTCCCCTGCACTGCGTGCTGAGCAATTCCGTGTTCCACATCAAATGTGAACGGAGCCTTGATTTCGTTGATGGCACTCCAGAGAAAACCCAAGATCACTGTCTCAAGTCTAGAGCGATCCTGAGGTAACTGGAGCAACACGAAAATGCTCCGTGGACCCTAAATCAACTCGAGATGAGAGCTTAGTCCCTGGCTTCGACTCAAGAGGAATATCAACTTTCCACAAGCACCACAAGAGGAGTCTTCTCTCAGCTACAGTTATGTGAGAGGGACCCTGAGTTTGTGGCCTCAAGTGGAATGGACACCGAGATGCTCTGACTCGAGGTAAGGCTGGATATCCCTGCAGTGAATTGAATGAAGGCTCGTCTTGCATCTCCCAAGACGAAGGGATGTCTGAATCACCTGTGGAGACCACAGAGAAAGACGTAGTTCTCTGCCTCATTGCGACCAGAGGCCTCACATCTTCTGAAAACTCGAGAGGTTCCCAGATATCAATGCTTCCAACGGAGACGATGCCTGACTCCTCTTGAAAATGGATAGGAGTCCCAGGAGGCCTGTGGTACGTGGAAAGGGACCCTGGGTATCCCGCCTCACGTGGAGACGCGTCCCAATTGCCATGTAAAGACTCGAGGAGAAGCCCGAGGTGTCCCTTGCACCTAGGCAGGAGTCCTGTTGTCACTGAACAAACACGTGTCTGGAAGGGCCCTCCCCGTGGTAACTTGAGAATATACCCCAGGTTCGGTCCGCAACTCGAGAAAAACCATGAGACTTCCCCCTCGCAGCGAGATGAGGCCCGATTACCCTGCACTGCGTGCAGAGCAATTCCGTGTTCCACATCAAACAGGAAAGGAGCCTTGATTTCCTTGATGGCACACCAGAGAAAACCCAAGATCACGGTCTCAAGTCTAGAGGGATCCTGAGGTAACTGGAGCAACACGAAAGGGCTCCGTGGACCCCAAATCAACTCGAGATGATTGCTTAGTCACTGGCTTCGACTCAAGAGGAATACCAACTTTCCACAAACACCTCAATAGGAGGCTTCTCTCAGCTACAGGTATGTGAGAGGGACCCTGAGTTTGTGGCCTCAAGTGGACTGGACACCGAGATGCTCTGACTGGAAGTAAGGCCGGATATCCCTGCAGTGAATTGAATGCAGGCTCGTCTTGCATCTCCCAAGACGAAGGGATGTCTGCATCCCCTGTGGAGACCACAGAGAAAGACCTAGTTCTCCGCCTCATCGCGACCGGAGGCCTCACATCCTTTGAAAACTCGAGAGGTCCGCGGAGATCAATGCTACCAAAGGAGACGATGCCTGACTCCTCTTGAAAATGGATAGGAGTCCCAGGATCCCTGTGGCATGTGGAAAGGGACCCTGGGTCTCCCGCCTCACGTGGAGACGCGTCCCAATTGCCATTCCAAGACTCGACGAGAATCCCGAGGTGTCCTTCGCACCTAGGCCCGTGTCCTGACGTCACTGAACAAACACGTGTCTGGAAGGGCCCTCCCCGTCGTAACTCGAGAATATACCCCAGGTTCCGGCCGCAACTCGAGAAAAACCATGAGACTTCCCCCTTGCCGCGAGATGAGGCCAGATTCCCCTGCATGGCGTGCAAAGCAATTCCGTGTTCCACATCAAACGTGAAAGGAGCCTTGATTTCCTTGATGGCACTCCAGAGAAAACCCAAGATCACTGTCTCAAGTCTAGAGGGATCCTGAGGTCACTGGAGCAACAAGAAAGGGCTCCGTGGACCCCAAATCAACTCAAGATAAGAGCTTAGAGTCTGGCTTCGACTCAAGAGGATTACCAACTTTCCACAAGCACCTCAAGAGGAGGCTTCTCTCAGCTACAGGTATGTGAGAGGGACCCTGAGTTTGTGGCCTCAAGTGGAATGAACACCGAGATGCTCTGACTCGAAGTAAGGCCGGATATCCCTGCAGTGAATTGAATGCAGGCTCGACTTGCATCTCCCAAGACGAAGGGATGTCTGAATCCCCTGTGGAGACCACAGAGAAAGAACTAGTTCTCCGCCTCATCGCGACCGGAGTCCTCACATCTTCTGAAAATTCGAGAGGTCCGCAGATATCAATGCTTCCAAAGGAGACGATGCCTGACTCCTCTTGAAAATGGATAGGAGTCCCAGGAGGCCTGTGGCACGTGGAAAGGGACCCTGGGTCTCCCGCCTCACGTGGAGACGCGTCCCAATTGCCATGCCAAGACTCGAGGAGAATCCCGAGGTGTCCCTCACACCTAGGCAGGAGTCCTGATGTCGCTGAACAAACACGCGTCTGGAAGGGCCCTCCCCGTCGTAACTCGAAAATATACCCCAGGTTCCGGCCGCAACTCGAGAAAAACCATGAGACTTCCCCTTCGCCGCAAGATGAGGCCAGATTCCCCTGCACTGCGTGCAGAGCAATTCCGTGTTCCACATCAAAGGTGAAAGGAGCCTTGATTTCCTTGATGGCACTCCAGAGAAATCCCAAGATCACTGTCTCAAGTCTAGAGCGATCCTGAGGTCACTGGAGCAACACGAAAGGGCTCCGTGGACCCCAAATCAACTCGAGATGAGAGCTTAGTGTCTGGCTTCGACTCAAGAGGATTACCAACATTCCACAAGCACCTCAAGAGGAGGCTTCTCTCAGCTACAGGTATGTGAAAGGGACCCTGAGTTTGTGGCCTCAAGTGGAATGGACACCGAGATGCTCTGACTAGAAGGAAGGCCGGATATCCCTGCAGTGAATTGAATGCAGGCTCGTCTTGCATCTCCCAAGACGAAGGGATGTCTGAATCCCCTGTGGAGACCAAGGAGAAAGACCTAGTTCTCCGCCTCATCGCGACTGGAGGCCTCACGTCCTTTGAAAACTCGAGAGGTCCGCGGAGATCAATGCTTCCAAAGGAGACGATGCATGACTCCTCTTGAAAATGGATAGGAGTCCCAGGATCCCTGTGGCACGTGGAAAGGGACCCTGGGTCTCCCGCCTCACGTGGAGACGCGTCCCAATGGCCATGCCAAGACTCGAGGAGAATCCCGAGTTGCCCCTCGCACCCAGGCAGGAGTCCTGACATCGCTGAATAAACACGTGTCTGGAAAGGCCCTTCTGGTCGTAACTCGAGATTGTACTCCAGGTTCCGGCCGCAACTCGACAAAAACCATGAGACTTTCCCCTCGCTGCGATATGAGGCCCTATTCCCCTGCACTGCGTGCAGAGCAATTCCGTGTTCCAAATCAAACATGAAAGGAGCCTTGATTTCCTTGATGGCACTCCAGAGAAAACCCAAGATCACTGTCTCAAGTCTAGAGGGATACTGAGGTCACTGTAGCAACACGAAAGGGCTCCGTGGACCCCAAATCAACTCGAGATGAGAGCTTCGTCCCTGTCTTCGACTCAAGAGGAATACCCACTTTCCACAAGCACCTCAAGAGGAGGCTTCTCTCAGCTACAGGTATGTGAGAGGGACCCTGAGTTTGTGGCCTCAAGTGGAATGGACACCGAGATGCTCTGACAAGAAGTAAGGCCGGATATCCCTGCAGTGAATTGAAAGCAGGCTCGTCTTGCATCTCCCAAGACGAAGGGATGTCTGAATCCCCTGTGGAGACGACAGAGAAAGACCTAGTCCTCCGCCTCATCGCGACCGGAGGCCTCACATCCTTTGAAAACTCGAGAGGTCCGCGGAGATCAATGCTTCCAAAGGAGACGATGCCTGACTCCTCTTGCAAATGGATAGGAGTCCCAGGATCCCTGTGAAACGTGTAAAGGGACCCTGGGTCTCCCGCCTCACGTGGATACGCGTCCCAATTGCCATGCCAAGACTCGAGGAGAATCCCGAGGTGTCCCTCGCACCTAGGCAGGAGTCCTGACGTCGTTGAACAAACACGTGTCTGTAAGGGCCCTGCCAGGCGTAACTCGAGAATATACCCCAGGTTCCGGCCGCAACTCGAGAAAAACCATGAGACTTCCCCCTCGCCGCGAGATGAGGCCTGATTCCCCTGCGTTGCGTGCAGAGCAATTCCGTGTTCCACATCAAACGTGAAAGAAACCTTGATTTCCGTGATGGCACTCCAGAGAAAACCCAGGTTCACTGTCTCAAGTCTAGAGGGATCCTGAGGTCACTGGAGCAATACGAAAAGGCTCCGTGGACCCCAATCAACTCGAGATGAGAGCTTAGGCCCTGGCTTCGACTCAAGAGGAATACCAACTTTCCACAAGCACCTCAAGAGGAGCCTTCTCTCAGCTACAGGTATGTGAGAGGGACCCTGAGTTTGTGGCCTCAAGTGGAATGGACACCGAGATGCTCTGACTTGAAGTAAGGCCGGATATCCCTGCAGTGAATTGAATGCAGGCTCGTCTTGCATCTCCCAAGACGAAGGGATGTCTGAATCCCCTGTGGAGACCACAGAGAAAGACCTAGTCCTCCGCCTCAACGCGACCGGAGGCCTCACATCCTTTGAAAACTCGAGAGGTCCACGGAGATCAATGCTTCCAAAGGAGACGATGCCTGACTCCTCTTGAAAATGGATAGGAGTCCCAGGATCCCTGTGGCACGTGGAAAGGGACACTGGGTCTCGCTCCTCACGTGGAGACGCGTCCCAATTGCCATGCCAAGACTAGAGGAGAATCCCGAGTTGTCCCTCTCACATAGGCAGGAGTCCTGACGTCGCTGTACAAACACGTGTCTGGAAGGACCCTCCCTGTCGTAACTCGAGAATATACCCCAGGTTCCGGCCACAACTCGAGAAAAACCATGAGACTTCCCGCTCGCTGGGAGATGAGGCCCGATTCTCCTGCACTGCGTGCAGAGCAATTCCGTGTTCCACATCAAACGTGAAAGGAGCCTTGATTTCCTTGATGGCACTCCAGAGAAAACCCAAGATCACTGTCTCAAGTCTAAACGGATCCTGAGGTCACTGGAGCAACACGAAAGGGCTCCGTGGACCCCAAATCAACTCGAGATGAGAGCTTAGTCCCTGGCTTCGACTCAAGAGGATTACCAACTTTCCACAAGCACCTCGAGAGGAGGCTTCTCTCAGCTACAGGTATGTGAGAGGGACCCTGAGTTTGTGGCCTCAAGTGGAATGGACACCGAGATGCTCTGACTCGAAGTAAGGCTGGATATCCCTGCAGTGAATTGAATGCAGGCTCATCTTGCATCTCCCAAGACGAAGGAATGTCTGAATACCCTGTGGAGACCACAGAGAAAGACCTAGTCCTCGCCTAATTGCGACAGGAGGCCTCACATCCTTTGAGAACTTGAGAGGTCTGCGGAGATCAATGCTTTGAAAGGAAACGATGGCTGGTCCTCTTGAAAATGGATTGGAGTCCCAGGATCCCTGTGGCACGTGGAAAGGGACCTTGGGTCTCCCGCCTCATGTGGAGACGCGTGCCAATTGCCATGCCAAGACTCGAGGAGAATCCCGAGGTGTCCCTCGCACCTTGGCAGGAGTCCTGACATCGCTGAACAAACACGTGTCTGGAAGGGCACTCCCCGTCGTAACTCGAGAATATACCCCAGGTTCCGGCCGCAACTCGAGAAAAACCATGAGACTTCCCCCTTGCCGCGAGATGAGGCCAGATTCCCCTGCATGGCGTGCAGAGCAATTCCGTGTTCCACATCAAACGTGAAAGGAGCCTTGATTTCCTTGATGGCACTCCAGAGAAAACCCAAGATCACTGTCTCAAGTCTAGAGGGATTCTGAGGTCACTGGAGCAACAAGAAAGGGCTCCGTGGACCCCAAATCAACTCAAGATGAGAGCTTAGTGTCTGGCTTCGACTCAAGAGGATTACCAACTTTCCACAAGCACCTCAAGAGGAGGCTTCTCTCAGCTACAGGTATGTGAGAGGGACCCTGAGTTTGTGGCCTCAAGTGGAATGGACACCGAGATGCTCTGACTCGAAGTAAGGCCGGATATCCCTGCAGTGAATTGAATGCAGGCTCGACTTGCATCTCCCAAGACGAAGGGATGTCTGAATCCCCTGTGGAGTCCACAGAGAAAGACCTAGTTCTTCGCCTCATCGCGACCGGAGTCCTCACATCTTCTGAAAATTCGAGAGGTCCGCAGATATCAATGCTTCCAAAGGAGACGATGCCTGACTCCTCTTGAAAATGGATAGGAGTCCCAGGACGCCTGTGGCACGTGGGAAGGGACCCTGGGTCTCCCGCCTCACATGGAGACGCGTCCCAAATGCCATGCCAAGACTCGAGGAGAATCCCGAGGTGTCCCTCACACCTAGGCAGGAGTCCTGACGTCGCTGAACAAACACGTGTCTGGAAGGGCCCTCCCCATCGTAACTCGAAAATATACCCCAGGTTCCGGCCGCAACTCGAGAAAAACCATGAGACTTCCCCTTCGCTGCGAGATGAGGCCAGATTCCCCTGCACTGCGTGCAGAGCAATTCCGTGTTCCACATCAAACGTGAAAGGAGCCTTGATTTCCTTGATGGCACTCCAGAGAAAACCCAAGATCACTGTCTCAAGTCTAGAGCGATCCTGAGGTCACTGGAGCAACACGAAAGGGCTCCGTGGACCCCAAATCAACTCGAGATGAGAGCTTAGTGTCAGGCTTCGACTCAAGAGGATTACCAACATTCCACAAGCACCTCAGGAGGAGGCTTCTCTCAGCTACAGGTATGTGAAAGGGACCCTGAGTTTGTGGCCTCAAGTGGAATGGACACCGAGATGCTCTGACTCGAAGTAAGGCCGGATATCCCTGCAGTGAATTGAATGCAGGCTCGACTTGCATCTCCCAAGACGAAAGGATGTCTGAATCCCCTGTGGAGACCACAGAGAAAGACCTAGTTCTCCGCCTCATCGCGACCGGAGGCCTCACATCCTTGGAAAACTGGAGACATCCGCCGAGATCAATGCTTCCAAAGGAGACGATGCCTGAGTCCGCTTGAAAATGGATAGGAGTCCCAGGATCCCTGTGGCACGTGGAAAGGGACCCTGGGTCTCCCGCCTCACGTGGAGACGCGTCCCAATTGCCATGCCCAGACTCGAAGAGAATCCCGAGTTGTACCTCGCACCTAGGCCCGAGTTCTGACGTCGCTGAACAAACACGTGTCTGGAAGGGCCCTCCCCGTCGTAACTCGAGAATATACCCCAGGGTCCGTCCGCAACTCAAGAAAAACCATGAGACTTCCCATTCGCCCCGAGATGAGGCCCGATTCCCTTGCACTGCGTGCAGAGCAATTCCGTGTTCCACATCAAACGTGAAAGGAGCCTTGATTTCCTTGATGGCACTCCAGAGAAAACCCAAGATCACTGTCTCAAGTCTAGAGGGATCCTGAGGTCACTGGAGCAATACGAAAGGGCTCCGTGGACCCCAAATCTACTCGAGATGAAAGCTTAGTCCCTGGCTTCGAATCAAGAGGAATACCAACTTTCCACAAGCACCTCAAGAGGAGGCTTCTCTCAGCTACAGGTATGTGAGAGGGACCCTGAGTTTGTGGCCTCAAGTGGAATGGACACCGAGATGCTCTGACTCGAAGTAAGGCCGGATATCCCTGCAGTGAATTGAATACAGGCTCATCTTGCATCTCCCAAGACGAAGGCATGTCTGAATCCCCTGTGGAGACCACAGAGAAAGACCTAGTCCTCCGCCTCATCGAGACCGGAGGCCTCACATCCTTTGAAAACTCGAGAGGTCCGCGGAGATCAATGCTTCCAAAGGAGACGATGCCTGACTCCTCTTGCAAATGGATAGGAGTCCCAGGATCGCTGTGGCACGTTGGAAGGGACACTGGGTCTCCCGCCTCACGTGGAGACGCGTCCCAATTGCCATGCCAGGACTCGAGGAGAATCCTGAGGTGTCCCTCGCACCTAGGCAGGAGTCCTGACGTCGCTGAACAAACACATGTCTGGAAGGGCCCTCCCCGTCGTAACTCGAGAATATACCCCAGGTTCCGGCCGCAACTCGAGAAAAACCATGAGACTTCCCCCTCGCCGCGAGATGAGGCCCGATTCCCCTGCACTGCGTGCAGAGCAATTCCGTGTTCCACATCAAACGTGAAAGGTGCCTTGATTTCCGTGATGGCACTCCAGAGAATACCCAAGATCACTGTCTCAAGTCTAGAGGGATCCTGAGGTCACTGGAGCAACACGAAAGGGCTCCGTGGACCCCAAGTCAACTCGAGATGAGAGCTTAGTCCCTGGCTTCAACTCAAGAGGAACACCAACTTTCCACAAGCACCTCAAGAGGAGGCTTCTCTCAGCTACAGGTATGTGAGAGTGACCCTGAGTTTGTGGCCTCAAGTGGAATGGACACCGAGATGCTCTGACTCGAAGTAAGGCCGGATATCCCTGCAGTGAATTGAATGCAGGCTCGTCTTGCATCTCCCAAGGTGAAGGGTTGTCTGAATCCCCTGTGGAGAACACAGAGAAAGACCTAGTCCTCCGCCTCAACGCGAACGGAGGCCTCACATCCTTTGAAAACTCGAGAGGTCCGCGGAGTTCAGTGCTTCCAAAGGAGACGATGCCTGACTCCTTTTGAAAATGGATAGGAGTCCCAGGATCCCTGTGGCACGTCGAAAGGGACCCTGGGTCTCCCGCCTCACGTGAAGACGCGTCCCAATTGCCATGTCAAGACTCGAGGAGAAGCCCGAGGTGTCCCTTGCACCTAGGTAGGAGTCCTGTTGTCGCTGAACAAACACGTGTCTGGAAGGGCCCTCCCTGTCGTAACTCGAGAATATACCCCAGGTTCCGGCCGCAACTCGAGAAAAACCATGAGACTTCCCCCTCGCCGCGAGATGAGAGACGATTCCCCTGCACTGCGTGCAGAGCAATTCCGTGTTCCACATCAAATGTGAAAGGAGCCTTGATTTCCTTGATGGCACTCCAGAGAAAACCCAAGATCACTGTTTCATGTCTAGAGGGATCCTGAGGTCACTGGAGCAACACGAAAGGGCTCCGTGGATCCCAAATCAAATCGAGATGAGAGCTTAGTCCCGGGATTCGACTCAAGAGGAATACCAACTTTCCACAAGCACCTCAAGAGGAGGCTTCTCTCAGCTACAGGTATGTGAGAGGGACTCTGAGTTTGTGGCCTCAAGTGGAATGGACACCGAGATGCTCTGACTTGAAGTAAGGCCGGATATCCCTGCAGTGAATTGAATGCAGGCTCGTCTTGCATCTCCCAAGAGGAAGGGATGTCTGAATCCCCTGTGGAGACGACAGAGAAAGACCAGTCCTCCACCTCATCGCGATCGCAGGCCTCACATCCTTTGAAACCTCGAGAGGTCCGCGGAGATCAATGCTTCCAAAGGAGACGATGCCTGACTCCTCGTGAAAATGGATAGGAGTCCCAGCATCCCTGTGGCAATTGGAAAGGGACCCTGGGTCTCCCGCCTCACGTGGAGACGCGTCCCAATTGCCATGCCAAGACTCGAGGAGAATCCTGAGTTGTCCCTAGCACCTAGGCAGGAGTCCTGACGTCGCTGCACAAACACGTGTCCGGAAGGGCCCTCCCCGTCGTAACTCGAGAATATACCCCAGGTTCCGGCCGCAACTCGAGAAAAACCATGAGACTTACCCCTCACCGCGAGATAAGGCCCGATTCCCCTGCACTGTGTGCAGATCAATTCCGTGTTCCACATCAAACGTGAAAGGAGACTTGATTTCCTTGATGGCACTCCAGAGAAAACCCAAAGTCACTGTCTCAAGTCTAGAGGGATCCTGATGTCACTGGAGCAACACGAAAGGTCTCTGTGGACCACAAATCAACTCGAGATGAGAGCTTAGTCCCTGGCTTTGACTCAAGAGGAATACCAACTTTCCACAAGCACCTCAAGAGGAGGCTTCTCTCAGCTACAGGTATATGAGAGGGACCCTGAGTTTGTGGCCTCATGTGGAATGGACACCGAGATGCTGTGACTCGAAGTAAGGCCGGATATCCCTGCAGTGAATTGAATGCAGGCTTGTCTTCCATTTCCCAAGGCGAAGGGATGTCTGAATCCCCTGTGGAGACCACAGAGAAGACCTAGTTCTGCACCTCATCGCGACCGGAGGCCTCACATCCTTTGAAAACTCGAGAGGTCCGCGGAGATCAATGCTTCCAAAGGAGACGATGCCTGACTCCTCTTGAAAATGGATAGGTGTCCCAGGATCCCTGTGGCACGTCGAATGGGACCCTGGGTCTCCCGCCTCACGTGGAGACGCGTCCCAATTGCCATGCCAAGACTCGAGGAGAATCCCGAGGTGTCCCTCGCACCTAGGCAGGAGTCCTGACGTCGCTGAACAAACACGTGTCTGGAAGGGCCCTCCCCGTCGTAACTCGAGAATATACCCCAGGTTCCGGCCGCAACTCGAGAAAAACCATGAGTCTTCCCCGTCGCTGCGAGATGAGGCCCGATTCCCCTGCACTGCGTGCAGAGCAATTCCGTGTTCCACATCAAACGTGAAAGGAGCCTTGATTTCCTTAATGGCATTCCAGAGAAAACCCAAGATCACTGCCTCAAGTCTAGAGGGATCCTGAGGTCACTGTAGCAACACGAAAGGGCTCCCTGGACCCCAAATCAACTCGAGATGAGAGCTTAGTGTCTGGCTTCGACTCAAGAGGAATACCAACTTTCCACAAGCACTTCAAGAGGAGGCTTCTCTCAGCTACAGGTATGTGAGAGGGACCATGAGTTTGTGGCCTCAAGTGGAATGGACACCGAGATGCTCTGACTTGAAGTAAGGCCGGATATCCCTGCAGTGAATTGAATGCAGGCTCGTCTTGCATCTCCCAAGACGAAGGGATGTCTGAATCCCCTGTGGAGACGACAGAGAAAGACCTAGTCCTCCGCCTCATCGCGACCATAGGCCTCACATCCTTTGAAAACTCGAGAGGTCTGCGGAGATCAATGCTTCCAAAGGAGACGATGCCTGACTCCTCTTGAAAATGGATAGGAGTCCCAGGATCCCTGTGGCACGTGGAAAGGGACGCTGGGTCTCCCGCCTCACGTGGAGACGCGTCCCAATTGCCATGCCAAGACTCGAGGAGAATCCCGAGGTGTCCCTCCCACCTAGGCAGGATTCCTGACGTCGCTGAACAAACACGTGTCTGGAAGGGCCCTCCCCGTCGTAACTCGAGAATATACCACAGGTTCGGGTCGCAACTCGAGAAAAACCATGAGCCTTCCCCCTAGCCGCGAGTTGAGGCCCGATTTACCTGCACTGCATGCAGAGCAATTCCGTGTTCCACATCAAACGTGAAAGGAGCCTTGATTTCCTTGATGGCACTCCAGAGAAAACCCAAGATCACTGTCTCAAGTCTAGAGGGATCCTGAGGTCACTGGAGCAATACGAAAGGGCTCCGTGGACCCCAAATCAACTCGAGATGAGAGCTTAGCCCATGGCTTCTACTCTTGAGGAATACCAACTTTCCACAAGCACCTCAAGAGGAGGCTTCTCTAAGCTACAGGTATGTCAGAGGGACCCTGAGTTTGTGGCCTCAAGTAGAATGGACACCGAGATGCTCTGACTCAAAGTAAGGCCGGATATCCCTGCAGTGAATTGAATGCAGGCTCGTCTTGCATCTCCCAAGACGAAGGGATGTCTGAATCCCATGTGGAGACCACAGAGAAAGACCTAGTTCTCCTTCTCATCGCGACCGGAGGCGTCACATCCTTTGTAAACTCGAGAGGTCGCCGAAGATCAATGCTTCCAAAGGAGACGATGCCTGACTACTCTTGAAAATGGATAGGAGTCCCAGGATCACTGTGGCACGTGGAAAGGGACACTGGGTCCCCCGCCTCAAGTGGAGACGCGTCCCAATTGCCATGCCAAGACGCGAGGAGAATCCCGAGGTGTCCCTCGCATTTAGGCAGGAGTCCTGACGTCGCTGAACAAACACGTGTCTGGAAGGGCCCTCCCCGTCGTAACTCGAGAATATACCCCAGGTTCCGGCCGCAACTCGAGAAAAACCATGAGACTTCCCCTTCGCCGCGAGATGAGGCCAGATTCCCCTGCACTGCGTGCAGAGCAATTCCGTGTTCCACATCAAACATGAAAGGAGCCTTGATTTCCTTGATGGCACTCCAGAAAAACCCAAGATCACTGTCTCAAGTCTAGAGGGATCCTGAGGTCACTGGAGCAACACGAAAGGGCTCCGTGGACCCCAAATCAACTCGAGATGAGAGCTTAGTGTCTGGCTTCGACTCAAGAGGATTACCAACATTCCACAAGCACCTCAAGAGGAGGCTTCTCTCAGCTACAGGTATGTGAGAGGGACCCTGAGTTTGTGGCCTCAAGTGGAATGGACACCGAGATGCTCTGACTCGAAGTAAGGCCGGATATCCCTGCAGTGAATTGAATGCAGGCTCGACTTGCATCTCCCAAGACAAAGGGATGTCTGAATCCCCTGTGGAGACCACAGAGAAAGACCTATTTCTCCGCCTCATCTCGACCGGAGGCCTCACATCATTTGAAAACTGGAGAGGTCCGCCGAGATCAATGCTTCCAAAGGAGACGATGCCTGACTCCTCTTGAAAATGGATAGGAATCCCAGGATTCCTGTGGCACGTGGAAAGGGACACTGGGTCTCCCGCCTCACGTGGAGACGCGTCCCAATTGCCATGCCAAGACTCGAGGAGAATCCCGAGGTGTCCCTCGCACCTAGGCCCGAGTCCTGACGTCGCTGAACAAACACGTGTCTGGAAGGGCCCTCCCCGTCGTAACTCGAGAATATATCCCAGGGTCCGTCCGCAACTCAAGAAAAACCATGAGACTTCCCATTCGCCCCGAGATGAGGCCCGATTCCCTTGCAGTGCATGCAGAGCAATTCCGTGTTCCACATCAAATGTGAACGGAGCCTTGATTTCTTTGATGGCACTCCAGAGAAAACCCAAGATATATGTCTCAAGTCTAGAGCGATCCTGAGGTAACTGGAGCAACACGAAAATGCTCCGTGGACCCTAAATCAACTCGAGATGAGAGCTTAGTCCCTGGCATCGACTCAAGAGGAATACCAACTTTCCACAAGCACCACAAGAGGAGTCTTCTCTCAGCTACTGTTATGTGAGAGGGACCCTGAGTTTGTGGCCTCAAGTGGAATGGACACCGAGATGCTCTGACTCGAAGTAAGTCCGGATATCCCTGCAGTGAATTGAATGAAGGCTTGTCTTGCAACTCGCAAGACGAAGGGATGTCTGAATCACCTGTGGAGACCACAGAGAAAGACCTAGTTCTCCGCCTCATCGCGACCGGAGGCCTCACATCTTCTGAAAACTCGAGAGGTCCGCAGATATCAATGCTTCCAAAGGAGAAGATGCCTGACTCCTCTTGAAAATGGATAGGAGTCCCAGGAGGCCTGTGGCATGTGGAAAGGGACCCTGGGTCTCCCGCCTCACGTGGAGACGCGTCCCAATTGCCATGTCAAGACTCGAGGAGAAGCCCGAGGTGTCCCTTGCACCTAGGTAGGAGTCCTGTTGTCGCTGAACAAACACGTGTCTGGAAGGGCCCTCCCTGTCGTAACTCGAGAATATACCCCAGGTTCCGGCCGCAACTCGAGAAAAACCATGAGACTTCCCCCTCGCCGCGAGATGAGAGCCGATTCCCCTGCACTGCGTGCAGAGCAATTCCGTGTTCCACATCAAACGTGAAAGGATCCTTGATTAACTTGATGGCACTCCAGAGAAAACCCAAGATCACTGTTTCATGTCTAGAGGGATCCTGAGGTCACTGGAGCAACACGAAAGGGCTCCGTGGATCCCAAATCAAATCGAGATGAGAGCTTAGTCCCGGGATTCGACTCAAGAGGAATACCAACTTTCCACAAGCACCTCAAGAGGAGGCTTCTCTCAGCTACAGGTATGTGAGAGGGACTCTGAGTTTGTGGCCTCAAGTGGAATGGACACCGAGATGCTCTGACTTGAAGTAAGGCCGGATATCCCTGCAGTGAATTGAATGCAGGCTCGTCTTGCATCTCCCAAGAGGAAGGGATGTCTGAATCCCCTGTGGAGACGACAGAGAAAGACCAGTCCTCCACCTCATCGCGATCGCAGGCCTCACATCCTTTGAAACCTCGAGAGGTCCGCGGAGATCAATGCTTCCAAAGGAGACGATGCCTGACTCCTCGTGAAAATGGATAGGAGTCCCAGCATCCCTGTGGCAATTGGAAAGGGACCCTGGGTCTCCCGCCTCACGTGGAGACGCGTCCCAATTGCCATGCCAAGACTCGAGGAGAATCCTGAGTTGTCCCTAGCACCTAGGCAGGAGTCCTGACGTCGCTGCACAAACACGTGTCAGGAAGGGCCCTCCCCGTCGTAACTCGAGAATATACCACAGGTTCCGGCCGCAACTCGAGAAAAACCATGAGACTTACCCCTCACCGCGATATAAGGCACGATTCCCCTGCACTGTGTGCAGATTAATTCCGTGTTCCACATCAAACGTGAAAGGAGACTTGATTTCCTTGATGGCACTCCAGAGAAAACCCAAGATCACTGTCTCAAGTCTAGAGGGATCCTGAGGTCACTGGAGCAACACGAAAGGTCTCTGTGGACCACAAATCAACTCGAGATGAGAGCTTAGTCCCTGGCTTTGACTCAAGAGGAATACCAACTTTCCACAAGCACCTCAAGAGGAGGTTTCTCTCAGCTACAGGTATATGAGAGGGACCCTGAGTTTGTGGCCTCATGTGGAATGGACACCGAGATGCTGTGACTCGAAGTAAGGCCGGATATCCCTGCAGTGAATTGAATGCAGGCTTGTCTTCCATCTCCCAAGGCGAAGGGATGTCTGAATCCCCTGTGGAGACCACAGAGAAGACCTAGTTCTGCACCTCATCGCGACCGGAGGCCTCACATCCTTTGAAAACTCGAGAGGTCCGCGGAGATCAATGCTTCCAAAGGAGACGATGCCTGACTCCTCTTGAAAATGGATAGGTGTCCCAGGATCCCTGTGGCACGTCGAATGGGACCCTGGGTCTCCCGCCTCACGTGGAGACGCGTCCCAATTGCCATTCCAAGACTCGAGGAGAATCCCGAGGTGTCCCTCGCACCTAGGCAGGAGTCCTGACGTCGCTGAACAAACACGTGTCTGGAAGGGCCCTCCCCGTCGTAACTCGAGAATATACCCCAGGTTCCGGCCGCAACTCGAGAAAAACCATGAGTCTTCCCCCTCGCTGCGAGATGAGGCCCGATTCCCCTGCACTGCGTGCAGAGCAATTCCGTGTTCCACATCAAACGTGAAAGGAGCCTTGATTTCCTTAATGGCACTCCAGAGAAAACCCAAGATCACTGCCTCAAGTCTAGAGGGATCCTGAGGTCACTGTAGCAACACGAAAGGGCTCCCTGGACCCCAA
This sequence comes from Dama dama, assembly GCF_033118175.1. Classification (NCBI taxonomy): domain Eukaryota; kingdom Metazoa; phylum Chordata; class Mammalia; order Artiodactyla; family Cervidae; genus Dama; species Dama dama. The sequence goes on from NW_026870888.1 coordinate 161,128, forward strand.
ATAAACTCGAGATGCGAGCTTCGTCCCTGGCTTCGACTCAAGAGGAATACCCACTTTCCACAAGCACCTCAAGAGGAGGCTTCTCTCAGCTACAGGTATGTGAGAGGGACCCTGAGTTTGTGGCCTCAAGTGGAATGGACACCGAGATGCTCTGACTCGAAGTAAGGCCGGATATCCCTGCAGTGAATTGAATGCAGGCTCGACTTGCATCTCCCAAGCCAAAGGGATGTCTGAATCCCCTGTGGAGACCACAGAGAAAGACCTATTTCTCCGCCTCATCGCGACCGGAGGCCTCACATCATTTGAAAACTGGAGAGGTCCGCCGAGATCAATGCTTCCAAAGGAGACAATGCCTGACTCCTCTTGAAAATGGATAGGAATCCCAGGATCCCTGTGGCACGTGGAAAGGGACACTGGGTCTCCCGCCTCACGTGGAGTCGCGTCCCAATTGCCATGCCAAGACTCGAGGAGAATCCCGAGGTGTCCCTCGCACCTAGGCCCGAGTCCTGACGTCGCTGAACAAACACGTGTCTGGAAGGGCCCTCCCCGTCGTAACTCGAGAATATATCCCAGGGTCCGTCCGCAACTCAAGAAAAACCATGAGACTTCCCATTCGCCCCGAGATGAGGCCCGATTCCCTTGCACTGCGTGCAGAGCAATTCCGTGTTCCACATCAAATGTGAACGGAGCCTTGATTTCCTTGATGGCACTCCAGAGAAAACCCAAGATCACTGTCTCAAGTCTAGAGCGATCCTGAGGTAACTGGAGCAACACGAAAGGGCTCCGTGGACCCTAAATCAACTCGAGATGAGAGCTTAGTCCCTGGCATCGACTCAAGAGGAATACCAACTTTCCACAAGCACCACAAGAGGAGTCTTCTCTCAGCTACTGTTATGTGAGAGGGACCCTGAGTTTGTGGCCTCAAGTGGAATGGACACCGAGATGCTCTGACTCGAAGTAAGTCCGGATATCCCTGCAGTGAATTGAATGAAGGCTTGTCTTGCAACTCGCAAGACGAAGGGATGTCTGAATCACCTGTGGAGACCACAGAGAAAGACCTAGTTCTCCGCCTCATCGCGACCGGAGGCCTCACATCTTCTGAAAACTCGAGAGGTCCGCAGATATCAATGCTTCCAAAGGAGAAGATGCCTGACTCCTCTTGAAAATGGATAGGAGTCCCAGGAGGCCTGTGGCATGTGGAAAGGGACCCTGGGTCTCCCGCCTCACGTGGAGACGCGTCCCAATTGCCATGTCAAGACTCGAGGAGAAGCCCGAGGTGTCCCTTGCACCTAGGCAGGAGTCCTGTTGTCGCTGAACAAACACGTGTCTGGAAGGGCCCTCCCTGTCGTAACTCGAGAATATACCCCAGGTTCCGGCCGCAACTCGAGAAAAACCATGAGACTTCCCCCTCGCCGCGAGATGAGAGCCGATTCCCCTGCACTGCGTGCAGAGCAATTCCGTGTTCCACATCAAACGTGAAAGGAGGCTTGATTTCCTTGATGGCACTCCAGAGAAAACCCAAGATCACTGTTTCATGTCTAGAGGGTTCCTGAGGTCACTGGAGCAACACGAAAGGGCTCCGTGGACCACAAATCAAATCGAGATGAGAGCTTAGTCCCGGGATTCGACTCAAGAGGAATACCAACTTTCCACAAGCACCTCAAGAGGAGGCTTCTCTCAGCTACAGGTATGTGAGAGGGCCCAGGAGTTTGTGATCTCAAGTGGAATGGACACCGAGATGCTCTGACTCGAAGTAAGACCGGATATCCCTGAAGTGAATTGAATGCAGGCTCGTCTTGCATCTCCCAAGACGAAGGGATGTCTGAATCCCCTGTGGAGACCACAGAGAAAGTCCTAGTCCTCCGCCTCATCGCGACCGGAGGGCTCACATCCTTTGAAAACTCGAGAGGTCTGCGGAGATCAATGCTTCCAAAGGAGACGATGCCTGACTCCTCTTGAAAATGGATAGGAGTCCCAGGATCCCTGTGGCACGAGGGAAGGGACACTGGGTTTCCCGCCTCACGTGGAGACGCGTCCCAATTGCCATGCCAAGACTCGAGGAGAATCCCGAGGTGTCCCTCGCACCTAGGCAGGAGTCCTGACGTCGCTGAACAAACACGTGTCCGGAAGGGCCCTCCCCGTTGTAACTCGAGAATATACCCCAGGTTCCGGCCGCAACTCGAGAAAAACCATGAGACTTACCCCTCGCCGACACATGAGACCCGTTTCCCCTGCACTGCGTGCAGAGCAATTCCGTGTTACACATCAAACGTGAAAGGAGCCTTAGTTTCCTTGATGGCACTCCAGAGAAAACCCAAGATAACTGTCTCAAGTCTAGAGGGTTCCTGAGGTCACTAGAGCAACACGAAAGGGCTCCGTGGACCCCAAATCAACTCGAGATGAGAGCTTAGTCCCTGGCATCGACTCAAGAGGTATACCAACTTTCCACAAGCACCTCAAGAGGAGGCTTCTCTCAGCTACAGGTATGTGAGAGTGACCCTGAGTTTGTGGCCTCAAGTGGAATGGACACCGAGATGCTCTGACTCGAAGTAAGGCCGGATATCCCTGCAGTGAATTGAATGCAGGCTCGTCTTGCCTCTCCCAAGGTGAAGGGTTGTCTGAATCCCCTGTGGAGACCACAGAGAAAGACCTAGTCCTCCTCCTCAACGCGAACGGAGGCCTCACATCCTTTGAAAACTCGAGAGGTCCGCGGAGTTCAATGCTTCCAAAGGAGACGATGCCTGACTCCTCTTGAAAATGGATAGGAGTCCCAAGATCCCTGTGGCACGTCGAAAGGGACCCTGGGTCTCCCGCCTCACGTGGAGACGCGTCCCAATTGCCATGCCAAGACTCGAGGAGAATCCCGAGGTGTCCCTCGCATCTAGGCAGGAGTCCTGACGTCGCTGAACAAACACGTGTCTGGAAGGGCCCTCCCCGTCGTAACTCGAGAATATACCCCAGGTTCCGGCCGCAACTCGAGAAAAACCATGAGTCTTCCCCGTCGCTGTGCGATGAGGCCCGATTCCCCTGCACTGCGTGAAGAGCAATTCCGTGTTCCACATCAAACGTGAAAGGAGCCTTGATTTCCTTGATGGCACTCCAGAGAAAACCCAAGATCACTGCCTCAAGTCTAGAGGGATCCTGAGGTCACTGTAGCAACACGAAAGGGCTCCCTGGACCCCAAATCAACTCGAGATGAGAGCTTAGTGTCTGGCTTCGACTCAAGAGGAATACCAACTTTCCACAAGCACTTCAAGAGGAGGCTTCTCTCAGCTACAGGTATGTGAGAGTGACCCTGAGTTTGTGGCCTCAAGTGGAATGGACACCGAGATGCTCTGACTTGAAGTAAGGCCGGATATCCCTGCAGTGAATTGAATGCAGGCTCGTCTTGCATCTCCCAAGACGAAGGGATGTCTGAATCCCCTGTGGAGACGACAGAGAAAGACCTAGTCCTCCGCCTCATCGAGACCATAGGCCTCACATCCTTTGAAAACTCGAGAGGTCTGCGGAGATCAATGCTTCCAAAGGAGACGATGCCTGACTCCTCTTGAAAGTGGATAGGAGTCCCAGGATCCCTGTGGCACGTGGAAAGGGACCCAGGGTCTCCCGCCTCACGTGGAGACGCGTCCCAATTGCCATGCCAAGACTCGAGGAGAATCCCGAGGTGTCCCTCCCACCTAGGCAGGATTCCTGACGTCGCTGAACAAACACGTGTCTGGAAGGGCCCTCCCCGTCGTAACTCGAGAATATACCCCAGGTTCGGGTCGCAACTCGAGAAAAACCATGAGCCTTCCCCCTAGCCGCGAGTTGAGGCCCGATTTACCTGCACTGCATGCAGAGCAATTCCGTGTTCCACATCAAACGTGAAAGGAGCCTTGATTTCCTTGATGGCACTCCAGAGAAAACCCAAGATCACTGTCTCAAGTCTAGAGGGATCCTGAGGTCACTGGAGCAATACGAAAGGGCTCCGTGGACCCCAAATCAACTCGAGATGAGAGCTTAGCCCATGGCTTCTACTCTAGAGGAATACCAACTTTCCACAAGCACCTCAAGAGGAGGCTTCTCTAAGCTACAGGTATGTGAGAGGGACCCTGAGTTTGTGGCCTCAAGTGGAATGGACACCGAGATGCTCTGACTCGAAGTAAGGCCGGATATCCCTGCAGTGAATTGAATGCAGGCTCGTCTTGCATCTCCCAAGACGAAGGGATGTCTGAATCCCCTGTGGAGACCACAGAGAAAGACCTAGTTCTCCTTCTCAACGCGACCGGAGGCCTCACATCCTTTGAAAACTCGAGAGGTCCGCGAAGATCAATGCTTCCAAAGGAGACGATGCCTGACTCCTCTTGAAAATGGATAGGAGTCCCAGGATCCCTGTGGCACGTGGAAAGGGACACTGGGTCCCCCGCCTCAAGTGGAGACGCGTCCCAATTGCCATGCCAAGACTCGAGGAGAATCCCGAGGTGTCCCTCGCACCTATGCAGGAGTCCTGACGTCGCTGAACAAACACGTGTCTGGAAGGGCCCTCCCCGTCGTAACTCGAGAATATACCCCAGGTTCCGGCCGCAACTCGAGAAAAACCATGAGACTTCCACTTCGCCCCGAGATGAGGCCAGATTCCCCTGCACTGCGTGCAGAGCAATTCCGTGTTCCACATCAAACATGAAAGGAGCCTTGATTTCCTTGATGGCACTCCAGAGAAAACCCAAGATCACTGTCTCAAGTCTAGAGGGATTCTGAGGTCACTGGAGCAACACGAAAGGGCTCCGTGGACCCCAAATCAACTCGAGATGAGAGCTTAGTGTCTGGCTTCGACTCAAGAGGATTACCAACATTCCACAAGCACCTCAAGAGGAGGCTTCTCTCAGCTACAGGTATGTGAGAGGGACCCTGAGTTTGTGGCCTCAAGTGGAATGGACACCGAGATGCTCTGACTCGAAGTAAGGCCGGATATCCCTGCAGTGAATTGAATGCAGGCTCGACTTGCATCTCCCAAGACGAAGGGATGTCTGAATCCCCTGTGGAGACCACAGAGAAAGACCTAGTTCTCCGCCTCATCGCGACCGGAGGCCTCACATCCTTTGAAAATTCGAGAGGTCCCCGAAGATCAATGCTTCCAAAGGAGACGATGCCTGACTCCTCTTGAAAATGGATAGGAGTCCCAGGATCCCTGTGGCACGTGGAAAGGGACACTGGTTCCCCTTGCCTCAAGTAGAGACGCGTCCCAATTGCCATGCCAAGACTCGAGGAGAATCCCGAGGTGTCCCTCGCACCTAGGCAGGAATCCTGACGTCTCTGAACAAACACGTGTCTGGAAGGGCCCTCCCCGTCCTAACTCGAGAATATACCCCAGGTTCCGGCCGCAACTCGAGAAAAACCATGAGACTTCCCCTTCGCCGCGAGATGAGGCCAGATTCCCCTGCACTGCGTGCAGAGCAATTCCGTGTTCCACATCAAACATGAAAGGAGCCTTGATTTCCTTGATGGCACTACAGAGAAAACCCAAGATCACTGTCTCAAGTCTAGAGGGATCCTGAGGTCACTGGAGCAACACGAAAGGGCTCCGTGGACCCCAAATCAACTCGAGATGAGAGCTTAGTGTCTGGCTTCGACTCAAGAGGATTACCAACATTCCACAAGCACCTCGAGAGGAGGCTTCTCTCAGCTACAGGTATGTGAGAGGGACCCTGAGTTTGTGGCCTCAAGTGGAATGGACACCGAGATGCTCTGACTCGAAGTAAGGCCGGATATCCCTGCAGTGAATTGAATGCAGGCTCGACTTGCATCTCCCAAAACGAAGGGATGTCTGAATCCCCTGTGGAGACCACAGAGAAAGACCTATTTCTCCGCCTCATCGTGACCGGAGGCCTCACATCCTTTGAAAACTGGAGAGGTCCGCCGAGATCAATGCTTCCAAAGGAGAAGATGCCTGACTCCTCTTTAAAATGGATAGGAGTCCCAGGAGGCCTGTGGCACGTGGAAAGGGACCCTGGGTCTCCCGCCTCACGTGGAGACGCGTCCCAATTGCCATGTCAAGACTCGAGGAGAAGCCCGAGGTGTCCCTTGCACCTAGGCAGGAGTCCTGTTGTCGCTGAACAAACACGTGTCTGGAAGGGCCCTCCCTGTCGTAACTCGAGAATATACCCCAGGTTCCGGCCGCAACTCGAGAAAAACCATGAGACTTCCCCCTCGCTGCGAGATGAGAGCCGATTCCCCTGCACTGCATGCAGAGCAATTCCGTGTTCCACATCAAACGTGAAAGGAGCCTTGATTAACTTGATGGCACTCCAGAGAAAACCCAAGATCACTGTTTCATGTCTAGAGGGATCCTGAGGTCACTGGAGCAACACGAAAGGGCTCCGTGGATCCCAAATCAAATCGAGATGAGAGCTTAGTCCCGGGATTCGACTCAAGAGGAATACCAACTTTCCACAAGCACCTCAAGAGGAGGCTTCTCTCAGCTACAGGTATGTGAGAGGGACTCTGAGTTTGTGGCCTCAAGTGGAATGGACACCGAGATGCTCTGACTTGAAGTAAGGCCGGATATCCCTGCAGTGAATTGAATGCAGGCTCGTCTTGCATCTCCCAAGAGGAAGGGATGTCTGAATCCCCTATGGAGACGACAGAGAAAGACCAGTCCTCCACCTCATCGAGACCGCAGGCCTCACATCCTTTGAAACCTCGAGAGGTCCGCGGAGATCAATGCTTCCAAAGGAGACGATGCCTGACTCCTCGTGAAAATGGATAGGAGTCCCAGCATCCATGTGGCAATTGGAAAGGGACCCTGGGTCTCCCGCCTCACGTGGAGACGCGTCCCAATTGCCATGCCAAGACTCGAGGAGAATCCCGAGTTGTCCCTAGCACCTAGGCAGGAGTCCTGACGTCGCTGCACAAACACGTGTCAGGAAGGGCCCTCCCCGTCGTAACTCGAGAATATACCCCAGGTTCCGGCCGCAACTCGAGAAAAACCATGAGACTTACCCCTCACCGCGAGATAAGGCCCGATTCCCCTGCACTATGTGCAGATCAATTCCGTGTTCCACATCAAACGTGAAAGGAGCCTTGATTTCCTTGATGGCACTCCAGAGAAAACCCAAGATCACTGCCTCAAGTCTAGAGGGATCCTGAGGTCACTGTAGCAACACGAAAGGGCTCCCTGGACCCCAAATCATCTCGAGATGAGAGCTTAGTGTCTGGCTTCGACTCAAGAGGAATACCAACTTTCCACAAGCACTTCAAGAGGAGGCTTCTCTCAGCTACAGGTATGTGAGAGGGACCATGAGTTTGTGGCCTCAAGTGGAATGGACACCGAGATGCTCTGACTTGAAGTAAGGCCGGATATCCCTGCAGTGAATTGAATGCAGGCTCGTCTTGCATCTCCCAAGACGAAGGGATGTCTGAATCCCCTGTGGAGACCACAGAGAAAGACCTAGTCCTCCGCCTCATCGCGACCATAGGCCTCACATCCTTTGAAAACTCGAGAGGTCTGCGGAGATCAATGCTTCCAAAGGAGACGATGCCTGACTCCTCTTGAAAATGGATAGGAGTCCCAGGATCCCTGTGGCACGTGGAAAGGGACCCTGGGTCTCCCGCCTCACGTGGAGACGCGTCCCAATTGCCATGACAAGACTCGAGGAGAATCCCGAGGTGTCCCTCCCACCTAGGCAGGATTCCTGACGTCGCTGAACAAACACGTGTCTGGAAGGGCCCTCCCCGTCGTAACTCGAGAATATACCACAGGTTCGGGTCGCAACTCGAGAAAAACCATGAGCCTTCCCCCTAGCCGCGAGTTGAGGCCCGATTTACCTGCACTGCATGCAGAGCAATTCCGTGTTCCACATCAAACGTGAAAGGAGCATTGATTTCCTTGATGGCACTCCAGAGAAAACCCAAGATCACTGTCTCAAGTCTAGAGGGATCCTGAGGTCACTGGAGCAATACGAAAGGGCTCCGTGGACCCCAAATCAACTCGAGATGAGAGCTTAGCCCATGGCTTCTACTCTTGAGGAATACCAACTTTCCACAAGCACCTCAAGAGGAGGCTTCTCTAAGCTACATGTATGTCAGAGGGACCCTGAGTTTGTGGCCTCAAGTAGAATGGACACCGAGATGCTCTGACTCGAAGTAAGGCCGGATATCCCTGCAGTGAATTGAATGCAGGCTCGTCTTGCATCTCCCAAGACGAAGGGATGTCTGAATCCCCTGTGGAGACCACAGAGAAAGACCTAGTTCTCCTTCTCAACGCGACCGGAGGCCTCACATCCTTTGAAAACTCGAGAGGTCCCCAAAGATCAATGCTTCCAAAGGAGACGATGCCTGACTCCTCTTGAAAATGGATAGGAGTCCCAGGATCCCTGTGGCACGTGGAAAGGGACACTGGGTCCCCCGCCTCAAGTGGAGACGCGTCCCAATTGCCATGCCAAGACTCGAGGAGAATCCCGAGGTGTCCCTCGCACCTAGGCAGGAGTCCTGACGTCGCTGAACAAACACGTGTCTGGAAGGGCCCTCCCCGTCCTAACTCGAGAATATACCCCAGGTTCCGGCCGCAACTCGAGAAAAACCATGAGACTTCCCCTTCGCCGCGAGATGAGGCCAGATTCCCCTGCACTGCGTGCAGAGCAATTCCGTGTTCCACATCAAACATGAAAGGAGCCTTGATTTCCTTGATGGCACTCCAGAGAAAACCCAAGATCACTGTCTCAAGTCTAGAGGGATCCTGAGGTCACTGGAGCAACACGAAAGGGCTCCGTGGACCCCAAATCAACTCGAGATGAGAGCTTAGTGTCTGGCTTCGACTCAAGAGGATTACCAACATTCCACAAGCACCTCAAGAGGAGGCTTCTCTCAGCTACAGGTATGTGAGAGGGACTCTGAGTTTGTGGCCTCAAGTGGAATGGACACCGAGATGCTCTGACTTGAAGTAAGGCCGGATATCCCTGCAGTGAATTGAATGCAGGCTCGTCTTGCATCTCCCAAGAGGAAGGGATGTCTGAATCCCCTGTGGAGACGACAGAGAAAGACCAGTCCTCCACCTCATCGCGACCGCAGGCCTCACATCCTTTGAAACCTCGAGAGGTCCGCGGAGATCAATGCTTCCAAAGGAGACGATGCCTGACTCCTCGTGAAAATGGATAGGAGTCCCAGCATCCCTGTGGCAATTGGAAAGGGACCCTGGGTCTCCCGCCTCACGTGGAGACGCGTCCCAATTGCCATGCCAAGACTCGAGGAGAATCCCGAGTTGTCCCTAGCACCTAGGCAGGAGTCCTGACGTCGCTGCACAAACACGTGTCAGGAAGGGCCCTCCACGTCGTAACTCGAGAATATACCCCAGGTTCCGGCCGCAACTCGAGAAAAACCATGAGACTTACCCCTCACCGCGAGATAAGGCCCCATTCCCCTGCACTGTGTGCAGATCAATTCCATGTTCCACATCAAACGTGAAAGGAGCCTTGATTTCCTTGATGGCACTCCAGAGAAAACCCAAGATCACTGCCTCAAGTCTAGAGGGATCCTGAGGTCACTGTAGCAACACGAAAGGGCTCCCTGGACCCCAAATCATCTCGAGATGAGAGCTTAGTGTCTGGCTTCGACTCAAGAGGAATACCAACTTTCCACAAGCACTTCAAGAGGAGGCTTCTCTCAGCTACAGGTATGTGAGAGGGACCATGAGTTTGTGGCCTCAAGTGGAATGGACACCGAGATGCTCTGACTTGAAGTAAGGCCGGATATCCCTGCAGTGAATTGAATGCAGGCTCGTCTTGCATCTCCCAAGACGAAGGGATGTCTGAATCCCCTGTGGAGACCACAGAGAAAGACCTAGTCCTCCGCCTCATCGCGACCATAGGCCTCACATCCTTTGAAAACTCGAGAGGTCTGCGGAGATCAATGCTTCCAAAGGAGACGATGCCTGACTCCTCTTGAAAATGGATAGGAGTCCCAGGATCCCTGTGGCACGTGGAAAGGGACCCTGGGTCTCCCGCCTCACGTGGAGACGCGTCCCAATTGCCATGACAAGACTCGAGGAGAATCCCGAGGTGTCCCTCCCACCTAGGCAGGATTCCTGACGTCGCTGAACAAACACGTGTCTGGAAGGGCCCTCCCCGTCGTAACTCGAGAATATACCACAGGTTCGGGTCGCAACTCGAGAAAAACCATGAGCCTTCCCCCTAGCCGCGAGTTGAGGCCCGATTTACCTGCACTGCATGCAGAGCAATTCCGTGTTCCACATCAAACGTGAAAGGAGCATTGATTTCCTTGATGGCACTCCAGAGAAAACCCAAGATCACTGTCTCAAGTCTAGAGGGATCCTGAGGTCACTGGAGCAATACGAAAGGGCTCCGTGGACCCCAAATCAACTCGAGATGAGAGCTTAGCCCATGGCTTCTACTCTTGAGGAATACCAACTTTCCACAAGCACCTCAAGAGGAGGCTTCTCTAAGCTACAGGTATGTCAGAGGGACCCTGAGTTTGTGGCCTCAAGTAGAATGGACACCGAGATGCTCTGACTCGAAGTAAGGCCGGATATCCCTGCAGTGAATTGAATGCAGGCTCGTCTTGCATCTCCCAAGACGAAGGGATGTCTGAATCCCCTGTGGAGACCACAGAGAAAGACCTAGTTCTCCTTCTCAACGCGACCGGAGGCCTCACATCCTTTAAAAACTCGAGAGGTCCCCAAAGATCAATGCTTCCAAAGGAGACGATGCCTGACTCCTCTTGAAAATGGATAGGAGTCCCAGGATCCCTGTGGCACGTGGAAAGGGACACTGGGTCCCCCACCTCCAGTGGAGACGCGTCCCAATTGCCATGCCAAGACTCGAGGAGAATCCCGAGGTGTCCCTCGCACCTAGGCAGGAGTCCTGTTGTCGCTGAACAAACACGTGTCTGGAAGGGCCCTCCCCGTCGTAACTCGAGAATATAGCCCAGGTTCCGGCCGCAACTCGAGAAAAACCATGAGACTTCCCCTTCGCCGCGAGATGAGGCCAGATTCCCCTGCACTGCGTGCAGAGCAATTCCGTGTTCCACATCAAACATGAAAGGAGCCTTGATTTCCTTGATGGCACTCCAGAGAAAACCCAAGATCACTGTCTCAAGTCTAGAGGGATCCTGAGGTCACTGGAGCAACACGAAAGGGCTCCGTGGACCCCAAATCAACTCGAGATGAGAGCTTAGTGTCTGGCTTCGACTCAAGAGGATTACCAACATTCCACAAGCACCTCAAGAGGAGGCTTCTCTCAGCTACTGTTATGTGAGAGGGACCCTGAGTTTGTGGCCTCAAGTGGAATGGACACCGAGATGCTCTGACTCGAAGTAAGGCCGGATATCCCTGCAGTGAATTGAATGAAGGCTTGTCTTGCAACTCGCAAGACGAAGGGATGTCTGAATCACCTGTGGAGACCACAGAGAAAGACCTAGTTCTCCGCCTCATCGCGACCGGAGGCCTCACATCTTCTGAAAACTCGAGAGGTCCGCAGATATCAATGCTTCCAAAGGAGAAGATGCCTGACTCCTCTTTAAAATGGATAGGAGTCCCAGGAGGCCTGTGGCATGTGGAAAGGGACCCTGGGTCTCCCGCCTCACGTGGAGACGCGTCCCAATTGCCATGCCAAGACTCGAGGAGAATCCCGAGGTGTCCCTCCCACCTAGGCAGGATTCCTGACGTCGCTGAACAAACACGTGTCTGGAAGGGCCCTCCCCGTCGTAACTCGAGAATATACCACAGTTTCGGGTCGCAACTCGAGAAAAACCATGAGCCTTCCCCCTAGCCGCGAGTTGAGGCCCGATTTACCTCCACTGCATGCAGAGCAATTCCGTGTTCCACATCAAACGTGAAAGGAGCCTTGATTTCCTTGATGGCACTCCAGAGAAAACCCAAGATCACTGTCTCAAGTCTAGAGGGATCCTGAGGTCACTGGAGCAATACGAAAGGGCTCCGTGGACCCCAAATCAACTCGAGATGAGAGCTTAGCCCATGGCTTCTACTCTTGAGGAATACCAACTTTCCACAAGCACCTCAAGAGGAGGCTTCTCTAAGCTACAGGTATGTCAGAGGGACCCTGAGTTTGTGGCCTCAAGTAGAATGGACACCGAGATGCTCTGACTCAAAGTAAGGCCGGATATCCCTGCAGTGAATTGAATGCAGGCTCGTCTTGCATCTCCCAAGACGAAGGGATGTCTGAATCCCCTGTGGAGACCACAGAGAAAGACCTAGTTCTCCTTCTCATCGCGACCGGAGGCCTCACATCCTTTGTAAACTCGAGAGGTCCCCGAAGATCAATGCTTCCAAAGGAGACGATGCCTGACTCCTCTTGAGAATGGATAGGAGTCCCAGGATCCCTGTGGCACGTGGAAAGGGACACTGGGTCCCCCGCCTCAAGTGGAGACGCGTCCCAATTGCCATGTCAAGACTCGAGGAGAATCCCGAGGTGTCCCTCGCACCTAGGCAGGAGTCCTGACGTGGCTGAACAAACACGTGTCTGGAAGGGCCCTCCCCGTCGTAACTCGAGAATATACCCCAGGTTCCGGCCGCAACTCGAGAAAAACCATGAGACTTCCCCTTCGCCGCGAGATGAGGCCAGATTCCCCTGCACTGCGTGCAGAGCAATTCCGTGTTCCACATCAAACATGAAAGGAGCCTTGATTTCCTTGATGGCACTCCAGAAAAACCCAAGATCACTGTCTCAAGTCTAGAGGGATCCTGAGGTCACTGGAGCAACACGAAAGGGCTCCGTGGACCCCAAATCAACTCGAGATGAGAGCTTAGTGTCTGGCTTCGACTCAAGAGGATTACCAACATTCCACAAGCACCTCAAGAGGAGGCTTCTCTCAGCTACAGGTATGTGAGAGGGACCCTGAGTTTGTGGCCTCAAGTGGAATGGACACCGAGATGCTCTGACTCGAAGTAAGGCCGGATATCCCTGCAGTGAATTGAATGCAGGCTCGACTTGCATCTCCCAAGACAAAGGGATGTCTGAATCCCCTGTGGAGACCACAGAGAAAGACCTATTTCTCCACCTCATCTCGACCGGAGGCCTCACATCATTTGAAAACTGGAGAGGTCCGCCGAGATCAATGCTTCCAAAGGAGACGATGCCTGACTCCTCTTGAAAATGGATAGGAATCCCAGGATTCCTGTGGCACGTGGAAAGGGACACTGGGTCTCCCGCCTCACGTGGAGACGCGTCCCAATTGCCATGCCAAGACTCGAGGAGAATCCCGAGGTGTCCCTCGCACCTAGGCCCGAGTCCTGACGTCGCTGAACAAACACGTGTCTGGAAGGGCCCTCCCCGTCGTAACTCGAGAATATATCCCAGGGTCCGTCCGCAACTCAAGAAAAACCATGAGACTTCCCATTCGCCCCGAGATGAGGCCCGATTCCCTTGCAGTGCATGCAGAGCAATTCCGTGTTCCACATCAAATGTGAACGGAGCCTTGATTTCTTTGATGGCACTCCAGAGAAAACCCAAGATATATGTCTCAAGTCTAGAGCGATCCTGAGGTAACTGGAGCAACACGAAAATGCTCCGTGGACCCTAAATCAACTCGAGATGAGAGCTTAGTCCCTGGCATCGACTCAAGAGGAATACCAACTTTCCACAAGCACCACAAGAGGAGTCTTCTCTCAGCTACTGTTATGTGAGAGGGACCCTGAGTTTGTGGCCTCAAGTGGAATGGACACCGAGATGCTCTGACTCGAAGTAAGTCCGGATATCCCTGCAGGGAATTGAATGAAGGCTTGTCTTGCAACTCGCAAGACGAAGGGATGTCTGAATCACCTGTGGAGACCACAGAGAAAGACCTAGTTCTCCGCCTCATCGCGACCGGAGGCCTCACATCTTCTGAAAACTCGAGAGGTCCGCAGATATCAATGCTTCCAAAGGAGAAGATGCCTGACTCCTCTTGAAAATGGATAGGAGTCCCAGGAGGCCTGTGGCATGTGGAAAGGGACCCTGGGTCTCCCGCCTCACGTGGAGACGCGTCCCAATTGCCATGTCAAGACTCGAGGAGAAGCCCGAGGTGTCCCTTGCACCTAGGTAGGAGTCCTGTTGTCGCTGAACAAACACGTGTCTGGAAGGGCCCTCCCTGTCGTAACTCGAGAATATACCCCAGGTTCCGGCCGCAACTCGAGAAAAACCATGAGACTTCCCCCTCGCCGCGAGATGAGAGCCGATTCCCCTGCACTGCGTGCAGAGCAATTCCGTGTTCCACATCAAACGTGAAAGGATCCTTGATTAACTTGATGGCACTCCAGAGAAAACCCAAGATCACTGTTTCATGTCTAGAGGGATCCTGAGGTCACTGGAGCAACACGAAAGGGCTCCGTGGATCCCAAATCAAATCGAGATGAGAGCTTAGTCCCGGGATTCGACTCAAGAGGAATACCAACTTTCCACAAGCACCTCAAGAGGAGGCTTCTCTCAGCTACAGGTATGTGAGAGGGACTCTGAGTTTGTGGCCTCAAGTGGAATGGACACCGAGATGCTCTGACTTGAAGTAAGGCCGGATATCCCTGCAGTGAATTGAATGCAGGCTCGTCTTGCATCTCCCAAGAGGAAGGGATGTCTGAATCCCCTGTGGAGACGACAGAGAAAGACCAGTCCTCCACCTCATCGCGATCGCAGTCCTCACATCCTTTGAAACCTCGAGAGGTCCGCGGAGATCAATGCTTCCAAAGGAGACGATGCCTGACTCCTCGTGAAAATGGATAGGAGTCCCAGCATCCCTGTGGCAATTGGAAAGGGACCCTGGGTCTCCCGCCTCACGTGGAGACGCGTCCCAATTGCCATGCCAAGACTCGAGGAGAATCCTGAGTTGTCCCTAGCACCTAGGCAGGAGTCCTGACGTCGCTGCACAAACACGTGTCAGGAAGGGCCCTCCCCGTCGTAACTCGAGAATATACCCCAGGTTCCGGCCGCAACTCGAGAAAAACCATGAGACTTACCCCTCACCGCGAGATAAGGCCCGATTCCCCTGCACTGTGTGCAGATCAATTCCGTGTTCCACATCAAACGTGAAAGGAGACTTGATTAACTTGATGGCACTCCAGAGAAAACCCAAAGTCACTGTCTCAAGTCTAGAGGGATCCTGAGGTCACTGGAGCAACACGAAAGGTCTCTGTGGACCACAAATCAACTCGAGATGAGAGCTTAGTCCCTGGCTTTGACTCAAGAGGAATACCAACTTTCCACAAGCACCTCAAGAGGAGGCTTCTCTCAGCTACAGGTATATGAGAGGGACCCTGAGTTTGTGGCCTCATGTGGAATGGACACCGAGATGCTGTGACTCGAAGTAAGGCCGGATATCCCTGCAGTGAATTGAATGCAGGCTTGTCTTCCATCTCCCAAGGCGAAGGGATGTCTGAATCCCCTGTGGAGACCACAGAGAAGACCTAGTTCTGCACCTCATCGCGACCGGAGGCCTCACATCCTTTGAAAACTCGAGAGGTCCGCGGAGATCAATGCTTCCAAAGGAGACGATGCCTGACTCCTCTTGAAAATGGATAGGTGTCCCAGGATCCCTGTGGCACGTCGAATGGGACCCTGGGTCTCCCGCCTCACGTGGAGACGCGTCCCAATTGCCATGCCAAGACTCGAGGAGAATCCCGAGGTGTCCCTCGCACCTAGGCAGGAGTCCTGACGTCGCTGAACAAACACGTGTCTGGAAGGGCCCTCCCCGTCGTAACTCGAGAATATACCCCAGGTTCCGGCCGCAACTCGAGAAAAACCATGAGTCTTCCCCCTCGCTGCGAGATGAGGCCCGATTCCCCTGCACTGCGTGCAGAGCAATTCCGTGTTCCACATCAAACGTGAAAGGAGCCTTGATTTCCTTAATGGCACTCCAGAGAAAACCCAAGATCACTGCCTCAAGTCTAGAGGGATCCTGAGGTCACTGTAGCAACACGAAAGTGCTCCCTGGACCCCAAATAAACTCGAGATGCGAACTTCGTCCCTGGCTTCGACTCAAGAGGAATACCCACTTTCCACAAGCACCTCAAGAGGAGGCTTCTCTCAGCTACAGGTATGTGAGAGGGACCCTGAGTTTGTGGCCTCAAGTGGAATGGACACCGAGATGCTCTGACTCGAAGTAAGGCCGGATATCCCTGCAGTGAATTGAATGCAGGCTCGACTTGCATCTCCCAAGACAAAGGGATGTCTGAATCCCCTGTGGAGACCACAGAGAAAGACCTATTTCTCCGCCTCATCGCGACCGGAGGCCTCACATCATTTGAAAACTGGAGAGGTCCGCCGAGATCAATGCTTCCAAAGGAGACGATGCCTGACTCCTCTTGAAAATGGATAGGAATCCCAGGATCCCTGTGGCACGTGGAAAGGGACACTGGGTCTCCCGCCTCACGTGGAGTCGCGTCCCAATTGCCATGCCAAGACTCGAGGAGAATCCCGAGGTGTCCCTCGCACCTAGGCCCGAGTCCTGACGTCGCTGAACAAACACGTGTCTGGAAGGGCCCTCCCCGTCGTAACTCGAGAATATATCCCAGGGTCCGTCCGCAACTCAAGAAAAACCATGAGACTTCCCATTCGCCCCGAGATGAGGCCCGATTCCCTTGCACTGCGTGCAGAGCAATTCCGTGTTCCACATCAAATGTGAACGGAGCCTTGATTTCCTTGATGGCACTCCAGAGAAAACCCAAGATCACTGTCTCAAGTCTAGAGCGATCCTGAGGTAACTGGAGCAACACGAAAGGGCTCCGTGGACCCTAAATCAACTCGAGATGAGAGCTTAGTCCCTGGCATCGAGTCAAGAGGAATACCAACTTTCCACAAGCACCACAAGAGGAGTCTTCTCTCAGCTACTGTTATGTGAGAGGGACCCTGAGTTTGTGGCCTCAAGTGGAATGGACACCGAGATGCTCTGACTCGAAGTAAGTCCGGATATCCCTGCAGTGAATTGAATGAAGGCTTGTCTTGCAACTCGCAAGACGAAGGGATGTCTGAATCACCTGTGGAGACCACAGAGAAAGACCTAGTTCTCCGCCTCATCGCGACCGGATGCCTCACATCTTCTGAAAACTCGAGAGGTCCGCAGATATCAATGCTTCCAAAGGAGAAGATGCCTGACTCCTCTTGAAAATGGATAGGAGTCCCAGGAGGCCTGTGGCATGTGGAAAGGGACCCTGGGTCTCCCGCCTCACGTGGAGACGCGTCCCAATTGCCATGTCAAGACTCGAGGAGAAGCCCGAGGTGTCCCTTGCACCTAGGCAGGAGTCCTGTTGTCGCTGAACAAACACGTGTCTGGAAGGGCCCTCCCTGTCGTAACTCGAGAATATACCCCAGGTTCCGGCCGCAACTCGAGAAGAACCATGAGACTTCCCCCTCGCCGCGAGATGAGAGCCGATTCCCCTGCACTGCGTGCAGAGCAATTCCGTGTTCCACATCAAACGTGAAAGGAGGCTTGATTTCCTTGATGGCACTCCAGAGAAAACCCAAGATCACTGTTTCATGTCTAGAGGGATCCTGAGGTCACTGGAGCAACACGAAAGGGCTCCGTGGACCACAAATCAAATCGAGATGAGAGCTTAGTCCCGGGATTCGACTCAAGAGGAATACCAACTTTCCACAAGCACCTCAAGAGGAGGCTTCTCTCAGCTACAGGTATGTGAGAGGGCCCAGGAGTTTGTGATCTCAAGTGGAATGGACACCGAGATGCTCTGACTCGAAGTAAGACCGGATATCCCTGAAGTGAATTGAATGCAGGCTCGTCTTGCATCTCCCAAGACGAAGGGATGTCTGAATCCCCTGTGGAGACCACAGAGAAAGTCCTAGTCCTCCGCCTCATCGCGACCGGAGGGCTCACATCCTTTGAAAACTCGAGAGGTCTGCGGAGATCAATGCTTCCAAAGGAGACGATGCCTGACTCCTCTTGAAAATGGATAGGAGTCCCAGGATCCCTGTGGCACGTGGGAAGGGACACTGGGTTTCCCGCCTCACGTGGAGACGCGTCCCAATTGCCATGCCAAGACTCGAGGAGAATCCCGAGGTGTCCCTCGCACCTAGGCAGGAGTCCTGACGTCGCTGAACAAACACGTGTCCGGAAGGGCCCTCCCCGTTGTAACTCGAGAATATACCCCAGGTTCCGGCCGCAACTCGAGAAAAACCATGAGACTTCCCCCTCGCCGACACATGAGACCCGTTTCCCCTGCACTGCGTGCAGAGCAATTCCGTGTTCCACATCAAACGTGAAAGGAGCCTTAGTTTCCTTGATGGCACTCCAGAGAAAACCCAAGATAACTGTCTCAAGTCTAGAGGGTTCCTGAGGTCACTAGAGCAACACGAAAGGGCTCCGTGGACCCCAAATCAACTCGAGATGAGAGCTTAGTCCCTGGCATCGACTCAAGAGGTATACCAACTTTCCACAAGCACCTCAAGAGGAGGCTTCTCTCAGCTACAGGTATGTGAGAGTGACCCTGAGTTTGTGGCCTCAAGTGGAATGGACACCGAGATGCTCTGACTCGAAGTAAGGCCGGATATCCCTGCAGTGAATTGAATGCAGGCTCGTCTTGCATCTCCCAAGGTGAAGGGTTGTCTGAATCCCCTGTGGAGACCACAGAGAAAGACCTAGTCCTCCTCCTCAACGCGAACGGAGGCCTCACATCCTTTGAAAACTCGAGAAGTCCGCGGAGTTCAATGCTTCCAAAGGAGACGATGCCTGACTCCTCTTGAAAATGGATAGGAGTCCCAAGATCCCTGTGGCACGTCGAAAGGGACCCTGGGTCTCCCGCCTCACGTGGAGACGCGTCCCAATTGCCATGCCAAGACTCGAGGAGAATCCCGAGGTGTCCCTCGCATCTAGGCAGGAGTCCTGACGTCGCTGAACAAACACGTGTCTGGAAGGGCCTTCCCCGTCGTAACTCGAGAATATACCCCAGGTTCCGGCCGCAACTCGAGAAAAACCATGAGTCTTCCCCGTCGCTGCGCGATGAGGCCCGATTCCCCTGCACTGCGTGCAGAGCAATTCCGTGTTCCACATCAAACGTGAAAGGAGCCTTGATTTCCTTGATGGCACTCCAGAGAAAACCCAAGTTCACTGCCTCAAGTCTAGAGGGATCCTGAGGTCACTGTAGCAACACGAAAGGGCTCCCTGGACCCCAAATCCACTCGAGATGAGAGCTTAGTGTCTGGCTTCGACTCAAGAGGAATACCAACTTTCCACAAGCACTTCAAGAGGAGGCTTCTCTCAGCTACAGGTATGTGAGAGTGACCCTGAGTTTGTGGCCTCAAGTGGAATGGACACCGAGATGCTCTGACTTGAAGTAAGGCCGGATATCCCTGCAGTGAATTGAATGCAGGCTCGTCTTGCATCTCCCAAGACGAAGGGATGTCTGAATCCCCTGTGGAGACGACAGAGAAAGACCTAGTCCTCCGCCTCATCCAGACCATAGGCCTCACATCCTTTGAAAACTCGAGAGGTCTGCGGAGATCAATGCTTCCAAAGGAGACGATGCCTGACTCCTCTTGAAAGTGGATAGGAATCCCAGGATCCCTGTGGCACGTGGAAAGGGACCCAGGGTCTCCCGCCTCACGTGGAGACGCGTCCCAATTGCCATGCCAAGACTCGAGGAGAATCCCGATGTGTCCCTCCCACCTAGGCAGGATTCCTGACGTCGCTGAACAAACACGTGTCTGGAAGGGCCCTCCCCGTCGTAACTCGAGAATATACCCCAGGTTCGGGTCGCAACTCGAGAAAAACCATGAGCCTTCCCCCTAGCCGCGAGTTGAGGCCCGATTTACCTGCACTGCATGCAGAGCAATTCCGTGTTCCACATCAAACGTGAAAGGAGCCTTGATTTCCTTGATGGCACTCCAGAGAAAACCCAAGATCACTGTCTCAAGTCTAGAGGGATCCTGAGGTCACTGGAGCAATACGAAAGGGCTCCGTGGACCCCAAATCAACTCGAGATGAGAGCTTAGCCCATGGCTTCTACTCTAGAGGAATACCAACTTTCCACAAGCACCTCAAGAGGAGGCTTCTCTAAGCTACAGGTATGTGAGAGGGACCCTGAGTTTGTGGCCTCAAGTGGAATGGACACCGAGATGCTCTGACTCGAAGTAAGGCCGGATATCCCTGCAGTGAATTGAATGCAGGCTCGTCTTGCATCTCCCAAGACGAAGGGATGTCTGAATCCCCTGTGGAGACCACAGAGAAAGACCTAGTTCTCCTTCTCATCGCGACCGGAGGCCTCACATCCTTTGAAAACTCGAGAGGTCCGCGAAGATCAATGCTTCCAAAGGAGACGATGCCTGACTCCTCTTGAAAATGGATAGGAGTCCCAGGATCCCTGTGGCACGTGGAAAGGGACACTGGGTCCCCCGCCTCAAGTGGAGACGCGTCCCAATTGCCATGCCAAGACTCGAGGAGAATCCCGAGGTGTCCCTCGCACCTATGCAGGAGTCCTGACGTCGCTGAACAAACACGTGTCTGGAAGGGCCCTCCCCGTCGTAACTCGAGAATATACCCCAGGTTCCGGCCGCAACTCGAGAAAAACCATGAGACTTCCACTTCGCCGCGAGATGAGGCCAGATTCCCCTGCACTGCGTGCAGAGCAATTCCGTGTTAAACATCAAACATGAAAGGAGCCTTGATTTCCTTGATGGCACTCCAGAGAAAACCCAAGATCACTGTCTCAAGTCTAGAGGGATTCTGAGGTCACTGGAGCAACACGAAAGGGCTCCGTGGACCCCAAATCAACTCGAGATGAGAGCTTAGTGTCTGGCTTCGACTCAAGAGGATTACCAACATTCCACAAGCACCTCAAGAGGAGGCTTCTCTCAGCTACAGGTATGTGAGAGGGACCCTGAGTTTGTGGCCTCAAGTGGAATGGACACCGAGATGCTCTGACTCGAAGTAAGGCCGGATATCCCTGCAGTGAATTGAATGCAGGCTCGACTTGCATCTCCCAAGACGAAGGGATGTCTGAATCCCCTGTGGAGACCACAGAGAAAGACCTAGTTCTCCGCCTCATCGTGACCGGAGGCCTCACATCCTTTGAAAATTCGAGAGGTCCCCGAAGATCAATGCTTCCAAAGGAGACGATGCCTGACTCCTCTTGAAAATGGATAGGAGTCCCAGGATCCCTGTGGCACGTGGAAAGGGACACTGGTTCCCCTTGCCTCAAGTAGAGACGCGTCCCAATTGCCATGCCAAGACTCGAGGAGAATCCCGAGGTGTCCCTCGCAACTAGGCAGGAGTCCTGACGTCGCTGAACAAACACGTGTCTGGAAGGGTCCTCCCCGTCCTAACTCGAGAATATACCCCAGGTTCCGGCCGCAACTCGAGAAAAACCATGAGACTTCCCCTTCGCCGCGAGATGAGGCCAGATTCCCCTGCACTGCGTGCAGAGCAATTCCGTGTTCCACATCAAACATGAAAGGAGCCTTGATTTCCTTGATGGCACTACAGAGAAAACCCAAGATCACTGTCTCAAGTCTAGAGGGATCCTGAGGTCACTGGAGCAACACGAAAGGGCTCCGTGGACCCCAAATCAACTCGAGATGAGAGCTTAGTGTCTGGCTTCGACTCAAGAGGATTACCAACATTCCACAAGCACCTCGAGAGGAGGCTTCTCTCAGCTACAGGTATGTGAGAGGGACCCTGAGTTTGTGGCCTCAAGTGGAATGGACACCGAGATGCTCTGACTCGAAGTAAGGCCGGATATCCCTGCAGTGAATTGAATGCAGGCTCGACTTGCATCTCCCAAGACGAAGGGATGTCTGAATCCCCTGTGGAGACCACAGAGAAAGACCTATTTCTCCGCCTCATCGTGACCGGAGGCCTCACATCCTTTGAAAACTGGAGAGGTCCGCCGAGATCAATGCTTCCAAAGGAGAAGATGCCTGACTCCTCTTTAAAATGGATAGGAGTCGCAGGAGGCCTGTGGCACGTGGAAAGGGACCCTGGGTCTCCCGCCTCACGTGGAGACGCGTCCCAATTGCCATGTCAAGACTCTAGGAGAAGCCCGAGGTGTCCCTTGCACCTAGGCAGGAGTCCTGTTGTCGCTGAACAAACACGTGTCTGGAAGGGCCTTCCCTGTCGTAACTCGAGAATATACCCCAGGTTCCGGCCGCAACTCGAGAAAAACCATGAGACTTCCCCCTCGCCGCGAGATGAGAGCCGATTCCCCTGCACTGCATGCAGAGCAATTCCGTGTTCCACATCAAACGTGAAAGGAGCCTTGATTAACTTGATGGCACTCCAGAGAAAACCCAAGATCACTGTTTCATGTCTAGAGGGATCCTGAGTTCACTGGAGCAACACGAAAGGGCTCCGTGGATCCCAAATCAAATCGAGATGAGAGCTTAGTCCCGGGATTCGACTCAAGAGGAATACCAACTTTCCACAAGCACCTCAAGAGGAGGCTTCTCTCAGCTACAGGTATGTGAGAGGGACTCTGAGTTTGTGGCCTCAAGTGGAATGGACACCGAGATGCTCTGACTTGAAGTAAGGCCAGATATCCCTGCAGTGAATTGAATGCAGGCTCGTCTTGCATCTCCCAAGAGGAAGGAATGTCTGAATCCCCTGTGGAGACGACAGAGAAAGACCAGTCCTCCACCTCATCGCGACCGCAGGCCTCACATCCTTTGAAACCTCGAGAGGTCCGCGGAGATCAATGCTTCCAAAGGAGACGATGCCTGACTCCTCGTGAAAATGGATAGGAGTCCCAGCATCCCTGTGGCAATTGGAAAGGGACCCTGGGTCTCCCGCCTCACGTGGAGACGCGTCCCAATTGCCATGCCAAGACTCGAGGAGAATCCCGAGTTGTCCCTAGCACCTAGGCAGGAGTCCTGACGTCGCTGCACAAACACGTGTTAGGAAGGGCCCTCCCCGTCGTAACTCGAGAATATACCCCAGGTTCCGGCCGCAACTCGAGAAAAACCATGAGACTTACCCCTCACCGCGAGATAAGGCCCGATTCCCCTGCACTATGTGCAGATCAATTCCGTGTTCCACATCAAACGTGAAAGGAGCCTTGATTTCCTTGATGGCACTCCAGAGAAAACCCAAGATCACTGCCTCAAGTCTAGAGGGATCCTGAGGTCACTGTAGCAACACGAAAGGGCTCCCTGGACCCCAAATCAACTCGAGATGAGAGCTTAGTGTCTGGCTTCGACTCAAGAGGAATACCAACTTTCCACAAGCACTTCAAGAGGAGGCTTCTCTCAGCTACAGGTATGTGAGAGGGACCCTGAGTTTGTGGCCTCAAGTGGAATGGACACCGAGATGCTCTGACTTGAAGTAAGGCCGGATATCCCTGTAGTGAATTGAATGCAGGCTCGTCTTGCATCTCCCAAGACGAAGGGATGTCTGAATCCCCTGTGGAGACCACAGAGAAAGACCTAGTCCTCCGCCTCATCGCGACCATAGGCCTCACATCCTTTGAAAACTCGAGAGGTCTGCGGAGATCAATGCTTCCAAAGGAGACGATGCCTGACTCCTCTTGAAAATGGATAGGAGTCCCAGGATCCCTGTGGCACGTGGAAAGGGACCCTGGGTCTCCCGCCTCACGTGGAGACGCGTCCCAATTGCCATGCCAAGAATCGAGGAGAATCCCGAGGTGTCCCTCCCACCTAGGCAGGATTCCTGACGTCGCTGAACAAACACGTGTCTGGAAGGGCCCTCCCCGTCGTAACTCGAGAATATACCACAGGTTCGGGTCGCAACTCGAGAAAAACCATGAGCCTTCCCCCTAGCCGCGAGTTGAGGCCCGATTTACCTGCACTGCATGCAGAGCAATTCCGTGTTCCACATCAAACGTGAAAGGAGCCTTGATTTCCTTGATGGCACTCCAGAGAAAACCCAAGATCACTGTCTCAAGTCTAGAGGGATCCTGAGGTCACTGGAGCAATACGAAAGGGCTCCGTGGACCCCAAAACAACTCGAGATGAGAGCTTAGCCCATGGCTTCTACTCTTGAGGAATACCAACTTGCCACAACACCTCAAGAGGAGGCTTCTCTAAGCTACAGGTATGTCAGAGGGACCCTGAGTTTGTGGCCTCAAGTAGAATGGACACCGAGATGCTCTGACTCGAAGTAAGGCCGGATATCCCTGCAGTGAATTGAATGCAGGCTCGTCTTGCATCTCCCAAGACGAAGGGATGTCTGAATCCCCTGTGGAGACCACAGAGAAAGACCTAGTTCTCCTTCTCAACGCGACCGGAGGCCTCACATCCTTTGAAAACTCGAGAGGTCCCCAAAGATCAATGCTTCCAAAGGAGACGATGCCTGACTCCTCTTGAAAATGGATAGGAGTCCCAGGATCCCTGTGGCACGTGGAAAGGGACACTGGGTCCCCCGCCTCAAGTGGAGACGCGTCCCAATTGCCATGCCAAGACTCGAGGAGAATCCCGAGGTGTCCCTCGCACCTAGGCAGGAGTCCTGACGTCGCTGAACAAACACGTGTCTGGAAGGGCCCTCCCTGTCGTAACTCGAGAATATACCCCAGGTTCTGGCCGCAACTCGAGAAAAACCATGAGACTTCCCCTTCGTCGCGAGATGAGGCCAGATTCCCCTGCACTGCGTGCAGAGCAATTCCGTGTTCCACATCAAACATGAAAGGAGCCTTGATTTCCTTGATGGCACTCCAGAGAAAACCCAAGATCACTGTCTCAAGTCTAGAGGGATCCTGAGGTCACTGGAGCAACACGAAAGGGCTCCGTGGACCCCAAATCAACTCGAGATGAGAGCTTAGTGTCTGGCTTCGACTCAAGAGGATTACCAACATTCCACAAGCACCTCAAGAGGAGGCTTCTCTCAGCTACAGGTATGTGAGAGGGACCCTGAGTTTGTGGCCTCAAGTGGAATGGACACCGAGATGCTCTGACTCGAAGTAAGGCCGGATATCCCTGCAGTGAATTGAATGCAGGCTCGACTTGCATCTCCCAAGACAAAGGGATGTCTGAATCCCCTGTGGAGACCACAGAGAAAGACCTATTTCTCTGCCTCATCGCGACCGGAGGCCTCACATCATTTGAAAACTGAAGAGGTCCGCCGAGATCAATGCTTCCAAAGGAGACGATGCCTGACTCCTCTTGAAAATGGATAGGAATCCCAGGATCCCTGTGGCACGTGGAAAGGGACACTGGGTCTCCCGCCTCACGTGGAGACGCGTCCCAATTGCCATGCCAAGACTCGAGGAGAATCCCGAGGTGTCCCTCGCACCTAGGCCCGAGTCCTGACGTCGCTGAACAAACACGTGTCTGGAAGGGCCCTCCCCGTCGTAACTCGAGAATATAGCCCAGGTTCCGGCCGCAACTCGAGAAAAACCATGAGACTTACCCTTCGCCGCGAGATGAGGCCAGATTCCCCTGCACTGCGTGCAGAGCAATTCCGTGTTCCACATCAAACATGAAAGGAGCCTTGATTTCCTTGATGGCACACCAGAGAAAACCCAAGATCACTGTCTCAAGTCTAGAGGGATCCTGAGGTCACTGGAGCAACACGAAAGGGCTCCGTGGACCCCAAATCAACTCGAGATGAGAGCTTAGTGTCTGGCTTCGACTCAAGAGGATTACCAACATTCCACAAGCACCTCAAGAGGAGGCTTCTCTCAGCTACAGGTATGTGAGAGGGACTCTGAGTTTGTGGCCTCAAGTGGAATGGACACCGAGATGCTCTGACTTGAAGTAAGGCCGGATATCCCTGCAGTGAATTGAATGCAGGCTCGTCTTGCATCTCCCAAGAGGAAGGGATGTCTGAATCCCCTGTGGAGACGACAGAGAAAGACCAGTCCTCCACCTCATCGCGACCGCAGGCCTCACATCCTTTGAAACCTCGAGAGGTCCGCGGAGATCAATGCTTCCAAAGGAGACGATGCCTGACTCCTCGTGAAAATGGATAGGAGTCCCAGCATCCCTGTGGCAATTGGAAAGGGACCCTGGGTCTCCCGCCTCACGTGGAGACGCGTCCCAATTGCCATGCCAAGACTCGAGGAGAATCCCGAGTTGTCCCTAGCACCTAGGCAGGAGTCCTGACGTCGCTGCACAAACACGTGTCAGGAAGGGCCCTCCACGTCGTAACTCGAGAATATACCCCAGGTTCCGGCCGCAACTCGAGAAAAACCATGAGACTTACCCCTCACCGCGAGATAAGGCCCGATTCCCCTGCACTGTGTGCAGATCAATTCCGTGTTCCACATCAAACGGGAAAGGAGCCTTGATTTCCTTGATGGCACTCCAGAGAAAACCCAAGATCACTGCCTCAAGTCTAGAGGGATCCTGAGGTCACTGTAGCAACACGAAAGGGCTCCCTGGACCCCAAATCATCTCGAGATGAGAGCTTAGTGTCTGGCTTCGACTCAAGAGGAATACCAACTTTCCACAAGCACTTCAAGAGGAGGCTTCTCTCAGCTACAGGTATGTGAGAGGGACCATGAGTTTGTGGCCTCAAGTGGAATGGACACCGAGATGCTCTGACTTGAAGTAAGGCCGGATATCCCTGCAGTGAATTGAATGCAGGCTCGTCTTGCATCTCCCAAGACGAAGGGATGTCTGAATCCCCTGTGGAGACCACAGAGAAAGACCTAGTCCTCCGCCTCATCGCGACCATAGGCCTCACATCCTTTGAAAACTCGAGAGGTCTGCGGAGATCAATGCTTCCAAAGGAGACGATGCCTGACTCCTCTTGAAAATGGATAGGAGTCCCAGGATCCCTGTGGCACGTGGAAAGGGACCCTGGGTCTCCCGCCTCACGTGGAGACGCGTCCCAATTGCCATGACAAGACTCGAGGAGAATCCCGAGGTGTCCCTCCCACCTAGGCAGGATTCCTGACGTCGCTGAACAAACACGTGTCTGGAAGGGCCCTCCCCGTCGTAACTCGAGAATATACCACAGGTTCGGGTCGCAACTCGAGAAAAACCATGAGCCTTCCCCCTAGCCGCGAGTTGAGGCCCGATTTACCTGCACTGCATGCAGAGCAATTCCGTGTTCCACATCAAACGTGAAAGGAGCATTGATTTCCTTGATGGCACTCCAGAGAAAACCCAAGATCACTGTCTCAAGTCTAGAGGGATCCTGAGGTCACTGGAGCAATACGAAAGGGCTCCGTGGACCCCAAATCAACTCGAGATGAGAGCTTAGCCCATGGCTTCTACTCTTGAGGAATACCAACTTTCCACAAGCACCTCAAGAGGAGGGTTCTCTAAGCTACAGGTATGTCAGAGGGACCCTGAGTTTGTGGCCTCAAGTAGAATGGACACCGAGATGCTCTGACTCGAAGTAAGGCCGGATATCCCTGCAGTGAATTGAATGCAGGCTCGTCTTGCATCTCCCAAGACGAAGGGATGTCTGAATCCCCTGTGGAGACCACAGAGAAAGACCTAGTTCTCCTTCTCAACGCGACCGGAGGCCTCACATCCTTTGAAAACTCGAGAGGTCCCCAAAGATCAATGCTTCCAAAGGAGACGATGCCTGACTCCTCTTGAAAATGGATAGGAGTCCCAGGATCCCTGTGGCACGTGGAAAGGGACACTGGGTCCCCCACCTCAAGTGGAGACGCGTCCCAATTGCCATGCCAAGACTCGAGGAGAATCCCGAGGTGTCCCTCGCACCTAGGCAGGAGTCCTGACGTCGCTGAACAAACACGTGTCTGGAAGGGCCCTCCCCGTCGTAACTCGAGAATATAGCCCAGGTTCCGGCCGCAACTCGAGAAAAACCATGAGACTTCCCCTTCGCCGGGAGATGAGGCCAGATTCCCCTGCACTGCGTGCAGAGCAATTCCGTGTTCCACATCAAACATGAAAGGAGCCTTGATTTCCTTGATGGCACTCCAGAGAAAACCCAAGATCACTGTCTCAAGTCTAGAGGGATCCTGAGGTCACTGGAGCAACACGAAAGGGCTCCGTGGACCCCAAATCAACTCGAGATGAGAGCTTAGTGTCTGGCTTCGACTCAAGAGGATTACCAACATTCCACAAGCACCTCAAGAGGAGGCTTCTCTCAGCTACTGTTATGTGAGAGGGACCCTGAGTTTGTGGCCTCAAGTGGAATGGACACCGAGATGCTCTGACTCGAAGTAAGGCCGGATATCCCTGCAGTGAATTGAATGAAGGCTTGTCTTGCAACTCGCAAGACGAAGGGATGTCTGAATCACCTGTGGAGACCACAGAGAAAGACCTAGTTCTCCGCCTCATCGCGACCGGAGGCCTCACATCTTCTGAAAACTCGAGAGGTCCGCAGATATCAATGCTTCCAAAGGAGAAGATGCCTGACTCCTCTTTAAAATGGATAGGAGTCCCAGGAGGCCTGTGGCATGTGGAAAGGGACCCTGGGTCTCCCGCCTCACGTGGAGACGCGTCCCAATTGCCATGTCAAGACTCGAGGAGAAGCCCGAGGTGTCCCTTGCACCTAGGCAGGAGTCCTGTTGTCGCTGAACAAACACGTGTCTGGAAGGGCCCTCCCCGTCGTAACTCGAGAATATACCCCAGGTTCCGGCCGCAACTCGAGAAAAACCATGAGACTTCCCCTTCGCCGCGAGATGAGGCCAGATTCCCCTGCACTGCGTGCAGAGCAATTCCGTGTTCCACATCAAACATGAAAGGAGCCTTGATTTCCTTGATGGCACTCCAGAGAAAACCCAAGATCACTGTCTCAAGTCTAGAGGGATCCTGAGGTCACTGGAGCAACACGAAAGGGCTCCGTGGACCCCAAATCAACTCGAGATGAGAGCTTAGTGTCTGGCTTCGACTCAAGAGGATTACCAACATTCCACAAGCACCTCAAGAGGAGGCTTCTCTCAGCTACAGGTATGTGAGAGGGACCCTGAGTTTGTGGCCTCAAGTGGAATGGACAACGAGATGCTCTGACTCGAAGTAAGGCCGGATATCCCTGCAGTGAATTGAATGCAGGCTCGACTTGCATCTCCCAAGACGAAGGGATGTCTGAATCCCCTGTGGAGACCACAGAGAAAGACCTATTTCTCCGCCTCATCGTGACCGGAGGCCTCACATCCTTTGAAAACTGGAGAGGTCCGCCGAGATCAATGCTTCCAAAGGAGAAGATGCCTGACTCCTCTTTAAAATGGATAGGAGTCCCAGGAGGCCTGTGGCACGTGGAAAGGGACCCTGGGTCTCCCGCCTCACGTGGAGACGCGTCCCAATTGCCATGTCAAGACTCGAGGAGAAGCCCGAGGTGTCCCTTGCACCTAGGCAGGAGTCCTGTTGTCGCTGAACAAACACGTGTCTGGAAGGGCCCTCCCTGTCGTAACTCGAGAATATACCCCAGGTTCCGGCCGCAACTCGAGAAAAACCATGAGACTTCCCCCTCGCTGCGAGATGAGAGCCGATTCCCCTGCACTGCATGCAGAGCAATTCCGTGTTCCACATCAAACGTAAAAGGAGCCTTGATTAACTTGATGGCACTCCAGAGAAAACCCAAGATCACTGTTTCATGTCTAGAGGGATCCTGAGGTCACTGGAGCAACACGAAAGGGCTCCGTGGATCCCAAATCAAATCGAGATGAGAGCTTAGTCCCGGGATTCGACTCAAGAGGAATACCAACTTTCCACAAGCACCTCAAGAGGAGGCTTCTCTCAGCTACAGGTATGTGAGAGGGACTCTGAGTTTGTGGCCTCAAGTGGAATGGACACCGAGATGCTCTGACTTGAAGTAAGGCCGGATATCCCTGCAGTGAATTGAATGCAGGCTCGTCTTGCATCTCCCAAGAGGAAGGGATGTCTGAATCCCCTGTGGAGACGACAGAGAAAGACCAGTCCTCCACCTCATCGAGACCGCAGGCCTCACATCCTTTGAAACCTCGAGAGGTCCGCGGAGATCAATGCTTCCAAAGGAGACGATGCCTGACTCCTCGTGAAAATGGATAGGAGTCCCAGCATCCATGTGGCAATTGGAAAGGGACCCTGGGTCTCCCGCCTCACGTGGAGACGCGTCCCAATTGCCATGCCAAGACTCGAGGAGAATCCCGAGTTGTCCCTAGCACCTAGGCAGGAGTCCTGACGTCGATGCACAAACACGTGTCAGGAAGGGCCCTCCCCGTCGTAACTCGAGAATATACCCCAGGTTCCGGCCGCAACTCGAGAAAAACCATGAGACTTACCCCTCACCGCGAGATAAGGCCCGATTCCCCTGCACTATGTGCAGATCAATTCCGTGTTCCACATCAAACGTGAAAGGAGCCTTGATTTCCTTGATGGCACTCCAGAGAAAACCCAAGATCACTGCCTCAAGTCTAGAGGGATCCTGAGGTCACTGTAGCAACACGAAAGGGCTCCCTGGACCCCAAATCATCTCGAGATGAGAGCTTAGTGTCTGGCTTCGACTCAAGAGGAATACCAACTTTCCACAAGCACTTCAAGGGGAGGCTTCTCTCAGCTACAGGTATGTGAGAGGGACCATGAGTTTGTGGCCTCAAGTGGAATGGACACCGAGATGCTCTGACTTGAAGTAAGGCCGGATATCCCTGCAGTGAATTGAATGCAGGCTCGTCTTGCATCTCCCAAGACGAAGGGATGTCTGAATCCCCTGTGGAGACCACAGAGAAAGACCTAGTCCTCCGCCTCATCGCGACCATAGGCCTCACATCCTTTGAAAACTCGAGAGGTCTGCGGAGATCAATGCTTCCAAAGGAGACGATGCCTGACTCCTCGTGAAAATGGATAGGAGTCCCAGGATCCCTGTGGCACGTGGAAAGGGACCCTGGGTCTCCCGCCTCACGTGGAGACGCGTCCCAATTGCCATGCCAAGACTCGAGGAGAATCCCGAGGTGTCCCTCCCACCTAGGCAGGATTCCTGACGTCGCTGAACAAACACGTGTCTGGAAGGGCCCTCCCCGTCGTAACTCGAGAATATACCACAGGTTCGGGTCGCAACTCGAGAAAAACCATGAGCCTTCCCCCTAGCCGCGAGTTGAGGCCCGATTTACCTGCACTGCATGCAGAGCAATTCCGTGTTCCACATCAAACGTGAAAGGAGCATTGATTTCCTTGATGGCACTCCAGAGAAAACCCAAGATCACTGTCTCAAGTCTAGAGGGATCCTGAGGTCACTGGAGCAATACGAAAGGGCTCCGTGGACCCCAAATCAACTCGAGATGAGAGCTTAGCCCATGGCTTCTACTCTTGAGGAATACCAACTTTCCACAAGCACCTCAAGAGGAGGCTTCTCTAAGCTACATGTATGTCAGAGGGACCCTGAGTTTGTGGCCTCAAGTAGAATGGACACCGAGATGCTCTGACTCGAAGTAAGGCCGGATATCCCTGCAGTGAATTGAATGCAGGCTCGTCTTGCATCTCCCAAGACGAAGGGATGTCTGAATCCCCTGTGGAGACCACAGAGAAAGACCTAGTTCTCCTTCTCAACGCGACCGGAGGCCTCACATCCTTTGAAAACTCGAGAGGTCCCCAAAGATCAATGCTTCCAAAGGAGACGATGCCTGACTCCTCTTGAAAATGGATAGGAGTCCCAGGATCCCTGTGGCACGTGGAAAGGGACACTGGGTCCCCCGCCTCAAGTGGAGACGCGTCCCAATTGCCATGCCAAGACTCGAGGAGAATCCCGAGGTGTCCCTCGCACCTAGGCAGGAGTCCTGATGTCGCTGAACAAACACGTGTCTGGAAGGGCCCTCCCCGTCGTAACTCGAGAATATACCCCAGGTTCCGGCCGCAACTCGAGAAAAACCATGAGACTTCCCCTTCGCCGCGAGATGAGGCCAGATTCCCCTGCACTGCGTGCAGAGCAATTCCGTGTTCCACATCAAACATGAAAGGAGCCTTGATTTCCTTGATGGCACTCCAGAGAAAACCCAAGATCACTGTCTCAAGTCTAGAGGGATCCTGAGGTCACTGGAGCAACACGAAAGGGCTCCGTGGACCCCAAATCAACTCGAGATGAGAGCTTAGTGTCTGGCTTCGACTCAAGAGGATTACCAACATTCCACAAGCACCTCAAGAGGAGGCTTCTCTCAGCTACAGGTATGTGAGAGGGACTCTGAGTTTGTGGCCTCAAGTGGAATGGACACCGAGATGTTCTGACTTGAAGTAAGGCCGGATATCCCTGCAGTGAATTGAATGCAGGCTCGTCTTGCATCTCCCAAGAGGAAGGGATGTCTGAATCCCCTGTGGAGACGACAGAGAAAGACCAGTCCTCCACCTCATCGCGACCGCAGGCCTCACATCCTTTGAAACCTCGAGAGGTCCGCGGAGATCAATGCTTCCAAAGGAGACGATGCCTGACTCCTCGTGAAAATGGATAGGAGTCCCAGCATCCCTGTGGCAATTGGAAAGGGACCCTGGGTCTCCCGCCTCACGTGGAGACGCGTCCCAATTGCCATGCCAAGACTCGAGGAGAATCCCGAGTTGTCCCAAGCACCTAGGCAGGAGTCCTGACGTCGCTGCACAAACACGTGTCAGGAAGGGCCCTCCACGTCGTAACTCGAGAATATACCCCAGGTTCCGGCCGCAACTCGAGAAAAACCATGAGACTTACCCCTCACCGCGAGATAAGGCCCCATTCCCCTGCACTGTGTGCAGATCAATTCCGTGTTCCACATCAAACGTGAAAGGAGCCTTGATTTCCTTGATGGCACTCCAGAGAAAACCCAAGATCACTGCCTCAAGTCTAGAGGGATCCTGAGGTCACTGTAGCAACACGAAAGGGCTCCCTGGACCCCAAATCATCTCGAGATGAGAGCTTAGTGTCTGGCTTCGACTCAAGAGGAATACCAACTTTCCACAAGCACTTCAAGAGGAGGCTTCTCTCAGCTACAGGTATGTGAGAGGGACCATGAGTTTGTGGCCTCAAGTGGAATGGACACCGAGATGCTCTGACTTGAAGTAAAGCCGGATATCCCTGCAGTGAATTGAATGCAGGCTCGTCTTGCATCTCCCAAGACGAAGGGATGTCTGAATCCCCTGTGGAGACCACAGAGAAAGACCTAGTCCTCCGCCTCATCGCGACCATAGGCCTCACATCCTTTGAAAACTCGAGAGGTCTGCGGAGATCAATGCTTCCAAAGGAGACGATGCCTGACTCCTCTTGAAAATGGATAGGAGTCCCAGGATCCCTGTGGCACGTGGAAAGGGACCCTGGGTCTCCCGCCTCACGTGGAGACGCGTCCCAATTGCCATGACAAGACTCGAGGAGAATCCCGAGGTGTCCCTCCCACCTAGGCAGGATTCCTGACGTCGCTGAACAAACACGTGTCTGGAAGGGCCCTCCCCGTCGTAACTCGAGAATATACCACAGGTTCGGGTCGCAACTCGAGAAAAACCATGAGCCTTCCCCCTAGCCGCGAGTTGAGGCCCGATTTACCTGCACTGCATGCAGAGCAATTCCGTGTTCCACATCAAACGTGAAAGGAGCATTGATTTCCTTGATGGCACTCCAGAGAAAACCCAAGATCACTGTCTCAAGTCTAGAGGGATCCTGAGGTCACTGGAGCAATACGAAAGGGCTCTGTGGACCCCAAATCAACTCGAGATGAGAGCTTAGCCCATGGCTTCTACTCTTGAGGAATACCAACTTTCCACAAGCACCTCAAGAGGAGGCTTCTCTAAGCTACAGGTATGTCAGAGGGACCCTGAGTTTGTGGCCTCAAGTAGAATGGACACCGAGATGCTCTGACTCGAAGTAAGGCCGGATATCCCTGCAGTGAATTGAATGCAGGCTCGTCTTGCATCTCCCAAGACGAAGGGATGTCTGAATCCCCTGTGGAGACCACAGAGAAAGACCTAGTTCTCCTTCTCAACGCGACCGGAGGCCTCACATCCTTTGAAAACTCGAGAGGTCCCCAAAGATCAATGCTTCCAAAGGAGACGATGCCTGACTCCTCTTGAAAATGGATAGGAGTCCCAGGATCCCTGTGGCACGTGGAAAGGGACACTGGGTCCCCCACCTCAAGTGGAGACGCGTCCCAATTGCCAAGCCAAGACTCGAGGAGAATCCCGAGGTGTCCCTCGCACCTAGGCAGGAGTCCTGACGTCGCTGAACAAACACGTGTCTGGAAGGGCCCTCCCCGTCGTAACTCGAGAATATAGCCCAGGTTCCGGCCGCAACTCGAGAAAAACCATGAGACTTCCCCTTCGCCGCGAGATGAGGCCAGATTCCCCTGCACTGCGTGCAGAGCAATTCCGTGTTCCACATCAAACATGAAAGGAGCCTTGATTTCCTTGATGGCACTCCAGAGAAAACCCAAGATCACTGTCTCAAGTCTAGAGGGATCCTGAGGTCACTGGAGCAACACGAAAGGGCTCCGTGGACCCCAAATCAACTCGAGATGAGAGCTTAGTGTCTGGCTTCGACTCAAGAGGATTACCAACATTCCACAAGCACCTCAAGAGGAGGCTTCTCTCAGCAACAGGTATGTGAGAGGGACCCTGAGTTTGTGGCCTCAAGTGGAATGGACACCGAGATGCTCTGACTCGAAGTAAGGCCGGATATCCCTGCAGTGAATTGAATGCAGGCTCGACTTGCATCTCCCAAGACAAAGGGATGTCTGAATCCCCTGTGGAGACCACAGAGAAAGACCTATTTCTCCGCCTCATCGCGACCGGAGGCCTCACATCATTTGAAAACTGAAGAGGTCCGCCGAGATCAATGCTTCCAAAGGAGACGATGCCTGACTCCTCTTGAAAATGGATAGGAATCCCAGGATCCCTGTGGCACGTGGAAAGGGACACTGGGTCTCCCGCCTCACGTGGAGACGCGTCCCAATTGCCATGCCAAGACTCGAGGAGAATCCCGAGGTGTCCCTCGCACCTAGGCCCGAGTCCTGACGTCGCTGAACAAACACGTGTCTGGAAGGGCCCTCCCCGTCGTAACTCGAGAATATATCCCAGGGTCCGTCCGCAACTCAAGAAAAACCATGAGACTTCCCATTCGCCCCGAGATGAGGCCCGATTCCCTTGCACTGCGTGCAGAGCAATTCCGTGTTCCACATCAAATGTGAACGGAGCCTTGATTTCCTTGATGGCACTCCAGAGAAAACCCAAGATCACTGTCTCAAGTCTAGAGCGATCCTGAGGTAACTGGAACAACACGAAAATGCTCCGTGGACCCTAAATCAACTCGAGATGAGAGCTTAGTCCCTGGCATCGACTTAAGAGGAATACCAACTTTCCACAAGCACCACAAGAGGAGTCTTCTCTCAGCTACTGTTATGTGAGAGGGACCCTGAGTTTGTGGCCTCAAGTGGAATGGACACCGAGATGCTCTGACTCGATGTAAGGCCGGATATCCCTGCAGTGAATTGAATGAAGGCTTGTCTTGCAACTCGCAAGACGAAGGGATGTCTGAATCACCTGTGGAGACCACAGAGAAAGACCTAGTTCTCCGCCTCATCGCGACCGGAGGCCTTACATCTTCTGAAAACTCGAGAGGTCCGCAGATATCAATGCTTCCAAAGGAGAAGATGCCTGACTCCTCTTTAAAATGGATAGGAGTCCCAGGAGGCCTGTGGCATGTGGAAAGGGACCCTGGGTCTCCCGCCTCACGTGGAGACGCGTCCCAATTGCCATGTCAAGACTCGAGGAGAAGCCCGAGGTGTCCCTTGCACCTAGGCAGGAGTCCTGTTGTCGCTGAACAAACACGTGTCTGGAAGGGCCCTATCTGTCGTAACTCGAGAATATACCCCAGGTTCCGGCCGCAACTCGAGAAAAACCATGAGACTTCCCCCTCGCCGCGAGATGAGAGCCGATTCCCCTGCACTGCGTGCAGAGCAATTCCGTGTTCCACATCAAAAGTCAAAGGAGCCTTGATTTCCTTGATGGCACTCCAGAGAAAACCCAAGATCACTGTTTCATGTCTAGAGGGATCCTGAGGTCACTGGAGCAACACGAAAGGGCTCCGTGGACCCCAAATCAAATCGAGATGAGAGCTTAGTCCCGGGATTCGACTCAAGAGGAATACCAACTTTCCACAAGCACCTCAAGAGGAGGCT
Source organism: Dama dama (assembly GCF_033118175.1). NCBI lineage: Eukaryota > Metazoa > Chordata > Mammalia > Artiodactyla > Cervidae > Dama > Dama dama. Next base: position 197,021 of record NW_026870888.1, read on the forward strand.
TCTCTCAGCTACAGGTATGTGAGAGGGACTCTGAGTTTGTGGCCTCAAGTGGAATGGACACCGAGATGCTCTGACTTGAAGTAAGGCCGGATATCCCTGCAGTGAATTGAATGCAGGCTCGTCTTGCATCTCCAAAGACGAAGGGATGTCTGAATCCCCTGTGGAGACCACAGAGAAAGAACTAGTTCTCCGCCTCATCGCGACAGGAGGCCTCACATCCTTTGAAAACTCGAGAGGTCCGCGGAGATCAATGCTTCCAAAGGAGACGATGCCTGACTCCTCTTGAAAATGGATAGGAGTCCCAGGATCCCTGTGGGACGTGGAAAGGGATCCTGGGTCTCCCGCCTCACGTGGAGACGCGTCCCAATTGCCATGCCAAGACTCGTGGAGAATCCAGAGTGTCCCTCGAACCTAGGCAGGAGTCCTGACGTCGCTGAACAAACACGTGTCTGGAAGGGCCCTCCCCGTCGTAACTCAAGAATATACCCCAGGTTCCGGCCGCAATTCGAGAAAAACCATGAGACTTCCCCCTCGCCGCAAGATGAGGCCCGATTCCCCTTCACTGCGTGCAGAGCAATTCCGTGTTCCACATCAAACGTGAAAGGAGCCTTGATTTCCTTGATGGCACTCCAGAGAAAACCCAAGATCACTGTCTCAAGTCTAGAGGGATCCTGAGGTCACTGGAGCAACATGAAAGGGCTCCGTGGACCCCAAATCAACTCGAGATGAGAGCTTAGTCCCTGGCATCAACTCAAGAGGTATACCAACTTTCCACAAGCACCTAAAGAGGAGGCTTCTCTCAGCTACAGGTATGTGAGAGGGCCCAGGAGTTTGTGATCTCAAGTGGAATGGACATCGCGATGCTCTGACTCGAAGTAAGACCGGATATCCCTGAAGTGAATTGAATGCAGGCTCGTCTTGCATCTCCCAAGACGAAGGGATGTCTGAGTCCCCTGTGGAGACCACAGAGAAAGACCTAGTCCTCCGCCTCATCGCGACCGGAGGGCTCACATCCTTTGAAAACTCGAGAGGTCTGCAGAGATCAATGCTTCCAAAGGAGACGATGCCTGACTCTTGAAAATGGATAGGAGTCCCAGGATCCCTGTGGCACGTGGGAAGGGACACTGGGTCTCCCGCCTCACGTGGAGACGCGTCCCAATTGCCATGCCAAGACTCGAGGAGAATCCGGAGGTGTCCCTCGCACCTAGGCAGGAGTCCTGACGTCGCTGAACAAACACGTGTCCTGAAGGGCCCTCCCCGTCGTAACTCGAGAATATACCCCAGGTTCCGGCCGCAACTCGAGAAAAACCATGAGACTTCCCCCTCGCCGCGACATGAGACCCGTTTCCCCTGCACTGCGTGCAGAGCAATTCCGTGTTCCACATCAAACGTGAAAGGAGCCTTAATTTCCTTGATGGCACTCCAGAGAAAACCCAAGATAACTGTCTCAAGTCTAGAGGGTTCCTGAGGTCACTAGAGCAACAGGAAAGGGCTCCGTGGACCCCAAATCAACTCGAGATGAGAGCTTAGTCCCTGGCATCAACTCAAGAGGTATACCAACTTTCCACAAGCACCTAAAGAGGAGGCTTCTCTCAGCTACAGGTATGTGAGAGGGACCCTGAGTTTGTGGCCTCAAGTGGAATGGACACCGAGATGCTCTGACTCGAAGTAAGGCCGGATATCCCTGCAGTGAATTGAATGCAGGCTCGTCTTGCATCTCCCAAGATGAAGGGTTGTCTGAATCCCCTGTGGAGACCACAGAGAAAGACCTAGTCCTCCTCCTCAACGCGAACGGAGGCCTCACATCCTTTGAAAACTCGAGAGGTCCGCGGAGATCCATGCTTCCAAAGGAGACGATGCCTGACTCCTCTTGAAAATGGATAGGAGTCCCAGGATCCCTGTGGCACGTCGAAAGGGACCCTGGGTCTCCCGCCTCACGTGGAGACGCGTCCCAATTGCCATGCCAAGACTCGAGGAGAATCCCGAGGTGTCCCTCGCACCTAGGCAGGAGTCCTGACATCGCTGAACAAACACGTGTCTGGAAGGGCCCTCCCCGTCGTAACTCGAGAATATACCCCAGGTTCCGGCCGCAACTCGAGAAAAACCATGAGTCTTCCCCCTTCCTGCGAGATGAGGCCCGATTCCCCTGCACTGCGTGCAGAGCAATTCCGTGTTCCACATCAAACGTGAAAGGAGCCTTGATTTCCTTGATGGCACTCCAGAGAAAACCCAAGATCACTGTCTCAAGTCTAGAGGGATCCTGAGGTCACTGGAGCAATACGAAAGGGCTCCGTGGACCCCAAATCAACTCGAGATGAGAGCTTAGCCCATGGCTTCTACTCTAGAGGAATACCAACTTTCCACAAGCACTTCAAGAGGAGGCTTCTCTCAGCTACAGGTATGTGAGAGGGACCATGAGTTTGTGGCCTCAAGTGGAATGGACACCGAGATGCTCTGACTTGAAGTAAGGCCGGATATCCCTGCAGTGAATTGAAAGCAGGCTCGTCTTGCATCTCCCAAGACGAAGGGATGTCTGAATCCCCTGTGGAGACGACAGAGAAAGACCTAGTCCTCCGCCTCATCGCGACCATAGGCCTCACATCCTCTGAAAACTCGAGAGGTCTGCGGAGATCAATGCTTCCAAAGGAGACGATGCCTGACTCCTCTTGAAAATGGATAGGAGTCCCAGGATCCCTGTGGCACGTTGAAAGGGACCCTGGGTCTCCCGACTCACGTGGAGACGCGTCCCAGTTGCAATGCCAAGACTCGAGGAGAATCCCGAGGTGTCCCTTCCACCTAGGCAGGATTCCTGACGTCGCTGAACAAACACGTGTCTGGAAGGGCCCTCCCCGTCGTAACTCGAGAATATACCCCAGGTTCGGGTCGCAACTCGAGAAAAACCATGAGCCTTCCCCCTAGCCGCGAGTTGAGGCCCGATTTACCTGCACTGCATGCAGAGCAATTCAGTGTTCCACATCAAACGTGAAAGGAGCCTTGATTTCCTTGATGGCACTCCAGAGAAAACCCAAGATCACTGTCTCAAGTCTAGAGGGATCCTGAGGTCACTGGAGCAATACGAAAGGGCTCCGTGGACCCCAAATCAACTCGAGATGAGAGCTTAGTCCATGGCTTCTACTCTAGAGGAATACCAACTTTCCACAAGCACCTCAAGAGGAGGCTTCTCTAAGCTACAGGTATGTCAGAGGGACCCTGAGTTTGTGGCCTCAAGTGGAATGGACACCGAGATGCTCTGACTCGAAGTAAGGCCGGATATCCCTGCAGTGAATTGAATGCAGGCTCGTCTTGCATCTCCCAAGACGAAGGGATGTCTGAATCCCCTGTGGAGACCACAGAGAAAGACCTAGTTCTCCTTCTCATCGCGACCGGAGGGCTCACATCCTTTGCAAACTCGAGAGGTCCCCGAAGATCAATGCTTCCAAAGGAGACGATGCCTGACTCCTCTTGAAAATGGATAGGAGTCCCAGGATCCCTGTGGCACGTGGAAAGGGACACTGGGTCCCCCGCCTCAAGTGGAGACGCGTCCCAATTACCATGCCAAGACTCGAGGAGAATCCCGAGGTGTCCCTCGCACCTAGGCAGGAGTCCTGACGTCGCTGCACAAACACGTGTCTGGAAGGGCCCTCCCCGTCGTAACTCGAGAATATACCCCAGGTTCCGGCCGCAACTCGAGAAAAACCATGAGACTTCCCCTTCGCCGTGAGATGAGGCCAGATTCCCCTGCACTGCGTGCAGAGCAATTCCGTGTTCCACATCAAACATGAAAAGAGCCTTGATTTCCTTGATGGCACTCCAGAGAAAACCCAAGATCACTGTCTCAAGTCTAGAGGGATCCTGAGGTCACTGGAGCAACACGAAAGGGCTCCGTGGACCCCAAATCAACTCGAGATGAGAGCTTAGTGTCTGGCTTCGACTCAAGAGGATTACCAACATTCCACAAGCACCTCAAGAGGAGTCTTCTCTCAGCTACAGGTATGTGAGAGGGACCCTGAGTTTGTGGCCTCAAGTGGAATGGACACCGAGATGCTCTGACTCGAAGTAAGGCCGGATATCCCTGCAGTGAATTGAATGCAGGCTCGACTTGCATCTCCCAAGACGAAGGGATGTCTGAATCCCCTGTGGAGACCACAGAGAAAGACCTACTCGTCCGCCTCATCGCGACCGGAGGCCTCACATCCTTTGAAAACTCGAGAGGTCCACGGAGATCAATGCTTCCAAAGGAGACGATGCCTGACTCCTCTTGAAAATGGATAGGAGTCCCAGGATCCCTGTGGCACGTGGAAAGGGACACTGGGTCTCGCTCCTCACATGGAGACGCGTCCCAATTGCCATGCCAAGACTAGAGGAGAATCCCGAGGTGTCCCTCTCACATAGGCAGGAGTCCTGACGTCGCTGAACAAACACGTGTCTGGAAGGACCCTCCCCGTCGTAACTCGAGAATATACCCCAGGTTCCGGCCACAACTCGAGAAAAACAATGAAACTTCCCGCTGGCTGGGAGATGAGGCCCGATTCTCCTGCACTGCGTGCAGAGCAATTCCGTGTTCCACATCAAACGTGAAAGGAGCCTTGATTTCCTTGATGGCACTCCAGAGAAAACCCAAGATCACTGTCTCAAGTCTAAACGGATCCTGAGGTCACTGGAGCAACACGAAAGGGCTCCGTGGACCCCACATCAACTCGAGATGAGAGCTTAGTCCCTGGCTTCGACTCAAGAGGAATACCAACTTTCCACAAGCACCTCAAGAGGAGGCTTCTCTCAGCTACAGGTATGTGAGAGGGACCCTGAGTTTGTGGCCTCAAGTGGAATGGAGACCGAGATGCTCTGACTCGAAGTAAGGCTGGATATCCCTGAAGTGAATTGAATGCAGGCTCATCTTGCATCTCCCAAGACGCAGGAATGTCTGAATACCCTGTGGAGACCACAGAGAAAGACCTAGTCCTCGCCTCATTGCGACCGGAGGCCTCACATACTTTGAAAACTCGAGAGGTCCGCGGAGATCAATGCTTCCAAAAGAGACGATGCCTGACTCCTCTTGAAAATGGATAGGAGTCCCAGGATCCCTGTGGCACGTGGAAAGGGACCCTGGGTCTCCCGCCTCACGTGGAGACGCCTCCCAATTGCCATGCCAAGACTCGAGGAGAATCCCGAGGTGTCCCTCGCTCCTAGGCAGGAGTCCTGACGTTGCTGAACAAACACGTGTCTGGAAGGGCCCTCCCCGTCGTAACTCGAGAATATACACCAGGTTCCGGCCGCAACTCGAGAAAAACCATGAGACTTCCCGCTCGCCGGGAGATGAGGCCCGATTCCCCTGCACTGCGTGCAGAGCAATTCCGTGTTCCACATCAAACGTGAAAGGAGCCTTGATTTCCTTGATGGCACTCCAGAGAAAACCCAAGATCACTGTCTCAAGTCTAGAGGGATCCTGAGGTCACTGGAGCAACACGAAAGGGCTCCGTGGACCCCAAATCAACTCGAGATGAGAGCTTAGTCCCTGGCTTAGACTCAAGAGGAATACCAACTTTCCACAAGCACCTCAAGAGGAGGCTTCTCTCAGCTATAGGTATGTGAGTGGGACCCTGAGTTTGTGGCCTCAAGTGGAATGGACACCGAGATGCTCTGACTCGAATTAAGGCCGGATATCCCTGCAGTGAATTGAATGCAGGCTCGTCTTGCATCTCCCAAGATGAAGGGATGTCTGAATCCCCTGTGGAGACCACAGAGAAAGACCTAATTTTCCGCCTCATCGCGACCGGAGGCCTCACACCGTTTGAAAATTCGAGAGGTCCGCGGAGATCAATGCTTCCAAAGGAGACGATGCCTGACTCCTCTTTGAAAATGGATAGGAGTCCCAGGATCCCTGTGGCACGTGGAAAGGGACCCTGGGTCTCCCGCCTCATGTGGAGACGCATCCCCATTGCCATGCCAAGACTCGAGGGTAATCCCGAGGTGTCCCTCGCACCTAGGCAGGAGTCCTGACGTCGCTGAACAAACACGTGTCTGGAAGGGCCCTCCCCGTCGTAACTCGAGAATATACCCCAGGTTCCGGCCGCAACTTGAGAAAAACCATGAGACTTCCCCCTCTCCGCGAGATGAGGCCCGATTTCCCTGGACTGCGTGCAGAGCAATTCCGTGTTCCACATCAAACAGGAAAGGAGCCTTGATTTCCTTGATGGCACTCCAGAGAAAACCCAAGATAACTGTCTCAAGTCTAGAGGGATCCTGAGGTCACTGGAGCAACACGAAAGGGCTCCGTGGACCCCAAATCAACTCGAGATGAGAGCTTAGTCCCTGGCTTCGACTCAAGAGGAATACCCACTTTTCACAAGCACCTCAAGAGGAGGCTTCTGTCAGCTACAGGTATGTGAGAGGGACCCTGAGTTTGTGGCCTCAAGTGGAATGGACACCGAGATGCTCTGACTCGAAGTAAGGCCGGATATCCCTGCAGTGAATTGAATGCAGGCTCGTCTTGCATCTCCCAAGACGTAGGGATGTCTTAATCCCCTGTGGAGACCACAGAGAAAGACCTAATTCTCCGCCTCACCGCGAGCGTAGGCCCCACATCCTTTGAAAATTCGAGAGGTCCGCGGAGATTAATGCTTCCAAAGGAGACGATGCCTGACTCCTCTTGAAAATGGATAGGAATCCCAGGATCCCTGTGGCACGTGGAAAGGGACCCTGGGTCTCCCGCCTCACGTGGAGACGTGTCCCAATTGCCATGCCAATACTCGAGGAGAATCCCGAGGTGTCCCTCGCACCTAGGCAGGAGTCCTGACGTCGCTGAACAAATACGTGTCTGGAAGGGCCATCCCCGTCGTAACTCGAGAATATACCCCAGGTTCCGGACGCAACTCGAGAAAAACCATGAGACTTCCCCCTCGCCGCGAGATGAGGCCCGATTCCCCTGCAATGCATGCAGAGCCATTCCGTGTTCCACATCAAACATGAAAGGAGCCTTGATTTCCTTGATGGCACTCCAGAGAAAACCCAAGATCCCTGTCTCAAGTCTAGAGGGATCCTGAAGTCACTGTAGCAAAACGAAAGGGATCCGTGGAACCCAAATCAACTCGAGATGAGAGCTGAGTCCCTGGCTTCGACTCAAGAGGAATACCAACTTTCCACAAGCACCTCAAGAGGAGGCTTCTCTCAGCTACAGGTATGTGAGAGGGACCTTGAGTTTGTGGCCTCAAGTGGAATGGACACTGAGATGCTCAGACTCGAAGTAAGGCCGGATATCCCTGCAGTGAATTGAATGCAGGCTCATCTTGCATCTCCCAAGAGGAAGGGATGTCTGAATCCGCTGTGGAGACCACAGAGAAAGACCTAGTCCTCCGCCTCATCGCGACCGGAGGCCTCACATCCTTTGAAAACTCGAGAGGTCTGCGGAGATCAATGCTTCCAAAGGAGACGATGCCTGACTCCTCTTGAAAATGGATAGGAGTCCCAGGAACCCTGTGGCACGTGGAAAGGGACCCTGGGTCTCCCGCCTCACGTGGAGACGGGTCCCAATTGCCATGCAAAGACTCGAGGAGAATCCCGAGGTGTCCCTCCCACCTAGGCAGGAGTCCTGACGTCGGTGAACAAACACGTGTCTGGAAGGGCCCTCCCCGTCGTAACTCGAGAATATACCCCAGGTTTCGGCCGCAACTCGAGAAAAACCATGAGACTTCCCCCTCGCCGCGAGATGAGGCCCAATTCCCCTGCAATGCATGCAGAGCAATTCCGTGTTCCACATCAAACATGATAGGAGCCTTGATTTCCTTGATGGCACTCCACAGAAAACCCAAGATCACTGTCTCAAGTCTAGAGGGATCCTGAGGTCACTGGAGCAACACAAAATGGCTCCTTGGACCACAAATCAACTCGAGATGAGATCTTAGTCCCTGGCTTCGACTCAAGAGGAATACCAACTTTCCACAAGCACCTCAGGAGGAGGCTTCTGTCAGCTACAGGTATGTGAGAGGGACCCTGAGTTTGTGGCCTCAAGTGGAATGGACACCGAGATGCTCTGACTCGAAGTAAGGCCGGATATCCCTGCAGTGAATTGAATGCAGGCTCGTCTTGCGTCTCCCAAGACGAAGGGATGTCTGAATCCCCTGTGGAGACCACAGAGAAAGACCTAGTCCTCCGCCTCATCGTGACCGGAGGCCTCACATCCTTTGAAAACTCGAGATGTCCGCGGGGATCAATGCTTCCAAAGGAGACGATGCCTGACTACTCTTGAAAATGGATAGGAGTCCCAGGATCCCTGTGGCACGGGGAAAGGGACCCTTGGTCTCCCGCCTCACGTGGAGACGCATCCCAATTGCCATGCCAAGACTCGAGGAGAATCCCGAGTTGTCCCTTGCGCCTAGGCAGCAGTCCTGACGTCGCTGAACAAGCACATGTCTGGAAGGGCTCTCCCCATCGTAACTCGAGAATATACCCCAGGTTCCGGCCACAACTCGTGAAAAACCATGAGACTACCCCCTCGTCACGAGATGAGGCCCGATTCCCCTGCACTGCGTGCAGAGCAATTCCGTGTTCCACATCAAACGTGATAGGAGCCTTGCTTTCCTTGATGGCACTCCAGAGAAAACCCAAGATCACTGTCTCAAGTCTAGAGGGATCCTGAGGTCACTGTAGCAACACAAAAGGGCTCCGTGTACCCCAAATCAACTCGAGATGAGAGCTTAGTCCCTGGCTTCGACTCAAGAGAAATACCAACTTTCCACAAGCACCTCAAGAGGAGGCTTCTCTCAGCTACATGTATGTGAGAGGGACCCTGTGTTTGTGGCCTCAAGTGGAATGGACACCGAGATGCTCTGACTCGAAGTAAGGCCGGATATCACTGCAGTGAATTGAAAGCAGGCTCGTCTTGCATCTCCCAAGACGAAGGGATGTCTGAATCCCCTGTGGAGGCCACAGAGAAAGACCTAGTTCTCCGCCTCATCAAGACCGGAGGCCTCACATCCTTTGAAATCTCGAGAGGTCTGCGGAGGTCAATGCTTCCAAAGGAGACGATGCCTGACTCCTCTTGAAAATGGATAGGAGTCCCAGGATCCCTGTGGCACGTGGAAAGGGACACTGGGACTCCCGCCTCACGTGGAGACGCGTCCCAATTGCCATGCCAAGACTCGAGGAGAATCCCGAGGTGTCCCTCGCACCTAGGCAGGAGTCCTGACGTCGCTGAACAAACACGTGTCTGCAAAGGCCCTCCCCGTCGTAACTCGAGAATATACCCCTGGTTCCAGCCGCAACTTGAGAAAAACCATGAGACATCCCCCTTGCCGCGAGATGAGGCCCGATTCCCCTACCCTGCCTGCAGAGCCATTCCGTATTCCACATCAAAAATGAAAGGAGCCTTGATTTCCTTGATGGCACTCCAGAGAAAACCCAAGATCACTGTCTCAAGTCTAGAGGGATCCTGAGGTCACTGGAGCAACACGAAAGGGCTCTGTGGACCCCAAATCAACTCGAGATGAGAGCTTAGTCCCTGGCTTCGACTCAAGAGGAATACCAACTTTCCACAAGCACCTCAAGAGGAGGCTTCTGTCAGCTACAGGTATGTGAGAGGAACCGTGAGTTTGTGGCCTCAAGTGCAATGGACACCGAGATGCTCTGACTCGAAATAAGGCCGGATATCCCTGCAGTGAATTGAATGCAGGCTCGTCTTGCATCTCCCAAGACGAAGGGATGTCTGAATCCCCTGTGGAGACCACAGAGAAAGACCTAGTCCTCCGCCTCATCGTGACCGGAGGCCTCACATCCTTTGAAAACTCGAGAGGTATGCAGAGATCAATGCTTCCAAAGGAGAAGATGCCTGACTCCTCTTGAAAATGCATAGGAGTCCCAGGATCACTGTGGCACGTGGAAAGGGACACTGGGTCTCCCGCCTCACGTGGAGACGGGTCCCAATTTCCATGCCAAGCCTCGAAGAGAATCCCGAGGTGTCCCTCCCACCTAGGCAGGAGTCCTGACCTCGCTGAACAAACCCGTGTCTGGAAGGGCCATCCCGGTCGTAACTCGAGATTATACCCCAGGTTCCGGCCGCAACTCGGGAAAAACCATGAGACTTCCCCCTCGCCGCGAGATGTGGCCCGATTCCCCTGCAATGCGTGCAGAGCCATTCCTTGTTCCACATCAAACATGAAAGGAGCCTTGATTTCCTTGATGGCACTCCAGAGAAAACCCAAGATCACTGTCTCAAGTCTAGAGGGATCCTGAAGTCACTGTAGCAAAACGAAAGGGCTCCGTGGACCCCAAATCAACTCGAGATGAGAGCTTAGTCCCTGGCTTCGAGTCAAGAGGAATACCAACTTTCCACAAGCACCTGAAGAGGAGGCTTCTCTCAGCTACAGGTATGTGAGAGGGACCCTGAGTTTGTGGCCTCAAGTGAAATGGACACCGAGATGCTCTGACTCGAAGTAAGGCCGGATATCCCTGCAGTGAATTGAATGCAGGCTCGTCTTTCATCTCCGAAGACGAAGGGATGTCTGAATCCCCTGTGGAGACCACATAGAAAGACCTAGTTCTCCACCTCAACGCAACCGGAGGCCTCATATCCTTTGAAAACTCGAGAGCTCCGCCTAGATCAATACTTCCGAAGGTGACGATGCCTGACTGCTCTTGAAAATGGATAGGAGTCCCAGGATCCCTGTGGCACGTGGAAAGGGACCCTGGGTCTCCCGCCTCACGTGGAGACGCGTCCCAATTGCCATGCCAAGACTCGAGGAGAATCCCGAGGTGTCCCTCGCACCTAGGCAGGAGTCCTGACGTCGCTGAAGAAACACGTGTCTGGAAGGGCCCTCCCCGTCGTAACTCGAGAATATACCCCAGGTTCCGGCCGCACCTCGAGAAAAACCATGAGACTTCCCCCTCGCCGCGAGATGAGGCCCGATTCCCCTGCACTGCATGCAGAGCAATTATGTGTTCCACATCAAAGGTGAAAGGAATCTTGATTTCCTTGATGGCACTCCAGAGAAAACCCAAGATCACTGTCTCTAGTCTAGAGGGATCCTGAGGTCACTGTAGCAAAATGAAAGGGCTCCGTGGACCCCAAATCAACTCGAGATGAGAGCTTAGTCCCTGACTTCGACTCAAGAGGAATACCAACTTTCCACAAGCACCTCAAGAGGAGGCTTCTCTAAGCTACAGGTATGTGAGAGGGCCCCTGAGTTTGTGGCCTCAAGTGGCATGGACACCGAGATGCTCTGACTCGAAGTAAGGCCGGTTATCCCTGCAGTGAATTGAATGCAGGCTCGTCTTGCATCTCCCAAGACGAAGGGATGTCTGAATCCCCTGTGGAGACCACAGAGAAAGACCTAGTTCTCCGCCTCATCGCGACCGGAGGCCTCACATCCTTTGAAACCTCGAGAGGTCTGCGGAGATCAATGCTCCAAAGGAGACGATGCCTGACTCCTCTTGAAAATGGATAGGAGGCCCAGGATCCCTGTGGCACGTGGAAAGGGACACTGGGTCTCCCGCCTCACGTGGAGACGCGTCCCAATTGCCATGCCAAGACTCGAGGAAAATCCCGAGGTGTCCCTCGCACCTAGGCAGGAGTCCTGACGTCGCTGAACAAACACGTGTCTGGAAGGGCCATCCCCGTCGTAACTCGAGAATATACCCCAGGTTCCGGCCACAACTCGTGAAAAACCATGAGACTTCCCCTTCGCCGCGAGATGAGGCCTGATTCCCCTGCACTGCATGCTGAGCAATTCCGTGTTCCACATCAAACGTGAAAGGAGCCTTGATTTCCTTGATGGCACTCCAGAGAAAACCCAAGATCACTGTCTCAAGTCTAGAGGGATCCTGAGGTCACTGGAGCAACACGAAAGGGCTCCGTGGACCCCAAATCAACTCGAGATGAGAGCTTAGTCCCTGGCTTAGACTCAAGAGGAATACCAGCTTTCCACAAGCACCTCAAGAGGAGGCTTCTCTCAACTACAGGTATGTGAGAGGAACCCTGAGTTTGTGGCCTCAAGTGGAATGGACAGCGAGTTGCTCTGACTCGAAGTAAGGCCGGATATCCCTGCAGTGAATTGAATGCAGGCTCTTCTTGCATCTCCCTTGAAGAAGGGATGTCTGAATCCCCAGTGGAGACCACAGAGAAAGACCGAGTTCTCCGCCTCATCATGACCGGAGGCCTCACATCCTTTCAAAACTCGAGAGGTCCGCGGAGATCAATGCTTCCAAAGGAGACGATGCCTGACTCCTCTTGAAAATGGATACGGGTCCCAGGAACCCTGTGGCACGTGGAACGGGACCCTGGATCTCCCGCCTCACGTGGAGACGCGTCTAAATTGCCATGCAAAGACTCGAGGAGAATCCCGAGGTGTCCCTCACACGTAGGCAGGAGTCCTGACGTCGCTGAACAAACACGTGTCTGGAAGGGGCCTCCCCGTTGTAACTCGAGAATATACCCCAGGTTCCGGCCGCAACTCGAGAAAAACCATGAGATTTCCCCCTCGCTGCGAGTTGAGGCCCAATTCCCCTGCACTGCATGCTGAGCAATTCCGTGTTCCACATCAAACGTGAAAGGAGCCTTGATTTCCTTGATGGCACTCCAGAGAAAACCCAAGATCACTGTCTCAAGTCTAGAGGGATCCTGAGGTCACTGGAGCAACACGAAAGGGCTCCGTGGACCCCAAATCAACTCGAGATGAGAGCTTAGTCCCTGGCTTAGACTCAAGAGGAATACCAACTTTACACAAGCACCTCAACAGGAGGCTTCTCTCAGCTACAGGTATATTTGAGGGACCCTGAGTTTGTGGCCTCAAGTGGAATGGACACCGAGATGCTCTGACTCGAAGTAAGGCCGGATATCCCTGCAGTGAATTGAATGCAGGCTCGTCTTGCATCTCCCAAGAAGAAGGGATGGCTGAATCCCCTGTGGAGACCACAGAGAAAGACCGAGTTCTCCGCCTCATCGCGACCGGGGGCCTCACATCCTTTGAAAACTCGAGAGGTCTGCAGAGATCAATGCTTCCAAAGGAGACGATGCCTGACTTCTCTTGAAAATGGATAGGAGTCCCAGGATCCCTGTGGCACGTGGAAAGGGACACTGGGTCTCCCGCCTCACGTGGATACGCGTCCCAATTGCCATGCCAAGACTCGAGGAGAATCCCGAGGTGTCCCTTGCACCTAGGCAGGAGTCCTGACGTATCTGAACAAACACGTGTCTGGAAGGGCCCTCCCCGTTGTAACTCGAGATTATACCCCAGGGTCCGGCCGCAACTCGAGAAAAACCATGAGACTTCTCCCTCGCCACAAGATGAGCTCCGATTCCACTGCCGTGCGAGCAGAGCAATTCCGTATTCCACATCAAAAGTGAAAGGAGCCTTGATTTCCTTGATGGCACTCCAGAGAAAACCCAAGATCACTGTCTCTAGTCTAGAGGGATCCTGAGGTCACTGGAACAACACGAAAGGGCTCCGTGGACCCCATATCAACTCGAGATGAGAGCTTAGTCCCTGGCTTCGACTCAAGAGGAATACCCACTTTTCACAAGCACCTCAAGAGGAAGCTTCTCTCAGCTACAGGTATGTGAGAGGGACCCTGAGTTTGTGGCCTCAAGTGGAATGGACACTGAGATGCTCTGACTCAAAGTAAGGCCGGATATCCCTGCAGTGAATTGAATGCAGGCTCGTCTTTCATCTCCGAAGACGAAGGGATGTCTGAATCCCCTGTGGAGACGACAGAGAAAGACCTAGACCTCCGCCTCATCGCGACCGGAGGCCTCACATCCTTTGAAAACTCGAGAGGTGTGCGGAGATCAATGCTTCCAAAGGAGACGATGCCTGACTCCTCTTGAAAATGGATAGGAGTCCCAGGATCCCTGTGGCACGTGGATAGGGACCCTGGGTCTCCCGCCTCGCGTGGAGACGCGTCCAAATTGCCATGCCAAGACTCGAGGAGAATCCCGAGGTGTCCCTCGCACCTAGGCAGGAGTCCTGACGTGGCTGAACAAACACGTGTCTGGAAGGGCCCTCCCCGTCGTAACTCGAGAATATACCCCAGGTTCGGGCCGCAACTCAAGAAAAACCATGAGACTTCCCCCTCGCCGCAAGATGAGGCCCGATTCCCCTGCACTGCGTGCAGAGCAATTCCGTGTTCCACATCAAACGTGAAAGGAGCCTTGATTTCCTTGATGACACTACAGAGAAAACCCAAGATCACTGTCTCAAGTCTAGAGGGATCCTGAGGTCAGTGGAGCAACACGAAAGGGCTCCGTGGACCACAAATCAACTCGAGATGAGAGCTTAGTCCCTGGCTTCGACTCAAGAGGAATACCAGCTTTCCACAAGCACCTCAAGAGGAGGTTCTCTCAGCTACAGGTATGTGAGAGGGACCCTGAGTTTGTGGCCTCAAGTGGAATGGACACCGAGATGCTCTGACTCGAAGTAAGGTCGGATATCCCTGCAGTGAATTGAACGTAGGCTCGTCTTGCATCTCCCAAGACGGAGGCATGTCTGAATCCCATGTGGAGACCACAGAGAAAGACCTAGATCTCCGGCTCATCGCGACCGGAGTCCTCACATACTTTGAAAACTCGAGAGGTCCGCGGAGATCAATGCTTCCAAAGGAGACGATGCCTGACTCTTCTTGAAAATGGATAGGAGTCCCAGGATCCCTGTGGCACGTGGAAAGGGACCCTGGGTCTCACACATCATGTGGAGACGCGTCTCAATTGTCATGCCAAGACTCGAGGAGAATCCCGAAGTGTCCCTCGCACCTAGGCAGGAGTCCTGACGTCGCTGAACAAACACGTGTCTGGAAGGGCCCTCCCCATCGTAACTCGAGAATATACCCCAGGTTCCCGCCGCAACTCGAGAAAAACAATGAGACTTCGCCCTCGCCGCGAGATGAGGCCCGATTCCCCTGCACTGCGTGCAGAGCAATTCCGTGTTCCACATCAAACGTTAAAGGAGCCTTGATATCCTTGATGGCACTCCCGAGAAAACCCAAGATCACTCTCTCAAGTCTAGAGGGATCCTGAGGTCACTGTAGCAACACGAAAGGGCTCCGTGGACCCCAAATCAACTCGAGATGAGAGCTTAGTCCCTGGCTTCCACTCAAGAGGAACACCGACTTTCCACAAGCACCTCAAGAGGAGGCTTCTCTCAGCTACAGGTATGTGAGAGGGACCCTAAGTTTGTGGCCTCAAGTGGAATGGACACCGAGATGCTTTGACTCGAAGTAAGGCCGGATATCCCTGCAGTGAATTGAATGCAGGCTCGTCTTTCATCTCCGAAGACGAAGGGATGTCTGAATCCCCTGTGGAGACCACAGAGAAAGACCTAGTTCTCCGCCTCATAGCGACCGGAGGCCTCATATTCTTTGAAATTTCGAGAGGTCCGCGGAGATGATTGCTTTCAAAGGAGACGATGCCTGACTCCTTTTGAAAATGGATAGGAGTCCCAGGATCCCTGTGGCACGTGGAAAGGGACCCTGGGTCTCCCGCCTCACGTGGAGACGCGTGCCAATTGCCATGCCAAGACGCGAGGAGAATCCCGAAGTGTCCCTCGCACCTAGGCAGGATTCCTGACGTCGCTGAAGAAACACGTGTCTGGAAGGGCCCTCCCCGTCGTAACTCGAGAATATACCCCAGGTTCCCGCCGCAACTTGAGAAAAAACATGAGACTTCCCCCTCGCCCTGAGATGAGGCCCGATTCGCCTGCACTGCGTGCAGAGCAATTCCGTGTTCCACATCAAACGTGAAAGGAGCCTTGATTTCCTTGATGCCACTCCAGAGAAAACCCAAGATCACTGTCTCTAGGCTGGAGGGATCCTGAGGTCACTGGAGCAACACGAAAGGGCTCCGTGGACCCCAAATCAACTCGAGATGAGAACTTAGTCCCTGGCTTCGACTCAAGAGGAATACCAACTTTCCACAAGCACCTCAAGAGGAGGCTTCTCTCAGCTACAGGTATGTGCGAGGGACCCTGAGTTTGTGGCCTCAAGTGGAATGGACAACGAGATGCTCTGACTCGAAGTAAGGACGGATATCCCTTTAGAGAATGGAATGCAGGCTCGTCTTGCATCTCCCAAGACGAAGGGATGTCTTAATCCCCTGTGGACACCACAGAGAAAGACCTAGTTTTCCGCCTCATTGCGAGCGGAGGCCTCACATCCTTTGAAAACTCGACAGGTCCGCGGAGATCAATGCTTCGAAACAAGACGATGCCTGACTCCTCTTGCAAATGGATAGGAGTCCCAGGATACCTGTGGCACGTCCAAAGGGACCCTGGGTTTCCCGCCTCACGTGGAGACGCGTCCCAATTGCCATGCCAAGACACGAGGAGAATCCCGAGGTGTCCATCCCACCTAGGCAGGATTCCTGACGTCGCTGAACAAACACGTGTCTGAAGGGCCCTCCCCGTCGTAACTCGAGAATATAACCAAGGTTCCGGCTGCAACTCGAAAAAAACCATGAGACTTCCCCCTCGCCGCGAGATGAGGCCCGATTTCCCTGCACTGCGTGCAGAGCAATTCCGTGTTCCACATCAAACGTGAAAGGAGCCTTGATTTCCTTGATGGCACGCCAGAGAAAACCCAAGATCACTGTCTCTAGTCTAGAGGGATCCTGAGGTCACTGGAGCAACACGAAAGGGTTCCGTGGACCCCAAATCAACTCGAGATGAGAACTTATTCCTTGGCTTCGACTCAAGAGGAATACCAACTTTCCACAAGCACCTCAAGAGGAGGCTACTCTCAGCTAAAGGTATGTGAGAGGGACCCTAAGTTTGGGGCCTCAAGTGGAATGGACACCGAGATGCTCTGACTTGAATTAAGGCCAGATATCCCTGCAGTGTATTGAATGCAGGCTCGTCTTGCATCTCCCAAGACAAAGGGATGTCTGAATCCCCTGGGGAGACCACAGAGAAAGACCTAGTTCTGCGCCTCATCGCGACCGGAGGCCTCACATCCTTTGAAAATTCGTGAGGTCCGCGGAGATCAATGCTTCCAAAGGAGACAATGCCTGACTCCTCTTGAAAATGGATAGGAGTCCCAGGATCCCTGTGGCACGTGGAAAGGGACCCTGGGTCTCCCGCCTCACGTGGAGACGCGTCCAATTGCGATGCCAAGACTCGAGGAGAATCCCGAGGTGTCCCTCGCACCTAGGCAGGAGTCCTGACGTCGCTGAACAAACACGTGTCTGGAAGGGCCCTCCCGGTCTTAACTCGAGAATATATCCCAGGTTCCGGCCTCAACTCGAGAAAAACCATGAGAATTCCCCTTCGCCGCGAGATAAGGCCTGATTCCCCTGCACTGCATTCAGAGCAATTCCGTGTTCCACATCAAACAGGAAAGGAGCCTTGATTTCCTTGATGGCACTCCAGAGAAAACCCAAGATCACTGTCTCAAGTCTAGAGGGATCCTGAGGTCACTGGAGCAACACGAAAGGGCTCCGTGGACCCCAAATCAACTCGAGATGAGAGCTTAGTCCCTGGCTTTGACTCAAGAGGAATACCAACTTTCCACAAGCACCTCAAGAGGAGGCTTCTCTCAGCTACAGGTATGTGAGAGGGACCCTGAGTTTGTGGCCTCAAGTGGAATGGACACCGAGATGCTCTGACTCGAAGTTAGGCCGGATATCCCTGCAGTGAATTGAATGCAGGCTCGTCTTGCATCTCCCAAGACGAAGGGATGGCTGAATCTCCTGTGGAGACCACAGAGAAAGACCTAGTCCTCCGCCTCATCGCGACCGGAGGCCTCACATCCTTTGAAAACTCGAGAGGTCCGCGGAGATCAATGCTTCCAAAGGAGACGATGCCTGACTCCTCCTGAAAATGGAAAGGAATCCCAGGATCCGTGTGGCACGTGGAAAGGGACCCTGGGTGTCCCGCCTCACGTGGAGATGCGTCCCAATTGCCATGCCAAGACTCGAGGAGAATCCCGAGGTGTCCCTCGCACCTAGGCAGGAGTCCTGACGTCGCTGAACAAACACGTGTCTGGAAGGGCCCTCCCCGTCGTAACTCGAGAATATACCCCAGGTTCCGGCCGCAACTCGAGAAAAACCATGAGACTTCCCCCTCGCCGCGTGATGAGGCGCGATTCCCCTGCACTGCATGCAGAGCAATTCCGTGTTCCACATCAAACGTGAAAGGAGCCTTGATTTCCTTGATGGCACTCCAGAGAAAACCCAAGATCACTGTCTCAAGTCTAGAGGGATCCTGAGGTCACTGGAGCAACATGAAAGGGCTCCGTGGACCCCAAATCAATTCGAGATGAGAGCTTAGTCCCTGGCTTCGAATCAAGAGGAATACCAACTTTCCAAGAGCACCTCAAGAGGAGGCTTCTCTCAGCTACAGGTATGTGAGAGGGACCCAGAGATTGTGGCCTCAAGTGGAATGGACACCGAGATCCTCTGACTTGAAGTAAGGCTGGATATCCCTGCAGTGAATTGAATGCAGGCTCGACTTGCATCTCCCAAGACGAAGGGATGTCTTAATCCCCGGTGGAGACGACAGAGAAAGACCTACTCGTCCGCCTCGTCGCGACCGGAGGCCTCACATCCTTTGAAAACTCGAGAGGTCCGCGGAGATCAATGCTTCTAAAGGAGACGATGCCTGACTCCTCTTGAAAATGGATAGGAGTCCCAGGATCCCTGTGGCACGTGGAAAGGGACCCTGGGTCTCCCGCCTCACGTGGAGACACCTCCCAATTGCCATGCCAAGACTCGAGGAGAATCCCGAGGTGTCCCTCGCACCTAGGCAGGAGTCCTGACGTCGCTGAACAAACAAGTGTCTGAAAGGGCCCTCCCCGTCGTAACTCGAGAATATACCCCAGGTTCCGGCCGCAACTCGAGAAAAACCATGAGACTTCCCCCTCGCCGCGACATTTGGCCCGATTCCCCTGGACTGCGTGCAGAGCAATTCCGTGTTCCACATCAAACGTGAAAGGAGATTTAATTTCCTTGATGGCACTCCAGAGTAAACCCAAGATCACTGTCTCAAGTCTAGAGGGATCCTGAGGTCACTGGAGCAACACGAAAGGGCTCCGTGGACCCCAAATCAACTCGAGATGAGAGCTTAGTCCCTGGCTTCGACTCAAGAGGAATACCAACTTTCCACAAGCACCTCAAGAGGAGGCTTCTTTCAGCTACAGGTATATTTGAGGGACCCTGAGTTTGTTGCCTCAAGTGGCATGGACACCGAGATGCTCTGACTCGAAGTAAGGCCGGTTATCCCTGCAGTGAATTGAATGCAGGCTCGTCTTGCATCTCCCAAGACGAAGGGATGTCTGAATCCCCTGTGGAGACCACAGAGAAAGACCTAGTTCTCCGCCTCATCGCGACCGGAGGCCTCACATCCTTTGAAACCTCGAGAGGTCTGCGGAGATCAATGCTCCAAAGGAGACGATGCCTGACTCCTCTTGAAAATGGATAGGAGGCCCAGGATCCCTGTGGCACGTGGAAAGGGACACTGGGTCTCCCGCCTCACGTGGAGACGCGTCCCAATTGCCATGCCAAGACTCGAGGAAAATCCCGAGGTGTCCCTCGCACCTAGGCAGGAGTCCTGACGTCGCTGAACAAACACGTGTCTGGAAGGGCCATCCCCGTCGTAACTCGAGAATATACCCCAGGTTCCGGCCACAACTCGTGAAAAACCATGAGACTTCCCCTTCGCCGCGAGATGAGGCCTGATTCCCCTGCACTGCATGCTGAGCAATTCCGTGTTCCACATCAAACGTGAAAGGAGCCTTGATTTCCTTGATGGCACTCCAGAGAAAACCCAAGATCACTGTCTCAAGTCTAGAGGGATCCTGAGGTCACTGGAGCAACACGAAAGGGCTCCGTGGACCCCAAATCAACTCGAGATGAGAGCTTAGTCCCTGGCTTAGACTCAAGAGGAATACCAGCTTTCCACAAGCACCTCAAGAGGAGGCTTCTCTCAACTACAGGTATGTGAGAGGAACCCTGAGTTTGTGGCCTCAAGTGGAATGGACAGCGAGTTGCTCTGACTCGAAGTAAGGCCGGATATCCCTGCAGTGAATTGAATGCAGGCTCTTCTTGCATCTCCCTTGAAGAAGGGATGTCTGAATCCCCAGTGGAGACCACAGAGAAAGACCGAGTTCTCCGCCTCATCATGACCGGAGGCCTCACATCCTTTCAAAACTCGAGAGGTCCGCGGAGATCAATGCTTCCAAAGGAGACGATGCCTGACTCCTCTTGAAAATGGATACGGGTCCCAGGAACCCTGTGGCACGTGGAACGGGACCCTGGGTCTCCCGCCTCACGTGGAGACGCGTCTAAATTGCCATGCCAAGACTCGAGGAGAATCCCGAGGTGTCCCTCACACGTAGGCAGGAGTCCTGACGTCGCTGAACAAACACGTGTCTGGAAGGGGCCTCCCCGTCGTAACTCGAGAATATACCCCAGGTTCCGGCCGCAACTCGAGAAAAACCATGAGATTTCCCCCTCGCTGCGAGTTGAGGCCCAATTCCCCTGCACTGCATGCTGAGCAATTCCGTGTTCCACATCAAACGTGAAAGGAGCCTTGATTTCCTTGATGGCACTCCAGAGAAAACCCAAGATCACTGTCTCAAGTCTAGAGGGATCCTGAGGTCACTGGAGCAACACGAAAGGGCTCCGTGGACCCCAAATCAACTCGAGATGAGAGCTTAGTCCCTGGCTTAGACTCAAGAGGAATACCAACTTTACACAAGCACCTCAACAGGAGGCTTCTCTCAGCTACAGGTATATTTGAGGGACCCTGAGTTTGTGGCCTCAAGTGGAATGGACACCGAGATGCTCTGACTCGAAGTAAGGCCGGATATCCCTGCAGTGAATTGAATGCAGGCTCGTCTTGCATCTCCCAAGAAGAAGGGATGGCTGAATCCCCTGTGGAGACCACAGAGAAAGACCGAGTTCTCCGCCTCATCGCGACCGGGGGCCTCACATCCTTTGAAAACTCGAGAGGTCTGCAGAGATCAATGCTTCCAAAGGAGACGATGCCTGACTTCTCTTGAAAATGGATAGGAGTCCCAGGATCCCTGTGGCACGTGGAAAGGGACACTGGGTCTCCCGCCTCACGTGGATACGCGTCCCAATTGCCATGCCAAGACTCGAGGAGAATCCCGAGGTGTCCCTTGCACCTAGGCAGGAGTCCTGACGTATCTGAACAAACACGTGTCTGGAAGGGCCCTCCCCGTTGTAACTCGAGATTATACCCCAGGGTCCGGCCGCAACTCGAGAAAAACCATGAGACTTCTCCCTCGCCACAAGATGAGCTCCGATTCCACTGCCGTGCGAGCAGAGCAATTCCGTATTCCACATCAAAAGTGAAAGGAGCCTTGATTTCCTTGATGGCACTCCAGAGAAAACCCAAGATCACTGTCTCTAGTCTAGAGGGATCCTGAGGTCACTGGAACAACACGAAAGGGCTCCGTGGACCCCATATCAACTCGAGATGAGAGCTTAGTCCCTGGCTTCGACTCAAGAAGAATACCCACTTTTCACAAGCACCTCAAGAGGAAGCTTCTCTCAGCTACAGGTATGTGAGAGGGACCCTGAGTTTGTGGCCTCAAGTGGAATGGACACTGAGATGCTCTGACTCAAAGTAAGGCCGGATATCCCTGCAGTGAATTGAATGCAGGCTCGTCTTTCATCTCCGAAGACGAAGGGATGTCTGAATCCCCTGTGGAGACGACAGAGAAAGACCTAGACCTCCGCCTCATCGCGACCGGAGGCCTCACATCCTTTGAAAACTCGAGAGGTGTGCGGAGATCAATGCTTCCAAAGGAGACGATGCCTGACTCCTCTTGAAAATGGATAGGAGTCCCAGGATCCCTGTGGCACGTGGATAGGGACCCTGGGTCTCCCGCCTCGCGTGGAGACGCGTCCAAATTGCCATGCCAAGACTCGAGGAGAATCCCGAGGTGTCCCTCGCACCTAGGCAGGAGTCCTGACGTGGCTGAACAAACACGTGTCTGGAAGGGCCCTCCCCGTCGTAACTCGAGAATATACCCCAGGTTCGGGCCGCAACTCAAGAAAAACCATGAGACTTCCCCCTCGCCGCAAGATGAGGCCCGATTCCCCTGCACTGCGTGCAGAGCAATTCCGTGTTCCACATCAAACGTGAAAGGAGCCTTGATTTCCTTGATGACACTACAGAGAAAACCCAAGATCACTGTCTCAAGTCTAGAGGGATCCTGAGGTCAGTGGAGCAACACGAAAGGGCTCCGTGGACCACAAATCAACTCGAGATGAGAGCTTAGTCCCTGGCTTCGACTCAAGAGGAATACCAGCTTTCCACAAGCACCTCAAGAGGAGGCTTCTCTCAGCTACAGGTATGTGAGAGGGACCCTGAGTTTGTGGCCTCAAGTGGAATGGACACCGAGATGCTCTGACTCGAAGTAAGGTCGGATATCCCTGCAGTGAATTGAACGTAGGCTCGTCTTGCATCTCCCAAGACGGAGGCATGTCTGAATCCCATGTGGAGACCACAGAGAAAGACCTAGATCTCCGGCTCATCGCGACCGGAGTCCTCACATACTTTGAAAACTCGAGAGGTCCGCGGAGTTCAATGCTTCCAAAGGAGACGATGCCTGACTCTTCTTGAAAATGGATAGGAGTCCCAGGATCCCTGTGGCACGTGGAAAGGGACCCTGGGTCTCACACATCATGTGGAGACGCGTCTCAATTGTCATGCCAAGACTCGAGGAGAATCCCGAAGTGTCCCTCGCACCTAGGCAGGAGTCCTGACGTCGCTGAACAAACACGTGTCTGGAAGGGCCCTCCCCATCGTAACTCGAGAATATACCCCAGGTTCCCGCCGCAACTCGAGAAAAACAATGAGACTTCGCCCTCGCCGCGAGATGAGGCCCGATTCCCCTGCACTGCGTGCAGAGCAATTCCGTGTTCCACATCAAACGTTAAAGGAGCCTTGATATCCTTGATGGCACTCCCGAGAAAACCCAAGATCACTCTCTCAAGTCTAGAGGGATCCTGAGGTCACTGTAGCAACACGAAAGGGCTCCGTGGACCCCAAATCAACTCGAGATGAGAGCTTAGTCCCTGGCTTCGACTCAAGAGGAACACCGACTTTCCACAAGCACCTCAAGAGGAGGCTTCTCTCAGCTACAAGTATGTGAGAGGGACCCTAAGTTTGTGGCCTCAAGTGGAATGGACACCGAGATGCTTTGACTCGAAGTAAGGCCGGATATCCCTGCAGTGAATTGAATGCAGGCTCGTCTTTCATCTCCGAAGACGAAGGGATGTCTGAATCCCCTGTGGAGACCACAGAGAAAGACCTAGTTCTCCGCCTCATAGCGACCGGAGGCCTCATATTCTTTGAAATTTCGAGAGGTCCGCGGAGATCAATGCTTTCAAAGGAGACGATGCCTGACTCCTTTTGAAAATGGATAGGAGTCCCAGGATCCCTGTGGCACGTGGAAAGGGACCCTGGGTCTCCCGCCTCACGTGGAGACGCGTGCCAATTGCCATGCCAAGACGCGAGGAGAATCCCGAAGTGTCCCTCGCACCTAGGCAGGATTCCTGACGTCGCTGAAGAAACACGTGTCTGGAAGGGCCCTCCCCGTCGTAACTCGAGAATATACCCCAGGTTCCCGCCGCAACTTGAGAAAAAACATGAGACTTCCCCCTCGCCCTGAGATGAGGCCCGATTCGCCTGCACTGCGTGCAGAGCAATTCCGTGTTCCACATCAAACGTGAAAGGAGCCTTGATTTCCTTGATGCCACTCCAGAGAAAACCCAAGATCACTGTCTCTAGGCTGGAGGGATCCTGAGGTCACTGGAGCAACACGAAAGGGCTCCGTGGACCCCAAATCAACTCGAGATGAGAACTTAGTCCCTGGCTTCGACTCAAGAGGAATACCAACTTTCCACAAGCACCTCAAGAGGAGGCTTCTCTCAGCTACAGGTATGTGCGAGGGACCCTGAGTTTGTGGCCTCAAGTGGAATGGACAACGAGATGCTCTGACTCGAAGTAAGGACGGATATCCCTTTAGAGAATGGAATGCAGGCTCGTCTTGCATCTCCCAAGACGAAGGGATGTCTTAATCCCCTGTGGACACCACAGAGAAAGACCTAGTTTTCCGCCTCATTGCGAGCGGAGGCCTCACATCCTTTGAAAACTCGACAGGTCCGCGGAGATCAATGCTTCGAAACGAGACGATGCCTGACTCCTCTTGAAAATGGATACGGGTCCCAGGAACCCTGTGGCACGTGGAACGGGACCCTGGGTCTCCCGCCTCACGTGGAGACGCGTCTAAATTGCCATGCCAAGACTCGAGGAGAATCCCGAGGTGTCCCTCACACGTAGGCAGGAGTCCTGATGTCGCTGAACAAACACGTGTCTGGAAGGGGCCTCCCCGTCGTAACTCGAGAATATACCCCAGGTTCCGGCCGCAACTCGAGAAAAACCATGAGATTTCCCCCTCGCTGCGAGTTGAGGCCCAATTCCCCTGCACTGCATGCTGAGCAATTCCGTGTTCCACATCAAACGTGAAAGGAGCCTTGATTTCCTTGATGGCACTCCAGAGAAAACCCAAGATCACTGTCTCAAGTCTAGAGGGATCCTGAGGTCACTGGAGCAACACGAAAGGGCTCCGTGGACCCCAAATCAACTCGAGATGAGAGCTTAGTCCCTGGCTTAGACTCAAGAGGAATACCAACTTTACACAAGCACCTCAACAGGAGGCTTCTCTCAGCTACAGGTATATTTGAGGGACCCTGAGTTTGTGGCCTCAAGTGGAATGGACACCGAGATGCTCTGACTCGAAGTAAGGCCGGATATCCCTGCAGTGAATTGAATGCAGGCTCGTCTTGCATCTCCCAAGAAGAAGGGATGGCTGAATCCCCTGTGGAGACCACAGAGAAAGACCGAGTTCTCCGCCTCATCGCGACCGGGGGCCTCACATCCTTTGAAAACTCGAGAGGTCTGCAGAGATCAATGCTTCCAAAGGAGACGATGCCTGACTTCTCTTGAAAATGGATAGGAGTCCCAGGATCCCTGTGGCACGTGGAAAGGGACACTGGGTCTCCCGCCTCACGTGGATACGCGTCCCAATTGCCATGCCAAGACTCGAGGAGAATCCCGAGGTGTCCCTTGCACCTAGGCAGGAGTCCTGACGTATCTGAACAAACACGTGTCGGGAAGGGCCCTCCCCGTTGTAACTCGAGATTATACCCCAGGGTCCGGCCGCAACTCGAGAAAAACCATGAGACTTCTCCCTCGCCACAAGATGAGCTCCGATTCCACTGCCGTGCGAGCAGAGCAATTCCGTATTCCACATCAAAAGTGAAAGGAGCCTTGATTTCCTTGATGGCACTCCAGAGAAAACCCAAGATCACTGTCTCAAGTCTAGAGGGATCCTGAGGTCACTGGAGCAACATGAAAGGGCTCCGTGGACCCCAAATCAACTCGAGATGAGAGCTTAGTCCCTGGCTTCGACTCAAGAGGAATACCAACTTTCCACAAGCACCTCAAGAGGAGGCTTCTCTCAGCTACAGGTATGTGAGAGGGACCCTGCGTTTGTGGCCTCAAGTGCAATGGACACCGAGATGCTCTGACTCGAAATAAGGCCGGATATCCCTACAGTGAATTGAATGCAGGCTCGTCTTGCATCTCCCAAGACGAAGGGATGTCTGAATCCCCTGTGGAGACGACAGAGAAACACCTAGTCCTCCGCCTCAACGCGACCAGAGGCCTCACATCCTTTGAAAACTCGAGAGGTCCGCGGAGATCAATGCTTACAAAGGAGACGATGCCTGACTCCTCTTGAAAATGGATAGGCGTCCCAGGATCCCTGTGGCACGTGGAAAGGGACCCTGGGTCTCCCGCCTCACGTGGAGACGCGTCCCAATTGCCATGCCAAGACTCGAGGAGAATCCCGAGGTGTCCCTCGCACCTAGGCAGGAGTCCTGACGTCGCTGAACAAACACGTGTCTGGAAGGGCCCTCCCCGTCTTAACTCGAGAATATACCCCAGGTTCCGGCCGCAAATCGAGAAAAACCATGAGACTTCCCCCTCGCCGTGAGATGAAGCCCGATTCCCCTGCACTGCGTGCAGAGCAAGTCCGTGTTCCACATCAAACGTGAAAGGAGCCTTGCTTTCCTTCATGGCAATCCAGAGAAAACCCAAGATCACTGTCTCAAATCTAGAGGGATACTGAGGTAACTGTAGCGTCACGAAAGGGCTCCGTGAACGCCAAATCAAATCGAGATGAGAGCTTAGTCCCTGGCTTCGACTCAAGAGGAATACCAAGTTTCCACAAGCACCCTTAGAGGCGGCTTCTCTCAGCTACAAGTATATGAGAGGAACCCTAATTTTGTGGCCTCAAGTGGAATGGACACCGAGATGCTCTGACTCGAAGTAAGGCCGGATATCCCTGCAGTGAATTGAATGCAGGCTCGTCTTGCATCTCCCATGACAAAGGGATGTCTGAATCCCCTGTGCAGACCACAGAGAAAGACCTAGTTCTCCGCCTCATCGCGACTGGAGGCCTCACATCCTTTGAAAACTCGAGAGGTCCGCGGAGATCAATGCTTCCAAAGGAGACGATGCCTGAGTCCTCTTGAAAATGGATAGGAGTCCCAGGATCCCTGTGGCATGTGGAAAGGGACACTGGGTCTCCCGCCTCACGTGGAGACACGTCCCAATTGCCATGCCAAGACTCGAGGAGAATCCCAGGTGTCCATCCCACCTAGGCAGGAGTCCTGACGTAGCTGAACAAACACATGTCTGGAAGGGCCCTCCCCGTCGTAACTCGGGAATATACCCCAGGTTCGGTCCGCAACTCGAGAAAAACCATGAGACTTCCCCCTCGCCGCGAGATGAGGCCCGATTCCCCTGCACTGCGTGCAGAGCAGTTCCGTGTTCCACATCAAACGTGAAAGGAGCTTTGATTTCCTTGATGGCACTCCAGAGAAAACCCAAGATCACTGTCTCAAGTCTAGAGGGATCCTGAGGTCACTGTAGCAACACGAAAGGGCTCCGTGGACCACAAATCAACTCGAGATGTGAGCTTAGTCCCTGGCTTCGACTCAAGAGGAATACCACCTTTCCACAAGCACCTCAAGAGGAGGCTTCTCTCAGCTACAGGTATGTGAGAGGGACCCTGAGTTTGTGGCCTCAAGTGGAATGGACACCGAGATGCTCTGACTCGAAGTAAGCTCGGATATCCCTGCAGTGAATTGTGTGCAGGCTTGTCTTGCATCTCCCAAGACGAAGGGATGTCTGAATCCCCTGTGTGGACCACAGAGAAAGACCTAGTTCTCCTCCTCATCGCGACTGGATGCCTCACATCCTTTGAAAACTCGAGAGGTCTGCGGAGATCAATGCTTCCAAAGGAGACGATGCCTGACTCCTCTAGAAAATGGATAGGAGTCCCAGGATCCCTGTGGCACGTGGAAAGGGACCCTGGGTTTCCCGCCTCACGTGGAGACACGTCCCAATTGCCATGCAAAGACTCGAGGAGAATCCCGAGGTGTCCCTCGCACCTAGGCAGGAGTCCTGACGTCGCTGAATAAACACGTGTCTGGAAGGGCCCTCCCCGTCGTAACTCGTGAATATACCCCAGGTTCCGGCCGCAACTCGAGAAGAACCATGAGACTTCCCCCTCTCCGTGAGATGAAGCCCGATTCCCCTGCACTGCGTGCAGAGCAAGTCCGTGTTCCACATCAAACGTGAAAGGAGCCTTGCTTTCCTTCATGGCACTCCAGAGAAAACCCAAGATCACTGTCAAATCTAGAGGGATACTGAGGTCACTGTAGCGTCAGGAAAGGGCTCCGTGATCGCCAAATCAAATCGAGATGAGAGCTTAGTCCCTGGCTTCGACTCAAGAGGAATACCAAGTTTCCACAAGTACCTTTAGAGGCGGCTTCTCTCAGCTACAAGTATATGAGAGGAACCCTAATTTTGTGGCCTCAAGTGGAATGGACAACGAGATGCTCTGACTCGAAGTAAGGCCGGATATCCCTGCAGTGAATTGAATGCAGGCTCGTCTTGCATCTCCCAAGACGAAGGGATGTCTTAATCCCCTGTGGACACCACAGAGAAAGACCTAGTTTTCCGCCTCATTGCGAGCGGAGGCCTCACATCCTTTGAAAACTCGAGAGGTCCGCGGAGATCAATGCTTCGAAACTAGACGATGCCTGACTCCTCTTGCAAATGGATAGGAGTCCCAGGATCCCTGTGGCACGTCGAAAGGGACCCTGGGTTTCCCGCCTCACGTGGAGACGCGTCCCAATTGCCATGCCAAGACACGAGGAGAATCCCGAGGTGTCCATCCCACCTAGGCAGGATTCCTGACGTCGCTGAACAAATACGTGTCTGAAGGGCCCTCCCCGTCGTAACTCGAGAATATAACCAAGGTTCCGGCCTCAACTCGAAAAAAACCATGAGACTTCCCCCTCGCCGCGAGATGAGGCCCGATTTCCCTGCACTGCGTGCAGAGCAATTCCGTGTTCCACATCAAACGTGAAAGGAGCCTTGATTTCCTTGATGGCACGCCAGAGAAAACCCAAGATCACTGTCTCTAGTCTAGAGGGATCCTGAGGTCACTGGAGCAACACGAAAGGGTTCCGTGGACCCCAAATCAACTCGACATGAGAACTTATTCCTTGGCTTCGACTCAAGAGGAATACCAACTTTCCACAAGCACCTCAAGAGGAGGCTACTCTCAGCTAAAGCTATGTGAGAGGGACCCTAAGTTTGTGGCCTCAAGTGGAATGGACACCGAGATGCTCTGACTTGAAGTAAGGCCAGATATCCCTGCAGTGTATTGAATGCAGGCTCGTCTTGCATCTCCCAAGACAAAGGGATGTCTGAATCCCCTGGGGAGACCACAGAGAAAGACCTAATTTTCCACCTCATCGCGACCGGAGGCCTCACATCCTTTGAAAATTCGAGAGGACTGCGGAGATCAATGCTTCCAAAGGAGACGATGCCTGACTCCTCTTGAAAATGGATAGGAGTCCCAGGATCCCTGTGGCACGTGGAAAGGGACCCTGGGTCTCCCGCCTCATGTGGAGACGCATCCCAATTCCCATGCCAAGACTCGAGGAGAATCCCGATATGTCCCTCGCATCTAGGAAGGAGTCCTGACGTCGCTGAACAAACACGTGTCTGGAAGGGCCCTCCCCGTCGTAACTTGAGAATATACCCCAGGTTCCGGCCGCAACTCGAGAAAAACCATGAGACGTCCCCCTCGCCGCGAAATGAGGCTCGATTCGCCTGCACTGCGTGCAGAGCAATTCCGTGTTCCACATCAAACGTGAAAGGAGCCTTGATTTTCTTGATGGCAGTCCAGAGAAAACCCAAGATCACTGTCTCAAGTCTAGAGGGATCCTGAGGTCACTGTAGGAACACAAAAGGGCTCCGTGGACCCCAAATCAACTCGAGATGAGAGCTTAGTCCCTGGCTTCGACTCAAGAGGAATACCCACTTTTCACAAGCACCACAAGAGGAGGCTTCTCTCAGCTACAGGTATGTGAGAGGGACCCTCAGTTTGTGGCCTCAAGTGGAATGAACACCGAGATGCACTGACTCGAAGTAAGGCCGGATATCCCTGCAGTGAATTGAATGCAGGCTCGTCTTGCATCTCCCAAGACGAAGGGATGTCTGAATCCCCTGTGGAGACGACAAAGAAAGACCTAGTCCTCCGCCTCATCGAGACCAGAGGCATCCCATCCTTTGAAACCTCGTGAGGTCCTTGGAGATCAATCCTTCCAAAGGAGACGATGCCTGACTCTTCTTGAAAATGGATAGGAGTCCCAGGATCCCTGTGGCACGTGGAAAGGGACCCTGGGTCTGCCGCCTCAGGTGGAGACGCATCCCAATTGCCATGCCAAGACTCGAGGAGAATCCCGAGGTGTCCCTCGCACCTAGGCAGGAGTCCTGACGTCGCTGAACAAACACGTGTCTGGAAGGGCCCTCCCCGTCGTAACTCGAGAATATACCACAGGTTCAGGCCGCAACTCGAGAAAAACCATGAGACTTCCGACTCGCCGCGAGATGAGGCCCGATTCCCCTGCACTGCGTGCAGAGCAATTCCGTGTTCCACATCAAACGTGAAAGGAGCCTTGATTTCCTTGATGGCACTCCAGAGAAAACCCAAGATCACTGTCTCAAGCGTAGAGGGATCCTAAGGACACTGGAGCAACACGAAAGTTGTCTGTGGACCCCAAATCAACTCGAGATGAGAGCTTAGTCCCTGGCTTCGACTCAAGAGGAATACCAACTTTCCACAAGCACCTCAAGAGGAGGCTTCTCTCAACTACAGGTATGTGAGAGGGACCATGAGTTTGTGGCCTCATGTGGAATGGACACCGAGATGCTCTGACTCGAAGTAAGGCCGGATATCCCTGCAGTGAATTGAATTCAGGCTCGTCTTGCATCTCCCAAGAAGAAGGGATTTCTGAATCCCCTGTGGAGACCACAGAGAAAGACCTAGTCCTCCACCTCATCGAGACCAGAGGCCTCACATCCTTTGAAAACTCGAGAGGTCCGCGGAGATCAATGCTTCCTAAGAAGACAATGCCTGACTACTCTTGAAAATGGATAGGAGTCCCAGGATCCCTGTGGCACGTGGAAAGGGACACTGGGTCTCCCGCCTCAGGTGGATACGCGTCCCAATTGCCATGCCAAGACTCGAGGAGAATCCCGAAGTGTCCCTCGCACCTAGAGGAGTCCTGACGTCGCTGAACAAACACGTGTCTAGAAGGTCCCTCCCCGTCGTAACTCGAGAATATACCCCAGGTTCCGGCCGCAACTCGAGAAAAACCATGAGACTTAGCCCTCGCCGCAAGATGAGGCCCGATTCCCCTACACTGTGTGCAGAGCAATTCCGTGTTCCACATCAAACGTGAAAGGAGCCTTGATTTCCTTGATGGCACTCCAGAGAAAACCCAAGATCACTGTCTCAAGTCTAGAGGGATCCTGAGGTCACTGGAGCAACATGAAAGGGCTCCATGGACCCCAAATCAACTCGAGATGAGAGCTTAGTCCCTGGCTTCGACTCAAGAGGAATACCAAGTTTCCACAAGCACCTCAAGAGGAGGCTTCTCTCAGCTACAGGTAAGTGAGAGGGACCCTGAGTTTGTGGCCTCAAGTGGAATGGACACCGAGATGCTCTGACTTGAAGTAAGGCCGGATATCCCTGCAGTGAATTGAATGCAGGCTCGTCTTGCATCTGCCAAGACGAAGGGATGTCTGAATCCCCTGTGGAGACGACAGAGAAAGACCTAGTCCTCCGCCTCAACGCGACCGGAGGCCTCACATCCTTTGAAACCTCGAGAGGTCCGCGGAGATCAATGCTTCCAAAGGAGACGATGCCTGACTCCTGTTGAAAATGGATAGGAGTCCCAGGATCACTGTGGCACGTGGAAAGGGACCCTGGGTCTCCCGCCTCACGTGGATACGCGTCCCAATTGCCATGCCAAGACTCGAGGAGAATCCCGAAGTGTCCCTCGCACCTAGGCAGGAGTCCTGACGTTGCTGAACAAACACGTGTCTGGAAGGGCCCTCCCCGTCGTAACTCGAGAATATACCCCAGGTTCCGGCCGCAACTCGAGAAAAACCATGAGACTTCAACTTCGCCGCGAGATTAGGCCCGATTCCCCTGCACTGCGTGCAGAGCAATTCCGTGTTCCACATCAAACGTGAAAGGAGCCTTGATTTCCTTGATGGCACTCCAGAGAATACCCAAGTTCACTGTCTCAAGTCTAGAGGGATCCTGAAGTCACTGGAGCAACACTAAAGGGCTCCGTGTACCACAAATCAACTCGAGATGAGAGCTTAGAACCTGGCTTCGACACAAGAGGAATCCCAACTTTCCACAAGCACCTCAAGAGGAGGCTTCTCTCAGCTACAGGTATGTGAGAGGGCCCCTGAGTTTGTTGCCTCAAGTGGAGTGGACACCGAGATGCTCTGACTCGAAGTAAGGCCGGATATCCCTGCAGTGAATTGAATGCAGGCTCGTCTTGCATCTCCCAAGACGAAGGGATGTCTGAATTCCCTGTGGAGATGACAGAGAAAGACCGAGTTCTCCGCCTCATCGCGAGCGGAGGCCTCACATCCTTTGAAAATTCGAGAGGTCCGCGGAGATCAATGCTTCCAAAGGAGACGATGGCTGACTCCTTTGAAAATGGATAGGAGTCCCAGGATCCCTGTGGCACGTGGAAAGGGACCCTGGGTCTCCCGCCTCACGTGGAGACGCCTCCCAATTGCCATGCCAAGACTCGAGGAGAATCCCGAGGTGTCCCTCGCACCTAGGCAGGAGTCCTGACGTCTCTGAACAAACACGTGTCTGGAAGGGCCCTCCCCGTCGTAACTCGAGTATATACCCCAGGTTCCGGCCGCAACTCGAGAAAAACAATGAGACTTCACCCTCGCCGCTACATGAGGCCCGATTCCCCTGGACTGCATGCAGAGCAATTCCGTGTTCCACATCAAACGTGAAAGGAGCCTTGATTTCCTTGATGGCACTCCAGAGAAAACCCAAGATCACTGTCTCAAGTCTAGAGGGATCCTGAGGTCACTGGAGTAACATGAATGGGCTCCGTGGACCCCAAATCAACTCGAGATGAGAGCTTAGTCCCTGGCTTAGACTCAAGAGGAATACCAACTTTCCACAAGCACCTCAAAAGGAGGTTTCTCTCAGCTACAGGTATGTGAGAGGGACCCTGAGTTTGTGGCCTCAAGTGGAATGGACACCGAGATGCTCTGACTCGAAGTAAGGCCGGATATCCCTGCAGTGAATTGAATGCAGGCTCGTCTTGCATCTCCCAAGACGAAGGGATGTCTGAATCCCCTGTGGAGGCGACAGAGAAAGACCTATTCCTCCGCCTCATCGCGACCGGATCCCTCACATCCTTTGAAAATTCGAGAGGTCCACGGAGATCAATGCTTCCAAAGGAGACGATTCCTGACTCCTCTTGAAAATGGATAGGAGTCGCAGGATCCCTGTGGCACGTGGAAAGGGACCCTGGGTCTCCCGCCTCACGTGGAGACGCGTCCCCATTGCCATGCCAAGACTCGAGGAGAATCCCGAGGTGTCCCTCGCACCTAGGCAGGAGTCCTGACGTCGCTGAACAAACACGTGTCTCGAAGGGCCCTCCCCGACGTAACTCGAGAATATACCCCAGGTTCCGGCCGCAACTCGAGAAAAACCATGAGACTTCCCCCTCGCCGCGAGATGAGGCCCGATTCCCCTGCACTGCGTGCAGAGCAATTCCGTGTTCCACATCAAACGTGAAAGCAGCCTTGATTTCCTTGATGGCACTCCAGATAAACCCCAAGATAACTGTCTCAAGGGTAGAGGGATCCTGAGGTCACTGGAGCAACACGAAAGGGCTCCGTGGACCCCAAATCAACTCGAGATGAGAGCTTAGTCCCTGGCTTCGACTCAAGAGGAATACCCACTTTTCACAAGCACCTCAAGAGGAGGCTTCTGTCAGCTACAGGTATGTGAGAGGGACCCTGAGTTTGTGGCCTCAAGTGGAATGGACACCGAGATGCTCTGACTCGAAGTAAGGCCGGATATCCCTGCAGTGAATTGAATGCAGGCTCGTCTTGCATCTCCCAAGACGAAGGGATATCTGAATCCGCTGTGGAGACCACAGAGAAAGACCTAGTCCTCCGCCTCATCGCGACCGGAGGCCTCACATCCTTTGAAAATTCGAGAGGTCCGCGGAGATCAATGCTTCCAAAGGAGACGATGCCTGACTCCTCTTGAAAATGGATAGGAGTCCCAGGATCCCTGTGGCACGTGGAAAGGGACCCTGGGTCTCCCGCCTCACGTGGAGACGCGTCCCAATTGCCATGCCAAGACTCGAGGAGAATCCCGAGGTGTCCCTCGCACCTAGGCAGGAGTCCTGACGTCGCTGAACAAACACGTGTCTGGAAGGGCCCTCCCCGTCGTAACTCGAGAATATACCCCAGGTTCCGGCCGTAACTCGAGAAAAACCATGAGACTTCCCCCTCGCCGCGAGATGAGACCCGATTCCCCTGCACTGCGTGCAGAGCAATTCCGTGTTCCACATCAAACGTGAAAGGAGCCTTGATTTCCTTGATGGCACTCCAGAGAAAACCCAAGATCACTGTCTCAAGTCTAGAGGGATCCTGAGGTCACTGGAGTAACAAGAATGGGCTCCGTGGACCCCAAATCAACTCGAGATGAGAGCTTAGTCCCTGGCTTCGACTCAAGAGGAATACCAACTTTCCACAAGCAGCTCAAGAGGAGGCTTCTCTCAGCTACAGGTATGTGAGAGGGACCCTGAGTGTGTGGCCTCAAGTGGAATGGACACCGAGATGCTCTGATTCTAAGTAAGGCCGGATATCCCTGCAGTGAATTGAATGCAGGCTCGTCTTGTATCTCCCAAGACGAAGGGATGTCTGAATCCGATGTGGAGACGACAGAGAAACACCTAGTCCTCCGCCTCATCGCGACGGGAGGCCTCACGTCCTTTGAAAATTCGAGAGGTCCGCGGAGATTAATGCTACCAAAGGAGACGATGCCTGAGTCCTCTTGAAGATGGATAGGAGTTCCAGGATCCCTGTGGCACGTGGAAAGGGACCCTGGGTCTCCCGCCTCACGTGGAGACGCGTCCCAATTGCCATGCCAAGACTCGAGGAGAATCCCGAGGTGTCCCTCGCACCTAGGCAGGAGTTCTGACGTCGCTGAACAAACACGTGTCTGGAAGGGCCCTCCCCGTCGTAACTCGAGAATATACCCCAGGTTCCGGCCGCAACTCGAGAAAAACCATGAGACTTTCCCCTCGCCGTGAGTTGAGGCCCGATTCCCCTGCAATGTGAGCAGAGCCATTTCGTGTTCCACATCAAACGTGAAAGGAGCCTTGATTTCCTTGATGGCACTCCAGAGAAAACCCAAGATCACTGTCTCAAGTCTAGAGGGATCCTGAGGTCACTGGAGTAACATGAATGGGCTCCGTGGACCCCAAATCAACTCGAGATGAGAGCTTAGTCCCTGGCTTAGACTCAAGAGGAATACCAACTTTCTTCAAGCACCTCAAAAGGAGGTTTCTCTCAGCTACAGGTATGTGAGAGGGACCCTGAGTATGTGGCCTCAAGTGGAATGGACACCGAGATGCTCTGACTCGAAGTAAGGCCGGATATCCCTGCAGTGAATTGAATGCAGGCTCGTCTTGCATCTCCCAAGACGAAGGGATGTCTGAATCCCCTGTGGAGGCCACAGAGAAAGACCTATTCCTCCGCCTCATCGCGACCGGATCCCTCACATCCTTTGAAAATTCGAGAGGTCCACGGAGATCAATGCTTCCAAAGGAGACGATTCCTGACTCCTCTTGAAAATGGATAGGAGTCGCAGGATCCCTGTGGCACGTGGAAAGGGACCCTGGGTCTCCCGCCTCACGTGGAGACGCGTCCCCATTGCCATGCCAAGACTCGAGGAGAATCCCGAGGTGTCCCTCGCACCTAGGCAGGAGTCCTGACGTCGCTGAACAAACACGTGTCTCGAAGGGCCCTCCCCGACGTAACTCGAGAATATACCCCAGGTTCCGGCCGCAACTCGAGAAAAACCATGAGACTTCCCCCTCGCCGCGAGATGAGGCCCGATTCCCCTGCACTGCGTGCAGAGCAATTCCGTGTTCCACATCAAACGTGAAAGCAGCCTTGATTTCCTTGATGGCACTCCAGATAAACCCCAAGATAACTGTCTCAAGGGTAGAGGGATCCTGAGGTCACTGGAGCAACACGAAAGGGCTCCGTGGACCCCAAATCAACTCGAGATGAGAGCTTAGTCCCTGGCTTCGACTCAAGAGGAATACCCACTTTTCACAAGCACCTCAAGAGGAGGCTTCTGTCAGCTACAGGTATGTGAGAGGGACCCTGAGTTTGTGGCCTCAAGTGGAATGGACACCGAGATGCTCTGACTCGAAGTAAGGCCGGATATCCCTGCAGTGAATTGAATGCAGGCTCGTCTTGCATCTCCCAAGACGAAGGGATATCTGAATCCGCTGTGGAGACCACAGAGAAAGACCTAGTCCTCCGCCTCATCGCGACCGGAGGCCTCACATCCTTTGAAAATTCGAGAGGTCCGCGGAGATCAATGCTTCCAAAGGAGACGATGCCTGACTCCTCTTGAAAATGGATAGGAGTCCCAGGATCCCTGTGGCACGTGGAAAGGGACCCTGGGTCTCCCGCCTCACGTGGAGACGCGTCCCAATTGCCATGCCAAGACTCGAGGAGAATCCCGAGGTGTCCCTCGCACCTAGGCAGGAGTCCTGACGTCGCTGAACAAACACGTGTCTGGAAGGGCCCTCCCCGTCGTAACTCGAGAATATACCCCAGGTTCCGGCCGTAACTCGAGAAAAACCATGAGACTTCCCCCTCGCCGCGAGATGAGACCCGATTCCCCTGCACTGCGTGCAGAGCAATTCCGTGTTCCACATCAAACGTGAAAGGAGCCTTGATTTCCTTGATGGCACTCCAGAGAAAACCCAAGATCACTGTCTCAAGTCTAGAGGGATCCTGAGGTCACTGGAGTAACAAGAATGGGCTCCGTGGACCCCAAATCAACTCGAGATGAGAGCTTAGTCCCTGGCTTCGACTCAAGAGGAATACCAACTTTCCACAAGCAGCTCAAGAGGAGGCTTCTCTCAGCTACAGGTATGTGAGAGGGACCCTGAGTGTGTGGCCTCAAGTGGAATGGACACCGAGATGCTCTGACTCGAAGTAAGGCCGGATATCCCTGCAGTGAATTGAATGCAGGCTCGTTTTGTATCTCCCAAGACGAAGGGATGTCTGAATCCGATGTGGAGACGACAGAGAAACACCTAGTCCTCCGCCTCATCGCGACGGGAGGCCTCACGTCCTTTGAAAATTCGAGAGGTCCGCGGAGATTAATGCTACCAAAGGAGACGATGCCTGAGTCCTCTTGAAAATGGATAGGAGTTCCAGGATCCCTGTGGCACGTGGAAAGGGACCCTGGGTCTCCCGCCTCACGTGGAGACGAGTCCCAATTGCCATGCCAAGACTCGAGGAGAATCCCGAGGTGTCCCTCGCACCTAGGCAGGAGTTCTGACATCGCTGAACAAACACGTGTCTGGAAGGGCCCTCCCCGTCGTAACTCGAGAATATACCCCAGGTTCCGGCCGCAACTCGAGAAAAACCATGAGACTTTCCCCTCGCCGTGAGTTGAGGCCCGATTCCCCTGCAATGTGAGCAGAGCCATTTCGTGTTCCACATCAAACGTGAAAGGAGCCTTGATTTCCTTGATGGCACTCCAGAGAAAACCCAAGATCACTGTCTCAAGTCTAGAGGGATCCTGAAGTCACTGGAGCAACACTAAATGGCTCCGTGGACCACAAATCAACTCGAAATGAGAGCTTAGAACCTGGCTTCGACACAAGAGGAATCCCAACTTTCCACAAGCACCTCAAGAGGAGGCTTCTCTCAGCTACAGATATGTGAGAGGTCCCCTGAGTTTGTTGCCTCAAGTGGAATGGACACCGAGATGCTCTGACTCGAAGTAAGGCCGGATATCCCTGCAGTGAATTGAATGCAGGCTCGTCTTGCATCTCCCAAGACGAAGGGATGTCTGAATCCCCTGTGGAGACGACAGAGAAAGACCGAGTTCTCCGCCTCATCGCGAGCGGAGGCCTCACATCCTTTGAAACCTCGAGAGGTCCGCGCAGATCAATGCTTCCAAAGGAGACGATGCCTGACTCCTGTTGAAAATGGATAGGAGTCCCAGGATCCCTGTGGCACGTGGAAAGGGACCCTTGGTCTCCCGCCTCACGTGGAGACGCCTCCCAATTGCCATGCCAAGACTCGAGGAGAATCCCGAGGTGTCCCTCGCACCTAGGCAGGAGTCCTGACGTCGCTGAACAAACACGTGTCTGGAAGGGCCCTCCCCGTCGTAACTCGAGAATATACCCCAGGTTCCGGCCGCAACTCGAGAAAAACCATGAGACTTCAACTTCGCCGCGAGATTAGGCCCGATTCCCCTGCACTGCGTGCAGAGCAATTCCGTGTTCCACATCAAACGTGAAAGGAGCCTTGATTTCCTTGATGGCACTCCAGAGAAAACCCAAGATAACTGTCTCAAGTCTAGAGGGATCCTGAGGTCACTGGAGCAACAGGAAAGGGCTCCGTGGACCCCAAATCAACTCGAGATGAGAGCTTAGTCCCTGGCTTCGACTCAAGAGGAATACCAACTTTCCACAAGCACCTCAAGAGGAGGCTTCTCTCAGCTACAGGTATGTGAGAGGGACCCTGAGTTTGTGGCCTCAAGTGGAATGGACACCGAGATGCTCTGACTCGAAGTAAGGCCGGATATCCCTGCAGTGAATTGAATGCAGGCTCGTCTTGCATCTCCCAAGACATAGGGATGTCTGAATCCCCTGTGGAGACCACAGAGAAAGACCTAATTCTCCGCCTCATCGCGAGCATAGGCCTCATATCCTTTGAAAGTTCGAGAGGTCCGCGGAGATTAATGCTTCCAAAGGAGACGATGCCTGACTCCTCTTGAAAATGGATAGGAGTTCCAGGATCCCTGTGGCACGTGGAAAGGGACCCTGGGTCTCCCGCCTCACGTGGAGACGCGTCCCAATTGCCATGCCAAGACTCGAGGAGAATCCCGAGGTGTCCCTCGCACCTAGGCAGGAGTCCTGACGTCGCTGAACAAACACGTGTCTGGAAGGGCCATCCCCGTCGTAACTCGAAAATATACCCCAGGTTCCGGCCGCAACTCGAGAAAAACCATGAGACTTCCCCCTCGCCGTGAGTTGAGGCCCGATTCCCCTGCAATGCGTGCAGAGCCATTTCGTGTTCCACATCAAACATGAAAGGAGCCTTGATTTCCTTGATGGCACTCCAGAGAAAACCCAAGATCACTGTCTCAAGTCTAGAGGGATCCTGAAGTCACAGTAGCAAAACGAAAGGGCTCCGTGGACCCCAAATAAACTCGAGATGAGAGCTTAGTCCCTGGCTTCGACTCAAGAGGAATACCAACTTTCCACAAGCACCTCAAGAGGAGGCTTCTCTCAGCTACAGGTATATGAGAGGGACCCTGAGTTTGTGGCCTCAAGTGGAATGGACACCGAGATGCTCTGACTCGAAGTAAGGCCGGATATCCCTGCAGTGAATTGAATGCAGGCTCGTCTTTCATCTCCCAAGACGAAGGGTTGTCTGAATCCCCTGTGGAGACCACAGAGAAAGACCTAGTTCTCCACCTCAACGCAACCGGAGGCCTCATATCCTTTGAAAACTCGAGAGGTCCACGGAGATCAATGCTTCCAAAGGAGACGATGCCTGACTCCTCTTGAAAATGGATAGGAGTCCCAGGATCCCTGTGGCACGTGGAAAGGGACCCTGGGTCTCCCGCCTCACGTGGAGACGCGTCCCAATTGCCATGCCAAGACTCGAGGAGAATCCGAGGTGTCCCTCGCACCTAGGCAGGAGTCCTGACGTCGCTGAACAAACACGTGTCTGGAAGGGCCCTCCCCGGCCTAACTCGAGAATATACCTCAGGTTCCGGCCGCAACTCGAGAAAAACCATGAGACTTCAACTTCGCCGCGAGATTAGGCCCGATTCCCCTTCACTGCGTGCAGAGCAATTCCGTTTTCCACATCAAACGTGAAAGGAGCCTTGATTTCCTTGATGGCACTCCAGAGAATACCCAAGTTCACTGTCTCAAGTCTAGAGGGATCCTGAAGTTACTGGAGCAACACTAAAGGGCTCCGTGAACCACAAATCAACTCGAGATGAGAGCTTAGAACCTGGCTTCGACACAAGAGGAATCCCAACTTTTCACAAGCACCTCAAGAGGTGGCTTCTCTCAGCTACAGGTATGTGAGAGGGCCCCTGAGTTTGTTGCCTTAAGTGGAATGGACACCGAGATGCTCTGACTCGAAGTAAGGCCGGATATCCCTGCAGTGAATTGAATGCAGTCTCGTCTTGCATCTCCCAAGACGAAGGGATGTCTGAATCCCCTGTGGAGACCACAGAGAAAGACCTAGTCCTCCGCCTCATCGCGAGCGGAGGCCTCACATCCTTTGAAACCTCGAGAGGTCCGCGGAGATCAATAGTTCCAAAGCAGACGATGCCTGACTCCTGTTGAAAATGGATAGGAGTCCCAGGATCCCTGTGGCATGTGGAAAGGGACCCTGGGTCTCCCGCCTCACGTGGAGACGCCTCCCAATTGCCATGCCAAGACTCGAGGAGAATCCCGAGGTGTCCCTCGCACCTAGGCAGGAGTCCTGACGTCTCTGAACAAACACGTGTCTGGAAGGGCCCTCCCCGTCGTAACTCGAGAATATACCCCAGGTTCCGGCCGCAACTCGAGAAAAACCATGAGACTTCCCCCTCGCTGCTACATGAGGCCCGATTCCCCTCGACTGCATGCAGAGCAATTCCGTGTTCCACATCAAACGTGAAAGGAGCCTTGATTTCCTTGATGGCACTCCAGAGAAAACCCAAGATCACTGTCTCAAGTCTTGAGGGATCCTGAGGTCACTGGAGCAACACGAATGGGCTCCGTGGACCACCAATCAACTCGAGATGAGAGCTTAGTCCCTGGCTTCGACTCAAGAGGAATACCAACTTTCCACAAGCAACTCAAGAGGAGGCTTCTCTCAGCTACAGGTATGTGAGAGGGACCCTGAGTTTGTGGCCTCAAGTGGAATGGACACCGAAATGCTCTGACTCGAAGTAAGGCCGGATATCCCTGCAGTGCATTGAATGCAGGCTCGTCTTGCATCTCCCAAGACGAAGGGATATCTGAATCCGCTGTGGAGACCACAGAGAAAGACCTAATTCTCCGCCTCATCGCGAGCGTAGGCCTCACATCCTTTGAAAGTTCGAGAGGTCCGCGGAGATTAATGCTTCCAAAGGAGACGATGCCTGACTCCTCTTGAAAATGGATAGGAGTTCCAGGATCCCTGTGGCACGTGGAAAGGGACCCTGGGTCTCCCGCCTCACGTGGAGACGCGTCCCAATTGCCATGCCAAGACTCGAGGAGAATCCCGAGGTGTCCCTCGCACCTAGGCAGGAGTCCTGACGTCGCTGAACAAACACGTGTCTGGAAGGGCCATCCCCGTCGTAACTCGAGAATATACCCCAGGTTCCGGCCGCAACTCGAGAAAAACCATGAGACTTCCCCCTCGCCGTGAGTTGAGGCCCGATTCCCCTGCAATGCGTGCAGAGCCATTTCGTGTTCCACATCAAACATGAAAGGAGCCTTGATTTCCTTGATGGCACTCCAGAGAAAACCCAAGATCACTGTCTCAAGTCTAGAGGGATCCTGAAGTCACAGTAGCAAAACGAAAGGGCTCCGTGGACCCCAAATAAACTCGAGATGAGAGCTTAGTCCCTGGCTTCGACTCAAGAGGAATACCAACTTTCCACAAGCACCTCAAGAGGAGGCTTCTCTCAGCTACAGGTATGTGAGAGGGACCCTGAGTTTGTGGCCTCAAGTGGAATGGACACCGAGATGCTCTGACTCGAAGTAAGGCCGGATATCCCTGCAGTGAATTGAATGCAGGCTCGTCTTTCATCTCCCAAGACGAAGGGTTGTCTGAATCCCCTGTGGAGACCACAGAGAAAGACCTAGTTCTCCACCTCAACGCAACCGGAGGCCTCATATCCTTTGAAAACTCGAGAGGTCCACGGAGATCAATACTTCCGAAGGAGACGATGCCTGACTCCTCTTGAAAATGGAAAGGAGTCCCAGGATCCCTGTGGCACGTGGAAAGGGACCCTGGGTCTCCCGCCTCACGTGGAGACGCGTCCCAATTGCCATGCCAAGACTCGAGGAGAATCCCGAGGTGTCCCACGCACCTAGGCAGGAGTCCTGACGTCGCTGAACAAACACGTGTCTGGAAGGGCCCTCCAAGGCCTAACTCGAGAATATACCCCAGGTTCCGGCCGCAACTCGAGAAAAACCATGAGACTTCAACTTCTCCGCGAGATTAGGCCCGATTCCCCTTCACTGCGTGCAGAGCAATTCCGTTTTCCACATCAAACGTGAAAGGAGCCTTGATTTCCTTGATGGCACTCCAGAGAATACCCAAGTTCACTGTCTCAAGTCTAGAGGGATCCTGAAGTTACTAGAGCAACACTAAAGGGCTCCGTGAACCACAAATCAACTCGAGATGAGAGCTTAGAACCTGGCTTCGACACAAGAGGAATCCCAACTTTTCACAAGCACCTCAAGAGGAGGCTTCTCTCAGCTACAGGTATGTGAGAGGGCCCCTGAGTTTGTTGCCTTAAGTGGAATGGACACCGAGATGCTCTGACTGGAAGTAAGGCCGGATATCCCTGCAGTGAATTGAATGCAGGCTCGTCTTGCATCTCCCAAGACGAAGGGATGTCTGAATCCCCTGTGGAGACCACAGAGAAAGACCTAGTCCTCCGCCTCATCGCGAGCGGAGGCCTCACATCCTTTGAAACCTCGAGAGGTCCGCGGAGATCAATGCTTCCAAAGCAGACGATGCCTGACTCCTGTTGAAAATGGATAGGAGTCCCAGGATCCCTGTGGCATGTGGAAAGGGACACTGGGTCTCCCGCCTCACGTGGAGACGCCTCCCAATTGCCATGCCAAGACTCGAGGAGAATCCCGAGGTGTCCCTCGCACCTAGGCAGGAGTCCTGACGTCTCTGAACAAACACGTGTCTGGAAGGGCCCTCCCCGTCGTAACTCGAGAATATACCCCAGGTTCCGGCCGCAACTCGAGAAAAACCATGAGACTTCCCCCTCGCTGCTACATGAGGCCCGATTCCCCTCGACTGCATGCAGAGCAATTCCGTGTTCCACATCAAACGTGAAAGGAGCCTTGATTTCCTTGATGGCACTCCAGAGAAAACCCAAGATCACTGTCTCAAGTCTAGAGGGATCCTGAGGTCACTGGAGCAACACGAATGGGCTCCGTGGACCACAAATCAACTCGAGATGAGAGCTTAGTCCCTGGCTTCCACTCAAGAGGAATACCAACTTTCCACAAGCACCTCAAGAGGAGGCTTCTCTCAGCTACAGGTATGTGAGAGGGACCCTGAGTTTGTGGCCTCAAGTGGAATGGACACCGAAATGCTCTGACTCGAAGTAAGGCCGGATATACCTGCAGTGCATTGAATGCAGGCTCGTCTTCCATCTCCCAAGACGAAGGGATGTCTGAATCCCCTGTGGAGACCACAGAGAAAGACCTAGTCCTCCGCCTCAACGCGACCGGAGGCCTGACATCCTTTGAAAATTCGAGAGGTCCGCGGAGATCAATGCTTCCAAAGGAGACGATGCCTGACGCCTCTTGTAATTAGATAGGAGTCCCAGGATCCCTGTGGCACGTGGAAAGGGACCCTGGTTCTCCCACTTCACGTGCAGACACGTCCCAATTGCCATGCCAAGACTCGAGGAGAATCCCGAGGTGTCCCTCGCACCTAGGCAGGAGTCCTGAAGCCGCTGAACAAACACGTGTCTGGAAGGGCCCTCCCCGTCGTAACTCGAGAATATACCCCAGGTTCCGGCCGCAACTTGAGAAAAACCATGAGACTTCCCCCTCGCTGCGACATGAGGCCCGATTCCCCTGCACTGCGTGCAGAGCAATTCCGTGTTCCACATCAAACGTGAAAGGAGACTTGATTTCCTTGATGGCACTCCAGAGAAAACCCAAGATCACTGTCTCAAGTCTAGAGGGATCCTGAAGTCACTGGAGCAAAACGAAAGGGCTCCGTGCACCCAAAATCAACTCGAGATGAGAGCTTAGTCCCTGGATTCGAGTCAAGAGGAATACCAACTTTCCACAAGCACCGCAAGAGGAGGCTTCTCTCAACTACAGGTATGTGAGAGGGACCCTGAGTTTGTGGCCTCAAGTGGAATGGACACCGAGATGTTCTAACTCGAAGTAAGGCCGGATATCCCTGCAGTGAATTGAATGCAGGCTCGTCTTGCATCTCCCAAGACGAAGGGTTTTCTGAATCCCCTGTGGAGACCACAGAGAAAGACCTAATTCTCCGCCTCATCGCGACTGGAGGCTTCACATCCTTTGAAAACTCGAGAGGTCCGCGGAGATCAATGCTTCCAAAGGAGACGATGCCTGACTCCTCTTGAAAGTGGTTAGGAGTCCCAGGATTCCTGTCCACATGGACG
Organism: Dama dama; assembly: GCF_033118175.1. Classification (NCBI taxonomy): domain Eukaryota; kingdom Metazoa; phylum Chordata; class Mammalia; order Artiodactyla; family Cervidae; genus Dama; species Dama dama. Next base: position 241,109 of record NW_026870888.1, read on the forward strand.
GGGACCCTAGGTCTCCCGCTTCACGTGGAGACACGTCCCAATTGCCATGCCAAGACTCGAGGAGAATCCCGAGCTGTCCCTCGCACCTAGGCAGGAGTACTGACGTCGCTGAACAAACACGTGTCTGGAAGGGCCCTTCCGGTCGTAACTCGAGAATATACCCCAGGTTCTGGCCGCAACTCGAGAAAAACAATGAGATTTCCCCCTCGTCGCGAGATGAGGCCCGATTCCCCTGCACTGCGTGCAGAGCAATTCCGTGTTCCACATCAAACGTGAAAGGAGCCTTGATTTCCTTGATGGCACTCCAGGGAAAACCCAAGATCACTGACTCAAGTCTAGAGGGATCCTGAGGTCACTGGAGCAACACAAAAGGGCTCCGTGGACCCCAAATCAACTCGAGATGAGAGCTTAGTCCCTGGCTTCGACTCAAGAGAAATACCAACTTTCCACAAGCACCTCAATAGGAGGCTTCTCTCAGCTACAGGTAGGTGAGAGGGACCCTGAGTTTGTGGCCTCAAGTGGAATGGACACCAAGATGCTCTGACTCGAAGTAAGGCCGGATATCCCTGCAGTGAATTGAATGCAGGCTCGTCTTCCATCTCCCAAGACGAAGGGATGTCTGAATCCCCTGTGGAGACCACAGGAAAGACCTAGTCCTCCGCCTCAACGCGACCGGAGGCCTGACATCCTTTGAAAACTCGAGAGGTCCGCGGAGATCAATGCTTCCAAAGGAGACGATGCCTGACGCCTCTTGAAATTAGATAGGAGTCCCAGGATCCCTGTGGCACGTGGAAAGGGACCCTGGTTCTCCCGCTTCACGTGGAGACACTTCCCAATTGCCATGCCAAGACTCGAGGAGAATCCCGAGTTGTCCCTCGCACCTAGGCAGGAGTCCTGACGTCGCTGAACAAACACGTGTCTGGAAGGGCCCTCCCCGTCATAACTCGAGAATATACCCCAGGTTCCGGCCGCAACTCGAGAAAAACCATAGGACTTCCCCCTCGCCGCGAGATGAGGCCCAATTCCCCTGCTCTGCGTGCAGAGCAATTCCGTGTTCCACATGAAACGTGAAAGGAGCCTTGATTTCCTTGATGGCACTCCAGAGAAAACCCAAGATCACTGTCTCAAGTCTAGAGGGATCCTGAGGTCACTGGAGCAACACGAAAGGGCTCCGTGGACCCCAAATCAACTCGAGATGAGAGCTTAGTCCCTGGCTTCGACACAAGAGGAATACCCACTTTTCACAAGCACCTCAAGAGGAGGCTTCTGTCAGCTACAGGTATGTGAGAGGGACCCTGAGTGTGTGGCCTCAAGTGGAATGGACACCGAGATGCTCTGACTCGAAGTAAGGCCGGATATCCCTGCAGTGAATTGAATGCAGGCTCGTCTTGCATCTCCCAAGACGAAGGGATGTCTGAATCCGCTGTGGAGACCACAGAGAAAGACCTAGTCCTCCGCCTCATCGCGACCGGAGGCCTCACATCCTTTGAAAACTCAAGAGGTCCGCGGATATCAATGCTTCCACAGGAGAAGATGCCTGACTCCTCTTGAAAATGAATAGGAGTCCCAGGACCCCTGTGGCACGTGGAAAGGGCCCCTGGGTCTCCCGCTTCACGTGGAGACGCGTCCCAATTGCCATGCCAAGACTCGAGGAGAATCCCGAGGTGTCCCTCGCACTTAGGCAGGAGGCCTGACGTCGCTGAACAAACACGTGTCTGGAAGGGCCCTCCCCGTCGTAACTCGTGAATATACCCTAGGTTCCGGCCGCAACTCAAGAAAAACCATGAGACTTCCCCCTCGCCGCGAGATGAGGCCCGATTCCCCTGCACTGAATGCAGAGCAATTTCGTGTTCCACATCAAACGTGAAAGGAGCCTTGATTTCCTTGATGGCACTCCAGAGAAAACCCAAGTACACTGTCTCAAGTCTAGAGGGATCCTGAGGTCACTGGGGCAACAGGAAAGGGCTCCGTGGACAACAAATCAACTCGAGATGAGAGCTTAGTCCCTGGCTTCGACTCAAGAGGAATACCAAGTTTCCACAAGCACCTCAAGAGGAGGCTTCTCTCAGCTACAGGTATGTGAGAGGGACCCTGAGTTTGTGGCCTCAAGTGCAATGGACACCGAGATGCTCTGACTCGAAGTAAGGCCGGATATCCCTGCAGTGAATTGAATGCAGGCTCGTCTTGCATCTCCCAAGACGAAGGGATGTCTGAATCCCCTGTGGAGATGACAAAGAAAGACCGAGTTCTCCGCCTCATCGCGAGCGGAGGCCTCACATCTTTTGAAAACTCGATAGGTCCGTGGAGATCAATGCTTCTAAAGGAGACGATGCCTGACTCCTCTTGAAAATGGATAGGAGTCCCAGGATCCCTGTGGCACGTGGAAAGGGACACTGGGTCTCCCGCCTCACGTGGATACGCGTCCCAATTGCCATGCCAAGACTCGAGGAGAATCCCGAGGTGTCCCTCGCACCTAGGCAGGAGTCCTGACGTCGCTGAACAAACACGTGTCTGGAAGGGCCCTCCCCGTCGTAACTCGAGAATATACCCCAGGTTCAGGCCGCAACTCGACAAAAACCATGAGACTTCCGACTCGCCGCGAGACGAGGCCCGATTCCCCTGCACTGCGTGCAGAGCAATTCCGTGTTCCAGATCAAACGTGAAAGGAGCCTTGATTTCCTTGATGGCACTCCAGAGAAAACCCAAGATCACTGTCTCAAGTCTAGAGGGATCCTAAGGACACTGGAGCAACACGAAAGTTGTCTGTGGACCCCAAATCAACTCGAGATGAGAGCTTAGTCCCTGGCTTCGACTCAAGAGGAATACCAACTTTCCACAAGCACCACAAAAGGAGGCTTCTCTCAGCTACAGGTATGTGAGAGGGACCCTGAGTTTGTGGCCTTAAGTTGAATGGACACCGAGATGCTCTGAGTCGAAGTAAGGCCGGATATCCCTGCAGTGAATTGAATTCAGGCTCGTCTTGCATCTCCCAAGACGAAGGGATGTCTGAATCCCATGTGGAGACCACAGAGAAAGACCTAGTCCTCCGCCTCATCGAGACCAGAGGCCTCACATCCTTTGAAAACTCGAGAGGTCCGCGGAGATCAAAGCTTCCAAAGAAGACAATGCCTGACTACTCTTGAAAATGGATAGGAGTCCCAGGATCCCTGTGGCACGTGGAAAGGGACACTGGGTCTCCCGCCTCAGGTGGATACGCGTCCCAATTGCCATGCCAAGACTCGAGGAGAATCCCGAGGTGTCCCTCGCACCTAGGCAGGAGTCCTGACGTCGCTGAACAAACACGTGTCTAGAAGGTCCCTCCCCGTCGTAACTCGAGAATATACCCCAGGTTCCGGCCGCAACTCGAGAAAAACCATGAGACTTCCCCCTCGCCGCGAGATGAGACCCGATGCCCCTGCACTGCGTGCAGAGAAATTCCGTGTTCCACATCAAACGTGAAAGGAGCCTTGATTTCCTTGATGGCACTCCAGAGAAAACCCAAGATCACTGTCTCAATTCTAGAGGGATCCTGAGGTCACTGGAGTAACATGAATGGGCTCCGTGGACCCCAAATCAACTCGAGATGAGAGCTTAGTCCCTGGCTTCGACTCAAGAGGAATACCAACTTTCCACAAGCACCTCCAGAGGAGGTTTCTCTCAGCTACAGGTATGTGAGAGGGACCCTGAGTTTGTGGCCTCAAGTGGAATGGACACCGAGATGCTCTGACTCGAAGTAAGGCCGGATATCCCTGCAGTGAATTGAATGCAGGCTCGTCTTGCATCTCCCAAGACGAAGGGATATCTGAATCCGCTGTGGAGACCACAGAGAAAGACCTAGTCCTCCGCCTCATCGCGACCGGAGGCCTCACATCCTTTGAAAACTCGAGAGGTCCGCGGAGATCAATGCTTCCAAAGGAGACGATGCCTGACTCCTCTTGAAAATGGATAGGAGTCCCAGGATCCCTGTGGCACGTGGAAAGGGACCCTGGGTCTCCCGCCTCACATGGAGACGCGTCCCAATTGCCATGCCAAGACTCGAGGAGAATCCCGAGGTGTCCCTCGCACCTAGGCAAGAGTTCTGACGTCGCTGAACAAACACGTGTCTGGAAGGGCCCTCCCCGTCGTAACTCGAGAATATACCCCAGGTTCCGGCCGCAACTCGAGAAAAACCATGAGACTTCCCCCTCGCCGTGAGTTGAGGCCCGATTCCCCTGCAATGCGTGCAGAGCCATTTCGTGTTCCACATCAAACGTGAAAGGAGCCTTGATTTCCTTGATGGCACTCCAGAGAAAACCCAAGATCACTGTCTCAAGTCTAGAGGGATCCTGAGGTCACTGGAGCAACACGAAAGGGCTCCGTGGACCCCAAATCAACTCGAGATGAGAGCTTAGTCCCTGGCTTAGACTCAAGAGGAATACCAACTTTCCACAAGCACCTCAAGAGGAGGCTTCTCTCAGCTACAGGTATATTTGAGGGACCCCGAGTTTGTGGCCTCAAGTGGAATGGACACCGAGATGCTCTGATTCTAAGTAAGGCCGGATATCCCTGCAGTGAATTGAATGCAGGCTCGTCTTGCATCTGCCAAGACGAAGGGATGTTTGAATAACCTGTGGAGACGACAGAGAAAGACCTAGTCCTCCGCCTCATCGCGACCGGAGGCCTCACATCCTTTGAAAATTCGAGAGGTATGCGGAGATCAATGCTTCCAAAGAGACGATGCCTGACTCCTCTTGAAAATGGATAGGAGTCCCAGGATCCCTGTGGCACGTGGAAAGGGACCCTGGGTCTCCCGCCTCACGTGGAGACGCGTCCCAGTTGCCATGCCAAGAGTAGAGGAGAATCCCGAGGTGTCCCTCGCACCTAGGCAGGAGTCCTGACGTCGCTGAACAAACACGTGTCTGGAAGGGTTCTCCCAATCGTATCTCGAGAATATACCCCAGGTTCCGGCAGCAAATCGAGAAAAAACATGAGAATTCCCCCTCGCCGCGAGTTGGGGCCCGATTCCCCTGCACTGCATGCAGAGCAATTCCGGGTTCCACATCAAACGTGAAAGGAGCCTTGATTTCCTTGATGGCACTCCAGAGAAAACCCAAGATAACTCTCTCAAGTGTACAGGGATCCTGAGGTCACTGGAGCAACACGAAAGGGCTCCGTGGACCCCAAATCAACTCGAGATGAGAGCTTAGTCCCTGGCTTCGACTCAAGAGGAATACCAACTTTCCACAAGCACCGCAAGATGAGGCTTCTCTCAGCTACAGGTTTGTGAGAAGGACCCTGAGTTTGTGGCCTCAAGTGGAATGGACACCGAGATGCTCTGACTCGAAGTAAGTCCGGAAATCCCTGCAGTGAATTGAATGCAGGCTCGTCTTGCATCTCCCAAGACGAAGGGATGTCTGAATCCCCTGTGGAGACCACAGAGAAAGACTTAGTTCTCCGCCTCCTCGCGACCGGAGGCCTCACATCCTTTGAAAACACGAGAGGTCCGCGGAGATCAATGCTTCCAAAGGAGACAATGCCTGACTCCTCTTGAAAATGGATAGGAGTCCAGGGTCCCTGTGGCACGTGGAAAGGGACCCTGGGTCTCCCGCCTCACCTGGAGATGCCTCCCAATTGCCATGCCAAGACTCGAGGAGAATCCCGAGGTGTCCCTCGCACCTAGGCAGGAGTCCTGACTTCGCTGAACAAACACGTGTCTGGAAGGGCCCTCCCCGTCGTAACTCGAGAATATACCCCAGGTTCCGTCCGCAACTCGAGAAAAACCATGATACTTCCCCCTCGCCACGAGATAAGGCCCGATTCCCCTGCACTGCGTGCAGACCAATTCCGTGTTCCACATCAAACGTGAAAGGAGCCTTGATTTTCTTGATGGCACTCCAGGGAAAACCCAAGATCACTGTCTCAAGTCTAGAGGGATCCTGAGGTAACTGGAGCAAAATGAAAATGATCCGTGGACCCCAAATCAACTCGAGATGAGAGCTTATTTCCTGGCTTCGACTAAAGAGGAATACCAACTTTCCACAAGCACCTCAAGAGGAGGCTTCTCTCAGCTACATGTATGTGAGAGGGACCCTGAGTTTGTGGCCTCATGTGGAACGGACACCGACATGCTCTGACTCGAAGTAAGGCCAGATATCCCTGCAGTGAATTGAATGCAGGCTCGTCTTGCATTTCCCCAGACGAAGGGATGTCTGAATCCCCTGTGGACACCACAGAGAAAAACCTACTTCTCCGACTCATCGCGACCGGAGGCCTAACATCCTCTGAAAACTCGAGAGGTCTGCGGAGATCAATGCTTCCAAAGGAGACGATGCCTAACTCCTCTTGAAAATGGATAGGAGTCCCAGGATCCCTGTGGCACGTGGAAAGGGACCCTGGGTCTCCCGCCTCACGTGGAGACGCGTCCCAATTGCCATGCCAAGACTCGAGGAGAATCCCGAGGTGTCCCACGCACCTAGGCAGGAGTCCTGACGTCGCTGAACAAACACGTGTCTGGAAGGGCCCTCCAAGGCCTAACTCGAGAATATACCCCAGGTTCCGGCCGCAACTCGAGAAAAACCATGAGACTTCAACTTCTCCGCGAGATTAGGCCCGATTCCCCTTCACTGCGTGCAGAGCAATTCCGTTTTCCACATCAAACGTGAAAGGAGCCTTGATTTCCTTGATGGCACTCCAGAGAATACCCAAGTTCACTGTCTCAAGTCTAGAGGGATCCTGAAGTTACTAGAGCAACACTAAAGGGCTCCGTGAACCACAAATCAACTCGAGATGAGAGCTTAGAACCTGGCTTCGACACAAGAGGAATCCCAACTTTTCACAAGCACCTCAAGAGGAGGCTTCTCTCAGCTACAGGTATGTGAGAGGGCCCCTGAGTTTGTTGCCTTAAGTGGAATGGACACCGAGATGCTCTGACTGGAAGTAAGGCCGGATATCCCTGCAGTGAATTGAATGCAGGCTCGTCTTGCATCTCCCAAGACGAAGGGATGTCTGAATCCCCTGTGGAGACCACAGAGAAAGACCTAGTCCTCCGCCTCATCGCGAGCGGAGGCCTCACATCCTTTGAAACCTCGAGAGGTCCGCGGAGATCAATGCTTCCAAAGCAGACGATGCCTGACTCCTGTTGAAAATGGATAGGAGTCCCAGGATCCCTGTGGCATGTGGAAAGGGACACTGGGTCTCCCGCCTCACGTGGAGACGCCTCCCAATTGCCATGCCAAGACTCGAGGAGAATCCCGAGGTGTCCCTCGCACCTAGGCAGGAGTCCTGACGTCTCTGAACAAACACGTGTCTGGAAGGGCCCTCCCCGTCGTAACTCGAGAATATACCCCAGGTTCCGGCCGCAACTCGAGAAAAACCATGAGACTTCCCCCTCGCTGCTACATGAGGCCCGATTCCCCTCGACTGCATGCAGAGCAATTCCGTGTTCCACATCAAACGTGAAAGGAGCCTTGATTTCCTTGATGGCACTCCAGAGAAAACCCAAGATCACTGTCTCAAGTCTAGAGGGATCCTGAGGTCACTGGAGCAACACGAATGGGCTCCGTGGACCACAAATCAACTCGAGATGAGAGCTTAGTCCCTGGCTTCCACTCAAGAGGAATACCAACTTTCCACAAGCACCTCAAGAGGAGGCTTCTCTCAGCTACAGGTATGTGAGAGGGACCCTGAGTTTGTGGCCTCAAGTGGAATGGACACCGAAATGCTCTGACTCGAAGTAAGGCCGGATATACCTGCAGTGCATTGAATGCAGGCTCGTCTTCCATCTCCCAAGACGAAGGGATGTCTGAATCCCCTGTGGAGACCACAGAGAAAGACCTAGTCCTCCGCCTCAACGCGACCGGAGGCCTGACATCCTTTGAAAATTCGAGAGGTCCGCGGAGATCAATGCTTCCAAAGGAGACGATGCCTGACGCCTCTTGTAATTAGATAGGAGTCCCAGGATCCCTGTGGCACGTGGAAAGGGACCCTGGTTCTCCCACTTCACGTGCAGACACGTCCCAATTGCCATGCCAAGACTCGAGGAGAATCCCGAGGTGTCCCTCGCACCTAGGCAGGAGTCCTGAAGCCGCTGAACAAACACGTGTCTGGAAGGGCCCTCCCCGTCGTAACTCGAGAATATACCCCAGGTTCCGGCCGCAACTTGAGAAAAACCATGAGACTTCCCCCTCGCTGCGACATGAGGCCCGATTCCCCTGCACTGCGTGCAGAGCAATTCCGTGTTCCACATCAAACGTGAAAGGAGACTTGATTTCCTTGATGGCACTCCAGAGAAAACCCAAGATCACTGTCTCAAGTCTAGAGGGATCCTGAAGTCACTGGAGCAAAACGAAAGGGCTCCGTGCACCCAAAATCAACTCGAGATGAGAGCTTAGTCCCTGGATTCGAGTCAAGAGGAATACCAACTTTCCACAAGCACCGCAAGAGGAGGCTTCTCTCAACTACAGGTATGTGAGAGGGACCCTGAGTTTGTGGCCTCAAGTGGAATGGACACCGAGATGTTCTAACTCGAAGTAAGGCCGGATATCCCTGCAGTGAATTGAATGCAGGCTCGTCTTGCATCTCCCAAGACGAAGGGTTTTCTGAATCCCCTGTGGAGACCACAGAGAAAGACCTAATTCTCCGCCTCATCGCGACTGGAGGCTTCACATCCTTTGAAAACTCGAGAGGTCCGCGGAGATCAATGCTTCCAAAGGAGACGATGCCTGACTCCTCTTGAAAGTGGTTAGGAGTCCCAGGATTCCTGTCCACATGGACGGGGACCCTAGGTCTCCCGCTTCACGTGGAGACACGTCCCAATTGCCATGCCAAGACTCGAGGAGAATCCCGAGCTGTCCCTCGCACCTAGGCAGGAGTACTGACGTCGCTGAACAAACACGTGTCTGGAAGGGCCCTTCCGGTCGTAACTCGAGAATATACCCCAGGTTCTGGCCGCAACTCGAGAAAAACAATGAGATTTCCCCCTCGTCGCGAGATGAGGCCCGATTCCCCTGCACTGCGTGCAGAGCAATTCCGTGTTCCACATCAAACGTGAAAGGAGCCTTGATTTCCTTGATGGCACTCCAGGGAAAACCCAAGATCACTGACTCAAGTCTAGAGGGATCCTGAGGTCACTGGAGCAACACAAAAGGGCTCCGTGGACCCCAAATCAACTCGAGATGAGAGCTTAGTCCCTGGCTTCGACTCAAGAGAAATACCAACTTTCCACAAGCACCTCAATAGGAGGCTTCTCTCAGCTACAGGTAGGTGAGAGGGACCCTGAGTTTGTGGCCTCAAGTGGAATGGACACCAAGATGCTCTGACTCGAAGTAAGGCCGGATATCCCTGCAGTGAATTGAATGCAGGCTCGTCTTCCATCTCCCAAGACGAAGGGATGTCTGAATCCCCTGTGGAGACCACAGGAAAGACCTAGTCCTCCGCCTCAACGCGACCGGAGGCCTGACATCCTTTGAAAACTCGAGAGGTCCGCGGAGATCAATGCTTCCAAAGGAGACGATGCCTGACGCCTCTTGAAATTAGATAGGAGTCCCAGGATCCCTGTGGCACGTGGAAAGGGACCCTGGTTCTCCCGCTTCACGTGGAGACACTTCCCAATTGCCATGCCAAGACTCGAGGAGAATCCCGAGTTGTCCCTCGCACCTAGGCAGGAGTCCTGACGTCGCTGAACAAACACGTGTCTGGAAGGGCCCTCCCCGTCATAACTCGAGAATATACCCCAGGTTCCGGCCGCAACTCGAGAAAAACCATAGGACTTCCCCCTCGCCGCGAGATGAGGCCCAATTCCCCTGCTCTGCGTGCAGAGCAATTCCGTGTTCCACATGAAACGTGAAAGGAGCCTTGATTTCCTTGATGGCACTCCAGAGAAAACCCAAGATCACTGTCTCAAGTCTAGAGGGATCCTGAGGTCACTGGAGCAACACGAAAGGGCTCCGTGGACCCCAAATCAACTCGAGATGAGAGCTTAGTCCCTGGCTTCGACACAAGAGGAATACCCACTTTTCACAAGCACCTCAAGAGGAGGCTTCTGTCAGCTACAGGTATGTGAGAGGGACCCTGAGTGTGTGGCCTCAAGTGGAATGGACACCGAGATGCTCTGACTCGAAGTAAGGCCGGATATCCCTGCAGTGAATTGAATGCAGGCTCGTCTTGCATCTCCCAAGACGAAGGGATGTCTGAATCCGCTGTGGAGACCACAGAGAAAGACCTAGTCCTCCGCCTCATCGCGACCGGAGGCCTCACATCCTTTGAAAACTCAAGAGGTCCGCGGATATCAATGCTTCCACAGGAGAAGATGCCTGACTCCTCTTGAAAATGAATAGGAGTCCCAGGATCCCTGTGGCACGTGGAAAGGGACACTGGGTCTGCCGCCTCACGTGGATACGCGTCCCAATTGCCATGCCAAGACTCGAGGAGAATCCCGAGGTGTCCCTCGCACCTAGGCAGGAGTCCTGACGTCGCTGAACAAACACGTGTCTAGAAGGTCCCTCCCCGTCGTAACTCGAGAATATACCCCAGGTTCCGGCCGCAACTCGAGAAAAACCATGAGACTTCCCCCTCGCCACGAGATGAGACCCGATGCCCCTGCACTGCGTGCAGAGAAATTCCGTGTTCCACATCAAACGTGAAAGGAGCCTTGATTTCCTTGATGGCACTCCAGAGAAAACCCAAGATCACTGTCTCAAGTCTAGAGGGATCCTAAGGTCACTGGAGCAACACGAAAGTTCTCCGTGGACCCCAAATCAACTCGAGATGAGAGCTTAGTCCCTGGCTTCGACTCAAGAGGAATACCAACTTTCCACAAGCACCTCAAGAGGAGGCTTCTCTCAGCTACAGGTATGTGAGAGGGACCCTGAGTTTGTGGCCTCAAGTGGAATGGACACCGAGATGCTCTGACTCGAAATAAGGCTGGATATCCCTGCAGTGAATTGAATGCAGGCTCGTCTTGCATCTCCCAAGACGAAGGGATGTCCGAATCCCCTGTGGAGACCACAGAGAAAGACCTAGTCCTCCACCTCAAGGCAACCGGAGGCCTCATATCCTTTGAAAACTGGAGAGGTCCGCGGAGATCAATACTTCCGAAGGAGACGATGCCTGACTCCTCTTGAAAATGGATAGGAGTCCCAGGACCCCTGTGGCACGTGGAAAGGGCCCCTGGGTCTCCCGCTTCACGTGGAGACGCGTCCCAATTGCCATGCCAAGACTCGAGGAGAATCCCGAGGTGTCCCTCGCACTTAGGCAGGAGGCCTGACGTCGCTGAACAAACACGTGTCTGGAAGGGCCCTCCCCGTCGTAACTCGTGAATATACCCTAGGTTCCGGCCGCAACTCAAGAAAAACCATGAGACTTCCCCCTCGCCGCGAGATGAGGCCCGATTCCCCTGCACTGAATGCAGAGCAATTTCGTGTTCCACATCAAACGTGAAAGGAGCCTTGATTTCCTTGATGGCACTCCAGAGAAAACCCAAGTACACTGTCTCAAGTCTAGAGGGATCCTGAGGTCACTGGGGCAACAGGAAAGGGCTCCGTGGACAACAAATCAACTCGAGATGAGAGCTTAGTCCCTGGCTTCGACTCAAGAGGAATACCAAGTTTCCACAAGCACCTCAAGAGGAGGCTTCTCTCAGCTACAGGTATGTGAGAGGGACCCTGAGTTTGTGGCCTCAAGTGCAATGGACACCGAGATGCTCTGACTCGAAGTAAGGCCGGATATCCCTGCAGTGAATTGAATGCAGGCTCGTCTTGCATCTCCCAAGACGAAGGGATGTCTGAATCCCCTGTGGAGATGACAAAGAAAGACCGAGTTCTCCGCCTCATCGCGAGCGGAGGCCTCACATCTTTTGAAAACTCGATAGGTCCGTGGAGATCAATGCTTCTAAAGGAGACGATGCCTGACTCCTCTTGAAAATGGATAGGAGTCCCAGGATCCCTGTGGCACGTGGAAAGGGACACTGGGTCTCCCGCCTCACGTGGATACGCGTCCCAATTGCCATGCCAAGACTCGAGGAGAATCCCGAGGTGTCCCTCGCACCTAGGCAGGAGTCCTGACGTCGCTGAACAAACACGTGTCTGGAAGGGCCCTCCCCGTCGTAACTCGAGAATATACCCCAGGTTCAGGCCGCAACTCGACAAAAACCATGAGACTTCCGACTCGCCGCGAGACGAGGCCCGATTCCCCTGCACTGCGTGCAGAGCAATTCCGTGTTCCAGATCAAACGTGAAAGGAGCCTTGATTTCCTTGATGGCACTCCAGAGAAAACCCAAGATCACTGTCTCAAGTCTAGAGGGATCCTAAGGACACTGGAGCAACACGAAAGTTGTCTGTGGACCCCAAATCAACTCGAGATGAGAGCTTAGTCCCTGGCTTCGACTCAAGAGGAATACCAACTTTCCACAAGCACCACAAAAGGAGGCTTCTCTCAGCTACAGGTATGTGAGAGGGACCCTGAGTTTGTGGCCTTAAGTTGAATGGACACCGAGATGCTCTGAGTCGAAGTAAGGCCGGATATCCCTGCAGTGAATTGAATTCAGGCTCGTCTTGCATCTCCCAAGACGAAGGGATGTCTGAATCCCATGTGGAGACCACAGAGAAAGACCTAGTCCTCCGCCTCATCGAGACCAGAGGCCTCACATCCTTTGAAAACTCGAGAGGTCCGCGGAGATCAAAGCTTCCAAAGAAGACAATGCCTGACTACTCTTGAAAATGGATAGGAGTCCCAGGATCCCTGTGGCACGTGGAAAGGGACACTGGGTCTCCCGCCTCAGGTGGATACGCGTCCCAATTGCCATGCCAAGACTCGAGGAGAATCCCGAGGTGTCCCTCGCACCTAGGCAGGAGTCCTGACGTCGCTGAACAAACACGTGTCTAGAAGGTCCCTCCCCGTCGTAACTCGAGAATATACCCCAGGTTCCGGCCGCAACTCGAGAAAAACCATGAGACTTCCCCCTCGCCGCGAGATGAGACCCGATGCCCCTGCACTGCGTGCAGAGAAATTCCGTGTTCCACATCAAACGTGAAAGGAGCCTTGATTTCCTTGATGGCACTCCAGAGAAAACCCAAGATCACTGTCTCAATTCTAGAGGGATCCTGAGGTCACTGGAGTAACATGAATGGGCTCCGTGGACCCCAAATCAACTCGAGATGAGAGCTTAGTCCCTGGCTTCGACTCAAGAGGAATACCAACTTTCCACAAGCACCTCCAGAGGAGGTTTCTCTCAGCTACAGGTATGTGAGAGGGACCCTGAGTTTGTGGCCTCAAGTGGAATGGACACCGAGATGCTCTGACTCGAAGTAAGGCCGGATATCCCTGCAGTGAATTGAATGCAGGCTCGTCTTGCATCTCCCAAGACGAAGGGATATCTGAATCCGCTGTGGAGACCACAGAGAAAGACCTAGTCCTCCGCCTCATCGCGACCGGAGGCCTCACATCCTTTGAAAACTCGAGAGGTCCGCGGAGATCAATGCTTCCAAAGGAGACGATGCCTGACTCCTCTTAAAAATGGATAGGAGTCCCAGGATCCCTGTGGCACGTGGAAAGGGACCCTGGGTCTCCCGCCTCACATGGAGACGCGTCCCAATTGCCATGCCAAGACTCGAGGAGAATCCCGAGGTGTCCCTCGCACCTAGGCAAGAGTTCTGACGTCGCTGAACAAACACGTGTCTGGAAGGGCCCTCCCCGTCGTAACTCGAGAATATACCCCAGGTTCCGGCCGCAACTCGAGAAAAACCATGAGACTTCCCCCTCGCCGTGAGTTGAGGCCCGATTCCCCTGCAATGCGTGCAGAGCCATTTCGTGTTCCACATCAAACGTGAAAGGAGCCTTGATTTCCTTGATGGCACTCCAGAGAAAACCCAAGATCACTGTCTCAAGTCTAGAGGGATCCTGAGGTCACTGGAGCAACACGAAAGGGCTCCGTGGACCCCAAATCAACTCGAGATGAGAGCTTAGTCCCTGGCTTAGACTCAAGAGGAATACCAACTTTCCACAAGCACCTCAAGAGGAGGCTTCTCTCAGCTACAGGTATATTTGAGGGACCCCGAGTTTGTGGCCTCAAGTGGAATGGACACCGAGATGCTCTGATTCTAAGTAAGGCCGGATATCCCTGCAGTGAATTGAATGCAGGCTCGTCTTGCATCTGCCAAGACGAAGGGATGTTTGAATAACCTGTGGAGACGACAGAGAAAGACCTAGTCCTCCGCCTCATCGCGACCGGAGGCCTCACATCCTTTGAAAATTCGAGAGGTATGCGGAGATCAATGCTTCCAAAGAGACGATGCCTGACTCCTCTTGAAAATGGATAGGAGTCCCAGGATCCCTGTGGCACGTGGAAAGGGACCCTGGGTCTCCCGCCTCACGTGGAGACGCGTCCCAGTTGCCATGCCAAGAGTAGAGGAGAATCCCGAGGTGTCCCTCGCACCTAGGCAGGAGTCCTGACGTCGCTGAACAAACACGTGTCTGGAAGGGTTCTCCCAATCGTATCTCGAGAATATACCCCAGGTTCCGGCAGCAAATCGAGAAAAAACATGAGAATTCCCCCTCGCCGCGAGTTGGGGCCCGATTCCCCTGCACTGCATGCAGAGCAATTCCGGGTTCCACATCAAACGTGAAAGGAGCCTTGATTTCCTTGATGGCACTCCAGAGAAAACCCAAGATAACTCTCTCAAGTGTACAGGGATCCTGAGGTCACTGGAGCAACACGAAAGGGCTCCGTGGACCCCAAATCAACTCGAGATGAGAGCTTAGTCCCTGGCTTCGACTCAAGAGGAATACCAACTTTCCACAAGCACCGCAAGATGAGGCTTCTCTCAGCTACAGGTTTGTGAGAAGGACCCTGAGTTTGTGGCCTCAAGTGGAATGGACACCGAGATGCTCTGACTCGAAGTAAGTCCGGAAATCCCTGCAGTGAATTGAATGCAGGCTCGTCTTGCATCTCCCAAGACGAAGGGATGTCTGAATCCCCTGTGGAGACCACAGAGAAAGACTTAGTTCTCCGCCTCCTCGCGACCGGAGGCCTCACATCCTTTGAAAACACGAGAGGTCCGCGGAGATCAATGCTTCCAAAGGAGACAATGCCTGACTCCTCTTGAAAATGGATAGGAGTCCAGGGTCCCTGTGGCACGTGGAAAGGGACCCTGGGTCTCCCGCCTCACCTGGAGATGCCTCCCAATTGCCATGCCAAGACTCGAGGAGAATCCCGAGGTGTCCCTCGCACCTAGGCAGGAGTCCTGACTTCGCTGAACAAACACGTGTCTGGAAGGGCCCTCCCCGTCGTAACTCGAGAATATACCCCAGGTTCCGTCCGCAACTCGAGAAAAACCATGATACTTCCCCCTCGCCACGAGATAAGGCCCGATTCCCCTGCACTGCGTGCAGACCAATTCCGTGTTCCACATCAAACGTGAAAGGAGCCTTGATTTTCTTGATGGCACTCCAGGGAAAACCCAAGATCACTGTCTCAAGTCTAGAGGGATCCTGAGGTAACTGGAGCAAAATGAAAATGATCCGTGGACCCCAAATCAACTCGAGATGAGAGCTTATTTCCTGGCTTCGACTAAAGAGGAATACCAACTTTCCACAAGCACCTCAAGAGGAGGCTTCTCTCAGCTACATGTATGTGAGAGGGACCCTGAGTTTGTGGCCTCATGTGGAACGGACACCGACATGCTCTGACTCGAAGTAAGGCCAGATATCCCTGCAGTGAATTGAATGCAGGCTCGTCTTGCATTTCCCCAGACGAAGGGATGTCTGAATCCCCTGTGGACACCACAGAGAAAAACCTACTTCTCCGACTCATCGCGACCGGAGGCCTAACATCCTCTGAAAACTCGAGAGGTCTGCGGAGATCAATGCTTCCAAAGGAGACGATGCCTAACTCCTCTTGAAAATGGATAGGAGTCCCAGGATCCCTGTGGCACGTGGAAAGGGACACTGGGTCTCCCTCCTCACGTGGAGACACATCCCAATTGCCATGCCAAGACTCGAGGAGAATCCTGAGGTGTCCCTTGCACCTAGGCAGGAGTCATGACTTCGCTTAACAAACACGTTTCTGGAAGGGCCCTCCCTGTCGTAACTCGAGAATATACCCCAGGTTCCGGCCGCAACTCGAGAAAAACCATGAGACTTCCCCCTCGCCTCGAGATGAGGCCCGATTCCCTTGCACTGCGTGCAGAGCAATTCCGTGTTCCACATCAAACATGAAAGGAGCCATTGACTTCCTTGATGGCACTCCAGAGAAAACCCAAGATCACTGTCCACGTCTAGACGGATCCTGAGGTCACTGGAGCAACACAAAAGGGCTCCGTGGACACCAAATCAACTCGAGATGAGAGCTTAGTCCCTGGCTTCGACTCAAGAGGAATACCAACTTTCCACAAGCACCTCAAGAGGAGGCTTCTCTCAGCTACAGGTATGTGAGAGGGACCCTGAGTTTGTGGCCTCAAGTGGAATGGACACCGAGATGCTCTGACTCGAAGTAAGGCCGGATATCCCTGCAGTGAATTGAATGCAGGCTCGTCTTGCATCTCCCAAGACGAAGGGATGATTGAAACCCCTGTGGAGACGAAAGAGAAAGACCTAGTCCTCCGCCTCATCGCGACCGGAGGCCTCACATCCTTTGAAAATTCGAGAGGTATGCGGAGATCAATGCTTCCAAAGAGACGATGCCTGACTCCTCTTGAAAATGGATAGGAGTCCCAGGATCCCTGTGGCACGTGGAAAGGGACCCTGGGTCTCCCGCCTCACGTGGAGACGCGTCCAAATTGCCATGCCAAGACTCGAGGAGAATCCCGAGGTGTCCCTCGCACCTAGGCAGGAGTCCTGACGTCGCTGAACAAACACGTGTCTGGAAGGGCCCTCCCCGTCGTAACTCGAGAATATACCCCAGGTTCCGGCCGCAACTCGAGAAAAACCATGAGACTTACCCCTCGCCGCGAGATGAGGCCCGATTCCCCTGTACTGCATGCAGAGCAATTCCAAGTTCCACATCAAACGTGAAAGGAGCCTTGATTTCCTTGATGGCACTCCAGAGAAAACCCAAGATCACTGTCTCAAGTCTAGAGGGATCCTGAGGTCACTGGAGAAACACGAAAGTTGTCTGTGGACCCCAAATCACCTCGAGATGAGAGCTTAGTCCCTGGCTTCGACCTAAGAGGAATACCCACTTTCCACAAGCACCCCAAGAGGTGGCTTCTCTCAGCTACAGGTATGTGAGAGGGACCCTGAGTTTGTGGCCTCAAGTGGAATGGACACCGAGATGCTCTGACTCGAAGGAAGGCCGGATATCCCTGCAATGAACTGAATGCAGGCTCGTCTTGCATCTCCCAAGACGAAGGGTTGTCTGAATCCCCTGTGGAGACCACAGAGAAAGACCTAGTCCTCCACCTCAATGCAACCGGAGGCCTCATATCCTTTGAAAACTCGAGAGGTCCACGGAGATCAATACTTCCGAAGGAGACGATGTCTGACTCCTCTTGAAAATGGATAGTAGTCCCAGGATCCCTGTGGCACGTGGAAAGGGACCCTGGGTCTCCCTCCTCACGTGGAGACACGTTCCCAATTGCCATGCCAAGACTCGAGGAGAATCCCGAGGTGTCCCTCTCACCTAGGCAGGAGTCCTGACGTCTCTGAACAAGCACGTGTCTGGAAGCGCCCTCCCCGTCGTAACTCGAGAATATACCCCAGGTTCCGGCCGCAACTCGAGAAAAACCATGAGACTTCCCCCTCGCCGCGAGATGAGGCCCGATTCCCCTGTACTGCATGCAGAGCAATTCCGTGTTCCACATCAAACGTGAAAGGAGCCTTGATTTCCTTGATGGCACTCCAGAGAAAACCCAAGATCACTGTCTCAATTCTAGAGGGATCCTGAGGTCACTGGAGTAACATGAATGGGCTCCGTGGACCCCAAATCAACTCGAGATGAGAGCTTAGTCCCTGGCTTCGACTCAAGAGGAATACCAACTTTCCACAAGCACCTCCAGAGGAGGTTTCTCTCAGCTACAGGTATGTGAGAGGGACCCTGAGTTTGTGGCCTCAAGTGGAATGGACACCGAGATGCTCTGACTCGAAGTAAGGCCGGATATCCCTGCAGTGAATTGAATGCAGGCTCGTCTTGCATCTCCCAAGACGAAGGGATATCTGTATCCGCTGTGGAGACCACAGAGAAAGACCTAGTCCTCCGCCTCATCGCGACCGGAGGCCTCACATCCTTTGAAAACTCGAGAGGTCCGCGGAGATCAATGCTTCCAAAGGAGACGATGCCTGACTCCTCTTGAAAATGGATAGGAGTCCCAGGATCCCTGTGGCACGTGGAAAGGGACCCTGGGTCTCCCGCCTCACGTGGAGACGCGTCCCAATTGCCATGCCAAGACTCGAGGAGAATCCCGAGGTGTCCCTCGCACCTAGGCAGGAGTTCTGACGTCGCTGAACAAACACGTGTCTGGAAGGGCCCTCCCCGTCGTAACTCGAGAATATACCCCAGGTTCCGGCCGCAACTCGAGAAAAACCATGAGACTTCCCCCTCGCCGTGAGTTGAGGCCCGATTCCCCTGCAATGCGTGCAGAGCCATTTCGTGTTCCACATCAAACGTGAAAGGAGCCTTGATTTCCTTGATGGCACTCCAGAGAAAACCCAAGATCACTGTCTCAAGTCTAGAGGGATCCTGAAGTCACTGGAGCAACACGAAAGGGCTCCTTGGACACCAAATCAACTCGAGATGAGAGCTTAGTCCCTGGCTTCGACTCAAGAGGAATACCAACTTTCCACAAGTACCTGAAGAGGAGGCTTCTCTCAGCTACAGGTATGTGAGAGGGAACCTCAGTTTGTGGCCTCAAGTGGAATGGACACCGAGATGCTCTGACTCGAAGTAAGGCCGGATATCCCTGCAGTGAATTGAATGCAGGCTCGTCTTGCATCTCCCAAGACGAAGGGATGTCTGAATCTGCTGTGGAGACCACAGAGAAAGACCTAGTCCTCCGCCTCATCGCGAGCGGAGGCCTCACATCCTTTGAAAACTCGAGAGGTCCGCGGAGATTAATGCTTCCAAAGGAGACGATGGCTGACTCCTCTTCAAAATGGATAGGAGTCCCAGGATCCCTGTGGCACGTGGAAAGGGACCCTGGGTCTCCTGCCTCATGTCGAGACGCGTCCAA
The DNA here is from genome assembly GCF_033118175.1 of Dama dama. Taxonomy (NCBI): domain Eukaryota; kingdom Metazoa; phylum Chordata; class Mammalia; order Artiodactyla; family Cervidae; genus Dama; species Dama dama. The sequence continues at coordinate 260,246 of NW_026870888.1, forward strand.
ATTGCCATGCCAAGACTCGAGGAGAATCCCGAGGTGTCCCTCGCACCTAGGCAGGAGTCCTGACGTCGCTGAACAAACACGTGTCTCGAAGGGCCCTCCCCGACGTAACTCCAGAATATACCCCAGGTTCCGGCCGCAACTCGAGAAAAACCATGAGACTTCCCCCTCGCCGCGAGATGAGGCCCGATTTCCCTGCAATGCGAGCAGAGCAATTCCGTGTTGCACATCAAACGTCAAAGGAGCCTTGATTTCCTTGATGGCACTCCAGAGAAAACCCAAGATCACTGTCTCAAGTCTAGAGGGATCCTGAGGTGACTGGAGAAACACGAAAGGGCTCTGCGGACCCCAAATCACCTCGAGATGAGAGCTTAGTCCCTGGCGTCGACTCAAGAGGAATACCAACTTTCCACAAGCACCTCAAGAGGAGGCTTCTCTCAGCTACAGGTATGTGAGAGGGACCCTGAGTTAGTGACCTCAATTGGAATGGACACCGAGATGCTCTGAATCGAAGTGAGGCCGGATATCCCAGCAGTGAATTGAAAGCAGGCTCGTCTTGCATGTCCCAAGACGAAGGGATGTCTGAATCCCCTGTGGAGACCACAGAGAAAGACCTAGTTCTCCGCCTCATCGAGACCGGAGGCCTCACATCCTTTGAAAACTCGAGAGGTCTGCGGAGATCAATGCTTCCAAAGGAGACGATGCCTGACTCTTTTTGAAAATGGATAGGAGTCCCAGGATCCCTGTGGCACGTGCAAAGGGACCCTGGGTCTCCCGCCTCACGTGGAGACGCATCCCAATTGCCATGCCAAGACTCGAGGAGAATCCCGAGGTGTCCCTCGCACCTAGGCAGGAGTCCTGACGTCGCTGGACAAACACGTGTCTGGAAGGGCCCTCCCCGTCGTAACTCGAGAATATACCCCAGGTTCCGGCCGCCACTCGAGAAAAACCATGAGACTTCCCCCTCGACGTGAGATGAGGCCCAATTCCCCTGCAATGCATGCAGAGCAATTCTGTGTTCCACATCAAACGTGAAAGGAGCCTTGATTTCCTTGATGGCACTCCAGAGAAAACCCAAGATCACTGTCTCAAGTCTAGGGGGATCCTGAGGTCACTGGAGCAACACGAAAGGGCTCCGTGGACCCCAAATCAACACGAGATGAGAGCTTAGTCCCTGCCTTCGACTCAAGAGGAATACTCACTTTTCACAAGCACCTCAAGAGGAGGCTTCTGTCAGCTACAGATATCTGAGAGGGACCCTGAGTTTGAGGCCTCAAGTTGAATGGACACCGAGATCCTCTGACTCGAAGTAAGGCCGGATATCCCTGCAGTGAATCGAATGCAGGCTCGTCTTGCATCTCACAAGTTGAAAGGATATCTGAATCCCCTGTGGAGACGACAGAGAAAGACCTAGTCCTCCGCCTCATCGCGACCGGAGGCCTCACATCCTTTGAAACCTCGAGAGGTCCGCAGAGATCAATGCTTCCAAAGGAGACGATGGCTGACTCCTGTTGAAAATGGATAGGAGTCCCAGGATCCCTGTGGCACGTGGAAAGGGACCCTGGGTCTCCCGCATCACGTGGAGACGCCTCCCAATTGCCATGCCAAGACTCGAGGAGAATCCCGAAGTGTCCCTCGCACCTAGGCAGGAGTCCTGACGTCGCTGAACAAACACGTGTCTGGAAGGGCCCTCCAAGGCCTAACTCGAGAATATACCCCAGGTTCCGGCCTCAACTCGAGAAAAACCATGAGACTTCCCCCTCCCCGCGAGATGAGGCCCGATTCCCCTGCACTGCGTGCAGAGCAATTCCGTGTTCCACATCAAACGTGAAAGGAGCCTTGATTTCCTTGATGGCACTCCAGAGAAAACCCAAGATCACAGTCTCAAGTCTAGAGGGATCCTGAGGTCACTGGAGCAACACGAAAGGGCTCCGTGGACCCCAAATCAACTCGAGATGCTTAGTCCCTGGCTTAGACTCAAGAGGAATACCAACTTTCCACAAGCACCTCAAGAGGAGGCTTCTCTCAGCTACAGGTATATTTGAGGGACCCCGAGTTTGTGGCCTCAAGTGGAATGGACACCGAGATGCTCTGACTCGAAGTAAGGCCGGATATCCCTGCAGTGAATTGAAGGCAGGCTCGTCTTGCATCTGCCAAGACGAAGGGATGTTTGAATAACCTGTGGAGACGACAGAGAAAGACCTAGTCCTCCGCCTCATCGCGACCGGAGGCCTCACATCCTTTGAAAATTCGAGAGGTATGCGGAGATCAATGCTTCCAAAGAGACGATGCCTGACTCCTCTTGAAAATGGATAGGACTCCCAGGATCCCTGTGGCACGTGGAAAGGGACCCTGGGTCTCCCGCCTCACGTGGAGACGCGTCCCAGTTGCCATGCCAAGCGTCGAGGAGAATCCCGAGGTGTCCCTCGCACCTAGGCAGGAGTCCTGACGTCGCTGAACAAACACGTGTCTGGAAGGGTTCTCCCAATCGTATCTCGAGAATATACCCCAGGTTCCGGCAGCAAATCGAGAAAAAACATGAGAATTCCCCCTCGCCGCGAGTTGGGGCCCGATTCCCCTGCACTGAATGCAGAGCAATTCCGGGTTCCACATCAAACGTGAAAGGAGCCTTGATTTCCTTGATGGCACTCCAGAGAAAACCCAAGATCACTCTCTCAAGTATACAGGGATCCTGAGGTCACTGGAGCAACACGAAAGGGCTCCGTGGACCCCAAATCAACTCGAGATGAGAGCTTAGTCCCTGGCTTCGACTCAATAGGAATACCAAGTTTCCACAAACACCTCAAGAGGAGGCTTCTCTCAGCTACAGGTATGTGAGAGGGACCCTGAGTTTGTGGCCTCACGTGGAATGGACACCGAGATGCTCTGACTCGACGTAAGGCCGGATATCCCTGCAGTGAATTGAATGCAGGCTCTTCTTGCATCTCCCAAGACGAAGGGATGTCTAAATCCCCTGTGGAGACCACAGAGAAAGACCTAGTTCTCCGCCTCATCGCGACCGGAGGCCTCACATCTTTGAAAACTCGAGTGGTCCGCGGAGATCAATGCTACCAAAGGAGACGATGCCTGACTCCTCTTGAAAATGGGTAGGAGTCCCAGGATCCCTGTGACACGAGGAAAGGGACCCTGGGTCTCCCGCCTCATGTGGAGACGCGTCCCAATTGCCATGCCAAGACTCGAGGAGTATCCCGAGGTGGCCCACGCACCTAGGCAGAAGTCCTCTCGTCGCTGAACAAACACGTGTCTGGAAGGGCCCTCCCTGTCGTAACTCTAGAATATACCCCAGGTTCCGGCCGCAACTCGAGAAAAACCATGTGACTTCCCCCTCGTCGCGAGATGTGGCCCGATTCCCCTGTACTGCGTGCAGAGCAATTCCGTGTTCCACATCAAACGTGAAAGGAGCCTTCATTTCATTGATGGCACTCCAGAGAAAACCCAAGATCTCTGTCTCAAGTCTAGAGGGATCCTGAGGTCACTGTAGGAACACGAAAGGGCTCCGTGGACCCCAAATCAACTCGAGATGAGAGCTTAGTCCCTGGCTTCGACTCAAGAGGAATACCAACTTTCCACAAGCACCTCAAGAGGAGGGTTCTCTCAACGACAGGTATGTGAGAGGGACCCTGAGTTTGTGGCCGCAAGTGGAATGGATACCAAGATGCTCTGACTCGAAGTAAGGCCGGATATCCCTGCAGTGAATTGAATGCAGGCTCGTCTTGCATCTCCCAAGACGAAGGGATGCCTGAATCCCCGGTGAAGGCCACAGAGAAAGACCTAGATCTCTGCCCATTCACGACCAGAGGACTCACATCCTTTGAAAACTCGAGAGGACCGCGGAGATCAATGCTTCCAAAGGAGACGATGCCTGACTCCTCTTGAAATAGGATAGGAGTCCCAGGATCCCTTTGGCACGTGGAAAGGCACCCTGGGTCTCCCGCCTCACGTGGAGACGCGTCCCAATTGCCATGCCAAGACTCGAGGAGAATCCCGAGGTGTCTCTCGTACCTAGGCAGGAGTCCTGACGTCGCTGAACAAACACGTGTCTGGAAGGGCCCTCCCCGTCGTAACTCGAGAATATAACCCAGGTTCCGGCCGCAACTCGAGAAAAGCCATGAGACTTCCCCCTCGCCGCGAGATGAGGCCCGATTCCCCTGCACTGCGTGCAGAACAATTCCGTGTTCCACATCAAACGTGAAAGGAGCCTTGATTTCCTTGATGGCACTCCAGAGAAAATCCAAGATCACTGTCTCAAGTCTAGAGGGATCCTGAGGTCACTGTAGCAACACGAAAGGGCTCTGTGGACCCCGAATCAACTCGAGATGAGAGCTTAGGCCCTGGCTTCGACTCAAGAGGAATACCAACTTTCCACAAACACCTCAAGAGGAGGCTTCTCTCAGCTACAGGTATGTGAGAGGACCCTGAGTTTGTGGCCTCACGTGGAATGGACACCGAGATGCTCTGACTCGAAGTAAGGCCGGATATCCCGGCAGTGAATTGAATGCAGGCTCATCTTGCATCTCCCAAGACAATGGGATGTCTGAATCCACTATGGAGACCACAGAGAAAGACCTAGTTCTCCGCCTCATCACGACCGGAGGCCGCACATCCTTTGAAAACTCGAGAGGTCCGCGGAGATCAATGCTTCCAAGAAGACGATGCCTGACTCCTCTTGAAAATGGATAGGAGTCCCAGGATCCCTGTGGCACGTGGAAAGGGACCCTGGGTCTCCCGACTCAAGTGGAGACGCGTCCCAATTGCCATGCCAAGACTCGAGGAGAATCCCGAGGTGTCCCTCGCACCTAGGCAGGAGTCCTGACGTCGCTGAACAAACACGTGTCTGGAAGGGCCCTCCCCGTCGTAACTCGAGAATATACAACAGGTTCGGCGGCAACTCGAGAAAAACCATGTGACTTCCTCCTCTCCGCGAGATGAGGCCCGATTCCCCTGCACTGCGTGCAGAGCAATTCCGTGTTCCACATCAAACGGGAAAGGAGCCTTGATTTCCTTGATGGCACTCCAGAGAATACCCAAGTTCACTGTCTCAAGTCTAGAGGGATCCTGAGGTCACTGGAGCAACACTAAAGGGCTCCGTGGACCCCAAATCAACTCGAGATGAGAGCTTAGTCCCTGGCTTCGACTCAAGAGGAATACCAACTTTCCACAAGCACCTCAAGAGGAGGCTTCTCTCAGCTACAGGTATGTGAGAAGGACCCTGAGTTTGTGGCCTCACGTGGAATGGACACCGAGATGCTCTGACTCGTAGTAAGGCCGGATATACCTGCAGTGAATTGAATGCAGGCTCGTCTTGCATCTCCCAAGACGAAGGGATGTCTAAATCCCCTGTGGAGACCACAGAGAAAGACCTAGTTCTCCGCCTCATCGCGACCGGAGGCCTCACATCCTTTGAAAACTCGAGAGGTCCGCGGAGATCAATGCTACCAAAGAAACGATGCCTGACTCCTCTTGAAAATGGATAGAAGTCCCAGGATATCTGTGGCACGTTGAAAGGGACCCTGAGTCTCACGCCTGACGTGGAGACGCATCCCAAATGCCATGCCAAGACTCGAGGAGTATCCCGAGGTGGCCCACGCACCTACGCAGAAGTCCTCTCGTCGCTGAACAAACACGTGTCTGGAAGGGCCCTCCCTGTCGTAACTCTAGAATATACCCCAGGTTCCGGCCGCAACTCGAGAAAAACCATGTGACTTCCCCCTCGTCGCGAGATGTGGCCCGATTCCCCTGTACTGCGTGCAGAGCAATTCCGTGTTCCACATCAAACGTGAAAGGAGCCTTCGTTTCATTGATGGCACTCCAGAGAAAACCCAAGATCTCTGTCTCAAGTCTAGAGGGATCCTGAGGTCACTGTAGGAACACGAAAGGGCTCCGTGGACCCCAAATCAACTCGAGATGAGAGCTTAGTCCCTGGATTAGACTCAAGAGGAATACCAACTTTCCACAAGCACCTCAAGAGGAGGGTTCTCTCAGCGACAGGTATGTGAGAGGGACCCTGAGTTTGTGGCCTCACGTGGAACGGACACCGAGATGCTCTGACTCGATGTAAGGCCGGATATCCCTGCAGGGAATTGAATGCAGGCTCGTCTTGCATCTCCCAATACTAAGGGATGTCTGAATCCCCTGTGGAGACCACAGAGAAAGACCTAGTTCTACGCCTCTTCGCGACCGGAGGCCTCACATCCTTTGAGAAATCGAGAGGTCCGCGGAGATCAATGCTTCCAAAGGGGACGATGCCTGACTCCTCTCGAAAATGGATAGGAGCCCCTGGATCCCTGTGGCACGTGGAACGGGACCCTGGGTCTCCCGCCTCACGTGGAGATGCGTCCCAATTGGCATGCCAAGACTCGAGGAGAATTCCGAGGGGTCCCTTGCACCTAGGCAGGAGTCCAGACGTCGCTGAACAAACACTTGTCTGGAAGGGCCCTCCTTGTCGTAACTCGAGATTATATCCCTGGTTCCGGCCGAAACTCGAGAAAAACCATGAGACTTCCCCTCGCCGCGAGATGAGGCCCGATTCCCCTGCACTGCATGCAGAGCAATACCGTGTTCCACATCAAACATGAAAGGAGCCTTGATTTCCTTGATGGCACTCCAGAGAAAACCCAAGATCACTGTCTCAAGTCTAGAGGGATCCTGAGGTCACTGTAGAAACACGAAAGGGCTCCGTGGAACCCAAATCAACTCGAGATGAGAGCTTAGTCCCTGGCTTAGACTCAAGAGGAATACCAACTTTCCATAAGCACCTCAAGAGGAGTCTTCTCTCAGCTACAGGTATGTGAGAGGGACCCTGAGTTTGTGGCCTCACGTGGAATGGACACCGAGATGCTGTGACTCGAAGTAAGGCCGAATATCCCTGCAGTGAATTGAATGCAGCCTCGTCTTGCATCTCCCAAGACGAAGGGATGTCTGAATCCCATGTGGAGACCACAGAGAAAGACCTAGTTCTCCGCTTCATCGCGACTGGAGGACTCACATACTTTGAAAAATCGAGAGGTCCGCGGAGATCAATGCTTCCAAAGGAGACGATGCCTGACTCCTCTCGAAAATAAATAGGAGCCCCAGGATCCCTGTGGCACGTGGAAAGGGACCCTGGGTCTCCCGCCTGACGTGGAGACGCTTCACAATTGCCATGCCAAGACTCGAGGAGAATCCCAAGGTGTCCCTCGCACCTAGGCAGGAGTCCTGACGTCGCTGAACAAACATGTGTCTGGAAGGACCCTCCCCGTCGTAACTCGAGAATATACCCCAGGTTCCGGCCGCAACACGAGAAAAACCATGAGACTTCCCCCTCGCCGCGAGATGAGGCCCGATTCCCCTGCACTGCGTGCAGAGCAATTCCGTGTTCCACATCAAACGTGAAAGGAGCCTTGATTTCCTTGATGGCACTCCAGAGAAAACCCAAGATCACTGTCTCAAGTCTAGAGGGATCCTGAGGTCACTGTAGCAACACGAAAGGGTTCCGGGGACCCCAAATCAACTCGAGATGAGAGCTTAGTAACTGGCTTCGACTCAAGAGGAATACCAACTTTCCACAAGCAACTCAAGAGGAGGCTTCTCTCAGCTACAGGTATGTGTGAGGGACCCTGAGTTTGTGGCCTGATGTGGAATGGACACCGAGATGCTCTGACTCGAAGTAAGGCCAGATATCCCTGCAGTGAATTGAATGCAGGCTCGTCTTGCATCTACCAAGACGAAGGGATGTCTGAATCCCATGTGGAGAACAAAGAAAAGACCTAGTTCTCCACCTCATCGCGACCGAAGGCCTCACATCCTTTGAAAACTCGAGAGGACCGCGGAGATCAATGCTTCCAAAGGAGACGATGCCTGACTCCTCTTGAAATAGGATAGGAGTCCCAGGATCCCTTTGGCACGTGGAAAGGCACCCTGAGTCTCACGCCTCACATGGAGACGCGTTCCAATTGCCATGCCAAGACTCGAGGAGAATCCCGAGGTGTCTCTTGTACCTAGGCAGGAGTCCTGACGTCGCTGAACAAACACGTGTCTGGAAGGGCCCCGCCCGTCGTAACTCGAGAATATACCCCAGTTCCGGCCGCAACTCGAGAAAAGCCATGAGACTTCCCCCTCGCCGCGAGATGAGGCCCGATTCCCCTGCACTGCGTGCAGAGCAATTCCGTGTTCCACATCAAACGTGAAAGGAGCCTGATTTCCTTGATGGCACTCCAGAGAAAATCCAAGATCACTGTCTCAAGTCTAGAGGGATCCTGAGGTCACTGTAGCAACACGAAAGGGCTCTGTGGACCCCGAATCAACTCGAGATGAGAGCTTAGGCCCTGGCTTCGACTCAAGAGGAATACCAACTTTCCACAAGCACCTCGAGTGCAGGCTTCTCTCAGCTACAGGTATGTGAGAGGGACCCTGAGTTTGTGGCCTCAAGTGGAATGGACACCGAGATGCTCTGACTCGAAGTAAGGCCGGATATCCCTGCAGTGAATTGAATGCAGGCTCGTCTTGCATCTCCCAAGGCGAAGGGATGTCTGAATCCCCTGTGGAGACCACAGAGAAAGACCTAGTTCTCGCCTCATCGCGACCGGAGGCCTCACATCCTCTCAAAACTCGAGAGGTCCGGGAATATCAATGCTTCCAAAGGAGACGATGCCTGACTCCTCTCGAAAATGGATAGGAGCACCTGGATCCCTGTGGCACGTGGAAAGGGACCCTGGGTCTCCCGCCTCACGTGGAGATGCGTCCCAATTGGCATGCCAAGACTCGAGGAGAATTCCGAGGGGTCCCTTGCACCTAGGCAGGAGTCCATACGTCGCTGAACAAACACTTGTCTGGAAGGGCCCTCCCTGTCGTAACTCGAGATTATATCCCTGGTTCCGGCCGAAACTCGAGAAAAACCATGAGACTTCCCCTCGCCGCGAGATGAGGCCCGATTCCCCTGCACTGCGTGCAGAGCAATACCGTGTTCCACATCAAACGTGAAAGGAGCCTTGATTTCCTTGATGGCACTCCAGAGAAAACCCAAGATCACTGTCTCAAGTCTAGAGGGATCCTGAGGTCACTGGAGCAACAGAAAAGGGCTCCGTGGACCCCAAATCAACTCGAGATGAGAGCTTAGTCCCTGGCTTCGACTCAAGAGGAATACCAACTTTCCACAAGCACCTCAAGAGGAGCCTTCTCTCAGCTACAGGTATGTGAGAGGGACCCTGAGTTTGTGGCCGCAAGTGGAATGGATACCAAGATGCTCTTACTCGAAGTAAGGCCGGATATCCCTGCAGTGCATTGAATGCAGGCTCCTCTTGCATCTCCCAAGACGAAGGGATGTCTGAATCCCCGGGGAAGGCCACAGAGAAAGACCTAGTTCTCTGCCCATTCGCGACCGGAGGCCTCACATCCTTTGAAAATTCGTGAGGACTGCGGAGATCAATGCTTCCAAAGGAGACGATGCCTGACTCCTCTTGAAAATGGATAGGAGTCCCAGGATCCCTGTGTCACGTGGAAAGGGACCCTGGGTCTCCCGCCTCACGTGGAGACGCGTCCCAATTGCCATGCCAAGACTCGAGGAGAATACCGAGGTGTCCCTCGCACGTAGGCAGGAGTCCTGACGTCGCTGAACAAACACGTGTCTGGAAGGGCCCTCCCCATCATAACTCAAGAATATATCCCAGATTCCGGCCGCAACTCGAGAAAAACCATGAGACTTCCCCCTCCCCGCGATATGAGGCCCTATTCCCCTGCACTGTGTGCAGAGCAATTCCGTGATCCACATCAAACGTGAAAGGAGCCTTGATTTCCTTGATGGCACTCCAGAGAAAACCCAAGATCACTGTCTCAAGTCTAGAGGGATCCTGAGGTCACTGGAGCAACACGAAAGGGCTCCGTGGACCCCAAATCAACTCGAGATGAGAGCTTAGTCCCTGGCGTCGACTCAAGAGGAATACCAACTTTCCACAAGCACCTCAAGAGGAGGCTTCTCTCAGCTACAGGTATGTGAGAGGGACCCTGAGTTTGTGGCCTCACGTGGAACGGACACCGAGATGCTCTGACTCGATGTAAGGCCGGATATCCCTGCAGTGAATTGAATGCAGGCTCGTCTTGCATCTCCCAATAGGAAGGGATGTCTGAATCCCCTGTGGAGACCACAGAGAAAGACCTAGTTCTCCGCCTCATCACGACCGGACCCCTCACATCCTTTGAAAACTCGAGAGGTCCGTGGAGATCAATGCTTCCAAAGGAGACGATGCCTGACTCCTCTCGAAAATGGATAGGAGCACCTGGATCCCTGTGGCACGTGGAAAGGGACCCTGGGTCTCCCGCCTCACGTGGAGATGCGTCCCAATTGGCATGCCAAGACTCGAGGAGAATTCCGAGGGGTCCCTTGCACCTAGGCAGGAGTCCATACGTCGCTGAACAAACACTTGTCTGGAAGGGCCCTCCCTGTCGTAACTCGAGATTATATCCCTGGTTCCGGCCGAAACTCGAGAAAAACCATGAGACTTCCCCTCGCCGCGAGATGAGGCCCGATTCCCCTGCACTGCGTGCAGAGCAATACCGTGTTCCACATCAAACGTGAAAGGAGCCTTGATTTCCTTGATGGCACTCCAGAGAAAACCCAAGATCACTGTCTCAAGTCTAGAGGGATCCTGAGGTCACTGGAGCAACACTAAAGGGCTCCGTGGACCCCAAATCAACTCGAGATGAGAGCTTAGTCCCTGGCTTCGACTCAAGAGGAATACCAACTTTCCACAAGCACCTCAAGAGGAGGGTTCTCTCAGCGACAGGTATGTGAGAGGGACCCTGAGTTCGTGGCCTCACGTGGAATGGACACCGAGATGCTCTGACTCGAAGTAAGGCCGGATATCCCTGCAGTGAATTGAATGCAGGCTCGTCTTGCATCTCCCAAGACGAAGGGATGTCTGAATCCCCGGGGAAGGCCACAGAGAAAGACCTAGTTCTCTGCCCATTCGCGACCGGAGGCCTCACATCCTTTGAAAATTCGTGAGGACCGCGGAGATCAATGCTTCCAAAGGAGACGATGCCTGACTCCTCTTGAAAATGGATAGGAGTCCCAGGATCCCTGTGGCACTTGGAAAGGGACCCTGGGTCTCTCGCCTCACGTGGAGACGCGTCCCAATGGCCATGCCAAGACTCGAGGAGAATCCCGAGGTGTCCCTCGCACCTAGGCAGGAGTCCTGACGTCCCTGAACAAACACGTGTCTGGAAGAGCCCTCCTCGTCGTATTTCGAGAATATACCCCAGGTTCCGGCCGCAACTCGAGAAAAACCATGAGACTTTCCCCTCGCCGCGAGATGAGGCCCGATTCCCCTGCACTGCGTGCAGAGCAATTCCGTGTTCCACATCAAACATGAAAGGATCCTTGATTTCCTTGATGGCACTCCAGAGAACACCCAAGATCACTGTCTCAAGTCTAGAGGGATCCTGAGGTCACTGTAGCAACACGAAAGGGCTCCCTGAACCCCAAATCAACTCGAGATGAGAGCCACGTCCCTGGCTTCGACTCAAGACGAATACCCACTTTCCACAAGCACCTCAAGAGGAGGCTTCTCTCAGCTACAGGTATGTGAGAGGGACCCTGAGTTTGTGGCCTCAAGTGGAATGGACACCGAGATGCTCTGACTCGAAGGAAGGCCGGATATCCGTGCAGTGAATTGAATGCAGGCTCGTCTTGCATCTCCCACGACGAAGGGATGTCTGAATCCCTTGTGGAGACCACAGAGAAAGACCTAGTTCTCCACCTCATCGCGACCGGAGGCCTCACATCCTTTGAAAACTCGAGAGGTCCGCGGAGATCAATGCTTCCAAAGGAGACGATTCCTGACTCCTCTTGAAAATGGATAGGAGTCCCAGGATCCCTGTGGCACGTGGAAAGCGACCATGGGTCTCCCGCCTCACGTGGAGACACGTCCCAATGGCCATGCCAAGACTCGAGGAGAATCCCGAGGTGTCCCTCGCACCTAGGCAGGAGTCCTGACGTCGCTGAACAAACACGTGTCTGGAAGGTCCCTCCCCGTCGTAACTCGAGAATATACCCCAGGTTCCGGCCGCAACTCGAGAAAAACCATGAGACTTCCCCCTCGCCGAGAGATGAGGCCCGATTCCCCTGCACTGCGTGCAGAGCAATTCCGTGTTCCACATCAAACATGAAAGGAGCCTTGATTTCCTTAATGGCACTCCAGAGAACACCCAAGATCACTGTCTCAATCTAGAGCGATCCTGGGGTCACTGTAGCAACACGAAAGGGCTCCGTGAACCCCAAATCAACTCGAGAGGAGAGCTTCTTCCCTAGCTTCGACTCAAGAGGAATACCCACTTTCCACAAGCACCTCAAGAGGACGCTTCTCTCAGCTACAGGTATGTGAGAGGGACCCTGAGTTTGTGGACTCAAGTGGAATGGACACCGAGATGCTCTGACTCGAAGGAAGGCCGGATATCCCTGCAGTGAATTGAATGCAGGCTCGTCTTGCATCTCCCACGACCAAGGGATGTCTGAATCCCTTGTGGAGACCACAGAGAAAGACCTAGTTCTCTGCCTCATCGCGACCGGAGGCCTCACGTCCTTTGAAACCTCGAGAGGTCCGCGGAGATCAATGCTTCCAAAGGAGACGATGCCTGACTCCTCTTGAAAATGGATAGGAGTCCCATTATCTCTGTGGCACGTGGAAAGGGAACCTGGGTTTCCCGCCTCACGTGGAGACACGTCCCAATGGCCATGCCAAGACTCGAGGAGAATCCCGAGGTGTCCCTCGCACCTAGGCAGGAGTCCTGACGTCGCTGAAGAAACAAGTGTCTGGAAGGTCCCTCCCCGTCGTAACTCGAGAATATACCCCAGGTTCCGCCCGCAACTCAAGAAAATCCATGAGACTTCCCCCGTCGCCGCGAGATGAGGCCCGATTCCCCTGCACTGCGTGCAGAGAAATTCCGTGTTCCACATCAAACATGAAAGGAGCCGTGATTTCCTTGATGGCACTCCAGAAACACCCAAGATCACTGTCTCAATTCTAGAGGGATCCTGAGGTCACTGTAGCAACACAAAAGGGCTTCGTGGACCCCAAATCAATTCGAGATGAGAGCTTCGTCCCTGGCTTCGACTCAAGAGGAATACCCACTTTCCACAAGCACCTCAAGAGGAGGCTTCTCTCAGCTACAGGTATGTGAGAGGGACCCTGAGTTTGTGGCCTCAAGTGGAATGGACACCGAGATGCTCTGACTCGAAGGAAGGCCGGATATCCCTGCAGTGAATTGAATGCAGGCTCTTCTTGCATCTCCCACGACGAAGGGATGTCTGAATCCCCTGTTGAGACCACAGAGAAACACCTAGTTCTCCGCCTCATCGCGACCGGAGGCCTCACATCCTTTGAAAACCCGAGAGGTCCGCGGAGATCAATGCTTCGAAAGGAGACGATGCCTGACTCCTCTTGAAAACGGATAGGTGTCCCAGGATCCCTGTGGCACGTGGAAAGGGACCCTGGGTCTCCCGCCTCACGTGGAGACGCGTCCCAATGGCCAAGCCAAGACTCGAGGAGAATCCCGAGGTGTCCCTCACACCTAGGCAGGAGTCCTGACGTCGCTGAAGAAACACGTGTCTGGAAAGGCCCTCCCCGTCGTAACTCGAGAATATACCCCAGGTTCCGGCCGCAACTCGAGAAAAACCATGAGACTTCCCCCTCGCCGCGAGATGAGGCCCGATTCCCCTGCACTGCGTGCAGAGCAATTCCGTGTTCCACATCAAACATGAAAGGAGCCTTGATTTCCTTCATGGCACTCCAGAGAACACCCAAGATCACTGCCTCAAGTCTAGAGGGATCCTGAGGTCACTGTAGCAAAACGAAAGGGCTCCGTGGACCCCAAATCAACTCGAGATGAGAGCTTCGTCCCTGGCTTCGACTCAAGAGGAATACCCACTTTCCACAAGCACCTCAAGAGGAGGCTTCTCTCAGCTACAGGTATGTGAGAGGGACCCTGAGTTTGTGGCCTCAAGTGGAATGGACACCGAGATGCTCTGACTCGAAGGAAGGCCGGATATCCCTGCAGTGAATTGAATGCAGGCTCGTCTTGCATCTCCCACGACGAAGGGATGTCTGAATCCCCTGTGGAGACCACAGAGAAACACCAAGTTCTCCGCCTCTTCGCGATCGGAAGCCTCACGTCCTTTGAAAATTCGAGAGGTCCACGGAGATCAATACTTCCAATGGAGACGATGCCTGACTCCTCTTGAAAATGGATAGGAGTCCCATTATCCCTGTGGCACGTGGAAAGGGACCCTGGGTCTGCCGCCTCACGTGGAGATGCGTCCCAATGGCCATGCCAAGACTCGAGGAGAATCCCGAGGTGTCCCTCGCACCTAGGCAGGAGTCCTGACGTCCCTGAACAAACACGTGTCTGGAAGGGCCCTCCTCGTCGTATTTCGAGAATATACCCCAGGTTCCGGCCGCAACTCGAGAAAAACCATGAGACTTTCCCCTCGCCGCGAGATGAGGCCCGATTCCCCTGCACTGCGTGCAGAGCAATTCCGTGTTCCAGATCAAACATGAAAGGAGCCTTGATTTCCTTGATGGCACTCCAGGAAACACCCAAGATCACTGTCTCAAGTCCAGAGGGATCCTGAGGTCACTGCAGCAACACGAAAGGGCTCCCTGGACCCCAAATCAACTCGAGATGAGAGCTTCGTCCCTGGCTTCGACTCAAGAGGAATACCAACTTTCCACAAGCACCTCAAGAGGAGGCTTCTCTCAGCTACAGGTATGTGAGAGGGACCCTGAAGTTGTAGCCTCAAGTGGAATGGACACCGAGATGCTCTGATTTGGAGGAAGGCCGGATATCCCTGCAGTGAATTGAATGCAGGCTTGTCTTGCATCTCCCAACACGAAGGGATGTCTGAATACCCTGTGGAGATCACAGAAAAAGACCTAGTTCTCCGCCTGATCGCGACCGGAGGCCTCACGTCCTTTGAAAACTCGAGAGGTCCGACGAGATCAATGCTTCCAACGGAGACGATGCCTGACTCCTCTTGAAAATGGATAGGAGTCCCAGGATCCCTGTGGCACGTGGAAAGGGACCCTGGGTCTCCCGCCTCACGTGGAGACGCGTCCCAATGGCCATGCCAAGACTCGAGGAGAATCCCGAGGTGTCCCTCGCACCTAGGCAGGAGTCCTGACGTCGCTGAACAAACACGTGTCTGGAAGGGCCCTCCCCGTCGTAACTCGAGAATATACCCCAGGTTCCAGCCGCAACTCGAGAAAAACCATGAGACTTCCCCCTCGCCGCGAGATGAGGCCCGATTCCCCTGCACTGCGTGCCGACCAATTCCGTGTTCCACATCAAACATGAAAGGAGCCTTGATTTCCTTGATGGCACTCCAGAGAACACCCAAGATCACTGTCTCAAGTCTAGAGGGATCCTGAGGTACTGTAGCAAAACGACAGAGCTCCGTGGACACCAAATCAACTCGAGATGAGAGCTTCGTCCCTGGCTTCGACTCAAGAGGAATACCCACTTTCCACAAGCACCTCAAGAGGAGGCTTCTCTCAGATACAGGTATGTGAGTGGGACCCTGAGTTTGTGGCCTCAAGTGGAATGGACACCGAGATGCTCTGACTCGAAGGAAGGCCGGATATTCGTGCAGTGAATTGAATGCAGGCTCGTCTTGCATCTCCCATGACAAAGAAATGCCTGAATCCCCTGTGGAGACCACAGAGAAAGACCTAGTTCTCCACCTCATCGCGACCAGAGGCCTCACGTCTTTTGAAAACTCGAGAGGTCCGTGAAGATCAAGGCGTCCAAAGGAGAGGATGCCTGACTCCTCTTGAAAATGGATAGGAGTCCCAGGATCCCTGTGGAACGTGGAATGGGACACTTGGTCTCCCGCCTCACGTGGAGACGCATCCCAATGGCCATGCCAAGACTCGAGGAGAATCCCGAGGTGTCCCTCGCACCTAGGCAGGAGTCCGGCCGACACTGAACAAACACGTGTCTGGAAGGGCCCTCCCGGTCGTAACTCGAGAATATACCCCAGGTTCCGGCCGCAACTCGAGAAAAACCATGAGACTTTCCCCTCGCCGCGAGATGAGGCCCGATTCCCCTGCACTGCGTGCAGAGCCATTCCTTGTTCCACATCAAACGTGAAAGGAGCCTTAATTTCCTTGATGTCACTCCAGTGAAAACCCAAGATAACTGTCTCAAGTCTAGAGGGATCCTGAGGTCACTGGAGCAACACGAAAGGGCTCCGTGGACCCCAAATCAATTCGAGATGAGAGCTTAGTCCCTGGCTTCGACTCAAGAGGAACACCAACTTTCCACAAGCACCTCAATGGAGGCTTCTCTCAGCTACAGGTATGTGAGAGGGACCCTGAGTTTGTGGCCTCAAGTGGAATGGACACCGAAATGCTCTGACTCGAAGTAAGGCCGGATATCCCTGCAGTGAATTGAATGCAGGCTCGTCTTGCATCTCCCAAGACGAAGGGATGTCTGAATCTCCTGTGGAGACCACAGAGAAAGACCTAGTTCTCCGCCTCAGCGCGACCGGAGGCCTCACATCCTTTGAAAACTTGAGAGGTCCGCGGAGATCAATGCTCCCATAGGAGACGATGCCTGACTCCTCTTTAAAATGGATAGGAGTCCCAGGATCCCTGTGGCACGGGGAAAGTGACCCTGGGTTTCCCGCCTAATGTGGAGACGCGTCCCAATGGCAATGCCGAGAGTCGAGGAGAATCCCGAGGTGTCCCTGGCACTTAGTCAGGAGTCCTGACTTCGCTGAACAAACACGTGTCTGGAAGGGCCTCCCCCGTAATAACTCGAGAATATACCCAAGGTTCCGGCCACAAGTGGAGAAAAACCATGAGACTTCCCCCTCGCCGCGAGATGAGGCCCGATTCCCCTGCACTGCGTGCAGAGCAATTCCGTGTTCCACATCAAACGTGAAAGAGCCTTGATTTCCTTGATGGCACTCCAGAAAAAACCCAATATCACTGTGTCAAGTTTAGAGGGTTCCTGAGGTCACTGTAGCAACAAGAAAAGGTTCCGTGGACCCCAAATCAACTCGAGATGAGAGCTTAGTCCCTGGCTTCGACTCAAGAGGAATTCCAACTTTCCAAAAGCACCTCAAGAGGAGGCTTCTCTCAGCTACAGGTATGTGACAGGGACCCTGAGTTTGTGGCCTCATGTGGAATGGACAACGAGATGCACTGATTCGAACTAAGCCCGGATATCCGTGCAGTGAATTGAATGCAGGCTCGTCCTACATCTCCCAAGACGAAGGGATGTCTAAATCCCCTGTGGAGACCGCAGAGAAAGACCTAGTTCTCCACCTCATCGCGACCGGAGGCCTCACATCCTTTGAAAACTCGAGAGGTCTGCGGAGATCAATGCTTCCAAAGGAGACGATGCCTGACTCCTCTTGAAAAAGGATAGGAGTCCCAGGATCCCTGTGGCACGTGGAAAGGGACACTGGGTCTCCCGCCTCACGTGGAGACGCGTCCCAATTGCCATGCCAAGACTCGAGGAGAATCCCGAAATGTTCCTCGCACCTAGGCAGGAGTCCTGACTTCGCTGAACAAACACGTGTCTGGAAGGGCCCTCGCCGTCGAAACTCGAGAATATATCCCAGGTTCCGGCCGCAACTCGAGAAAAATCATGCGACTTCCCCTCGCCACAATATGAGGCCCGATTCCCCTGCACTGCGTGCAGAGCAATTCTGTGTTCCACATCAAACATGAAAGGAGCCTTGATTTCCTTGATGGCACTCCAGAGAAAACCCAAGATCACTGTCTCAAGTATAGAGGGATCCTGAGGTCAATGGAGCAACAAGAAAGGGCTCCGTGAACCCCAAATCAACTCGAGATGAGAGCTTAGTCCCTGCCTTCAACTCAAGGGGAATACCAACTTTCCACAAGCACGTCAAGAGGAGGCTTCTCTCAGCTACAGGAATGTGAGAGGGACCCTGAGTTTGTGGCCTCAAGTGCAATTCACACCGAGATGCTCTGCCTCGAAATAAGGACAGATATCCCTGCAGTGAATTGAATGCAGGCTCGTCTTGCATCTCCCAAGATGAAGGGATGTCTGAATCCCCTCTGGAGACCACAGAGAAAGACCTAGTTCTCGCCACATCGCAACCGGAGGCCTCATATCCTTTGAAAACTCGAGAGGTCCGCGGAGATCAATGCTTCCAAAGGAGACGATGCCTGACTCCTCTTGAAAATGGATAGGAGTCCCAGAACCCTGTGGCACGTGGAAAGGGACACTGGGTCTCCTGCCTCACCTGGAGACGCGTCCCAATTGCCATGCCAAGACTCGAGGAGAATCCTGAGATG
The DNA here is from genome assembly GCF_033118175.1 of Dama dama. Taxonomy (NCBI): domain Eukaryota; kingdom Metazoa; phylum Chordata; class Mammalia; order Artiodactyla; family Cervidae; genus Dama; species Dama dama. The sequence continues at coordinate 278,566 of NW_026870888.1, forward strand.
TCCCTCGCACCTAGGTGGAGTCCTGACGTCGCTGAACAAACACGTGCCTGGAAGGGCCTTCCCCGTCGTAACTCGAGAATATACACCAGGTTCCGGCCGCAACTCGAGAAAAACGATGAGACTACCCCCTCGCCGCGAGATGAGGCCCGTATCCCCTGCACTGCGTGCTTAGTATTTCTGTGTTCCACATCAAACGTGAAAGGAGCCTTGATTTCCTTGATGGCACTCCAGAGAAAACCCAAGATCACTGTCTCAAGTCTAGTGGGATCCTGAGGTCACTGTAGCAACATGAAAGGGCTCCGTGGACCCCACATCAACTCGAGATGACAGCTTCGTCCCTGGCTTCGACTCAAGAGGAATACCAACTTTCCACAAGCACCTCAAAGGGAGGCTTCTCTCAGCTACAGGTATGTGAGAGGGACACTGAGTTTGTGGCCTCAAGTGGAATGGACACAGAGATGCTCTGACTCGAAGTAAGGCCGGATATCCCTGCAGTGAATTGAATGCAGGCTCCTCTTGCATCTCCCAAGAAGAAGGGATGTCTGAATCCCCTGTGGAGACCACAGAGAAAGACCTCGTTCTCCGCCTCATCGTGACAGGAGGCCTCACATCCTTTGAAATCTCGAGAGGTCCGCGGAGATCAATGCTTCCAACGGAGACGACTCCTGACTCCTCTTGAAAATGGATAGGAGTTCCAGGATCCCTGTGGCACGTGGAAAGGGACACTGGGTCTCCCGCCTCACGTGGAGAGGGTCCCAATTGCCATGCCAAGACTCGAGGAGAATCCCGCAGTGTCCCTCGCACCTAGGCAGGAGTCCTGACGTTGCTGACAAACACCTGTCTGGAAGGGCGCTCCCCGTTGTAACTCGAGAATATACCCCAGGTTCCAGCCGCAACTTGAGAAAAACCATGAGACTTCCCCCTCACCGCGAGATGAGGCCCGATTCCCCTGTACTGCGTGCAGAGCAATTCCGAGTACCACATCAAACGTGTAAGGAGCCTTGATTTCCTTGATGGCACTCCAGAGAAAACCCAAGATCAGTCTCTCAAGTCAGGAGGGATCGTGAGGTAACTGTAGCAAAAAGAAAGGGCTCCGTGGACCCCAAATCAACTCGAGATGAGAGCTTCGTCCCTGGCTTCGACTCAAGAGGAATACCCACTTTCCACAAGCACCTCAAGAGGAGGCTTCTCTCAGCTACAGGTATGTGAGAGGGACCCTGATTTTGTGGCCTCAAGTGGAATGTACCCCGAGATGTTCTGACTCGAAGTAAGGCCTCATATCCCTGCAGTAAATTGGATGCAGGGTCATCATGCATCTCCCAAGACGAAGGGATGTCTGAATCCCATGTGGAGACCACAGAGAAACACCTAGTTCTCCGCCTCATCGCGACCGGAGGCCTCACATCCTTTGAAAACGCGAGAGGTCTGCGGAGATTAATGCTTCCAAAGGAGACGATGACTGACTCCTCTTGAAAATGTATAGGAGTCCCAGGATCCCTGAGGCACGTGGAAAGGGACCCTGGGTCTCCCGCCTCACGTGCAGACGCGTCCCAATTGCCATGCCAAGACTCGAGGAGGATCCGGAGGTGTCCCTCGCACCTAGGCAGGAGTCCTGACGTCGCTGAACAAACACGTGTCTGGAAGGGCCCTCCCCGTCGTAACTCGAGAATATACCCCAGGTTCCGGCCGCAACTCTGAGAAAAACCATGAGACTTCCTCCTCGCCGCGAGATGAGGCCCGATTCCCCTGCACTGCGTGCAGAGCAATTCCGTGTTCCACATCAAACGTGAAAGGAGCCTTGATTTCCTTGATGGCACTCCAAAGAATACCCAAGATCACTGTCTCAAGTCTAGAGGGATGCTGAGGTCACTGTAGCAACACGAAAGGGCTCCGTGGACACCAAATGAACTCGAGATGAGAGCTTAGTCCTTGGCTTCGACTCAAGAGGAATACTAACTTTCCACAAGCACCACAAGAGGAGGCTTCTCTCAGCTACAGGTATGTGAGAGGGACCCTGAGTTTGTGGCCTCAAGTGGAATGGACCCCGTGATGCTGTGACTCGAAGTAAGGCCGGATATCACTGCAGTGAATTGAATGCAGGCTCGTCTTGCATCTCCCAAGACGAAGGGATGTCTGACTCCCCTGTGGAGACCACAGAGAAAGACCTAGTTCTCCGCCTCATCGCGCCCGGAGTACTCACATCCTTTGAAAACTCGAGAGGTCCGCGGAGATCAATGTCTCCAAAGGAGACGATGCCTGACTCCTCTTGAAAATGGATAGGAGTCCCAGGGTCCCTGTGGCACGTGAAAAGTGACCCTGGGTCTCACGCCTCGCGTGGAGACGCGTCCCAATTGCCATGCCAAGACTCGAGGAGAATCCCGAGGTGTCCCTCAGACCTAGGCAGGAGTCCTGACGTCGCTGAACAAACACGTGTCTGGAAGGGCCCTCCCCGTCGTAACTCGAGAATATATACCAGGTTTCGGCCTCAACTCGAGAAAAATTATGAGGCTTTCCCCTGGCCGCGAGATGAGGCCCGATTCCCTGCACTGCGTGCAGAGCAATTCCGTGTTCCACATTAAACGTGAAAGGAGCCTTGATTTCCTTGATGGCACTCCATAGAAAACCCAAGATCACTGTCTCAAGTCTAGAGGGATCCTGAGGTCACTGTAACAACACGAAAGGGCTTCGTGGACCCCAAATCAACTCGAGATGAGAGCTTTGTCCCTGGCTTCAACTCAAGAGGAATACCAAATTTCCACAAGCACCTATAGCAGGCTTCTCTCAGCTAAAGGTATGTGAAAGGGACCCTGAGTTTATGGCCTCAAGTGGAATGGAACCCGCGATGCTCTGACTCGAAATAAGGCCGGATATCCCTGCAGTGAATTGAATGCAGGCTCGTCCTGCATCTCCCAAGACGAAGGGATATCTGAATCCCCTGTGGAGACCACAGAGAAAGACATAGTTCTCTGCCTCATCGCGACCGGAGGCCTCACATCCTTTGAAAACTCGAGAGGTCCGCGGAGATCAATGCTTCCAAAGGAGACGATGCCTGACTCTTCTCGAAAATGGATAGGAGTCCCAGGATCCCTGTGGCACGTGGAAAGGGACCCTGGGTCTCCCGCCTCACGTGGAGACGCGTCCCAATTGCCATGACAAGACTCGAGGAGAATACCGAGGTGTCCCTCGCACCTAGGCAGGAGGCCTGACGTCGCTAAACAAACACGTGCCTGGAAGGGCCCTCCCCGTCGTAACTCGAGAATATACCCCAGGCTCCGGCTGCAACTCGAGAAAAACCATGAGACTTCACCCTCGCCGCGAGATGAGGCCCGATTCCCCTGCACTGCGTGCAGAGCAATTCCATGTTCCACATCAAACGTGAAAGGAGCTTTGATTTCCTTGATGGCACTCCAGAGAAAACCCAAGATCACTGTCTCAAGTCTAGAGGGATCCTGAGGTCACTGGATCAACACGAAAGGGCTCCATGGACCCCAAATCAACTCGAGATGAGAGCTTAGTCCCTGGCTTCGAATCAAGAGGAATACCAAATTTCCACAAGCACCTCAAGAGGAGGCTTCTCTCAGCTACTGGTATTTGACAGGGACCCTGAGTTTGTGGCCTCAAGTGGAATGGACACCGAGATGCTCTGACTCGAAGTAAGGCCGGATATCCCTGCAGTGAATTGAATGCAGGCTCGTCCTGCATCTCCCAAGACGAAGGGATGTCTGAATGCCCTGTGGAGGCCACAGAGAAAGACCTCGTTCACCACCTCATCGCTCCCGGAGGCCTCTAATCCTTTGACAACTCGAGAGGTCCCGGGAGATCAATGCTTCCAAAGGAGACGATGCCTGACTCCTCTTGAAAATGGATAGGAGTCCCAGGATCCCTGTGGCACGTGGAAAGGGACCCTGGGTCTCCCGCCTCACGTGGAGACGCGTCCCAATTGCCATGACAAGACTCGAGGAGAATACCGAGGTGTCCCTCGCACCTAGGCAGGAGGCCTGACGTCGCTAAACAAACACGTGCCTGGAAGGGCCCTCCCCGTCGTAACTCGAGAATATACCCCAGGATCCGGCCGCAACTCGAGAAAAACCATGAGACTTCCCCCTCGCCGCGAGATGAGGCCCGATTCCCCTGCACCGCGTGCAGAGCAATTCCGTGTTCCACATCAAACGTGAAAGGAGCCTTGATTTCCTTGATGGCACTCCAGAGAAATCCCAAGATCACTCTCTAAAGTCTAGAGGGATCCTCAGGTCACTGTAGCTACACGAAAGGTCTCTGTGGACCCCAAATCAACTCGAGATGAGAGCTTAGTCCCTGGCTTCGACTCAAGGGGAATACCATCTTTCCACAAGCACCTCAAAAGGAGGCTTCTCTCAGCTACAGTTATGTGAGAGGGACCCTGAGTTTGTGGCCTCAAGTTGAATGGACACCGAGATTCTCTGACTCGAAGTAAGGCCGGATATCCCTGCAGTAAACTGAATGCAGGCTCGTCCTTCATCTCCCAAGACGAAGGGATGTCTGAATCCCCTGTGGAGGCCACAGAGAAAGACTTCTTTCTCCGCCTCATCGCGACCGGAGGCCTCACATCATTTGAAAACTCGAGAGGTACGCGGAGATCAATGCTTCCAAAGGACACGATACCTGACTCCTCTTGAAAATGGATAGGAGTCCCAGGATCCCTATGGCACGTGGAAAATGACCCTGGGTCTCCTGCCTCACTTGGAGACGCGTCCCAATTGCCATGCCAAGACTCGAGGAGAATCCCGAGGTGTCCATCGCACCTAGGCAGGAGTCCTGACATCGCTGAACAAACACGTGTCTGGAAGGGCCCTCCCCGTCGTAACTCGAGAATATACCCCAGGTTCCGGCCGCAACTCGAGAAAAACCATGAGACTTCCCCCTCGCCGCGAGATGAGGCCCGATTCCCCTGCACTGCCTGCAGAGCATTTCCGTGTTCCACATCAAACGTGAAAGGAGCCTTGATTTCCTTGATGGCACTCCAGAGAAAACCCAAGATCACTGTCTCAAGTCTAGAGGGATGCTGAGGTCACTGTAGCAACACGAAAGGGCTCCGTGGACCCCAAATCGACTCGAGATGAGAGCTTAGTCCCTGGCTTCGACACAAGAGGAATACCAACTTTCTTCAAGCACCTCAAGAGGAGGCTTCTCTCAGCTACAGGTATGTGAGAGGGACCCAGATTTTGTCCCTCAAGTGGAATGGACACCGAGATGCTCTGACTCGACGTAAGGCCGGATATCCCTGCAGTGAATTGAATGCAGGCTCGTCTTGCATCTCCCACGAAGTAGGGATGTCTGAATCCCCTGTGGAGACCACAGAGAAAGACCTCGTTCTCCGCCTCATCGCGACCGGAGGCCTCACATCCTTTGAAAACTCGAGAGGTCCGCGGAGATCAATGCTTCCTAAGGAGACGATGCCTGACTCCTCTTGAAAATGGATAGGAGTCCCAGGATCCCTGTGGCACGTGGAAAGCGAACATGGGTCTCCCGCCTCACGTGGAGACGCGTCCCAATGGCCATGCCAAGACTCGAGGAGAATCCCGAGGTGTCCCTCGCACCTAGGCAGGAGTCCTGACGTCGCTGAACAAACACGTGTCGGGAAGGGCCCTCCCCGTCGTAACTCGAGAATATACCCCAGGTTCTGACCGCAACTCGAGAAAAACCATGAGAATGCCCCCTCGCCGCGAGATGAGGCCCGATTCCCCTGCACCGCGTGCAGAGCAATTCCGTGTTCCACATCAAACGTGAAAGGAGCCTTGATTTCCTTGATGGCACTCCAGAGAAAACCCAAGATCACTCTCTCAAGTCTAGAGGGATCCTCAGGTCACTGTAGCTACACGAAAGGGCTCCGTGGACCCCAAATCAACTCGAGATGAGAGCTTAATCCCTGGCTTCGACTCAAGAGGAATACCATCTTTCCACAAGCACCTCAAGAGAAGGCTTCTCTCAGCTTCAGGTATGTGAGAGGGACCCTGAGTTTGTGTTCTCAAGTGGAATGGACACCGACATGATCTGACTCGAAGTAAGGCCTGATATCCCTGCAGTGAATTGAATGCAGGCTCGTCTTGCATCTCCCAAGACGAAGGGATGTCTGAATCCCCTGTGGAGACCACAGAGAAAGACTTCTTTCTCCGCCTCATCGCGACCGGAGACCTCACATCATTTGAAAACGCGAGAGGTCCGCGGATATTAATGCTTCCAAAGGAGACGATGCCTGACTCCTCTTGAAAATGGATAGGAGTCCCAGGATCCCTGTGGCACGTGGAAAGGGACCCTGGGTCTCACGCCTCACGTGGAGACGCGTCCCAATTGCCATGCCAAGACTCGAGGAGAATCCCGAGGTGTCCCTCGCACCTAGGCAGGAGTCCTGACTTCGCTAAACAAACACGTGCCTGGAAGGGCCCTCCCCGACGTAACTCGAGAATATACCCCAGGTTCCGGCCGCAACTCGAGAAAAACCATGAGACTTCCCCCTCGCCGCGAGATGAGGCCCGATTCCCCTGCACCGCGTGCAGAGCAATTCCGTGTTCCACATTAAACGTGAAAGGAGCCTTGATTTCCTTGATGGCACTCCAGAGAAAACCCAAGATCACTCTCTCAAGTCTAGAGGGATCCTCAGGTCACTGTAGCTACACGAAAGGGCTCCATGGACCCCAAATCAACTCGAGATGAGAGCTTAGTCCCTGGCTTCGACTCAAGAGGAATACCATCTTTCCACAAGCACCTCAAGAGGAGGCTTCTCTCAGCTTCAGGTATGTGAGAGGGACCCTGAGTTTGTGGCCTCAAGTAGAATGGACACCGAGATGCTCTGACTCGAAGTAAGGCCGGATATCCCTGCAGTGAATTGAATGCAGGCTCGTCTTGCATCTCCCAAGACGAAGGGTTGTCTGAATCCCCTGTTGAGACCACAGAGAAAGACCTAGTCCTCCGCCTCATCGCGACCGGACTCCTCACATCGTTTGAAAACTCGAGAGGTACGCGGAGATCAATGCTTCCAAAGGAGACGATACCTGACTCCTCTTGAAAATGGATAGGAGTCCCAGGATCCCTATGGCACGTGGAAAGTGACCCTGGGTCTCCTGCCTCACTTGGAGACGCGTCCCAATTGCCATGCCAAGACTCGAGGAGAATCCCGAGGTGTCCATCGCACCTAGGCAGGAGTCCTGACATCGCTGAACAAACACGTGTCTGGAAGGGCCCTCCCCGTCGTAACTCGAGAATATACCCCAGGTTCCGGCCGCAACTCGAGAAAAACCATGAGACTTCCCCCTCGCCGCGAGATGAGGCCCGATTCCCCTGCACTGCCTGCAGAGCATTTCCGTGTTCCACATCAAACGTGAAAGGAGCCTTCATTTCCTTGATGGCACTCCAGAGAAAACCCAAGATCACTGTCTCAAGTCTAGAGGGATGCTGAGGTCACTGTAGCAACACGAAAGGGCTCCGTGGACCCCAAATCGACTCGAGATGAGAGCTTAGTCCCTGGCTTCGACACAAGAGGAATACCAACTTTCTTCAAGCACCTCAAGAGGAGGCTTCTCTCAGCTACAGGTATGTGAGAGGGACCCAGATTTTGTCCCTCAAGTGGAATGGACACCGAGATGCTCTGACTCGAAGTAAGGCCGGATATCCCTGCAGTGAATTGAATGCAGGCTCGTCTTGGATCTCCCAAGACGAAGGGATGTCTGAATCCCCTGTGGAGACCACAGAGAAAGACCTCGTTCTCCGCCTCATCGCGACCGGAGGCCTCACATCCTCTGAAAACTCGAGAGGTCCGCGGAGATCAATGCTTCCTAAGGAGACGATGCCTGACTCCTCTTGAAAATGGATAGGAGTCCCAGGATCCCTGTGGCACGTGGAAAGCGAACATGGGTCTCCCGCCTCACGTGGAGACGCGTGCCAACTGCCATGCCAAGACTCGAGGAGAATCCCGAGGTGTCCCTCGCACCTAGGCAGGAGTCCTGACGTCGCTGAACAAACACGTGTCGGGAAGGGCCCTCCCCGTCGTAACTCGAGAATATACCCCAGGTTCTGACCGCAACTCGAGAAAAACCATGAGACTTCCCCCTCGCCGCGAGATGAGGCCCGATTCCCCTGCACCGCGTGCAGAGCAATTCCGTGTTCCACATCAAACGTGAAAGGAGCCTTGATTTCCTTGATGGCACTCCAGAGAAAACCCAAGATCACTCTCTCAAGTCTAGAGGGATCCTCAGGTCACTGTAGCTACACGAAAGGGCTCCGTGGACCCCAAATCAACTCGAGATGAGAGCTTAATCCCTGGCTTCGACTCAAGAGGAATACCATCTTTCCACAAGCACCTCAAGAGGAGGCTTCTCTCAGCTTCAGGTATGTGAGAGGGACCCTGAGTTTGTGTTCTCAAGTGGAATGGACACCGAGATGATCTGACTCGAAGTAAGGCCTGATATCCCTGCAGTGAATTGAATGCAGGCTCGTCTTGCATCTCCCAAGACGAAGGGATGTCTGAATCCCCTGTGGAGACCACAGAGAAAGACTTCTTTCTCCGCCTCATCGCGACCGGAGACCTCACATCATTTGAAAACGCGAGAGGTCCGCGGATATTAATGCTTCCAAAGGAGATGATGCCTGACTCCTCTTGAAAATGGATAGGAGTCCCAGGATCCCTGTGGCACGTGGAAAGGGACCCTGGGTCTCCCGCCTCACGTGGAGACGCGTCCTAATTGCCATGCCAAGACTCGAGGAGAATCCCGAGGTGTCCCTCGCACATAGGCAGGAGTCCTGACGTCGCTGAGCGAACACGTGCCTGGAGGGGCCCTCCCCGTCGTAACTCGAGAATATACACCAGGATCCGGCCGCAACTTGAGAATAACCGTGAGACTTCCCCCTCGCCGCGAGATGAGGCCCGATTCCCCTGCACTGCGTGCAATGCAATTCCGTCTTACACATCAAACGTGAAAGGAGCCTTGATTTCCTTGATGGCACTCCAGAGAAAACCCAAGATCACTGTCTTAAGGGTATAGGGATCCTGAGGTCACTGTAGCAACACGAAAGGGCTCCGTGGACCCCAAATCAACACGAGATGAGAGCTTAGTCCCTGGCTTCGACTCAAGAAGAATACCAACTTTCCACAAGCACCTCAAGTGGAGGCTTCTCTCAGCTACAGGTATGTGAGAGGGACCCTGGGTTTCTGGCCTCAAGTGGAATGGACACCGAGATGCTCTGACTCGAAGTAAGGCCGGATATCCCTGCCGTGAAGTGAATGCAGGTTCGTCTTGGATCTCTCAAGATGAAGGGATGTCTGAATCCCCTGTGGAGACCAGACAGAAAAACCTAGTTCACCGTCTCTTCACGATCAGAGGCCTCACATCCTTTGAAAACTCGAGAGGTCCCCGGAGATCAATGCTTCCAAAGGAGACGAAGCCTGACTCCTCTTGAAAATGGATAGGAGTCCCAGGATCCCTGTGTCACGTGGAAAGGGACCCTGGGTCTCCTGCCTCACGTGGAGACATGTCCCAATTGCCATGCCAATACTCGAGGAGAATACGGAGGTGACCCTCGCACCTAGGCAGGAGTCCTGACGTCGCTGAACAAACACGTGCCTGGAAGGTCCCTCCCCATCGTAACTCGAGAATATACACCAGGTTCCGGCCGCAACTCGAGAAAAACCATGAGAATTCCCCCTCGCCGCGAGATGAGGCCCGATTCCCCTGCACTGCGTGCAGAGCAATTCCGTGTTCCACATCAAACGTGAAAGGAGCCTTGATTTCCTTGATGGCACTCCAGAGAAAAACCAAGATCACTGTCTCAAGGGTAGAGGGATCCTGAGGTCACTGTAGCAACAGGAAAGGTCTCCGTGGACCCCAAATCAACTCGAGATGAGAGCTTAGTTCCTGGCTTCGACTCAAGAGGAATACCAACATTCCACAAGCACTTCAAGAGCAGGCTTCTCTCAGCTGCAGGTATGTGAGAGGGACCCTGAGTTTGTGGCCTCAAGTGGAATGGACCCTGGGATGTTCTGACTCGAAGTAAGGTCGGATATTCCTGCAGGAAATTGAATGCACGCGTGTGTTGCATCTCCCAAGACGAAGGGATGTCTGGATCCCCTGTGGAGAACACAGAGAAAGACCTAGTTTTCCGCCTCATCGCGACCGGAGGCCTCACATCCTTTGAAAACGCGAGAGGTCCGCGGAGATCAATGCTTCCAAAGGAGATGATGCCTGACTCCTCTTGAAAATGGATAGGGGTCCCGGGATTCCTGTGGCACGTGGAAAGGGACCCTGGGTCTCCCGCCTCACGTAGAGACGCGTCCCAATGGCCATGCCAAGACTCGAGGAGAATCCCGAGGTGTCCCTCGCACCTAGGCAGGAGTCCTGACATCGCTGAACAAACACATGCCTGGAAGGGCACTCCCCGTCGTAACTCGAGAATATACCCCAGGTTCCGGCCGCAACTCGAGAAAAAAAATGAGACTTCCCCCTCGCCGTGAGATGAGGCCCGATTCCCCTGCACTGCATGCAGAGCTATTCCATGTTCCACATCAAACGTGAAAGGAGCCTTGATTTCCTTGATGGCACTCCAGAGAAAACCCAAGATCACTGTCTCAAGTCTAGAGGGATCCTGAGGTCATGGTAGCAACACCAAAGGTCTCCGTGGACCCCAAATCAACTCGAGATGAGAGCTTAGTCCCTGGCTTCGACTCAAGAGGAATACCAAATTTCCACAGTCACCTCAAGAGGAGGCTTCTCTCAGCTACAGGTATGTGAGAGGGACCCTGAGTTTGTGGCCTCAAGTGGAATGGACACCGAGATGCTCTGACTGTAAGTATGGCCGGATATCCCTGCAGTGAATTGAATGCAGGCTCGTTTTGCATCTCCCACGACGAAGGGATGTCTGAATCCCCTGTGGAGACCACAGAGAAAGACCTCGTTCTCCGCCTCATCGCGACCGGAGGCCTCACATCCTTTGAAAACTCGAGAGGTCCGCGGAGATCAATGCTTCCTAAGGAGACGATGCCTGACTCTTCTTGAAAATGGATTGGAGTCCCAGGATCCCTGTGGCACGTGGAAAGGGACCCTGGGTCTCCCGCCTCACATGGAGACGCGTCCCAATTGCCATGCCAAGACTCGAGGAGAGTCCCGAGGAGTCCCTCGCACCTAGGCAGGAGTCCTGACGTTGCTGAACAAACACGTGTCTGGAAGGGGCCTCCCCGTCATAACTCGAGAATATACCCCAGGTTCCGGCCGCATCTCGAGAAAACCCATGAGACTTTCCCCTCGCCGCGATATGAGGCCCGATTCCCGTGCACAGAGTGCAGAGCAATTCCGTGTTCCACATCAAACGTGGAAGGAGCCTTGATTTCCTTGATGGCACTCCAGAGAAAACCCAAGATCACTGTCTCAAGTCTAGAGGGATCCTGAGGTCACTGTAGTAACACGAAAGGGCTCCGTGGACCCCAAATCAACTCGAGATGAGAGCTTAGTCCCTGGCTTCGACTCAAGAGGAATACCCACTTTCCACAAGCACCTCAAGAGGAGGCTTTTCTCAGCTACAGGTATGTGAGAGGGACCCTGACTTTGTGGCCTCAAGTGGAATGGACCCTGAGATGTTCTGACTCGAAGTAAGGTCGGATATCCCTGCAGGAAATTGAATGCACGCGTGTGTTGCATCTCCGAAGATGAAGGGATGTCTGAATCCCCTGTGGAGACCACAGAGAAAGACCTAGTTCTACGCCTCATCGCCACCCGAAGCCTCACGTCCTTTGAAAACTCGAGAGGTCCCGGGAGATCAATGCTTCCAAAGGAGACGATGGCTGACTCCTCTTGAAAATGGATAAGAGTCCCAGGATCCCTGTGGCACGTGGAAAGGGACCCTGTGCCTCCCGCCTCACGTGGATACGCGTCCCAATGGCCATGCCAAGACTCGAGGAGAATGCCGAGGTGTCCCTCGCACCTAGGCAGGAGTCCTGACGTCGCTGAAGGAACACGTGTCTGGAAGGGCCCTCCCCGTCGTAACTCGAGAATATACCCCAGGTTCCAAGCGCAACTCGAAAAAAACCATGAGACTTACCCCTCGCCGTGAGATGAGGCCCGATTCCCCTGAACTGCGTGAAGAGCAATTCCGAGTACCACATCAAACATGAAAGGAGCCTTGATTTCCTTAATGGCACTCCAGAGAACACCCAAGATCACTGTCTCAAGTTTAGAGGGATCCTGAGGTCACTGTAGCAACACAAAAGGGTTCCGTGGACCCCAAATCAACTCGAGATGAGAGCTTCGTCCCTGGCTTCGACTCAAGAGGAATACCCACTTTCCACAAGCACCTCAAGAGGAGGCTACTCTCAGCTACAGGTATGTGAGAGGGACCCTGAGTTTGTGGCCTCAAGTGGAATAGACACCGAGATGCTCTGACTCGAAGGAAGGCCGGATATCCCTGCAGTGAATTGAATGCAGGCTCGTCTTGCATCTCCCACAACGAAGGGATGTCTGAATCCCCTGTGGAGACCATAGAGAAAGACCTAGTTTTCCACCTCATCGCGACCGGAGGCCTCACGTCCTTTGAAAACTCGAGCGGTCCGCAAAGATCAATGCTTCCAAAGGAGACGATGCCTGACTCCTCTTGAAAATGGATAGGAGTCCCAGGATCCCTGTGGCACGTGGAAAGGGACCCTGGGTCTCCCGCCTCACGTGGAGACGCGTCCCAATTGCCATGCCAAGACTCGAGGAGAATCCCGAGGTGTCCTTCGCACCTAGGCAGGAGTCCTGACGTCGCTGAACAAACACGTGTCTGGAAAGGCCCTCCCCGTCGTAACTCGAGAATATACCCCAGGTTCCGGCCACAACTCGAGAAAAACCATAGGACTGCCCCCTCGCCGCAAGATGAGGTTAGATTCCCCTGCACTGCGTGCAGAGAAATTCCGTGTTCCACATCAAACGTGAAAGGAGCATTGATTTCCTTGATGGCACTCCAGAGAAAACCCAAGATAACTGTCTCAAGTCTAGAGGGATCCTGAGGTCACTGGAGCAACACGAAAGGGCTCCGTGGACCCCAAATCAACTCGAGATGAGAGCTTAGTCCCTGTCTTCAACTCAAGTGGAATACCAACTTTCCACAAGCACCTCAAGAGGAGGCTTCTCTCAGCTACAGGTATGTGAGAGGGACCCTGAGTTTGTGGCCTCAAGTGGAATGGACACCGAGATGCTCTGACTCGAAGTCAGGCCGGATATCCCTGCAGTGAATTGAATGCAGGCTCGTCTTGCATCTCCCAAGAGGAAGGGATGTCTGAATCCCCTGTGGAGACCACAGAGAAAGACCTAGTCCTCCGCCTCATCGCGACCGGAGGCCTCACATTCTTTGAAAACTCGAGAGGTCCGCGGAGATCAATGCTTCCAAAGGAGACGATGCCTGACTCCTCTTGAAAATGGATAGGAGTCCCAGGATCCCTGTGGCATGTGGAAAGGGACCCTGGGTTTTCCAATTCACGTGGAGACGCGTACCAATTGCCGTGCCAAGACTCGAGGAGAATCCCGAGGTTTCCCTCGCACCTAGGCAGGAGTGCTGACGTCGCTGAACAAACACCTGTCTGGAAGGGCCCTCCCCGTCGTAACTCGAGAATATACCCCAGGTTCCGGCCGCAACTCGAGAAAAACCATGAGACTTCCCCCTCGCAGCGACATGAGTCCCGATTCCCCTGCACTGCGTGCAGAGCAATTCCCTGTTCCACATCAAACGTGAAAGGACCCTTGATTTCCTTGATGGCACTCCAGAGAAAACCCAAGATCACTGTCTCAAGTCTAGAGGGATCCTGAGGTCACTGGAGCAACACGAAAGGGTTCCGTGAACCCCAAATAAACTCGGGATGAGATCTGAGTCCTTGGCGTCGACTCAAGAGGAATACCAACTTTCCACAAGCACCTCAAGAGGAGGCTTCTCTCAGCTACAGGTATGTGAGAGGACCCTGAGTTTGTGGCCTCAAGTGGAATGGACACCGAGATGCTCTGACTCGAAGTAAGGCCGGATATCCCTGCAGTGAATTGAGTGCAGGCTCGTCTTGCATCTCCCAAGACGACGGGATGTCTGAATCCCCTGTGGAAACCACACAGAAAGACTTAGTCCTCAGCCTCATCGCGACTGGAGGCCTCACATCCTTTGAAAACTCGAGAGGTCCACGGAGATCAATGCTTCCAAAGGAGACGATGCCTGAATCCTCTTGAAAATGGATAGGAGTCCCAGGATCCCTGTGGCACGTGGAAAGGGACCCTGGGTCTCCCGCTTCACGTGGAGTCGCGTCCCATTTGCCATGCCAAGACTCGTGGAGAATCCAGAGGTGTCCCTCGCACCTAGGCAGGAGTCCTGACGTCGCTGAACAAACACGTGTCTGGAAGTGCCCTCCCCGTCGTAACTCGAGAATATACCCCAGGTTCCAGCCGCAACTCGAGAAAAACCATGAGACTTCCCCCTCGCCGCGAGATGAGGCCCGATTCCCCTGCACTGCGTGCAGAGAAATTCCGTGTTCCACATCAAACGTGAAAGGAGCCTTGATTTCCTTGATGCCACTGCAGAGAAAACCGAAAGTCACTGTCTCAAGTCTAGAGGGATCCTGAGGTCACTGGAGCAACACGAAAGGTCTCCGTGGACCCCAAATCAACTCGAGATGAGAGCTTAGTCCCTGGCTTCGACTCAAGAGGAATACCAAGTTTCCACAAGCACCTCAAGAGGAGGCTTCTCTCAGCTACAGGTATGTGAGAGGTACCCTGAGTTTGTGGCCTCAAGTGGAATGGACACCGAGATGCTCTGACTTGAAGTAAGGCCGGATAGCCCTGCAGTGAATTGAATGCAGGCTCGGCTTGCATCTCCCAAGACGAAGGGATGTCTGAATCCCCTGTGGAGACCGCAGAGAATGACCTAGTCCTCAGCCTCATCGCGACCGGAGGCCTCACATCCTTTGAAAACTCGAGAGGTCCAGGGAGATCAATGCTTCCAAAGGAGACGATGCCTGACTCTCTTGAAAATGGATAGGAGTCCCAGGATACCTGAGGCACGTGGAAAGGGACCCTGGGTCTCCCGCTTCACGTGGAGACGCGTCCCAATTGCCATGCCAAGACTCGAGGAGAATCCCGCGGTGTCCCTCGCACCTAGGCAGGAGTCCTGACGTCGCTGAACAAACACGTGTCCGGAAGGGCCCTCCCCGTCGTAACTCGAGAATATACCCCAGGTTCCGGCCGCAACTCAAGAAAAACCATGAGACTTCCCCCTCGCCGCGAGATGAGGCCCGATTCCCCTGCACTGTGTGCAGAGCAATTCCGTGTTCCACATCAAACGTGAAAGGAGCCTTGATTGCCTTGATGGCACTCCAGAGAAAACCAAAAGTCACTGTGTCAAGTCTAGAGGGATCCTGAGGCCACTGTAGCAGCATGAAAGGGCTCCGTGGACCCCAAATCAACTCGAGATGATAACTTAGTCCCTGGCTTCGACCTAAGAGGAATACCAACTTTCCAGAAGCACCTCAAGATGAGGCTTCTCTCAGCTACAGGTATGTGAGAGGGACCCTGAATTTGTGGCCTCAAGTGAAATGGACACCGAGATGCTCTGACTCGAAGTAAGGCCGGATGTCCCTGCAGTGAATTGAATGCAGGCTCGTCTTCCATCTCCCAAGACGAAGGGATGTCTGAATCCCCTGTGGAGACCACAGAGAAAGACCTAGTCCTCCGCCTCAACGCGACCGGAGGCCTCACATCCTTTGAAAACTCGAGAGGTCCGCGGAGATCAATGCTTCCAAAGGAGACGATGCCTGACTCCTCTTGAAAATGGATAGGAGTGCCAGGATCCCTGTGCCACGTGGAAAGGGACCCTGGGTCTCCCGCCTCATGTGGAGACGCGTCCCAATTGCCATGCCAAGACTCGTTGAGAATCCCGAAGTGTCCCTCGCACCTAGGCAGGAGTCCTGACGTCGCTGAACAAACACGTGTCTGGAAGGGCCCTCCCCGTCGTAACTCGAGAATATACCCCAGGTTCCTGCCGCAACTCGAGAAAAACCATGAGAATTCCCCCTCGCCGCGAGATGAGACCCGATTCCCCTGCACTGCGTGCAGAGCAATTCCGTGTTCCACATCAAACGTGAAAGGAGCCTTGATTTCCTTGATGGCACTCCAGAGAAAACCCAAGATCACTGTCTCAATTCTTGAGGGATCCTGAGGTCAGTGGAGCAACACGAAAGGGCTCCATGGACCCAAAATCAACTCGAGATGAGAGCTTAGCCCCTGGCTTTTACCCAAGAGGAATACAAACTTTCCACAAGCACCTCGAGAGGAGGCTTCTCTAAGCTACAGGTATGTGAAAGGGACCCTGAGTTTGTGGCCTCAAGTGGAATGGACACCGAGATGCTCTGAATCGAAGTAAGGCCGGATATCCCTGCAGTGAATTGAATGCAGGCTCGACTTGCATCTCCCAAGACGAAAGGATGTCTGAATCCCCTGTGGAGACCACAGAGAAAGACCTAGTTCTCCGCCTCATCGCGACCGGAGGCCTCACATCCTTGGAAAACTGGAGACGTCCGCCGAGATCAATGCTTCCAAAGGAGACGATGCCTGACTCCTCTTGAAAATGGATAGGAGTCCCAGGATCCCTGTGGCACGTGGAAAGGGACCCTGGGTCTCCCGCCTCACGTGGAGACGCATCCCAATGGCCATGCCAAGACTCGAGGAGAATCCCGAGGTGTCCCTCGCACCTAGGCAGGAGTCCTGACATCGCTGAACAAACACGTGTCTGGAAGGGCCCTCCCCGTCGTAACTCGAGAATATACCCCAGGTTCCGGCCGCAACTCGAGAAAAACCATGAGACTTCCCCCTCGCCGCGAGATGAGGCACGATTCCCCTGCACTGCATGCAGAGCAATTCCGTGTTCCACATCAAACATGAAAGGAGCCTTGATTTCCTTGATGGCACTCCAGAGAACACCAAGATCACTGTCTCAATTCTAGAGGGATCCTGAGGTCACTGTAGCAACACGGAAGGGCTCCATGGACCCCAAATCAACTCGAGATGAGAGATTCGTCCCTGGCTTCGACTCAAGAGGAATACCCACTTTCCACAAGCAACTCAGGAGGAGGCTACTCTCAGCTACAGGTATGTGAGAGGGACCCTGAGTTTGTGGCCTCAAGTGGAATGGACACCGAGATGCTCTGACTCGAAGGAAGGCCGGATATCCCTGCAGAGAATTGAAAGCAGGCTCTTCTTGCATCTCCCACGACGAAGGGATGTCTGAATCCCCTGTGGAGCCCACAGAGAAAGACCTAGTTCTCCACCTCATCGTGACCGGAGGCCTCACGTCCTTTGAAAACTCGAGAGGTCCGCGGAGATCAATGCTTCCAAAGGAGACGATGCCTGACTCCTCTAGAAAATGGATAGGAGTCCCAGGATCCCTGTGGAACGTGGAAAGCGACCCTGGGTCTCCCGCCTCACGTGGAGACGCGTCCCAATGGCCATGCCAAGACTCGAGGAGAATCCCGAGGTGTCCCTCGCACCTAGGCAGGAGTCCTGACGTCGCTGAAGAAACACGTGTCTGGAAGGGCCCTCCCCGTCGTAACTCGAGAATACAGCCCAGGTTCCGGCCGCAACTCGAGAAAAACCAAGAGACTTCCCCCTCGCCGTGAGATGAGGCCCGATTCCCCTGGACTGCGTGCAGAGCAATTCCGTGTTCCACAACAAACATGAAAGGAGCCTTGATTTCCTTAATGGCACTCCAGAGAACACCCAAGATCACTGTCGCAAGTCTAGAGGGATCCTGAGGTCACTGGAGCAACACGAAAGGGCTCCGTGGACCCCAAATCAACTCGAGATGAGAGCTTCTTCCCTGACTTCGACTCAAGAGGAATACCCACTTTCCACAAGCACCTCAAGAGGAGGCTTCTCTCAGCTACAGGTATGTGAGAGGGACCCTGAGTTTGTGGCCTCAAGTGGAATGGGCACCGAGATGCTCTGACTCGAAGGAAGGCCAGATATCCCTCCAGTGAATTGAATGCAGGCTCGTCTTGCATCTCCCACGACGAAGGGATGTCTGAATCCCCTGTGGAGACCACAGAGAAACACCTAGTTCTCCGCCTCATCGCGACCGGAGGCCTCACGTCCTTTGAAAACTCGAGAGGTCCGCGGAGATCAATGCTTCCAAAGGAGACGATGCCTGACTCCTCTTGAAAATGGATAGGAGTCCCAGGATCCCTGTGGCACGTGGAAAGGGACCCTGGGTCTCCCGCCTCACGTGGAGACGCGTCCCAATGGCCATGCCAAGACTCGAGGAGAATCCCGAGGTGTCCCTCGCACCTAGGCAGGAGTCCTGACGTCGCTGAACAAACACGTGTTTGGCAGGGGCCTCCCCGTCGTACCTCGAGAATATACCCCAGGTTCCGGCCGCAACTCGAGAAAAACCATGAGACTTCCCCCTCGCCGCGAGATGAGGCCCGATTCCCCTGAACTGCGTGCAGAGCAATACCGTGTTCCACATCAAACATGAAAGGAGCCTTGATTTCCTTAATGGCACTCCAGAGAACACCCAAGATCACTGTCTCAAGTTTAGTGGGATCCTGAGGTCACTGTAGCAACACGAAAGGGCTCCGTGGACCCCAAATCAACTCGAGATGAGAGCTTCGTCCCTGGCTTCGACTCAAGAGGAATACCCACTTTCCACAAGCACCTCAAGAGGAGGCTTCTCTCAGCTACAGGTATGTGAGTGGGACCCTGAGTTTGTGGCCTCAAGTGGAATGGACACCGAGATGCTCTGACTCGAAGGAAGGCCGGATATCCCTGCAGTGAATTGAATGCAGGCTCGTCTTGCCTCTCCCACGACGAAGGGATGTCTGAATCCCCTGTGGAGACCACAGAGAAAGACCTAGTTCTCCACCTCATAGCCACCGGAGGCCTCACGTCCTTTGAAAACTCGAGAGGTCCGTGGAGATCAATGCTTCCAAAGGAGACGATGCCTGACTCCTCTTGAAAATGGATAGGAGTCCCAGGATCGCTGTGACACGTGGAAAGCGACCCTGGGTCTCCCGCCTCACGTGGAGACGAATCCCAATGGCCATGCAAAGACTCGAGGAGAATCCCGAGGTGTCCCTCGCACCTAGACAGGAGTCCTGACGTCGCTGAACAAACACGTGTCTGGAAGGGCCCTCCCCGTCTTAACTCGAGAATATACCCCAGGTTCCGGCCGCAACTCGAGAAAAACCATGAGACTTCCCCCTAGCCGCGAGATGAGGCCCGATTCCCCTGCACTGCGTGCAGAGCAATTCCGTGTTCCACATCAAACATGAAAGGAGCCTTGATTTCCTTAATGGCACTCCAGAGAACACCCAAGATCACTCTCTCAAGTCTAGAGGGATCGTGAGGTCACTGTAGCAACATGAAAGGGCTCCGTGGACCCCAAATCAACTCGAGATGAGAGCTTCGTCCCTGGCTTCGAATCAAGAGTAATACCCACTTTCCACAAGCACCTCAAGAGGAGGCTTCTCTCAGCTACAGGTATGTGAGAGGGACCCTGAGTTTGTGGCCTCAAGTGGAATGGACACCGAGATGCTCTGACTCGAAAGAAGGGCGGATATCCCTGCAGTGAATTGAATGAAGGCTCTTCTTGCATCTCCCACGACGAAGGGATGTCTGAATCCCCTGTGGAGACCACAGAGAAAGACCTAGTCCTCCGCCTCATCGTGACCTGAGGCCTCACGTCCTTTGAAAACTCGAGAAGTTCGCGGAGATCAAAGCTTCCAAAGGAGACGATGCCTGACTCCTCTAGAAAATGGATAGGAGTCCCAGGATCCCTGTGGCACGTGGAAAGGGACCCTGGGTCTCCCGCCTCATGTGGAGACGCGTCCCAATGGCCATGCCAAGACTCGAGGAGAATCCCGAGGTGTCCCTCGCACCTAGGCAGGAGTCCTGACGTCACTGAACAAACACGTGTCTGGAAGGGCCCTCCCCGTCGTAACTCGAGAATATACCCCAGGTTCCGGCCGCAACTCGAGAAAAACCATGAGAATTCCCCCTCGCCGCGAGATGAGGCCCGATTCCCCTGCACTGCGTGCAGAGCAATTCCGTGTTCCACAACAAACATGAAAGGAGCCTTGATTTCCTTAATGGCACTCCAGAGAACACCCAAGATCACTGTCTCAAGTCTAGAGGGATCCTGAGGTCACTGTAGCAACACGAAAGGGCTCCGTGGACCCCAAATCAACTCGAGATGAGAGCTTCGTCCCTGGCTTCGACTCAAGAGGAATACCCACTTTCCACAAGCACCTCAAGAGGAGGCTTCTCTCAGCTACAGGTATGTGAGAGGGACCCTGAGTTTGTGGCCTCAAGTGGAATGGACACCGAGATGCTCTGACTCGAAGGAAGGCCGGATATCCCAGAAGTGAATTGAATGCAGGCTCGTCTTGCATCTCCCACGACGAAGGGATGTCTGAATCCCCTGTGGAGACCACAGAGAAAGACTCAGTTCTCCGCGTCATCGCGACCGGAGGCCTCACCTCCTTTGAAAACTCGAGATGTCCGCGGAGATCAATGCTTCCAAAGTAGACGATGCCTGACTCCTCTTGAAAATGGATAGGTGTCCCAGGATCCCTGAGGCACGTGGAAAGGGACCCTGGGTCTCCCGCGTCACGTGGAGACGCGTACAAATGGCCAACCCAAGACTCGAGGAGAATCCCGAGGTGTCCCTCGTACCTAGGCAGGAGTCCTGACGTCGCTGAACAAACACGTGTCTGGAAGGGCCCTCCCCGTCGTAACTCGAGAATATACCCCAGGTTCCGGCCGCAACTCGAGAAAAACCATGAGACTTTCCCCTCGCCGCGAGATGAGGCCCGATTCCCCTGCACTGCGTGCAGAGCAATTCCGTGTTCCACATCAAACATGAAAGGAGCGTTGATTTCCTTGATGGCACTCCAGAGAACACCCAAGATCACTGTCTCAAGTCTAGAGGGATCCTGAGGTCACTGTAGCAACACGAAAGGGCTCCGTGGACCCCAAATTTACTCGAGATGAGAGATTCGTCCCTGGATTCGACTCAAGAGGAATACCCACTTTCCACAAGCACCTCAAGAGGAGGCTTCTCTCAGCTACAGGTATATGAGAGGGACCCTAATTTTGTGGCCTCAAGTGGAATGGACACCGAGATGCTCTGACTCGAAGGAAGGCCGGTTATCCCTGCAGTGAATTGAATGCAGGCTCTTCTTGCATCTCCCACGACGAAGGGATGTCTGAATCCCCTGTGGAGACCACAGAGAAACACCTAGTTCTCCGCCTCATCGCGACCGGAGGCCTCACGTCCTTTGAAAACTCGAGAGGTCCGCGGAGATCAATGCTTCCAAAGGAGACGATGCCTGACTCCTCTAGAAAATGGATAGGAGTCCCAGGATCCCTGTGGCACGTGGAAAGGGACCCTGGGTCTCCCGCCTCACGTGGAGACGCGTCCCAATGGCCATGCCAAGACTCGAGGAGAATCCCGAGGTGTCCCTCGCACCTAGGCAGGAGTCCTGACGTCGCTGAACAAACACGTGTCTGGAAGGGCCCTCCCCGTCGTAACTCGAGAATATACCCCAGGTTCCGGCCGCAACTCGAGAAAAACCATGAGACTTCCCCCTCGCTGTGAGATGAGGCCCGATTCCCCTGAACTCCGTGCAGAGCAATACCGTGTTCCACATCAAACATGAAAGGAGCCTTGATTTCCTTAATGGCACTCCAGAGAACACCCAAGATCACTGTCTCAAGTTTAGAGGGATCCTGAGGTCACTGTAGCAACACGAAAGGGCTCCGTGGACCCCAAATCAACTCGAGATGAGAGCTTCGTCCCTGGCTTCGACTCAAGAGGAATACCCACTTTCCACAAGCACCTCAAGAGGAGGCTTCTCTCAGCAACAGGTATGTGAGAGGGACCCTGAGTTTGTGGCCTCAAGTGGAATGGACACCGAGATGCTCTGACTCGAAGGAAGGCCGGATATCCCTGCAGTGAATTGAATGCAGGCTCGTCTTGCATCTCCCACGACGAAGGGATGTCTGAATCCCCTGTGGAGACCACAGAGAAAGACCTAGTTCTCCACCTCATCGCGACCGGAGGCCTCACGTCCTTTGAAAACTCGAGAGGTCCGCGGAGATCAATGCTTCCAAAGGAGACGATGCCTGACTCCTCTTGAAAATGGATAGGAGTCCCAGGATCCCTGTGGAACGTGGAAATGGAGCCTGGGTCTCCCGCCTCACGTGGAGACGCACCCCAATTGCCATGCCAAGACTCGAGGAGAATCCCGAGGTGTCCCTCGCACCTAGGCAGGAGTCCTGACATCGCTTAACAAACACGTGTCTGGAAGGGCCCTCCCCGTCGTAACTCGAGAATATGACCCAGGTTCCGGCCGCAACTCGAGAAAAACCATGAGACTTCCCCCTCGCCGAGAGATGAGGCCCGATTCCCCTGCACTGCGTGCAGAGCAATTCTGTGTTCCACATCAAACGTGAAAGGAGCCTTGATTTCCTTGATGGCACTCCAGAGAAAACCCAAGATCACTGTCTCAAGTCTAGAGGGATCCTGAGGTCACTGGAGCAACACGAAATTTCTCCGTGGACCCCAAATCAACTCGAGATGAGAGCTTTGTCCCTGGCTTCGACTCAAGAGGAATAGCAACTTTCCACAAGCACCTCAAGAGGAGGGTTCTCTCAGCTACAGGTATGTGAGAGGGACCCTGAGTTTGTGGCCTCAAGTGGAATGGACACCGAGATGCTCTGACTCGAAGTAAGGCCGGATATCCCTGCAGTGAATTGAATGCACGCTCGTCGTGCATCTCCCAAAACGAAGGGATATCTGAATCCGCTCTGGAGACCACAGAGAAAGACCAATCCTCCGCCTCATCGAGACCGGAGGCCTCACATCCTTTGAAAACTCGAGAGGTCCGCGGAGATCAATGCTTCCAAAGGAGACGATGCCTGACTCCTCTTGAAAATGGATAGGAGTCCCAGGATCCCTGTGGCACGTGGAAAGGGACCCTGGGTCTCCCGCCTCACGTGGAGACGCATCCCCATTGTCATGCGAAGACTCGAGGATAATCCCGAGATGTCCCTCGCACCTAGGCAGGAGTCCTTACATCGCTGAACAAACATGTGTCTGGAAGGGCCCTCCCCGTCGTAACTCGAGAATAAACCCCAGGTTCCGGCCTCAACTCGAGAAAAACCATGAGACTTCCCCCTCGCCGCGAGATGAGGCCCGATTCCCCTGCACTGCGTGCAGAGCAATTCCGTGTTCCACATCAAACGTGAAAGGAGCCTTGATTTCCTTGATGGCACTCCAGAGAAAACCCAAGATCACTGTCTCAAGTCTAGAGGGATCCTGACGTCACTGGAGCAACACGAAATTTCTCCGTGGACCCCAAATAAACTCGAGATGAGAGCTTAGTCCCTGGCTTCGACTCAAGAGGAATAGCAACTTTCCACAAGCACCTCAAGAGGAGGGTTCTCTCAGCTACAGGTATGTGAGAGGGACCCTGAGTTTGTGGCCTCAAGTGGAATGGACACCGAGATGCTCTGACTCGAAGTAAGGCCGGATATCCCTGCAGTGAATTGAATGCACGCTCGTCGTGCATCTCCCAAAACGAAGGGATGTCTGAATCCGCTCTGGAGACCACAGAGAAAGACCAATCCTCCGCCTCATCGAGACCGGAGGCCTCACATCCTTTGAAAACTCGAGAGGTCCGCGGAGATCAATGCTTCCAAAGGAGACGATGCCTGACTCCTCTTGAAAATGGATAGGAGTCCCAGGATCCCTGTGGCACGTGGAAAGGGACCCTGGGTCTCCCACCTCACGTGGAGACGCATCCCCATTGTCATGCGAAGACTCGAGGATAATCCCGAGATGTCCCTCGCACCTAGGCAGGAGCCCTTACATCGCTGAACAAACATGTGTCTGGAAGGGCCCTCCCCGTCGTAACTCGAGAATAAACCCCAGGTTCCGGCCTCAACTCGAGAAAAACCATGAGACTTCCCCCTCGCCGCGAGATGAGGCCCGATTCCCCTGCACTGCGTGCAGAGCAATTCCGTGTTCCACATCAAACGTGAAAGGAGACTTGATTTCCTTGATGGCACTCCAGAGAAAACCCAAGATCACTGTCTCAAGTCTAGAGGGATCCTGAGGTCACTGTACCAACACGAAAGGGCTCCGTGGACCCCAAACCAACTCGAGATGAGAGCTTAGTCCTTGGCTTCGACTCAAGAGGAATACCAATTTCCACAGCACCTCAAGAGGAGGCTTCTCTCAGCTACAGGTAAGTGAGGGGGACCCAGAGTTTGTGGCCTCAATTGGAATGGACACCGAGATGCTCTGACTCGAAGTAAGGCTGGATATCCCTGTAGTGAATTGAATGCAGGCTCGTCTTGCATCTCCCAAGACGAAGGGATATCTGAATCCCTTGTGGAGACGACAGAGAAAGACCTAGTCCTCCGCCTCATCGCGACCGGAGGCCTCACATCCTTTGAAAACTCGAGAGGACTGCGGAGATCAATGATTCCAAAGGAGACGATGCCTGACTCCTCTTGAAAATGGATAGGAGTCCCAGGATCCCTGTGGCACATGGAAACGGACACTTGGTCTCCCGCCTCACGTGGAGACGAGTCCCAATTGCCATGCCAAGACTCGAGGAGATTCCCGAGGTGTCCCTCGCACCTAGGCAAGAGTCCTGACGTCGCTGAACAAACACGTGTCTGGAAGGGCCCTCCCCGTCGTCACTCGAGAATATACCCCAGGTTCCGGCCGCAACTCGAGAAAAACTATGAGACTTCCCCCTCGCCAAGAGATGAGGCCTGATTCCCTGCAGTGTGTGCAGAACAATTCCGTGCTCCACATCAAACATGAAAGGAGCCTTGCTTTCCTTGATGGCACTCCAGAGAAAACCCAAGATCACTGTCTCAAGTCTAGAGGGAACCTGAGGTCACTGGAGCGACACGAAAGGGCTCCGTGGACCCCAAATCAACTCGAGATGAGAGCTTAGTCCCTGGCTTCGACTCAAGAGGAATACCACCTTTCCACAAGCACCTCAAGAGGAGGCTTCTCTCAGCTACAGGTATGTGAGAGGGACGCTGAGTTTGTGGCCTCAAGTGGAATGGACACCGAGATGCTCTGACTCGAAGTAAGGCCGGATTTCCCTGCAGTGAACTGAATGCAGGCTGGTCTTGCATCTCCCAAGACAAAGGGATGTCTGAATCCCCTGTGGAGACCACAGAGAAAGAGCTAGTCCTCCGCCTCCTCACGACCGGAGGCCTCACATCCTTTGAAAACTCGAGAGGTCCGCGGAGATCAATGATTCCAAAGGAGACGATGCCTGACTCCTCATGAAAAGGGAAAGGAGTCCCAGGATCCCTGTCGCACGTGGAAAGGGACCCTGGGTCTCCCGCCTCACGTGGAGACGCGTCCCAATTGCCATGCCAAGACTCGAGGAGCATCCCGAGGTGTCCATCGCACCTAGGCAGGAGTCCTGAAGTCGCTGAACAAACAGGTGTCTGGAAGGGCCCTCCCCATCGTAACTCGAGAATATAACCCAGGGTCCGGCCGCAACTCGAGAAAAACCATGAGACTTCCCCCTCGCCGCGAGATGAGGCCCGATTCCCCTGCACTGCGTGCAGAGCAATTCCGTGTTCCCCATCAAACGGGAAAGGAGCCTTGATTTCCATGATGGCACTCCAGAGAAAACCCTAGATCACTGTCTCAAGTCTAGAAGGATTCTGAGGTCACTGTAGCAACAAGAAAGGGCTCCGTGGACACCAAATCAACTCGAGATGAGAGCTTAGTTCCTGGCTTCGACTCAAGAGGAATCCCAACTTTCCACAAGCACCTCAAGAGGAGGCTTCTCTCAGCTACAGGTATGTGAGAGGACCCTGAGTTTGTGGCCTCAAGTGGAATGGACTCCGAGATGCTCTGACTCGAAGTAAGGCCGGATATCCCTGCAGGGAATTGAATGCAGGCTCGTCTTGCATCTCCCAAGACGAAGGGATGTCTGAATCCCCTGTGGAGAACACAGAGAAAGACCTAGTCCTCAGCCTCATCGCGACCGGAGGCCTCACATCCTTTGAAAACTCGAGAGGTCCACGGAGATCAATGCTTCCAAAGGAGACGATGCCTGAGTCCTCTTGAAAATGGATAGGAGTCCCTGGATCCCTGTGGCACGTTGAAAGGGACCCTGGGTCTCCCGCCTCACGTGGAGACGCGTCCCAATTGCCATGCCATGACTCGTGGAGAATCCCGAAGTGTCCCTCGCACCTAGGCAGGAGTCCTGACGTCGCTGAACAAACACGTGTCTCGAAGGGCCCTCCCTGTCATAACTCGAGAATATACCCCAGCTTCCGGCCGCACTCGATAAAAACCATGAGAATTCCCCCTCGCCGCGAGATGAGGCCCGATTCCCCTGCACTGCGTGCAGAGCAATTCCGTGTTCCACATCAAACGTGAAAGGAGCTTTGATTTCCTTGATGGCACTCCAGAGAAAACCCAAAGTCACTGGCTCAAGTCTAGAAGGATCCTGAGGCCACTGTAGCAGCACGAAAGGGCTCCGTGGACCCCAAATCAACTCGAGATGAGAGCTGAGTCCCTGGCTTCGACTTAAGAGGAAAACCAAGTTTCCTCAAGCACCTCAAGAGGAGGCTTCTCTCAGCTACAGGTATGTGAGAGGGACCCTGAGTTTGTGGCCTCAAGTGGAATGGACACCGAGATGCTCTGACTCGAAGTAAGGCCGGATATCCCTGCAGTGAATTGAATGCAGGCTCGTCTTGCATCTCGCAAGACGAAGGGATGTCTGAATCCCCTGTGGAGACCACAGAGAAAGACCTAGTCCTCCGCCTCCTCGCGACCGGAGGCCTCACATCCTTTGAAAACTCGAGAGGTCCGCGGAGATCAATGCTTCCAAAGGAGACGATGCCTGACTCCTCTTGAAAATGGTTAGAATTCCCAGGATCCCTGTCCACATGGACAGGGACTCTGGGTCTCCCGCCTCACGTGGAGACGCGTCCCAATTGACATGCCAAGACTCGAGGAGAATCCCGAGGTGTCCCTCGCACCTAGGCAGGAGTCCTGACGTCGCTGAACAAACACGTGTCTGGAAGGGCCCTCCCCGTCGTAACTCGAGAATATACCCCAGGTTCCGGCCGCAACTCGAGAAAAACCCTGAGACTTACCCCTCGCCGCGAGATGAGGCCCGATTCCCCTGCACTGCGTGCAGAGCAATTCCGTGTTCCAAATCAAACGGGAAAGGAGCCTTGATTTCCTTGATGGCACTCCAGAGAAAATCCAAGATCACTGTCTCAAGTCTAGAGGGATCCTGAGGTCACAAGAGCTACACGATAGGGCTCCGTGGACCCCAAATCAACTCGAGATGAGAGCTTAGTCCCTTGCTTTAACTCAAGAGGAATCCCAACTTTCCACAAGCACCTCAAGAGGAGGCTTCTCTCAGCTACAGGTATGTGAGAGGACCCTGAGTTTGTGGCCTCAAGTGGAATGGACACCGTAATGCTCTGACTCGAAGTAAGGCCGGATATCCCTGCAGGGAATTGAATGCAGGCTCGTCTTGCATCTCCCAAGACGAAGGGACGTCTGAATCCCATGTGGAGAACACAGAGAAAGACCTAGTCCTCAGCCTCATCGCGACCGGAGGCCTCACATCCTTTGAAAACTCGAGAGGTCCACGGAGACCAATGCTTCCCAAGGAGACGATGCCTGACTCCTCTTGAAAATGGATAGGAGTCCCAGGATCCCTGTGGCACGTGGAAAGGGACCCTGGGTCTCCCGCCTCACGTGGAGACGAGTCCCAATTGCCATGCCAAGACTCGTGGAGAATCCCGAAGTGTCCCTCGCACCTACGCAGGAGTCCTGACGTCGCTGAACAAACACGTGTCTGGAAGGGCCCTCCCCGTCGTAACTCGAGAATATACCCCAGGTTCCGGCCGGAACTCGAGAAAACCATGAGACTTCCCCCTCGCCACGAGATGAGGCCCGATTCCCCTGCACTGCGTGCAGAGCAATTCCGTGTTCCACATCAAACGTGAAAGGAGCCTTGATTTCCTTGATGGCACTCCAGAGAAAACCCAAGATCACTGTCTCAAGTCTAGAGGGATCCTGAGGTCACTGGAGCAACACGAAAGGGCTCCGTGGACCCCAAATCAACTCGAGATGAGAGCTTAGTCCCTGGCTTCGACTCAAGAGGAATACCAACTTTCCAAGAGCACCTCAAGAGGAGGCTTCTCTCAGCTACATGGATGTGAGAGGTACCCTGAGTTTGTGGCCTCAAGTGGAATGGACACCGAGATGCTCTGACTCAAAGTAAGCCCGGATATCCCTGCAGTGAATTGAATGCAGGCTCGTCTTGCATCTCCCAAGACGAAGGGATTTCTGAATCCCCTGTGGAGACCACAGAGAAAGACCTAGTTCTCCGCCTCATCGCGACCGGAGGCCTCACATCCTTTGAAAACTCGAGAGGTCCGCGGAGACCAATGCTTCCAAAGGAGACGATGCCTGACTCCTCTTGAAAATGGTTAGAATTCCCAGGATCCCTGTGGCACGTGGAAAGGGACACTGGGTCTCCCGCCTCACGTGGAGATGCGTGCCAATTGCCATGCCAAGACTCGAGGAGAATCCCCAGGTGTCCCTCGCACCTAGGCAGGAGTCCTGACGTCGCTGAACAAACACGTGTCTGGAAGGGCCCTCCCTGTCATAACTCGAGAATATACCCCAGGTTCCGGCCGCAACTCGAGAAAAACCATGAGACTTCCCCCTCGCCGCGAGATGAGGCCCGATTCCCCTGCACTGCGTGCAGAGCAATTCCGTGTTCCACATCAAACGTGAAAGGAGGCTTGATTTCCTTGATGGCACTCCAGAGAAAACCCTAGATCACTGTCTCAAGTCTAGAGGGATCCTGAGGCCACTGTAGCAGCACGAAAGGGCTCCGTGGACCCCAAATCAACTCGAGCTGAGAGCTTAGTCCCTGGCTTCGACTTAAGAGGAAAACCAACTTTCCACAAGCACCTCAAGAGGAGGCTTCTCTCAGCTACAGTTATGTGAGAGGGACCCTGAGTTTGTGGCCTCAAGTGGAATGGACACCGAGATGCTCTGACTCGAAGTAAGGCCGGATATCCCTGCAGTGAATTGAATGCAGGCTCGTCTTGCATCTCCCAAGACGAAGGGATGTCTGAATCCCCTGTGGAGACCACAGAGAAAGACCTAGTCCTCCGCCTCATTTCGACCGGAGGCCTCACATCCTCTGAAAACTCGAGAGGTCCACAGAGATCAATGCTTCCAAAGGAGACGATGCCTGACTCCTCTTGAAAATGGTTAGAATTCCCAGGATCCCTGTCCACATGGACGGGGACCCTGGGGCTCCCGCTTCACGTGTAGACGCGTGCCAATTGCCATGCCAAGACTCGAGGAGAATCCCGAGGTGTCCCTCGCACCTAGGCAGGAGTCCTGATGTCGCTGAACAAACACGTGTCTGGAAGGGCCCTCCCCATCGTAACTCGAGAATATACCCCAGGTTCCGGCCGCAACTCGAGAAAAACCATGAGACTTCCCCCTCGCCGCGAGATGAGGCACGATTCCCCTGCACTGCGTGCAGAGCAATTCCGTGTTCCACATCAAATGGGAAAGGAGCCTTCATTTCCTTGATGGCACTCCAGAGAAAACCCAAGATCACTGTCTCAAGTCTAGAGGGATCCTGAGGTCACTGGAGCAACACGAAAGGGCTCCCTGGACCCCAAATCAACTCAAGATATGAGCTTAGTCCCTGTCTTCGACTCAAGAGGAATACCAACTTTCCACAAGCACCTCAAGAGGAGGCTTCTGGCAGCTACAGGTATGTGAGAGGACCCTGAGTTTGTGGCCTCAAGTGGAATGGATACCGAGATGCTCTGACTCGAAATAAGGCCGGATATCCCTGCAGTGAATTGAATGCAGGCTCGTCTTGCATCTCCCAAGATGAAGGGATGTCTTAATCCCCTGTGGAGACCACAGAGAAAGACCTAGTTCACCGCCTCATCGCGATTGGAGGCCTCACAGCCTTTGAAAACTCGAGAAGTCCGCGGAGATCAAGGCTTCCAAAGGAGACGATGCCTGACTCCTCTTGAAAATGGATAGGAGTCCCAGGATCCCTGTGGCACGTGGAAAGGGACCCTGGGTCTCCCGCGTCAAGTTGAGACGCGTCCCAATTGCCATGCCAAGACTCGAGGAGAATCCCGAGGTGTCCCTCGCACCTAGGCAGGAGTCCTGACGTCGCTGAACAAACACGTGTCTGGAAGGGCCCTCCCCGTCGTAACTCGAGAATATTCCCCAGGTTCCGGCCGCAACTCGAGAAAAACCATGAGACTTCCCCCTCGCCGCGAGATGAGGCCCGATTCCCCTGCACTGCGTGCAGAACAGTTCCGTGTTCCACATCAAACGAGAAAGGAGCCTTGATTTCCTTGATGGCACTCTAGAGAAAAACCAAGATCACTGTCTCAAGTCTAGAGGGATCCTGAGGTCACTGGAGCAACACGAAAGGGCTCCGTGGACCCCAAATCAACTCGAGATGAGAGCTTAGTCCCTGGCTTCAACTCAAGAGGAATACCAACTTTCTACAAGCACCTCAAGAGGAGGCTTCTCTCAGCTACAAGTATGTGAGAGGGACCCTGAGTTTGTGGCCTCAAGTGGAATGGACACCGAGATGCTCTGACTCGAAGTAAGCCCGGATATCCCGGCAGTGAATTGAATACAGGCACGTCTTGCAATCCCAAGACGAAGGGATGTCTGAATCCCCTGTGGAGACCACAGAGAAAGACCTAATTTTCCGCCTCATTGCGACCGGAGGCCTCACATCCTTTGAAAACTCGAGAGGTCCGCTGAGATCAATGCTTCCAAAGGAGATGATGCCTGACTCCTCTTGAAAATGGATAGGAGTCCCAGGATCCCTGTGGCACGTGGAAAGGGACCCTGGGTCTCCCGCCTCACGTGGAGACGCGTCCCAATTGCCATGCCAAGACTCGAGGAGAATCCCGAGGTGTCCCTCGCACCTAGGCAGGAATCCTGGCGTCTCTGAACAAACACCTATTTGGAAGGGCCCTCCCCGTCGTAACTCGAGAATATACCCCAGGTTCCGGCCGCAAATCGAGAAAAACCATGAGATTTCCACCTAGCCGCGAGTTGAGGCCCGATTCCCCTGCACTGCATGCAGAGCAATTCCGTGTTCCACATCAAACTTGAAAGGAGACTTGATTTCCTTGATGGCACTCCAGAGAAAACCCAAGATCACTGTCTCAAGTCTAGAGGGATCCTGAGGTCACTGGAGCAACAAGAAAGGGCGCCGTGGACGCCAAATCAACTCGAGATGAGAGCTTAGGCCCTGGCTTCGACTCAAGAGGAATACCAACTTTCCATAAGCACCTCAAGAGGAGGCTTCTCTCAGCTACAGTTATGTGAGAGTGACCCTGAATTTGTGGCCTCAAGTGTAATGGACACCGAGATGCTCTGACTCGAAGTAAGGCCGGATATCCCTGCAGTGAATTGAATGCAGGCTCGTCTTGCATCTCCCAAGACGAAGGGATGTCTGAATCCCCTGTGGAGACGACAGAGAAAGACCTAGTCCTCCGCCTCATCGCGACCGGAGGCCTCACATCCTTTGAAAACTCGAGAGGTCTGCAGAGATCAATGCTTCCAAAGGAGACGATGCCTGACTCCTCTTGAAAATGGATAGGAGTCCCAGGATCCCTGTGGCACGTGGAAAGGGACCCTGGGTCTCCCACCTCACGTGGAGACGCGTCCCAATTGCCATGCCAAGACTCGAGGAGAATCCCGAGTTGTCCCTCGCACCTAGGCAGGAGTCCTGACGTCGCTGAACAAACACGTGTCTGGAAGGGGCCTCCCCGTCGTAACTCGAGAATATACCCCAGGTTCCGGTCGAAACTGGAGAAAAACCATGAGACTTACCCCTCGCCGCGAGATGAGGCCCGATTCCCCTGCCCTGCGTGCAGAGCAATTCCGTATTCCACATCAAAAATGAAAGGAGCCTTGATTTCCTTGATGGTACTCCAGAGAAAACCCAAGATCACTGTCTCAAGTCTAGAGGGATCCTGAGGTCACTGTAGCAACATGAAAGGGCTCCGTGGACCCCAAATCAACTCGAGATGAGAGCTTAGTCCCTGGCTTCGACTCAAGAGGAATACCAACTTTCCTCAAGCACCTCAAGAGGAGGCTTCTCTCAGCTACAGGTTTGTGAGAGGGCCCCTGAGTTTGTGGCCTCAAATGGAATGGACACCGAGATTCTCTGACTCGAAGTATGGCCGGATATCCCTGCAGTGAATTGAATGCAGGCTCGTCTTGCATCTCCCAAGACGAAGGGATGTCTGAATCCCCTGTGGAGACCACATAGAAAGACCTAATTCTCCACCTCATCACGAGCGGAGGCCTCACATTCTTTGAAAACTCGAGAGGTCCACGGAGATCAATGCTTCCAAAGGAGACGATGCCTGACTCCTCTTGAAAATGGATAGGAATCCCATGATCCCTGTGGCACGTGGAAAGGGACACTGGGTCTCCCGCCACAGGTGGAGACGCGTCCCAATTGCCATGCCAAGACTCGAGGAGAATCCCGAGGTGTCCCTTGCACCTAGGCAGGAGTCCTGACGTCGCTGAACAAACACGTGTCTGGAAGGGCCCTCCCCGTTGTAACTCGAGAATATACCCAAGGTTCCGGCCGCAACTCGAAAAAAACCATGAGACTTCCCCCTCGCAGTGTGATGAGGCCCGATTCCCCTGCACTGCGTGCAGAGCAATTCCGCTTTCCACATCAAACGTGAAAGGAGCCTTGATTTCCTTGATGGCACTCCAGAGAAAACCCAAGATCACTGTCTCTAGTCTAGAGGGATCCTGAGGTCACTGGAGCAACACGAAAGGGCTCCGTGGACCCCAAATCACCTCGAGATGAGAGCTTAGTCCCTGGCTTCGACTCAAGAGGAATAGCAACTTTCCACAAACACCTCAAGAGGAGGCTTCTCTCAGCTACAGGTATGTGAGAGGGACCCTGAGTTTGTGGCCTGAAGTGAAATGGACACCGAGATGCTCTGACTCGAAGTAAGGCCGGATATCCCTGCAGTGAATTGAATGCAGGCTCGTCTTGCATCTCCCAAGTCGAAGGGTTGTCTGAATCCCTTGTGGAGACGACAGAGAAAGACCGAGTTCTCCGCCTCATCGCGACCGGAGGCCTCATATCCTTTGAAAATTCGAGAGGTCCGCTGAGATCAATACTTCCGAAGGAGACGATGCCTGACTCTTCTTGTAAATGGATAGGAGTCCCAGGATATCTGTGACACGTGGAAAGGGACACTGGATCTCCCGCGTCACGTTGAGACGCGTCTCAATTGCCATGCCAAGACTCGAGGAGAATCCCGAGGTGTCCCCCGCACCTAGACAGGAGTCCAGACGTCGCTGAACAAACACGTGTCTGGAAGGGCCCTCCCTGTCGTAACTCGAGAATATACCCCAGGTCCCGGCCGCAACTCGAGAAAAACCATGAGACTTCCCCCTCGCCGCGAGATGAGGCCCGATTCCCCTGCACTGTGTTCAGAGCAATTCCGTGTTCCACATCAAACGTGAAAGGAGCCTTGATTTCCTTGATGGCAGTCTAGAGAAAACCCAAGATCACTGTCTCAAGTCTATAGGGATCCTGAGGTCACTGGAGCAACACGAAAGGGCTCCGTGGACCCCAAATCAACTCGAGATGAGAGCTTAGTCCCTGGCTTCGACTCAAGAGGAATACCAATTTCCACAAGCACCTCAAGAGGAGGCTTCTCTCAGCTACAGGTATGTGAGAGGGACCCTGAGTTTGTGGCCTCAAGTGGAATGGACACTGAGATGCTCTGACTCGAAGTAAGGCCGGATATCCCTGCAGTGAATTGAAAGCACGCTCGTCTTGCATCTCCCAAGACGAAGGGATGTCTGAATCCCCTGTTGAGACCACAGAGAAATACCTAGTTCTCCGCCTCATCGAGACCGGAGGTCTCCCATCCTTTGAAAACTCGAGAGGTCTGCAGAGATCAATGCTTCCAAAGGAGACAATGCCTGATTCCTCTTGAAAATGGATAGGAGTCCCAGGATCCCTGTGGCACGTGGAAAGGGACCCTGGGTCTCCCGCGTCAAGTGTAGACGCGTCCCAATGCAATGCCAAGACTCGAGGAGAATCCCGAGGTGTCCCTCGCACCTAGGCAGGAGTCCTGACGTCGCTGAACAAACACGTGTCTCGAAAGGCCCTCCCCGTTGTAACTCGAGAATATACCCCAGGTTCGGTCCGCAACTCGAGAAAAACCCTGAGAATTCCCCCTCGCAGCGAGATGAGGCCCGATTCCCCTGCATTGCGTGCAGAGCAATTCCGCGTTCCACATCAAACGTGAAAGGAGCCTTGATTTCCTTAATGGCACTCCAGAGAAAACCCAAGATCACTGTCTCAAGTCTAGAGGGATCCTGAGGTCACAGGAGCAACACGAAAGGGCTCCGTGGACCCCAAATCAACTCGAGATGAGAGCTTAGTACCTGGCTTCAACTCAAGAGGAATACCAACTTTCCACAAGCACCTCAAGAG
Organism: Dama dama; assembly: GCF_033118175.1. NCBI lineage: Eukaryota > Metazoa > Chordata > Mammalia > Artiodactyla > Cervidae > Dama > Dama dama. Next base: position 313,157 of record NW_026870888.1, read on the forward strand.
GAGGCTTCTCTCAGCTATAGATATGTGAGAGGGACCCTGAGTGTGTGGCCTCAAGTGGAATGGACACCGTGATGCTCTGACTCGAAGTAAGGCCGGATATCCCTGCAGTGAATTGAATGCAGGCTCGTCTTGCATCTCCCAAGACGATGGGATGTCTGAATCCCCTGTGGAGACCACAGAGAAAGTACTAGTTCGCCGCCTCATCGCGACCGGAGGCCTCACATCCTTTGAAACCTCGAGAGGTCTGCGGAGATCAATGCTTCCAAAGGAGACGATGCCTGACTCCTCGTGAAAATGGATAGGAGTCCCAGGATCCCTGTGGCACGTGGAAAGGGAACCTGGGTCTCCCGCCTCACGTGGAGACGCGTCCCAATTGCCATGCCAAGACTCGAGGAGAATCCCGAGGTGTCCCTCGCACCTAGGCAGGAGTCCTGACGTCGCTGAACAAACACGTGTCTGGAAGGGCCCTCCCCGTCGTAACTCGAGAATATACCCCAGGTTCCGGCCGCAACTCGAGAAAAACCATGAGACTTCCCACTCGCCGCGAGATGAGGCCCAATTCCGCTGCACTGCGTGCAGAGCAATTCCGTGTTCGACATCAAAAGTGAAAGGTGCCTTGATTTTCTTGATGGCACTGCAGAGAAAACCCAAGATCACTGTCTCAAGTCTAGAGGGATCCTGAGGTCACTGGAGCAACAGCAAATGGCTCCGTGGACCCCAAATCAACTGGAGATGAGATCTTAGTCCCTGGCTTCGACTCAAGTGGAAGACCAACTTTCCACAAGCACCTCAAGAGGAGGCTTCTCTCAGCTACAGGTATGTGAGAGGGACCCTGAGTTTGTGGCCTCAAGTGGAATGGACACCGAGATGCTCTGACTCGAAGGAAGGCCGGATATCCCTGCAGTGAATTGAATGCAGACTCATGTTGCATCTCCCAAGATGAAGGGATGTCTGAATCCCCTGTGGAGACGACAGACAAAGACCTAGTCCTCCGCCTCATCGCGACCGGAGGCCTCACATCCTTTGAAAACTCGAAAGGTCTGCAGAGATCAATGCTTCCAAAGGAGACGATGCCTGACTCCTCTTGACAATGGATAGGAGTCCCAGGATCACTGTGGCACGTGGAAAGGGACACTGGGTCTCCCGCCTCATGAGGAGACGCGTTCCAATTGCCATGCCAAGACTCGAGGAGAATCCCGAGGTGTCCCTCGCACCTAGGCAGGAGTCCTGACATCGCTGAACAAACAGGTGTCTGGAAGGGCCCACCCCGTCGTAACTCGAGAATATACCCCAGGTTCCGGCCGCAACTCGAGAAAAACCATGAGATTTCCACTTCACCACGAGATGAGGCCCGATTCCCCTGCCCTGCGTGCAGAGCAATTCCGTGTTCCACATCAAACGTGAAAGGAGCCTTGATTTCCTTAATGGCACTCCAGAGAAAACCCAAGATCACTGTCTCAAGTCTAGAGGGATCCTGAGGTCACTGGAGCAACACTAAAGCGCTCCGAGGACCCGAAATCAACTCGAGATGAGAGCTTAGTCCCTGGCTATGACTCAAGAGGAATACCAAGTTTCCACAAGCACCTCAAGAGGAGGCTACTCTCAGCTACAGTTATGTGAGAGGGACCCTGAGTTTGTGGCCTCAAGTGGAATGGACACCGAGATGCTCTGCCTCGAAGTTAGGCCGGATATCCCTGCAGTGAATTGAATGCAGGCTCGTCTTGCATCTCCCAAGACGAAGGGATGTCTGAATCCCCTGTGGAGACGACAGACAAAGACCTAGTCCTCCGCCTCAACGCGACCGGAGGCCTCACATACTTTGAAAACTCGAGAGGTCTGCGGAGATCAATGCCTCCAAAGGAGACGATGCCTGACTCCTCTTGAAAATGGATAGGAGTCCCAGGATCCCTGTGGCACGTGGAAAGGGACCCTGGGTCTCCCGCCTCACGTGGAGACGCATCCCAATTGCCATACCAAGACTCGAGGAGAATCCCGAGGTGTCCCTCGCACCTAGGCAGGAGTCCTGACGTCGCTGAACAAACACGTGTCTGGAAGGGCCCTCCCCGTCGTAACTCGAGAATATACCCCAGGTTCCGGCCGCAACTCGAGAAAAACCATGAGACTTCCCCCTCGCCACAAGATGAGGCCCGATTCCCCTGCACTGCATGCAGAGTAATTCCGTGTTCGACATCAAAAGTGACAGGAGCCTTGATTTCCTTGATGGCACTCCAGAGAAAACCCAAGATCACTGTCTCAAGTCTAGAGGGATCCTGAGGTCACAGGAGCAACACGAAAGGGCTCCGTGGACCCCAAATCATCTCGAGATGAGAGCTTAGTCCCTGGCTTCGACTCAAGAGGAATACCAACTTTCCACAAGCACCTCAAGAGGAGCCTTCTCTCAGCTATAGGTATGTGAGAGGGACCCTGAGTTTGTGGCCTCAAGTGGAATGGACACCAAGATGCTCTGACTCGAAGTAAGGCCGGATATCCCTGCAGTGAATTGAATGCAGGCTCGTCTTGCATCTCCCAGAAGAAGGTATGTCTGAATCCGATGTGGAGACGACAGAGAAAGACCATATTCTCCGCCTCATCGCTACCGGAGGCCTCACATCCTTTGAAAACTCGAGAGGTCTGCGGAGATCAATGCTTCCAAAGGAGACAATGCCTGACTCCTCTTGAAAATGGATAGCAGTCCCAGGATCCCTGTGGCACGTGGAAAGGGACCCTGGGTCTCCCGCCTCCCGTGGAGACGCGTCCAAATTGCCATGCCAAGACTCGAGGAGAATCCCGAGGTGTCCCTCTCACCTAGGCAGGAGTCCTGACGTCGCTGAACAAACACGTGTCTGGAAGGTCCCTCCCCGTCGTAACTCGAGAATATACCCCAGGTTCCGGCCGGAACTCGAGAAAAACCATGAGATTTCCCCTTCACCGCGAGATGAGGCCCGATTCGCCTGCAATGCGTGCAGAGCAAGTCCGTGTTCCACATCAAACGTGAAAGGAGCCTTGATTTCCTTGATGGCACTCCAGAGAAAACCCAAGATCACTGTCTCAAGTCTAGACGTATCCAAAGGTCACTGGAGCAACAGGAAAAGGCTCTGTGTACCCCAAATCAACTCGAGATGAGAGCTTAGTCCCTGGCTTCGACTCAAGAGGAATACCAACTTTCCACAAGCACCTCAAAAGGAGGCTTCTCTCATCTACAGGTTTGTGAGAGGGACCCTGAGTTTATGGCCTCAAGTGGAATGGACACCGAGATGCTCTAACTCGAAGTAAGGCCGGATATCCCTGCAGTGAATTGAATGCAGGCTCGGCTTGCATCTCCCAAGACGAAGGGATGTCTGAATCCCCTGTGGAGACCACAGAGAGACCTAGTCCTCCGCCTCAACGCGACCGGAGGCCTCACATCGTTTGAAAACTCGAGAGGTCCGCGGAGATCAATGCTTCCATAGGAGACAATGCCTGACTCCTCTTGAAAATGAATAGGAGTCCCAGGATCCCTGTGGCACGTGGAAAGGGACCCTGGGTCTCCGGCCTCACGTGGAGACGCGTCCCAATTGCCATGCCAAGACTCGAGGAGAATCCCGAGGTGTCCCTCACACCTAGGCAGGAGTCCTGACGTCGCTGAACAAACACGTGTCTGGAAGGGCCCTCCCCGTTGTAACTCGAGAATATACCACAGGTTCCGGCCGCAACTCGAGAAAAACCATGAGACTTGCCCATCGCCGCGAGAAGAGGCCCGATTCCCCTGCAATGCATGCAGAGCAATTCCGTGTTCCACATCAAACTTGAACGGAGCCTTGATTTCCTTGATGGCACTCCAGAGAAAACCCAAGATCACTGTCTCAAGTCTAGAGGGATCCTGAGGTCACTGGAGCAACACGAAAGGGCTCTTTGGACCCCAAATCAACTCGTGATGAGAGCTTAGTCCCTGGCTTCGACTCAAGAGGAATACCAACATTCCACAAGCACCTCAAGAGGAGGCTTCTCTCAGCTACATGTATGTGAGAGGGACCCTGAGTATCTGGCCTCAACTGGAATGGACACCGAGATGCTCTGACTCGAAGTAAGGCCGGATATCCCTGCAGTGAATTGAATGCAGGCTCGTCTTGCATCTCCCAAGACGAAGGGATGTCTGAATCCCCTGTGGAGACCACAGAGAAAGACCTAATTCTCCACCTCATCGCGAGCGGAGGCCTCACATTCTTTGAAAACTCGAGAGGTCCGCGGAGATCAATGCTTCCAAAGGAGACGATGCCTGACTCCTCTTGAAAATGGATAGGAGTTCCAGGATCCCTGTGGCACGTGGAAAGGGACCCTGGGTCTCCCGCCACACGTGGAGACGCGTCCCAATTGCCATGCCAAGACTCGAGGAGAATCCCGAGGTGTCCCTCGCACCTAGGCAGGAGTCCTGACGTCGCTGAACAAACACGTGTCTGGATGGGCCCTCCCCGTCGTAACTCGAGAATATACCCCAGGTTCCGGCCGCAACTCGAGAAAAACCATGAGACTTCCCCCTCGCAGCGAGATGAGGCCTGATTCCCCTGCACTGCGTGCAGAGCAATTCCGCCTTCCACATCAAACGTGAAAGGAGCCTTGATTTCCTTGATGGCACTCCAGAGAAAACCCAAGATCACTGTCTCTAGTCTAGAGGGATCCTGAGGTCACTGGAGCAACACGAAAGTTCTCCGTGTACCCCAAATCAACTCGAGATGAGAGATTAGTCCCTGGCTTCAACTCAAGGGGAATACGAACTTTCCACAAGCCCCTCAAGAGGAGGCTTCTCTCAGCTACAGGTATGTGAGAGGGACCCTGAGTTTGTGGCATCAAGTGGAATGGACACCGAGATGCTCTGACTCGAAGTAAGGCTGGATATCCCTGCAGTGAATTGAATGCAGGCTCATCTTGCATCTCCCAAGAGGAAGGGATTTCTGAATCCCCTGTGCAGAACACAGAGAAAAACCTAGCCCTCGCCTCAAAGCGACCGGAGGCCTCACATCCTTTGAAAATTCGAGAGGTCCGAGGAGATCAATGCTTCCAAAGGAGACGATGCCTGACTACACTTGAAAAAGGATAGGAGTCCCAGGATCCCTGTGGCACGTGGAAAGGGACCATGGGTCTCCCGCCTCACGTGGAGACGCGTCCCAATTGCCATGCCAAGACTCGAGGAGAATCCCGAGGTGTCCCTCGCACCTAGGCAGGAGTCCTGACGTCGCTGAACAAACACGTATCTGGAAGGGCGCTCCCCGTCGTAACTCGAGAATATACCCCAGGGTCCGGCCGCAACTCGAGAAAAACCATGAGACTTCCCACTCGCCGCGAGATGAGGCCCGATTCCCATGCACTGCGTGCAGAGCAATTCCGTGTTCCACATCAAACGTCAAAGGAGCCTTGATTTTCTTGATGGCACTCCATAGAAAACCCAAGATCACTGTCTCAAGTGTAGAGGGATCCTGAGGTCACTGGAGCAACACGAAAGGGCTCCGTGGACCCCAAATCAACTCGAGATGAGAGTTTAGTCCCTGGCTTTGACTCAAGAGGAATACCAACTTTCCACAAGCACCTCAAGAGGAGGCTTCTCTCAGCTACAGGTATGTGAGAGGGACCCTGAGCTTGTTGCCTAAAGTGCAATGTACACCGAGATGCTCTGACTCGAAGTAAGGCCGGATATCATTGCAGTGAATTGAATGCAGGCTCGTCTTGCATCTCCCAAGACGAAGGGATGTCTGAATCCCCTGTGGAGACCACAGAGAAAGTCCTAGTCCTCCGCCTCATCGCGACCGTAGGCCTCACATCCTTTGAAAATTCGAGAGGTCTGCAGAGGTCAATGCTTCCAAAGGAGACGATGCCTGACTCCTCATGAAAATGGATAGGAGTCCCAGGATCCCTGTGGCACGTGGAATGGGACCCTGGGTCTCCCGCCTCACGTGGAGACGCGTCCCAATTGCCATGCCAAGACTCGAGGAGAATCCCGAGGTGTCCCTCGCACCTAGGCAGGAGTCCTGAGGTCGCTGAATAAACACGTGTCTGGAAGGGCCCTCCCCGTCGTAACTCGAGAATATACCCCAGGTTCCGGCCGCAACTCGAGAAAAACGATGAGACTTCCCCCTCGCCGCGAGATGAGGCCCGATTCCCATGCACTGCGTGCAGAGCAATTCCGTGTTCCACATCAAACGTGAAAGGAGCCTTGATTTCCTTGATGGCACTCCAGAGAAAACCCAAGATCACTGTCTCAAGTCTAGAGGGATCCTGAGGTCACTGGAGCAACACGAAAGGGCTCAGTGAACCGTAAATCAACTCGAGATGAGAGCTTAGTCCCTGGCTTCGACTCAAGAGGAATACCAAGTTTCCACAAGCACATCAAGAGGAGCCTTCTCTCAGCTACAGCTATGTGAGAGGTACCCTGAGTTTGTGGCATCAAGTGGAATGGACACCGAGATGCTCTGACTCGAAGTAAGGCTGGATATCCCTGCAGTGAATTGAATGCAGGCTCATCTTGCATCTCCCAAAACAAAGGGATGTCTGAATCCCCTGTGCAGAACACAGAGAAAGACCTAGCCCTCGGCTCAAAGCGACCGGAGGCCTCAAATCCTTTGAAAACTCGAGAGGTCTGAGGAGATCAATGCTTCCGAAGGAGACGATGCCTGACTACTCTTGAAAATGGATAGGAGTCCCAGGATCCCTGTGGCACGTGGAAATGGACCATGGGTCTCCCGCCTCACGTGGAGACGCGTCCCAATTGCCATGCCAAGACTCGAGGAGAATCCCGAGGTGTCCCTCGCACCTAGGCAGGAGTCCTGACGTCGCTGAACAAACACGTGTCTGGAAGGGCCCTCCCCGTCGTTACTCGAGAATATACCCCAGGTTCCGGCCGCAACTCGAGAAAAACCATGAGACTTACCCCTCGCCGCGAGATGAGGCCCGATTCCCCTGCCCTGCGTGCAGAGCAATTCCGTATTCCACATCAAAAATGAAAGGAGCCTTGATTTCCTTGATGGTACTCCAGAGAAAACCCAAGATCACTGTCTCAAGTCTAGAGGGATCCTGAGGTCACTGTAGCAACATGAAAGGGCTCCGTGGACCCCAAATCAACTCGAGATGAGAGCTTAGTCCCTGGATTCGACTCAAGAGGATTACCAACTTTCCAAAGCACCTCAAGAGGAGGGTTCTCTCAGCGACAGGTATGTGAGGAGGACCCTGAGTTTGTGGCCTCAAGTGGAATGGACACCGAGATGCTCTGACTCGAAGTAAGGCCGGATATCCCTGCAGTGAATTGAATGCAGGCTCGTCTTGCATCTCCCAATACGAAGGAATGTCTGAAGCCCCTGTGGAGACCACAGAGAAAGAGATAGTTCTCCGCCTCATCGCGACCGGAGGCCTCACATCCTTTGAAAACTCAAGAGGTCCGACAAGATCAATGCTTCCAAAGGAGACGATGCCTGACTCCTCTTGAAAATGGATAGTAGTCCCAGGATCCCTGTGGCACGTGGAAAGGGACCCTGGGTCTCCCGCCTCACGTGGAGACGCGTCCCAATTGCCATGCCAAGACTCGAGGAGAATCCCGAGGTGTCCCTCGCACCTAGGCAGGAGTCCTGACGTCGCTGAACAAACCCGTGTCTGGAAGGGCCCTCCCCGTCGTAACTCGAGAATATACCCAAGGTTCCGGCCGCAACTCGAAAAAAACTATGAGATTTCCCCCTTGCCGCGAGATGAGGCCAGATTCCCCTGCACTGCATGCAGAGCAATTCCGTGTTCCACATCAAACATGAAAGGAGCCTTAATTTCCTTGATGGCACTCCAGAGAAAACCCAAGATTACTGTCTCAAGTCTAGAGGGATCCTGAGGTCACTGGAGCAACACGAAAGGGCTCCGTGGACCCCAAGTCAACTCGAGATGAGAGCTTAGTCCCTGGCTTCGACTCAAGAGGAATACCTACTTTCCACAAGCACCTCAAGAGGAGGCTTCTCTCAGCTACAGGTACGTGAGAGGGACCCTGAGTTTGTGGCCTCAAGTGGAATGGACACCGAGATGGTCTGACTCGAAGTAAGGCCGGATATCCCTGCAGTGAATTGAATGTAGGCTCGTCTTGCATCTCCCAAGATGAAGGGATGTCTGAATCCCCTGTGGAGACCACAGAGACAGACCTAGTCCTCCGCCTCATTGCGACCGGAGGCCTCACATCCTTTGAAAACTCGAGAGGTCTGCAGAGATCAATGCTTCCAAAGGAGACGATGCCTGACTCCTCTTGAAAATGGATAGGAGTCCCAGGATCACTGTGGCACGTGGAAAGGGACCCTGGGTCTCCCGCCTCATGTGGAGACGCGTCCCAATTGCCATGCCAAGTCTCGAGGAGAATCCCGAGGTGTCCCTCGCACCTAGGCAGGAGTCCTGACGTCGCTGAACAAACACGTGTCTGGAAGGGCCCTCCCCGTCGTAACTCGAGAATATACCCCAGGTTCCGGCCGCAACTCGAGAAAAACCATGAGACTTACCCCTCGCCGCGAGATGAGGCCCGATTCCCCTGCCCTGCGTGCAGAGCAATTCCGTATTCTACATCAAAAATGAAAGGAGCCTTGATTTCCTTGATGGTACTCCAGAGAAAACCCAAGATCACTGTCTCAAGTCTAGAGGGATCCTGAGGTCACTGTAGCAACATGAAAGGGCTCCGTGCACCCCAAATCAACTCGAGATGAGAGCTTAGTCCCTGGCTTCGACTCAAGAGGAATACCAAATTTCCACAAGCACCTCAAGAGGAGGCTTCTCTCAGCTACAGGTATGTGAGAGGGACCCTGAGTTTGTGGCATCAAGTGGAATGGACACCGAGATGCTCTGACTCGAAGTAAGGCCAGATATCCCTGCAGGGAATTGAATGCAGGCTCGTCTTGCATCTCCCAATACGAAGGAATGTCTGAATCCCCTGTGGAGACCACAGAGAAAGACATAGTTCTCCGCCTCATCGCGACCGGAGGCCTCACATCCTTTGAAAACTCAAGAGGTCCGTGGAGATCAATGCTTCCAAAGGAGACGATGCCTGACTCCTCTTGAAAATGGATAGGTGTCCCAGGATCCCTGTGGCACGTGGAAAGGGACTCTGGGTCTCCCGCCTCACGTGGAGACGCGTCCCAATTGCCATGCCAAGACTCGAGGAGAATCCCGAGGTGTCCCTCGCACCTAGGCAGGAGTCCTGACGTCGCTGAACAAACACGTGTCTGGAAGGGCCCCCCCCGTCGTAACTCGAGAATACACCAAAGGTTCCGGTCGCAACTCGAAAAAAACCATGAGACTTACCCCTCGCCACGAGATGAGGCCCGATTCCCCTGCCCTGCGTGCAGAGCCATTCCGTATTCCACATCAAACATGAAAGGAGCCTTGATTTCCTTGATGGCACTCCAGAGAAAACCCAAGATCACTGTCTCAAGTCTAGAGGGATACTGAGGTCACTGTAGGAACACGAAAGGGCTCCGTGGACCCCAATTCAACTCGAGACGAGAGCTTAGTCCCTGGCTTCGACTCAAGAGGAATACCAACTTTCCACAAGCACCTCAAGAGGAGGCTTCTCTCAGCTACAGGTATGTGAGAGGAACCCTGAGTGTGTGGCCTCAAGTGCAATGGACACCGAGATGCTCTGACTCGAAGTAAGGCCGGATAACCCTGCAGTGAATTGAATGCAGGCTCGTCTTGCCTCTCCCAAGACGAAGGGATGTCTGAAACCCCTGTGGAGACCACAGAGAAAGTCCTAGTCCTCCGCCTCATCGCGACCGGAGGCCTCACATCCTTTGAAAACACGAGAGGTCTGCAGAGATCAATGCTTCCAAAGGAGACGATGCCTGACTCCTCTTGAAAATGGATAGGAGTCCCAGGATCCCTGTGGCACGTGGAAAGGGAAACTGGGTCTCCCGCCTCACATGGAGACGCGTCCCAATTGCCATGCCAAGACACGAGGAGAATCCCGAGGTGTCCCTCGCACCTAGGCAGGAGTCCTGACGTCGCTGAACAAACACGAGTCTGGAAGGGCCCTCCCCGTCGTAACTCGAGAATATACCCCAGGTTCCAGCCGCAACTCGAGAAAAACCATGAGACGTCCCCCTCGCTCCGAGAAGCGGCCCGATTCCCCTGCACTGCGTGCAGAGCAATTCGGTGTTCCACATCAAACGTGAAAGGAGCCTTGATTTCCTTGGTGGCACTCCAGAGAAAACCCAAGATCACTGTCTCAAGTCTAGAGGGATCCTGAGGTAACTGGAACAACACGAAAGTTCTCCTTGGACCCCAAATCAACAGGAGAAGGGAGCTTAGTCCCTGGCTTCGACTCAAGAGGAATACCGACTTTCCACAAGCACCTCAAGAGGAGGCTTCTCTCAGCTACAGGTATGTGAGAGGTACCCTGAGTTTGTGGTCTCAAGTGGAATGGACACCAAGATGTTCAGACTCGAAGTAAGGCCGGATATCCCTGCAGTGAATTGAATGTAGGCTCATCTTGCATCTCCCAAGACGAAGGGATGTCTGAATCCCCTTAGGAGACCACAAAGAAAGACCTAGTTCTCTGCCTCATCACGACCGGAGGCCTCACATCCTTTGAAAACTCGAGAGGTCCGCGGAGATCAATGCTTCCAAAGGAGACGATGCCTGACTCCTCGTGAAAATGGATAGGAGTCCCAGGATCCCTGTGGCACGTGGAAAGGGAACCTAGGTCTCCCGCCTCACGTGGAGACGCGTCCCAATTGCCATGCCAAGACTCGAGGAGAATCCCGAGGTGTCCCTCGCACCTAGGCAGGAGTCCTGACGTCGCTGAACAAACACGTGTCTGGAAGGGCCCTCCCCGTCGTAACTCGAGAATATACCCCAGGTTCCGGCCGCAACTCGAGAAAAACCATGAGACTTCCCCCTCGCCGCGAGATGAGGCCCAATTCCGCTGCACTGCGTGCAGAGCAATTCCGTGTTCGACATCAAAAGTGAAAGGTGCCTTGATTTTCTTGATGGCACTGCAGAGAAAACCCAAGATCACTGTCTCAAGTCTAGAGGGATCCTGAGGTCACTGGAGCAACAGCAAATGGCTCCGTGGACCCCAAATCAACTGGAGATGAGATCTTAGTCCCTGGCTTCGACTCAAGTGGAAGACCAACTTTCCACAAGCACCTCAAGAGGAGGCTTCTCTCAGCTACAGGTATGTGAGAGGGACCCTGAGTTTGTGGCCTCAAGTGGAATGGACACCGAGATGCTCTGACTCGAAGGAAGGCCGGATATCCCTGCAGTGAATTGAATGCAGACTCATGTTGCATCTCCCAAGATGAAGGGATGTCTGAATCCCCTGTGGAGACGACAGACAAAGACCTAGTCCTCCGCCTCATCGCGACCGGAGGCCTCACATCCTTTGAAAACTCGAAAGGTCTGCAGAGATCAATGCTTCCAAAGGAGACGATGCCTGACTCCTCTTGACAATGGATAGGAGTCCCAGGATCACTGTGGCACGTGGAAAGGGACACTGGGTCTCCCGCCTCATGAGGAGACGCGTTCCAATTGCCATGCCAAGACTCGAGGAGAATCCCGAGGTGTCCCTCGCACCTAGGCAGGAGTCCTGACATCGCTGAACAAACAGGTGTCTGGAAGGGCCCACCCCGTCGTAACTCGAGAATATACCCCAGGTTCCGGCCGCAACTCGAGAAAAACCATGAGATTTCCACTTCACCACGAGATGAGGCCCGATTCCCCTGCCCTGCGTGCAGAGCAATTCCGTGTTCCACATCAAACGTGAAAGGAGCCTTGATTTCCTTAATGGCACTCCAGAGAAAACCCAAGATCACTGTCTCAAGTCTAGAGGGATCCTGAGGTCACTGGAGCAACACTAAAGCGCTCCGAGGACCCCAAATCAACTCGAGATGAGAGCTTAGTCCCTGGCTATGACTCAAGAGGAATACCAAGTTTCCACAAGCACCTCAAGAGGAGACTTCTCTCAGCTACAGTTATGTGAGAGGGACCCTGAGTTTGTGGCCTCAAGTGGAATGGACACCGAGATGCTCTGCCTCGAAGTTAGGCCGGATATCCCTGCAGTGAATTGAATGCAGGCTCGTCTTGCATCTCCCAAGACGAAGGGATGTCTGAATCCCCTGTGGAGACGACAGACAAAGACCTAGTCCTCCGCCTCAACGCGACCGGAGGCCTCACATACTTTGAAAACTCGAGAGGTCTGCGGAGATCAATGCCTCCAAAGGAGACGATGCCTGACTCCTCTTGAAAATGGATAGGAGTCCCAGGATGCCTGTGGCACGTGGAAAGGGACCCTGGGTTTCCCGCCTCACGTGGAGACGCGTCCCAATTGCCATACCAAGACTCGAGGAGAATCCCGAGGTGTCCCTCGCACCTAGGCAGGAGTCCTGACGTCGCTGAACAAACACGTGTCTGGAAGTGCCCTCCCCGTCGTAACTCGAGAATATACCCCAGGTTCCGGCCCCAACTCGAGAAAAACCATGAGACTTCCCCCTCGCCACAAGATGAGGCCCGATTCCCCTGCACTGCATGCAGAGTAATTCCGTGTTCGACATCAAAAGTGACAGGAGCCTTGATTTCCTTGATGGCACTCCAGAGAAAACCCAAGATCACTGTCTCAAGTCTAGAGGGATCCTGAGGTCACTGGAGCAACACGAAAGGGCTCCGTGGACCCCAAATCATCTCGAGATGAGAGCTTAGTCCCTGGCTTCGACTCAAGAGGAATACCAACTTTCCACAAGCACCTCAAGAGGAGCCTTCTCTCAGCTATAGGTATGTGAGAGGGACCCTGAGTTTGTGGCCTCAAGTGGAATGGACACCAAGATGCTCTGACTCGAAGTAAGGCCGGATATCCCTGTATTGAATTGAATGCAGGCTCGTCTTGCATCTCCCAGAAGAAGGTATGTCTGAATCCGATGTGGAAACGACAGAGAAAGACCATATTCTCCGCCTCATCGCTACCGGAGGCCTCACATCCTTTGAAAACTCGAGAGGTCTGCGGAGATCAATGCTTCCAAAGGAGACAATGCTTGACTCCTCTTGAAAATGGATAGCAGTCCCAGGATCCCTGTGGCACGTGGAAAGGGACCCTGGGTCTCCCGCCTCACGTGGAGACGCGTCCAAATTGCCATTCCAAGACTCGAGGAGAATCCCGAGGTGTCCCTCTCACCTAGGCAGGAGTCCTGACGTCGCTGAACAAACACGTGTCTGGAAGGGCCCTCCCCGTCGTAACTCGAGAATATACCCCAGGTTCCGACCGGAACTCGAGAAAAACCATGAGATTTCCCCTTCACCGCGAGATGAGGCCCGATTCGCCTGCAATGCGTGCAGAGCAAGTCCGTGTTCCACATCAAACGTGAAAGGAGCCTTGATTTCCTTGATGGCACTCCAGAGAAAACCCAAGATCACTGTCTCAAGTCTAGACGTATCCAAAGGTCACTGGAGCAACAGGAAAAGGCTCTGTGTACCCCAAATCAACTCGAGATGAGAGCTTAGTCCCTGGCTTCGACTCAAGAGGAATACCAACTTTCCACAAGCACCTCAAAAGGAGGCTTCTCTCATCTACAGGTTTGTGAGAGGGACCCTGAGTTTATGGCCTCAAGTGGAATGTACACCGAGATGCTCTAACTCGAAGTAAGGCCGGATATCCCTGCAGTGAATTGAATGCAGGCTCGGCTTGCATCTCCCAAGACGAAGGGATGTCTGAATCCCCTGTGGAGACCACAGAGAGACCTAGTCCTCCGCCTCAACGCGACCGGAGGCCTCACATCGTTTGAAAACTCGAGAGGTCCGCGGAGATCAATGCTTCCATAGGAGACAATGCCTGACTCCTCTTGAAAATGGATAGGAGTCCCAGGATCCCTGTGGCACGTGGAAAGGGACCCTGGGTCTCCGGCCTCACGTGGAGACGCGTCCCAATTGCCATGCCAAGACTCGAGGAGAATCCCGAGGTGTCCCTCACACCTAGGCAGGAGTCCTGACGTCGCTGAACAAACACGTGTCTGGAAGGGCCCTCCCCGTTGTAACTCGAGAATATACCACAGGTTCCGGCCGCAACTCGAGAAAAACCATGAGACTTGCCCATCGCCGCGAGAAGAGGCCCGATTCCCCTGCAATGCATGCAGAGCAATTCCGTGTTCCACATCAAACTTGAACGGAGCCTTGATTTCCTTGATGGCACTCCAGAGAAAACCCAAGATCACTGTCTCAAGTCTAGAGGGATCCTGAGGTCACTGGAGCAACACGAAAGGGCTCTTTGGACCCCAAATCAACTCGTGATGAGAGCTTAGTCCCTGGCTTCGACTCAAGAGGAATACCAACATTCCACAAGCACCTCAAGAGGAGGCTTCTCTCAGCTACATGTATGTGAGAGGGACCCTGAGTATCTGGCCTCAACTGGAATGGACACCGAGATGCTCTGACTCGAAGTAAGGCCGGATATCCCTGCAGTGAATTGAATGCAGGCTCGTCTTGCATCTCCCAAGACGAAGGGATGTCTGAATCCCCTGTGGAGACCACAGAGAAAGACCTAATTCTCCACCTCATCGCGAGCGGAGGCCTCACATTCTTTGAAAACTCGAGAGGTCCGCGGAGATCAATGCTTCCAAAGGAGACGATGCCTGACTCCTCTTGAAAATGGATAGGAGTTCCAGGATCCCTGTGGCACGTGGAAAGGGACCCTGGGTCTCCCGCCACACGTGGAGACGCGTCCCAATTGCCATGCCAAGACTCGAGGAGAATCCCGAGGTGTCCCTCGCACCTAGGCAGGAGTCCTGACGTCGCTGAACAAACACGTGTCTGGATGGGCCCTCCCCATCGTAACTCGAGAATATACCCCAGGTTCCGGCCGCAACTCGAGAAAAACCATGAGACTTCCCCCTCGCAGCGAGATGAGGCCTGATTCCCCTGCACTGCGTGCAGAGCAATTCCGCCTTCCACATCAAACGTGAAAGGAGCCTTGATTTCCTTGATGGCACTCCAGAGAAAACCCAAGATCACTGTCTCTAGTCTAGAGGGATCCTGAGGTCACTGGAGCAACACGAAAGTTCTCCGTGTACCCCAAATCAACTCGAGATGAGAGATTAGTCCCTGGCTTCAACTCAAGGGGAATACGAACTTTCCACAAGCCCCTCAAGAGGAGGCTTCTCTCAGCT
This sequence comes from Dama dama, assembly GCF_033118175.1. Lineage (NCBI taxonomy): Eukaryota > Metazoa > Chordata > Mammalia > Artiodactyla > Cervidae > Dama > Dama dama. Next base: position 328,288 of record NW_026870888.1, read on the forward strand.
ACAGGTATGTGAGAGGGACCCTGAGTTTGTGGCATCAAGTGGAATGGACACCGAGATGCTCTGACTCGAAGTAAGGCTGGATATCCCTGCAGTGAATTGAATGCAGGCTCATCTTGCATCTCCCAAGAGGAAGGGATTTCTGAATCCCCTGTGCAGAACACAGAGAAAAACCTAGCCCTCGCCTCAAAGCGACCGGAGGCCTCACATCCTTTGAAAATTCGAGAGGTCCGAGGAGATCAATGCTTCCAAAGGAGACGATGCCTGACTACACTTGAAAAAGGATAGGAGTCCCAGGATCCCTGTGGCACGTGGAAAGGGACCATGGGTCTCCCGCCTCACGTGGAGACGCGTCCCAATTGCCATGCCAAGACTCGAGGAGAATCCCGAGGTGTCCCTCGCACCTAGGCAGGAGTCCTGACGTCGCTGAACAAACACGTATCTGGAAGGGCGCTCCCCGTCGTAACTCGAGAATATACCCCAGGGTCCGGCCGCAACTCGAGAAAAACCATGAGACTTCCCACTCGCCGCGAGATGAGGCCCGATTCCCATGCACTGCGTGCAGAGCAATTCCGTGTTCCACATCAAACGTCAAAGGAGCCTTGATTTTCTTGATGGCACTCCATAGAAAACCCAAGATCCCTGTCTCAAGTGTAGAGGGATCCTGAGGTCACTGGAGCAACACGAAAGGGCTCCGTGGACCCCAAATCAACTCGAGATGAGAGTTTAGTCCCTGGCTTTGACTCAAGAGGAATACCAACTTTCCACAAGCACCTCAAGAGGAGGCTTCTCTCAGCTACAGGTATGTGAGAGGGACCCTGAGCTTGTTGCCTCAAGTGCAATGTACACCGAGATGCTCTGACTCGAAGTAAGGCCGGATATCATTGCAGTGAATTGAATGCAGGCTCGTCTTGCATCTCCCAAGACGAAGGGATGTCTGAATCCCCTGTGGAGACCACAGAGAAAGTCCTAGTCCTCCGCCTCATCGCGACCGTAGGCCTCACATCCTTTGAAAATTCGAGAGGTCTGCAGAGGTCAATGCTTCCAAAGGAGACGATGCCTGACTCCTCATGAAAATGGATAGGAGTCCCAGGATCCCTGTGGCACGTGGAATGGGACCCTGGGTCTCCCGCCTCACGTGGAGACGCGTCCCAATTGTCATGCCAAGACTCGAGGAGAATCCCGAGGTGTCCCTCGCACCTAGGCAGGAGTCCTGAGGTCGCTGAATAAACACGTGTCTGGAAGGGCCCTCCCCGTCGTAACTCGAGAATATACCCCAGGTTCCGGCCGCAACTCGAGAAAAACGATGAGACTTCCCCCTCGCCGCGAGATGAGGCCCGATTCCCATGCACTGCGTGCAGAGCAATTCCGTGTTCCACATCAAACGTGAAAGGAGCCTTGATTTCCTTGATGGCACTCCAGAGAAAACCCAAGATCACTGTCTCAAGTCTAGAGGGATCCTGAGGTCACTGGAGCAACACGAAAGGGCTCAGTGAACCGTAAATCAACTCGAGATGAGAGCTTAGTCCCTGGCTTCGACTCAAGAGGAATACCAAGTTTCCACAAGCACATCAAGAGGAGCCTTCTCTCAGCTACAGCTATGTGAGAGGTACCCTGAGTTTGTGGCATCAAGTGGAATGGACACCGAGATGCTCTGACTCGAAGTAAGGCTGGATATCCCTGCAGTGAATTGAATGCAGGCTCATCTTGCATCTCCCAAAACAAAGGGATGTCTGAATCCCCTGTGCAGAACACAGAGAAAGACCTAGCCCTCGGCTCAAAGCGACCGGAGGCCTCAAATCCTTTGAAAACTCGAGAGGTCTGAGGAGATCAATGCTTCCGAAGGAGACGATGCCTGACTACTCTTGAAAATGGATAGGAGTCCCAGGATCCCTGTGGCACGTGGAAAGGGACCATGGGTCTCCCGCCTCACGTGGAGACGCGTCCCAATTGCCATGCCAAGACTCGAGGAGAATCCCGAGGTGTCCCTCGCACCTAGGCAGGAGTCCTGACGTCGCTGAACAAACCCGTGTCTGGAAGGGCCCTCCCCGTCGTAACTCGAGAATATACCCAAGGTTCCGGCCGCAACTCGAAAAAAACTATGAGATTTCCCCCTTGCCGCGAGATGAGGCCAGATTCCCCTGCACTGCATGCAGAGCAATTCCGTGTTCCACATCAAACATGAAAGGAGCCTTAATTTCCTTGATGGCACTCCAGAGAAAACCCAAGATTACTGTCTCAAGTCTAGAGGGATCCTGAGGTCACTGGAGCAACACGAAAGGGCTCCGTGGACCCCAAGTCAACTCGAGATGAGAGCTTAGTCCCTGGCTTCGACTCAAGAGGAATACCTACTTTCCACAAGCACCTCAAGAGGAGGCTTCTCTCAGCTACAGGTACGTGAGAGGGACCCTGAGTTTGTGGCCTCAAGTGGAATGGACACCGAGATGGTCTGACTCGAAGTAAGGCCGGATATCCCTGCAGTGAATTGAATGTAGGCTCGTCTTGCATCTCCCAAGATGAAGGGATGTCTGAATCCCCTGTGGAGACCACAGAGACAGACCTAGTCCTCCGCCTCATTGCGACCGGAGGCCTCACATCCTTTGAAAACTCGAGAGGTCTGCAGAGATCAATGCTTCCAAAGGAGACGATGCCTGACTCCTCTTGAAAATGGATAGGAGTCCCAGGATCACTGTGGCACGTGGAAAGGGACCCTGGGTCTCCCGCCTCATGTGGAGACGCGTCCCAATTGCCATGCCAAGTCTCGAGGAGAATCCCGAGGTGTCCCTCGCACCTAGGCAGGAGTCCTGACGTCGCTGAACAAACACGTGTCTGGAAGGGCCCTCCCCGTCGTAACTCGAGAATATACCCCAGGTTCCGGCCGCAACTCGAGAAAAACCATGAGACTTACCCCTCGCCGCGAGATGAGGCCCGATTCCCCTGCCCTGCGTGCAGAGCAATTCCGTATTCTACATCAAAAATGAAAGGAGCCTTGATTTCCTTGATGGTACTCCAGAGAAAACCCAAGATCACTGTCTCAAGTCTAGAGGGATCCTGAGGTCACTGTAGCAACATGAAAGGGCTCCGTGCACCCCAAATCAACTCGAGATGAGAGCTTAGTCCCTGGCTTCGACTCAAGAGGAATACCAAATTTCCACAAGCACCTCAAGAGGAGGCTTCTCTCAGCTACAGGTATGTGAGAGGGACCCTGAGTTTGTGGCATCAAGTGGAATGGACACCGAGATGCTCTGACTCGAAGTAAGGCCAGATATCCCTGCAGGGAATTGAATGCAGGTTCGTCTTGCATCTCCCAATACGAAGGAATGTCTGAATCCCCTGTGGAGACCACAGAGAAAGACATAGTTCTCCGCCTCATCGCGACCGGAGGCCTCACATCCTTTGAAAACTCAAGAGGTCCGCGGAGATCAATGCTTCCAAAGGAGACGATGCCTGACTCCTCTTGAAAATGGATAGGTGTCCCAGGATCCCTGTGGCACGTGGAAAGGGACTCTGGGTCTCCCGCCTCACGTGGAGACGCGTCCCAATTGCCATGCCAAGACTCGAGGAGAATCCCGAGGTGTCCCTCGCACCTAGGCAGGAGTCCTGACGTCGCTGAACAAACACGTGTCTGGAAGGGCCCCCCCGTCGTAACTCGAGAATACACCAAAGGTTCCGGTCGCAACTCGAAAAAAACCATGAGACTTACCCCTCGCCACGAGATGAGGCCCGATTCCCCTGCACTGCATGCAGAGCAATTCCGTGTTCCACATCAAACATGAAAGGAGCCTTGATTTCCTTGATGGCACTCCAGAGAAAACCCAAGATCACTGTCTCAAGTCTAGAGGGATCCTGAGGTCACTGTAGCAACATGAAAGGGCTCCGTGCACCCCAAATCAACTCGAGATGAGAGCTTAGTCCCTGGCTTCGACTCAAGAGGAATACAAACTTTCCACAAGCACCTCAAGAGGAGGCTTCTCTCAGCTAAAGGTTTGTGAGAGGGCCCCTGAGTTTGTGGCCTCAAATGGAATGGACACCGAGATGCTCTGACTCTAAGTAAGGCCGGATATCCCTGCAGTGAATTGAATGCAGGCTCGTCTTGCATCTCCCAAGACGAAGGGATGTCTGAATCCCCTGTGGAGACCACAGAGAAAGACCTAATTCTCCGCCTCATCGCGAGCGGAGGCCTCACATTCTTTGAAAACTCGAGAGGTCCGCGGAGATCAATGCTTCCAAAGGAGACGATGCCTGACTCCTCTTGAAAATGGATAGGAGACCCAGGATCCCTGTGGCACGTGGAAAGGGACCCTGGGTCTCCCGCCACACGTGGAGACGCGTCCCAATTGCCAGGCCAAGACTCGAGGAGAATCCCGAAGTGTAGCTCGCACCTAGGCAGGAGTCCTGACGTCGCTGAACAAACACGTGTCCGGAAGGGCCCTCCCCGTCGTAACTCGAGAATATACCCCAGGTTCCGGCCGCAACTCGAGAAAAACCATGAGACATCCCCCTTGCTGAGAGATGAGGCCCGATTCCCCTGCCCTGCGTGCAGAGCCATTCCGTATTCCACATCAAAAATGAAAGGAGCCTTGATTTCCTTGATGGCACTCCAGAGAAAACCCAAGATCACTGTCTCAAGTCTAGAGGGATACTGAGGTCACTGTAGGAACACGAAAGGGCTCCGTGGACCCCAATTCAACTCGAGACGAGAGCTTAGTCCCTGGCTTCGACTCAAGAGGAATACCAACTTTCCACAAGCACCTCAAGAGGAGGCTTCTCTCAGCTACAGGTATGTGAGAGGAACCCTGAGTGTGTGGCCTCAAGTGCAATGGACACCGAGATGCTCTGACTCGAAGTAAGGCCGGATAACCCTGCAGTGAATTGAATGCAGGCTCGTCTTGCCTCTCCCAAGACGAAGGGATGTCTGAATCCCCTGTGGAGACCACAGAGAAAGTCCTAGTCCTCCGCCTCATCGCGACCGGAGGCCTCACATCCTTTGAAAACACGAGAGGTCTGCAGAGATCAATGCTTCCAAAGGAGACGATGCCTGACTCCTCTTGAAAATGGATAGGAGTCCCAGGATCCCTGTGGCACGTGGAAAGGGAAACTGGGTCTCCCGCCTCACATGGAGACGCGTCCCAATTGCCATGCCAAGGCTCGAGGAGAATCCCGAGTTGTCCCTCGCACCTAGGCAGGAGTCCTGACATCGCTGAACAAACAAGTGTCTGGAAGGGCCCTCCCTGTCATAACTCGAGAATATACCCCTGCTTCCGGCCGCAACTCGAGAAAAACCATGAGACTTCCCCCTCGCCGCGAGATAAGGCCCGATTCCCCAGCACTGCGGGTAGAGCAATTCCGTGTTCCACATCAAACGTGAAAGGAGCCTTGATTTCCTTGTTGGCACTCCAGAGAAAACCCAAAGTCAGTGTCTCAAGTCTAGAGGGATCCTGAGGCCACTGTAGCAGCACGAAAGGGCTCCGTGGACCCCAAATCAACTCGAGATGAGAGCTTAATCCCTGGCTTCGACTTAGAGGAAAACCAAGTTTCCACAAGCACCTCAAGAGGAGGCTTCTCTCAGCTACAGGTATGTGAGAGGGACCCTGAGTTTGTGGCCTCAAGTGGAATGGACACCGAGATGCTCTGACTCGAAGTAAGGCCGGATATCCCTGCAGTGAAGTGAATGCAGGCTCGTCTTGCATCTCCGAAGACGAAGGGATGTCTGAATCCCCTGTGGAGACCACAGAGAAAGACCTAGTTCCCCGCCTCATCGAGACCGGAGGCCTCACATCCTTTGAAAACTCGAGAGGTCCGCGCAGATCAATGCTTCCAAAGGAGACGATGCCTGACTACTCTTGAAAATAGTTAGAATTCCCAGGATCCCTGTCCACATGGACGGGGACCCTGGGTCTACCGCCTCACGTGGAAACGCCTCCCAATTGCCATGCCAAGACTCGAGGAGAATCCCGAGGTGTCCCTCGCACCTAGGCAGGAGTCCTGACGTCGCTGAACAAACACGTGTCTGGAAGGGCCCTCCCCGTCGTAACTCGAGAATATACCCCAGGTTCCGGCCGCAACTCGAGAAAAACCATAGCACTTCCCCCTCGCCGGGAGATGAGGCCCGATTCCCCTGCACTGCGTGCAGAGCAATTCCGTGTTCCACATCAAACGGGAAAGGAGCCTTGATTTCCTTGATGGCACTCCAGAGAAAACCCAAGATCACTGTCTCAAGTCTAGAGGGATCCTGAGGTCACTGTAGCAACACGAAAGGGCTCCGTGGACCCCAAATCAACTCGAGATGAGAGCTTAGTCCCTGGCTTCGACTCAAGAGGAATACCCACTTTCCACAAGCACCTCAAGAGGAGGCTTCTCTCAGCTACAGGTATGTGAGAGGGACCCTGAGTTTGTGGCCTCAAGTGGAATGGACACCGAGATGCTCTGACTCGAAGTAAGGCCGGATATCCCTGCAGTGAAGTGAATGCAGGCTCGTCTTGCATCTCCCAAGACGAAGGGATGTCTGAATCCCCTGTGGAGACCACAGAGAAAGACCTAGTTCTCCGCCTCATCACGACCGGAGGCCTCACATCCTTTGAAAACTCGAGAGGTCCGCGGAGATCAATGCTTCCAAAGGAGACGATGCCTGACGCCTCTTGAAAATAGATAGGAGTCCCAGGATCCCTGTGGCACGTGCAAAGGGACCCTGGGTCTCCCGCCTCACGTGGAGACGCGTCCCAATTGCCATGCCAAGACTCGAGGAGAATCCCGAGGTGTCCTTCGCACCTAGGCAGGAGTCCTGACGTCTCTGAACAAACACGTGTCTGGAAGGGCCCTTCCCGTCGTAACTCGAGAATATACCCCAGGTTCCGGCCGGAACTTGAGAAAAACCATAGGACTTCCCGCTCGCCGCGAGATGAGGCCCGATTCCCCTGCACTGCGTGCAGAGCAATTCCGTGTTCCACATCAAACGTGAAAGGAGCCTTGATTTCCTTGATGGCACTGCAGAGAAAACCCAAGATCACTGTCTCAAGTCTAGAGGGATCCTGAGGTCACTGGAGCAACACGAAAGGGCTCCGAGGACCCCAAATCAACTCGAGATGAGAGCTTAGTCCTTGGCTTCGACTCAGGAGGAATATCAACTTTCCACAAGCACCTCAAGAGGAGGCTTCTCTCAGCTACAGGTATGTGAGAGGGACTCTGAGTTTGCGGCCTCAAGTGGAATGGACACCGAGATGCTCTGACTCGAAGTAAGGCCGGATATCCCTGCAGTGAATTGAATGCAGGCTCGTCTTGCATCTCCCAAGACGAAGGGATGTCTGAATCCCCTGTGGAGACCACAGAGAAAGACCTAGTCCTCCGCCTCATCGCGACCGGAGGCCTCACATCCTTTGAAAACTCGAGAGGTCCGCGGAAATCAATGCTTCCAAAGGAGACGATGCCTGACTCCTCTTGAAAATGGATAGGAGTCCCAGGATCCCTGTGGCACGTGGAAAGGGACCCTGGGTTTTCCACTTCACGTGGAGTCGCGTCCCAAATGCCATGCCAAGACTCGAGGAGAATCCCGAGGTGTCCCTCGCACCTAGGCAGGAGTCCTGACGTCGCTGAACAAACACGTGTCTCGAAGGGCCCTCCCTGTCATAACTCGTGAATATACCCCAGGTTCCGGCCGCAACTCGAGAAAAACCATGAGACTTCCCCCTCGCCGCGAGATGAGGCCGGATTCCCCTGCACTGCGTGCAGAGCAATTCCGTGTTCCACATTAAACGTGAAAGGAGCCTTGATTTCCTTGATGGCACTCCAGAGAAAACCCAAAGTCACTGTCTCAATTCTAGAGGGATCCTGAGGCCACTGTAGCAGCAGGAAAGGGCTCCGTGGACCCCAAATCAACTCGAGATGAGAGCTTAGTCCCTGGCTTCGACGTAAGAGGAAAACCAACTTTCCACAAGCACCTCAAGAGGAGGCTTCTCTCAGCTACAGGTATGTGAGAGGGACCCTGAGTTTATGGCCTCAAGAGGAATGGACACCGAGATGCTCTGACTCGAAGTAAGGCCGGATATCCCTGCAGTGAATTGAATGCAGGCTCGTCTTGCATCTCCCAAGACGAAGGGATGTCTGAATCCCCTGTGGAGACAACAGAGAAAGACCTAGTCCTCCGCCTCATTGCGACCGGAGGCCTCACATCCTTTGAAAACTCGAGAGGTCCGCGCAGATCAACGCTTCCAAAGGAGACGATGCCTGACTCCTCTTGAAAATGGTTAGAATTCCCACGATCCCTGTCCACATGGACGGGGACCCTGGGTCTCACGCTTCACGTGGAGACGCGTGCCAATTGCCATGCCAAGACTCGAGGAGAATCCCGCGGTGTCCCTCGCACCTAGGCAGGAGTCCTGACGTCGCTGAACAAACACGTGTCCGGAAGGGCCCTCCCCGTCGTAACTCGAGAATATACCCCAGGTTCCGGCCGCAACTCAAGAAAAACCATGAGACTTCCCCCTCGCCGCGAGATGAGGCCCGATTCCCCTGCACTGCGTGCAGAGCAATTCCGTGTTCCACATCAAACGGGAAAGGAGCCTTGATTTCCTTGATGGCACTCCAGAGAAAACCCAAGATCACTGTCTCAAGTCTCGAGGGATCCTGAGGTCACTGGAGCAACACGAAAGGGCTCCGTGGACCCCAGTCAAATCGAGATGAGAGCTTAGTCCCTGGCTTCGACTCAACTGGAATACCAACCTTCCACAAGCACCTCAAGAGGAGGCTTCTCTCAGCTACAGGTATGTGAGAGGGACCCTGAGTTTGTGGACTCAAGTGGAATGGCCACCGAGATGCTCTGACGCGAAGTCAGGCCGGATATCCCTGCAGTGAATTGAATGCAGGCTCGTCTTGCATCTGCCAAGACGAAGGGATGTCTGTATCCCCTGTGGAGACGACAGAGAAAGACCTAGTCCTCCGCCTCATCGCGAGCGGAAGCCTCACAACCTTTGAAAACTCGAGAGGTCTGCGGAGGTCAATGCTCCCAAAGGAGACGATGCCTGACTCTTCTTGAAAATGCATAGGAGTCCCAGGATTCCTGTGGCACGTGCAAAGGGACCCTGGGTCTCCCGCCTCACGAGGAGACGCGTCCCAATTGCCATGCCAAGACTCGAGGAGAATCCCGAGGTGTCCCTCGCACCTAGGCAGGAGTCCTGATGTCGCTGAACAAACGCGTGTCTGGAAGGGCCCTCCCCGTCGTAACTCGAGAATATACCCCAGGTTCCGGCCGGAACTCGAGAAAAACCATGAGACTTCCCCCTCGCCGCGAGATGAGGCCCGATTCCCCTGCACTGCATGCAGAGCTATTCCGTGTTCCACATCAAACGAGAAAGGAGCCTTGATTTCCTTGATGGCACTCTAGACAAAATCCAAAGTCACTGTCTCAAGTCTAGATGGAACCTGTGGTCACTGGAGCAACACGAAAGGGCTCAGTGGACCCAAAATCAACTCGAGATGAGAGCTTAGTCCCTGGCTTCGACTCAAGAGGAATACCAAGTTTCCACAAGCACCTCAAGAGGAGGCTTCTCTCAGCTACATGGATGCGAGAGGTACCTTGAGTTTGTGGCCTCAAGTGGAATGGACACCGAGATGCTCTGACTCGAAGTAAGGCCGGATATCCCTGCAGTGCAGTGAATGCAGGCTCGGCTTGCATCTCCCAAGACGAAGGGATGTCTGAATCCCCTGTTGAGACCACAGAGAAAGACCTAGTCCTCAGCCTCATCGCGAACGGAGGCCTCACATTTTTTGAAAACTCGAGAGGTCCAGGGAGATCAATGCTTCCAAAGGAGACGATGCCTGACTCTCTTGAAAATGGATAGGAGTCCCAGGATCCCTGAGGCACGTGGAAAGGGACCCTGGGTCTCCCGCTTCACGTGGAGACGCGTCCCAATTGCCATGCCAAGACTCGAGGAGAATCCCGCGGTGTCCCTCGCACCTAGGCAGGAGTCCTGACGTCGCTGAACAAACACGTGTCCGGAAGGGCCCTCCCCGTCGTAACTCGAGAATATACCCCAGGTTCCGGCCGCAACTCAAGAAAAACCATGAGACTTCCCCCTCGCCGCGAGATGAGGCCCGATTTCCCTGCACTGTGTGCAGAGCAATTCCGTGTTCCACATCAAACGTGAAAGGAGCCTTGATTTCCTTGATGGCACTCCAGAGAAAACCAAAAGTCACTGTGTCAAGTCTAGAGGGATCCTGAGGCCACTGTAGCAGCATGAAAGGGCTCCGAGGACCCCAAATCAACTCGAGATGATAGCTTAGTCCCTGGCTTCGACTTAAGAGGAATACCAACTTTCCACAAGCACCTCAAGATGAGGCTTCTCTCAGCTACAGGTATGTGAGAGGTACCCTGAGTTTGTGGCCTCAAGTCGGTTGGACACCGAGATGCTCTGACTCGAAGTAAGGCCGGATAGCCCTGCAGTGAATTGAATGCAGGCTCGTCTTCCATCTCCCAAGACGAAGGGATGTCTGAATCCCCTGTGGAGACCACAGAGAAAGACCTAGTCCTCCGCCTCATTGCGACCGGAGGCCTCACATCCTTTGAAAACTCGAGAGGTCCGCGGAGATCAATGCTTCCAAAGGAGACGATGCCTGACGCCTCTTGAAAATAGATAGGAGTCCCAGGATCCCTGTGGCACGTTGGAAGGTACTCTGGTTCTCCCGCCTCACGTGGAGACGCGTCCCAATTGCCATGCCAAGACTCGTTGAGAATCCCGAAGTGTCCCTCGCACCTAGGCAGGAGTCCTGACGTCGCTGAACAAACACGTGTCTGGAAGGGCCCTCCCCATCGTAACTCGAGAATATACCCCAGGTTCCTGGCGCAACTCGAGAAAAACCATGAGAATTCCCCCTCGCCGCGAGATGAGACCCGATTCCCCTGCACTGCGTGCAGAGCAATTCCGTGTTCCACATCAAACGTGAAAGGAGCCTTGATTTCCTTGATGGCACTCCAGAGAAAACCCAAGATCACTGTCTCAATTCTTGAGGGATCCTGAGGTCACTGGAGCAACACGAAAGGGCTCCGTGGACCCCAAATCAACTCGAGATGAGAGCTTAGTCCCTGGCTTCGACTCAAGACGAATATTAACTTTCCAAAAGCACCTCAAGAGGAGTCTTCTCTCAGCTACAGGTATGTGAGAGGGACCCTGAGATTGTGGCCTCAAGTGGAATGGACACCGAGATGCTCTGACTCGAAGTAAGGCCGGATATCCCTGCAGTGCAGTGAATGCAGGCTCGTCCTGCATCTCCCAAGACTAAGGTATGTCTGAATATCCTGTGGGGACCACAGAGAAAGACCTAGTCCTCCTCCTCATCGCGCCCGGAGGCCTCACATCCTTTGAAAACTCGAGAGGTCTGCGGAGATCAATGCTTCTAAAGGAGACGATGCCTGACTCCTCTTGAAAATGGATAGGAGTCCCAGGATCCCTGTGGCACGTGGAAAGGGACACTGGGTCTCACGCATCGTGTGGAGACGCGTCTCAATTGTCATGCCAAGACTCGAGGAGAATCCCGAAGTGTCCCTCGCACCTAGGCAGGAGTCCTGACGTCGCTGAACAAACACGTGTCTGGAAGGGCCCTCCCCATCGTAACTCGAGAATATACCCCAGGTTCCGGCCGCAACTCGAGAAAAACAATGAGACTTCGCCCTCGCCGCGAGATGAGGCCCGATTCCCCTGCACTGCGTGCAGAGCAATTCCGTGTTCCACATCAAACGTGAAAGGAGCCTTGATATCCTTGATGGCACTCCCTAGAAAACCCAAGATCACTCTCTCAAGTCTAGAGGGATCCTGAGGTCACTGTAGCAACACGAAAGGGCTCCGTGGACCCCAAATCAACTCGAGATGAGAGCTTAGTCCCTGGCTTCGACTCAAGAGGAACACCGACTTTCCACAAGCACCTCAAGAGGAGGCTTCTCTCAGCTACAGGTATGTGAGAGGGACCCTAAGTTTGTGGCCTCAAGTGGAATGGACACCGAGATGCTTTGACTCGAAGTAAGGCCGGATATCCCTGCAGTGATTTGAATGCAGGCTCGTCTTCCATCTCCGAAGACGAAGGGATGTCTGAATCCCCTGTGGAGACCACAGAGAAAGACCTAGTTCTCCGCCTCATAGCGACCGGAGGCCTCATATTCTTTGAAATTTCAAGAGGTCTGCGGAGATCAATGCTTTCAAAGGAGACGATGCCTGACTCCTTTTGAAAACGGATAGGAGTCCCAGGATCCCTGTGGCACGTGGAAAGGGACCCTGGGTCTCCCGCCTCACGTGGAGACGCGTGCCAATTGCCATGCCAAGACTCGAGGAGAATCCCGAAGTGTCCCTCCCACCTAGGCAGGATTCCTGACGTCGCTGAAGAAACACGTGTCTGGAAGGGCCCTCCCCGTCGTAACTCGAGAATATACCCCAGGTTCCGGCCGCAACTTGAGAAAAAACATGAGACTTCCCCCTCGCCGCGAGATGAGGCCCGATTCGCCTGCACTGCGTGCAGAGCAATTCCGTGTTCCACATCAAACGTGAAAGGAGCCTTGATTTCCTTGATGCCACTCCAGAGAAAACCCAAGATCACTGTCTCTAGGCTGGAGGGATCCTGAGGTCACTGGAGCAACACGAAAGGGCTCCATGGACCCCAAATCAACTCGAGATGAGAACTTTTTCCCTGGCTTCGACTCAAGAGGAATACCAACTTTCCACAAGCACCTCAAGAGGAGGCTTCTCTCAGCTACAGGTATGTGCGAGGGACCCTGAGTTTGTGGCCTCAAGTGGAATGGACAACGAGAGGCTCTGACTCGAAGTAAGGACGGATATCCCTTTAGAGAATGGAATGCAGGCTCGTCTTGCATCTCCCAAGACGAATGGATGTCTGAATCCCCTGTGGAGACCACAGAGAAAGACCTATTTCTCCGCCTCATCGCGACCGGAGGCCTCATATCCTTTGAAAACTCGAGAGGTCCGTGGAGATCAATGCTTCCAAAGGAGACGATGCCTGACTCCTCTTGAAAATGGATAGGAGTCCCAGGATACCTCTGGCTCGTGGAAACGGAACCTGGGTCTCCCGACTCACGTGGAGACGCATCCCAATTGCCATGCCAAGACTCGAGGAGAATCCCGAAGTGTCCCTCGCATGTAGGCAGGAGTCCTGACGTCGCTGAACAAACACGTGTCTGGAAGGGCCCTCCCCGGCGTAACTCGAGAATATGCCCCAGGTTAAGGCCGCAACTCAAGAAAAACCATGAGACTTCCCCCTCGTCGCGAGATGAGGCCCGATTTCCCTGCACTGCGTGCAGAGCAATTCCGTGTTCCACATCAAACGTGAAAGGAGCCTTGATTTCCTTGATGGCACTCCAGAGAAAACCCAAGATAACTGTCTCAAGTCCAGAGGGATCCTGAGGTAACTGGAGCAACATGAAAGGGCTCCGTGGACCCCAAATCAACTTGAGATGAGAGCTTAGTCCCTGGCTTCGACTCAAGAGAAATACTAACTTTCAACAAGCACCTCAAGAGGAGGCTTCTCTCAGCTACAGGTATGTGAGAGGGACCCTGAGTTTGTGGCCTCAAGTGGAATGGACACCGGGATGCTCTGACTCGAAGAAAGGCCGGATATCCCTGCAGTGAATTGAATGCACGCTCTTCTTGCATCTACCAAGACGAAGGGATGTCTGAATCCCCTGTGGAGACCACAGAGGAAGATATATTTCTCCGCGTCATCGCGACCGGACCCCTCACATCCTTTGAAAATTCGAGAGGTCCGTGGAGATCAATGCTTCCAAAGGAGACGATGCCTGACTCCTCTTGAAAATGAATAGGAGTCCCAGGATCCCTGTGGCACGGGGAAAGGGACCCTGCGTCACCCACCTCACGTGGAAAGGCGTCCCAATTGCCATGCCAAGACTCGAGGAGAATCCCGAGGTGTCCCTCGCACCTAGGCAGGAGTCCTGACGTCGCTGAACAAACACGTGTCTGGAACGGCCCTCCAAGTCGTAACTGGAGAATCCACCCCAGGTTCTGGCCGCAACCCGAGAAAAACAATGAGACTTCCCCCTCGCCGTGAGATGAAGCCCGATTCCCATGCACTGCGTGCAGAGCAAGTCCGTGTTCCACATCAAACGTGAAAGGAGCCTTGCTTTCCTTCATGGCACTCCAGAGAAAACCCAAGATCACTGTCTCAAATCTAGAGGGATACTGAGGTCACTGTAGCGTCACGAAAGGGCTCCGTGAACGCCAAATCAAATCGAGATGAGAGCTTAGTCCCTGGCTTCGACTCAAGAGGAATACCAAGTTTCCACAAGCACCTTTAGAGGCGGCTTCTCTCAGCTACAAGTATATGACAGGAACCCTAATTTTGTGGCCTCAAGTGGAATGGACAACGAGATGCTCTGACTCGAAGTAAGGCCGGATATCCCTGCAGTGAATTGAAAGCAGGCTCGTCTTGCATCTCGCAAGATGAAGGGATGTCTGAATCCCCTGTGGACACCACAGAGAAAGACCTAGTTTTCCGCCTCATTGCGAGCGGAGGCCTCACACCCTTTGAAAACTCGAGAGTTCCGCGGAGATCAATGCTTCGAAATTAGACGATGCCTGACTCCTCTTGCAAATGGATAGGAGTCCCAGGATCCCTGTGGCACGTCGAAAGGGACCCTGGGTTTCCCGCCTCACGTGGAGACGCGTCCCAATTGCCATGCCAAGACACGAGGAGAATCCCGAGGTGTCCATCCCACCTAGGCAGGATTCCTGATGTCGCTGAACAAACACTTGTCTGAAGGGCCCTCCCCGTCATAACTCGAGAATATACCCCAGGTTCCGGCCGCAACTCAAGAAAAACCATGAGACTTCCCCCTCGCCGCGAGATGAGGCCCGATTCTCCTGCACTGAGTGCAGAGCAGTTCCGTGTTCCACATCAAACTTGAAAGGAGCCTTGATTTCCTTGATGGAACTCCAGAGAAAACCCAAGATCACTGTCTCAAGTCTAGAGGGATCCTGAGGTCACTGGAGCAACACGAAAGGGCTCCGTGGACCCCAAATCAACTGGAGATGAGAGCTTAGTCCCTGGTTTCGACTCAAGAGGAATACCAACTTTTCACAAGCACCTCAAGAGGAGGCTTCTGTCAGCTACATGTATGTGAGAGGGACCCTGAGTTTGTGGCCTCAGGTGGAATGGACACCGAGATGCTCTGATTCGAAACAAGTCCGGATATCCCTGCAGTTAATTGAGTGCAGGCTCGTCTTGCATCTCCCAAGACGAAGGGATGTCTGAATCCCCTGTGGAGACCACAGAGAAAGACCTAGTTCTCTTTCTCATCACGACGGGAGGCCTCACATCCTTTGAAAACTCGAGAGGTCCGCAGAGGTCAATGCTTCCAAAGGAGACGATGCCTGACTCCTCTTGAAAATGGATAGGAGTCCCAGGATCCCTGTGGCACGTGGAAAGGGACCCTGGGTCTCCCGCCTCATGTGGAGACACGTCCCAATTGCCATGCCAAGACTCGAGGAGAATCCCGAGTTGTCCCTCGCACCTAGGCAGGAGTCCTGACGTCGCTGAACAAACACGTGGGAAGGGCCCTCCCCGTCGTAACTCGAGAATATACCCCAGGTTCCGGCTGCAACTTGAAAAAAACCATGAGACTTCCCCCTCGCCGCGAGATGAGGCCCGATTCCCCTGCACTGCGTGCAGAGCAATTCCGTGTTCCACATCAAACGTGAAAGGAGCCTTGATTTCCTTGATGGCACGCCAGAGAAAATCCAAGATCACTGTCTCTAGTCTAGAGGGATCCTGAGGTCACTGGAGCAACACGAAAGGGTTCCGTGGACCCCAAATCAACTCGAGATGAGAACTTATTCCTTGGCTTCGACTCAAGAGGAATACCAACTTTCCATAAGCACCTCAAGAGGAGGCTACTCTCAGCTAAAGGTATGTGAGAGGGACCCTAAGTTTGTGGCCTCAAGTGGAATGGACACCGAGATGCTCTGATTCGAAGTAAGGCCAGATATCCCTGCAGTGTATTGAATGCAGGCTCGTCTTGCATCTCCCAAGACAAAGGGATGTCTGAATCCCCTGGGGAGACCACAGAGAAAGACCTTGTTCTCCGCATCATCGCGACCCGAGGCCTCACATCCTTTGAAAACTCGTGAGGTCCGCGGAGATCAATGCTTCCAAAGGAGACAATGCCTGACTCCTCTTGAAAATGCATAGGAGTCCCAGGATCCCTGTGGCACGTGGAAAGGGACCCTGGGTCTCCCGACTCACGTGGAGACGCGTCCCAATTGCCATGCCAAGGCTCGAGGAGAATCCCGAGGTGTCCCTCGCACCTAGGCAGGAGTCCTGACGTCGCTGAACAAACACGTGTCTGGAAGGGCCCTCCCGGTCTTAACTCGAGAATATACTCCAGGTTCCGGCCGCAACTCGAGAAAAACCATGAGAATTCCCCTTCGCCGCGAGATAAGGCCTGATTACCCTGCACTGCATGCAGAGCAATTCCGTGTTCCACATCAAACGTGAAAGGAGCCTTGATTTCCTTGATGGCACTCCAGAGAAAACCCAAGATCACTGTCTCAAGTCTAGAGGGATCCTGAGGTCACTAGAGCAACACGAAAGGGCTCCGTGGACCCCAAATCAACTCGAGATGAGAGCTTAGTCCCTGGCTTTGACTCAAGAGGAATACCAACTTTCCACAAGCACCTCAAGAGGAGGCTTCTATCAGCTACAGGTATGTGAGAGGGACCCTGAGTTTGTGGCCTCAAGTGGAATGGACACCGAGATGCTCTGACTCGAAGTTAGGCCGGATATCCCTGCAGTGAATTGAATGCAGGCTCGTCTTGCATCTCCCAAGACGAAGGGATGTCTGAATCCCCTGTGGACACCACAGAGAAAGACCTAGTTTTCCGCCTCATTGCGAGCGGAGGCCTCACATCCTTTGAAAACTCGAGAGGTCCGTGGAGATCAATGCTTCGAAACTTGACGACGCCTGACTCCTCTTGCAAATGGATAGGAGTCCCAGGATCCCTGTGGCACGTCGAAAGGGACCCTGGGTTTCCCGCCTCACGTGGAGACGCGTCCCAATTGCCATGCCAAGACACGAGGAGAATCCCGAGGTGTCCATCCCACCTAGGCAGGATTCCTGACGTCGCTGAACAAACACGTGTCTGAAGGGCCCTCCCCGTCGTAACTCGAGAATATAACCAAGGTTCCGGCTGCAACTCGAAAAAAACCATGAGACTTCCCCCTCGCCGCGAGATGAGGCCCGATTTCCCTGCACTGCGTGCAGAGCAATTCCGTGTTCCACATCAAACGTGAAAGGAGCCTTGATTTCCTTGATGGCACGCCAGAGAAAACCCAAGATCACTGTCTCTAGTCTAGAGGGATCCTGAGGTCACTGGAGCAACACGAAAGGGTTCCGTGGACCCCAAATCAACTCGAGATGAGAACTTATTCCTTGGCTTCGACTCAAGAGGAATACCAACTTTCCACAAGCACCTCAAGAGGAGGCTACTCTCAGCTAAAGGTATGTGAGAGGGACCCTAAGTTTGTGGCCTCAAGTGGAATGGACACCGAGATGCTCTGACTTGAAGTAAGGCCAGATATCCCTGCAGTGTATTGAATGCAGGCTCGTCTTGCATCTCCCAAGACAAAGGGATGTCTGAATCCCCTGGGGAGACCACAGAGAAAGACCTAGTTCTCCGCCTCATCGCGACCGGAGGCCTCACATCCTTTGAAAACTCGAGAGGTCCGCGGAGATCAATGCTTCCAAAGGAGACGATGGCTGACTCCTCCTGAAAATGCAAAGGAATCCCAGGATCCGTGTGGCACGTGGAAAGGGACCCTGGGTGTCCCGCCTCACGTGGAGACACGTCCCAATTGCCATGCCAAGACTCGAGGAGAATCCCGAGGTGTCCCTCGCACCTAGGCAGGAGTCCTGACGTCGCTGTACAAACACGTGTCTGGAAGGGCCCTCCCCGTCGTAACTCGAGAATATACCCCAGGTTCCGGCCGGAACTCGAGAAAAACCATGAGACTTCCCACTCGCCGCGTGATGAGGCGCGATTCCCCTGCACTGCATGCAGAGCAATTCCGTGTTCCACATCAAACGTGAAAGGAGCCTTGATTTCCTTGATGGCACTCCAGAGAAAACCCAAGATCACTGTCTCAAGTCTAGAGGGATCCTGAGGTCACTGTAGCAACACGAAAGGGCTCCGTGGACCACAAATCAACTCGAGATGTGAGCTTAGTCCCTGGCTTCGACTCAAGAGGAATACCACCTTTCCACAAGCACCTCAAGAGGAGGCTTCTCTCAGCTACAGGTATGTGAGAGGGACCCTGAGTTTGTGGCCTCAAGTGGAATGGACACCGAGATGCTCTGACTCGAAGTAAGCTCGGATATCCCTGCAGTGAATTGTGTGCAGGCTCGTCTTGCATCTCCCAAGACGAAGGGATGTCTGAATCCCCTGTGTGGACCACAGAGAAAGACCTAGTTCTCCTCCTCATCGCGACGGGATGCCTCACATCCTTTGAAAACTCGAGAGGTCCTAGGAGATCAATGCTTCCAAAGGAGACGATGCCTGACTCCTCTTGAAAATGGATAGGAGTCCCAGGATCCCTGTGGCACGTGGAAAGGGACCCTGGGTTTCCCGCCTCACGTGGAGACACGTCCCAATTGCCATGCAAAGACTCGAGGAGAATCCCGAGGTGTCCATCCCACCTAGGCAGGATTCCTGACGTCGCTGAATAAACACGTGTCTGGAAGGGCCCTCCCCGTCGTAACTCGAGAATATACCCCAGGTTCCGGCCGCAACTCGAGAAGAACCATGAGACTTCCCCCTCTCCGTGAGATGAAGCCCGATTCCCCTGCACTGCGTGCAGAGCAAGTCCGTGTTCCACATCAAACGTGAAAGGAGCCTTGCTTTCCTTCATGGCACTCCAGAGAAAACCCAAGATCACTGTCAAATCTAGAGGGATACTGAGGTCACTGTAGCGTCACGAAAGGGCTCCGTGATCGCCAAATCAAATCGAAATGAGAGCTTAGTCCCTGGCTTCGACTCAAGAGGAATACCAAGTTTCCACAAGTACCTTTAGAGGCGGCTTCTCTCAGCTACATGTATATGAGAGGAACCCTAATTTTGTGGCCTCAAGTGGAATGGACAACGAGATGCTCTGACTCGAAGTAAGGCCGGATATCCCTGCAGTGAATTGAATGCAGGCTCGTCTTGCATCTCCCAAGACGAAGGGATGTCTTAATCCCCTGTGGACACCACAGAGAAAGACCTAGTTTTCCGCCTCATTGCGAGCGGAGGCCTCACATCCTTTGAAAACTCGAGAGGTCCGTGGAAATCAATGCTTCGAAACTTGACGACGCCTGACTCCTCTTGCAAATGGATAGGAGTCCCAGGATCCCTGTGGCACGTCGAAAGGGACCCTGGGTCTCCCGCCTCACGTGGAGACGCGTCCAAATTGCCATGCCAAGACTCGAGGAGAATCCCGAGGTGTCCCTCGCACCTAGGCAGGAGTCCTGACGTCGCTAAACAAACACGTGTCTGGAAGGGCCCTCCCCTTCGTAACTCGAGAATATACCCCAGGTTCCGGCCGCAACTCGAGAAAAACCATGAGACTTCCCCCTCGCCGCGAGATGATGAGAGGGTAACAGGCAGGAAGGCCAGGGGTCTCCAAATGGAGGAAAGAGGCTGTAAGTGCCAGACATTTTTATCTCTCTTAAGCGGCAGGAAGAAATCTGTTTTTCCTTCTCTATACAAATTTAAAAGGTGGGAGGGGGGATCGGGATTGGGAATACATGTAAATCCATGGCTGATTCATATCAATGTATGACAAAACCCACTGGGAAAAAAAAAATAATTATAAAAATTAAAAAAGAAAAAAAAATAAAATAAAAGGAGGTTTGTCTTAACATTCTGTGTTGCCATGACACCTGGTCTCACCTAAAGCTAACTACTCTCAGACTTTGAGTTAACCAATACATTCCTTTTTCGTATGGAAATGTTGTCTTAAGCTATGTTAATGAACCCCAGACTCTACCTTCAAGTTGGTTCTGCCAAAAGGCCTAACTTACTTACTCAGGTATTGTTCCCCTAATCTATGTAAATGGAACTATTTGTTGGTATTCTGCCCTTCTACAAGATTCCAGTCAATCGTTTTATGGCCTGGGATGGATTATCTGATGCCATTCTAAATTTTATGACATTCCTTTCATTTCATTAACAGACTGTGAGTGACTATATAACATACAGCTAAACACTAGGAGGGGGGTACTCTTTTGCCCCCTTCTAATGCCTATGTCAGAAGCTTTCTCTATACTTTAATAAAACTTTATTACACAAAAGCTCTGAGCGATCCAGCCTCGTCTCTGGCCCCGGATTGAATTCGTCTCCTCCGGAGGCCAAGAATCCCGCGTCTTATCGTTCAGCAGCAACCTTTCAATGAGGCCCGATTCCCCTGCACTGCGTGCAGAGCAATTCCGTGTTCCACATCAAACGTGAAAGGAGCTTTGATTTCCTTGATGGCACTCCAGAGAAAACCCAAGATCACTGTCTCAAGTCTAGAGGGATCCTGACGTCACTGGAGCAATAAGAAAGGGCTCCGTGGACCCCACATCAACTCGAGATGAGAACTTAGTCCCTGGCTTCGACTCAATAGGAATACCAACTTTCCACAAGCACCTCAAGAGGAGGCTTCTCTCAGCTACAGGTATGTGAGAGGGCCCCTGAGTTTGTGGCCTCAAGTGGAATGGACACCGAGATGCTCTGACTCGAAGTAAGGCCGGATATCCCTGCAGTGAATTGAATGCAGGCTCGTCTTGCATCTCCCAAGACGAAATGATGTCTGAATCCCCTGTGGAGACCACAGAGAAAGACCGAGTTCTCCGCCTCATCGCGACCGCAGGGCTCACATCCTTTGAAAACTCGAGAGGTCAGCAGAGATCAATGCTTCCAAAGGAGACGATGCCTGACTCCTCTTGAAAATGGATAGGAGTCCCAAGATCCCTGTGGCACGTGGAAAGGGACCCTGGGTCTCCCGCCTCACGTGGAGACGCGTCCAAATTGCCATGCCAAGACTCGAGGAGAATCCCGAGGTGTCCCTCGCACCTAGGCAGGAGTGCTGACGTCGCTGAACAAACCCGTGTCTGGGAGGGCCCTCCCCATCGTAACTCGAGAATATACCCCAGGTTCCGGCCGCAACTCGAGAAAAACCATGAGACTTCACCCTAGCCACGAGATGAGGCCCGATTCCCCTGCACTGCGTGCAGAGCAATTCCGTGTTCCACATCAAACGTGAATGGAGCCTTGATTTCCTTGATGGCACTCCAGAGAAAACCCAAGATCACTGTCTCAAGTCTAGAGGGATCCTGAGGTCACTGGAGCAACACGAAAAGGCTCCGTGGACCCCAAATCAACTCGAGATGATAGCTTAGGCCCTGGCTTCAACTCAAGAGGAATTCCAACTTTCCACAAGCACCTCAAGAGGAGGCTTCTCTCAGCTACAGGTATGTGAGAGGGACCCTGAGTTTGTGGCCTCAAGTGGAATGGACACCGAGATGCTCTGACTCGAAGTAAGGCTGGATATCCCTGCAGTGAATTGAAAGCAGGCTCGTCTTGCATCTCCCAAGACGAAGTGATGTCTGAATCCCTTGTGGAGCCCACAGAGAAAGACCTAGTCCTCCGCCTCAACGCGAACGGAGGCCTCACATCCTTTGAAAACTCGAGAGTTCCGCGGAGATCAATGCTTCCAAAGGAGACGATGCCTGACTCCTCTTGAAAATAGATAGGAGTCCCAGGATCCCTGTGGCACGTTAAAAACGACACTGGGTCTCCCGCCACATGTGGAGACGCGTTCCCATTGCCATGCCAAGACTCTAGGAGAAACCAGAGGTGTCCCTCACACCTAGGCAGGAGTCCTGACGTCGCTGAACAAACACGTGTCTGGAAGGGCCCTCCCCGTCGTAACTCGAGAATATACCCCAGGTTCCGGCCGCAACTCGAAAAAACCATGAGACTTCCCCCTCGCCGCGAGATGAGGCCCGATTCCCCTGCACTGCGTGCAGAGCAATTCCGTGTTCCACATCAAACGTGAAAGGAGCCTTGATTTCCTTGATGGCACTCCAGAGAAAACCCAAGATCACTGTCTCAAGTCTATAGGTATCCAGAGGTCACTGGAGCAACACGAAAAGGCTCCGTGTACACCAAATCAACTCGAGATGATATCTTAGTCCCTGGCTTCGACTCAAGAGGAATACCAACTTTCCACAAACACCTCAAGAGGAGGCTTCTCTCATCTACAGGTATGTGAGAGGGACCCTGAGTTTGTGGCCTCAAGTGGAATGGACACCGAGATGCTCTGACTCGAAGTAAGGCTGGATATCCATGCAGTGAATTGAATGAAGGCTCGTCTTGCATCTACCAAGACGAAGGGATGTCTGAATCCCCTGTGGAGACCACAGAGAGACCTAGACTTCCGCCTCAACGCGACCGGAGGCCTCACATCCTTTAAAAACTCGAGAGTTCCGCGGAGATCAATGCTTCCAAAGGAGACGATGCCTGACTCCTCTTGAAAATAGAGAGGAGTCCCAGGATGCCTGTGGCACGTTGAAAGGGACCCTGGGTCTCCCGCCTCACGTGGAGACGCATCCCAATTGCCATGCCAAGACACGAGGAGAATCCCGAGGTGTCCCTCGCACCTAGGCAGGAGTCCTGACGTCGCTGAACAAACACGTGTCTGGAAGGGCCCTCCCAGTCGTAACTCGAGAATATACCCCAGGTTCCGGCTGCAACTCGAGAAAAACCCCGAGACTTCACCCTCGCCGCAAGATGAGGCCCGATTCCCCTGCACTGCGTGCAGAGCAATTCCGTGTTCCACATCAAACGTGAAAGGAGCCTTGATTTCCTTGATGGCACTCCAGAGAAACCCAAAGTCACTGTCTCAAGTCTAGAGGGATCCTGAGGTCACTGGAGCAACACGAAAGGGCTCCGTGGACCCGAAATCAACTCGAGATGAGAGCTTAGTCCCTGGCTTCGATGCAAGAGGAATACCAACTTTCCACAAGCACCTCAAGAGGAGGCTTCTCTCAGCTACAGATATGTGAGAGGACCCTGAGTTTGTGGCCTCAAGTGGAATGGATACCGAGATGTTCTGACTCGAACTAAGGCCGGATATCCCTGCAGTGAATTGAATGCAGGCTCGTCTTGCATCTCCCAAGACGAAGGGATGTCTGAATCCCCTGTGGAGACGACAGAGAAAGACCTAGTCCTCCGCCTCATCGCGACCGAAGGCCTCACATCCTTTGAAAACTCGAGAGGTCCGCGGAGATCAATGCTTCCAAAGGAGACGATGCCTGATTCCTCTTGAAAATGGATAGGAGTCCCAGGATCCCTGTGGCACGTGGAAAGGGACCCTGGGTCTCCCGCCTCACGTGGAGACACGTCCCAATTGCCATGCCAAGACTCGAGGAGAATCCCGAGTTGTCCCTCGCACCTAGGCAGGAGTCCTGACGTCGCTGAACAAACACGTGTCTGGAAGGGCCCTCCCCGTCATAACTCGAGAATATACCCCAGGTTCCGGCCGCAACTCGAGAAAAACAATGAGACTTCCCCCTCTCCGCGAGATGAGGCGCGATTCCCCTGCACTGCGTGCAGAGCAATTCCGTGTTCCACATCAAACGTGAAAGGAGCCTTGATTCCCTTGATGGCACTCCAGAGAAAACCCAAAGTCACTGTCTCAAGTCTAGAGGGATCCTGAGGTCACTGTAGCAGCACGAATGGGCTCCGTGGACCCCAAATCAACTCGAGATGATAGCTTAGGCCCTGGCTTCTACTCAAGAGGAATACCAACTTTCCACAAGCACCTCAAGAGGAGGCTTCTCTCAGGTACAGGTATGTGAGAGGGACCCTGAGTTTGTGGCCTCAAGTGGAATGGACACCGCGATGCTCTGACTCGAAGTAAGGCCGGATATCCCTGCAGTGAATTGAATGCAGGCTCGTCTTGCATCTCCCAAGACGAAGGGATGGCTGAATCCCCTGTGGAGACCACAGAGAAAGACCGAGTTCTCCGCCTCATCGTGACCGCAGGCCTCACATCCTTTGAAAACTCGAGAGGTCCGCGGAGATCAATGCTTCCAAAGGAGACGATGCCTGACTCCTCTTGAAAATGGATAGGAGTCCCAGGATCTCTGTGGCACGTGGAAAGGAACCCTGGGTCTCCCGCCTCACGTGGAGACGCGTCCAAATTGCCATGTCAAGACTCGAGGAGAATTCCGAGGTGTCCCTCGCACCTAGGCAGGAGTCCTCACGTCGCTGAACAAACCCGTGTCTGGAAGGGCCCTCCCCGTCGTAACTCGAGAATATACCCCAGGTTCCGGCCGCAACTCGAGAAAAACCATGAGATTTCCCCCTCGCCACGAGATGAGGCCCGATTCCCCTGCACTGCGTGCAGAGCAATTCCGTGTTCCACATCAAACGTGAAAGGAGCCTTGATTTCCTTGATGGCACTCCAGAGAAAACCCAAGATCACTGTCTCAAGTCTAGAGGGATCCTGAGGTCACTGGAGCAACACGAAAGGGCTCTGTGGACCCCAAATCAACTCGAGATGATAGCTTAGGCCCTGGCTTCGACTCAAGAGGAATTCCAACTTTCCACAAGCACCTCAAGAGGAGGCTTCTCTCAGTTACAGGTATGTGAGAGGGACCCTGAGTTTGTGGCCTCAAGTGGAATGGACACCGAGATGCTCTGACTCGAAGTAAGGCTGGATATCCCTGCAGTGAATTGAAAGCAGGCTCGTCTTGCATCTCCCAAGACGAAGCGATGTCTGAATCCCTTGTGGAGACCACAGAGAAAGACCTAGTCCTCCGCCTCAACGCGAACGGAGGCTTCACATCCTTTGAAAACTCGAGAGTTCCGCGGAGATCAATGCTTCCAAAGGAGACGATGCCTGACTCCTCTTGAAAATAGATAGGAGTCCCAGGATCCCTGTGTCACGTTAAAAACGACACTGGGTCTCCCGCCACACGTGGAGACGCATCCCCTTTGCCATGCCAAGACTCTAGGAGAAACCAGAGGTGTCCCTCACACCTAGGCAGGAGTCCTGACGTCGCTGAACAAACACGTGTCTGGAAGGGCCCTCCCCGTCGTAACTCGAGAATATACCCCAGGTTCCGGCCGCAACTCGAAAAAACCATGAGACTTCCCCCTCGCTGCAAGAAGAGGCCCGATTCCCCTGCACTGCGTGCAGAGCAATTCCGTGTTCCACATCAAACGTGAAAGGAGCCTTGATTTCCTTGATGGCACTCCAGAGAAAACCCAAGATCACTGTCTCAAGTCTATAGGTATCCAGAGTTCACTGGAGCAACACGAAAAGTTTCCGTGTACACCAAATCAACTCGAGATGATATCTTAGTCCCTGGCTTCGACTCAAGAGGAATACCAACTTTCCACAAGCACCTCAAGAGGAGGCTTCTCTCAGCTTCATGTATGTGAGAGGGACCCTGAGTTTGTGGCCTCAAGTGGAATGGACACCGAGATGCTCTGACTCGAAGTAAGGCTGGATATCCATGCAGTGAATTGAATGAAGGTTCGTCTTGCATCTACCAAGACGAAGGGATGTCTGAATCCCCTGTGGAGACCACAGAGAGCCCTAGACTTTCGCCTCAACGCGACCGGAGGCCTCACATCCTTTAAAAACTCGAGAGTTCCGCGGAGATCAATGCTTCCAAAGGAGACGATGCCTGACTCCTCTTGAAAATAGAGAGGAGTCCCAGGATGCCTGTGGCACGTTGAAAGGGACCCTGGGTCTCCCGCCTCACGTGGAGACGCATCCCAATTGCCATGCCAAGACTCGAGGAGAATCCCGAGGTGTCCCTCGCACCTAGGCAGGAGTCCTGACGTCGCTGAACAAACACGTGTCTGGAAGGGCCCTCCCAGTCGTAACTCGAGAATATACCACAGGTTCCGGCTGCAACTCGAGAAAAACCCCGAGACTTCACCCTCGCCGCACGATGAGGCCCGATTCCCCTGCACTGCGTGCAGAGCAATTCCGTGTTCCACATCAAACGTGAAAGGAGCCTTGATTTCCTTGATGGCACTCCAGAGAAACCCAAAGTCACTGTCTCAAGTCTAGAGGGATCCTGAGGTCACTGGAGCAACACGAAAGGGCTCCGTGGACCCCAAATCAACTCGAGATGAGAGCTTAGTCCCTGGCTTCGATGCAAGAGGAATACCAACTTTCCACAAGCACCTCAAGAGGAGGCTTCTCTCAGCTACAGGTATGTGAGAGGACCCTGAGTTTGTGGCCTCAAGTGGAATGGATACCGAGATGTTCTGACTCGAACTAAGGCCGGATATCCCTGCAGTGAATTGAATGCAGGCTCGTCTTGCATCTCCCAAGACGAAGGGATGTCTGAATCCCATGTGGAGATGACAGAGAAAGACCTAGTCCTCCGCCTCATCGCGACCGAAGGCCTCACATCCTTTGAAAACTCGAGAGGTCCGCGGAGATCAATGCTTCCAAAGGAGACGATGCCTGATTCCTCTTGAAAATGGATAGGAGTCCCAGGATCCCTGTGGCACGTGGAAAGGGACCCTGGGTCTCCCGCCTCACGTGGAGACACGTCCCAATTGCCATGCCAAGACTCGAGGAGAATCCCGAGTTGTCCCTCGCACCTAGGCAGGAGTCCTGATGTCGCTGAACAAACACGTGTCTGGAAGGGCCCTCCCCGTCATAACTCGAGAATATACCCCAGGTTCCGGCCGCAACTCGAGAAAAACCATGAGATTTCCCCCTCGCCGCGAGATGAGGCCCGATTCCCCTGCACTGCGTGCAGAGCAATTCCGTGTTCCACATCAAACGTGAAAGGAGCCTTGATTTCCTTGATGGCACTCCAGAGAAAACCCAAGATCACTGTCTCAAGTCTAGAGGGATCCTGAGGTCACTGGAGCAACACGAAAAGGCTCCGTGGACCCCAAATCAACTCGAGATGATAGCTTAGGCCCTGGCTTCGACTCAAGAGGAATTCCAACTTTCCACAAGCACCTCAAGAGGAGGCTTCTCTCAGCTACAGGTATGTGAAAGGGACCCTGAGTTTGTGGCCTCAAGTGGAATGGACACCGAGATGCTCTGACTCGAAGTAAGGCTGGATATCCCTGCAGTGAATTGAAAGCAGGCTCGTCTTGCATCTCCCAAGACGAAGCGATGTCTGAATCCCTTGTGGAGACCACAGAGAAAGACCTAGTCCTCCGCCTCAACGCGAACGGAGGCTTCACATCCTTTGAAAACTCGAGAGTTCCGCGGAGATCAATGCTTCCAAAGGAGACGATGCCTGACTCCTCTTGAAAATAGATAGGAGTCCCAGGATCCCTGTGTCACGTTAAAAACGACACTGGGTCTCCCGCCACACGTGGAGACGCGTCCCAATTGCCATGCCAAGACTCTAGGAGAAACCAGAGGTGTCCCTCACACCTAGGCAGGAGTCCTGACGTCGCTGAACAAACACGTGTCTGGAAGGGCCCTCCCCGTCGTAACTCGAGAATATACCCCAGGTTCCGGCCGCAACTCGAAAAAACCATGAGACTTCCCCCTCGCTGCAAGAAGAGGCCCGATTCCCCTGCACTGCGTGCAGAGCAATTCCGTGTTCCACATCAAACGTGAAAGGAGCCTTGATTTCCTTGATGGCACTCCAGAGAAAACCCAAGATCACTGTCTCAAGTCTATAGGTATCCAGAGGTCACTGGAGCAACACGAAAAGGCTCCGTGTACACCAAATCAACTCGAGATGATATCTTAGTCCCTGGCTTCGACTCAAGAGGAATACCAACTTTCCACAAGCACCTCAAGAGGAGGCTTCTCTCATCTACAGGTATGTGAGAGGGACCCTGAGTTTGTGGCCTCAAGTGGAATGGACAACGAGATGCTCTGACTCGAAGTAAGGCTGGATATCCATGCAGTGAATTGAATGAAGGTTCGTCTTGCATCTACCAAGACGAAGGGATGTCTGAATCCCCTGCGGAGACCACAGAGAGCCCTAGACTTTCGCCTCAACGCGACCGGAGGCCTCACATCCTTTAAAAACTCGAGAGTTCCGCGGAGATCAATGCTTCCAAAGGAGACGATGCCTGACTCCTCTTGAAAATAGAGAGGAGTCCCAGGATGCCTGTGGCACGTTGAAAGGGACCCTGGGTCTCCCGCATCACGTGGAGACGCATCCCAATTGCCATGCCAAGACTCGAGGAGAATCCCGAGGTGTCCCTCGCACCTAGGCAGGAGTCCTGACGTCGCTGAACAAACACGTGTCTGGAAGGGCCCTCCCAGTCGTAACTCGAGAATATACCCCAGGTTCCGGCTGCAACTCGAGAAAAACCCTGAGACTTCACCCTCGCCGCAAGATGAGGCCCGATTCCCCTGCACTGCGTGCAGAGCAATTCCATGTTCCACATCAAACGTGAAAGGAGCCTTGATTTCCTTGATGGCACTCCAGAGAAACCCAAAGTCACTGTCTCAAGTCTAGAGGGATCCTGAGGTCACTGGAGCAACACGAAAGGGCTCCGTGGATCCCAAATCAACTCGAGATGAGAGCTTAGTCCCTGGCTTCGACTCAAGAGGAATACCAACTTTCCACAAGCACCTCAAGAGGAGGCTTCTCTCAGCTACAGGTATGTGAGAGGACCCTGAGTTTGTGGCCTCAAGTGGAATGGATACCGAGATATTCTGACTCGAACTAAGGCCGGATATCCCTGCAGTGAATTGAATGCAGGCTCGTCTTGCATCTCCCAAGACGAAGGGATGTCTGAATCCCCTGTGGAGACGACAGAGAAAGACCTAGTCCTCCGCCTCATCGCGACCGAAGGCCTCACATCCTTTGAAAACTCGAGAGGTCCGTGGAGATCAATGCTTCCAAAGGAGACGATGCCTGACTCCTCTTGAAAATGGATAGGAGTCCCAGGATCCCTGTGGCACGTGGAAAGGGACCCTGGGTCTCCCGCCTCACGTGGAGACGCATCCCAATTGCCATGCCAAGACTCGAGGAGAATCCCGAGGTGTCCCTCGCACGTAGGCAGGAGTCCTGACGTCGCTGAACAAACACGTGTCTGGAAGGGCCCTCCCCGTCGTAACTCCAGAATATACCCCAGGTTCCGGCCGCAACTCGAGAAAAACCATGAGACTTACCCCTTGCCGCGAGATGAGGCCCGATTCCCCTGGACTGCGTGCAGAGTAATTCCGTGTTCCACATCAAACGTGAAAGGAGACTTGATTTCCTTAATGGCACTCCAGAGAAAACCCAAGATCACTGTCTCAAGTCTAGAGGGATCCTGAGGTCACTGGAGCAACACGAAAGGGCTCCGTGGACCCCAAATCAACTCGAGATGAGAGCTTAGTCCCTGGCTTCGACTCAAGAGGAATACCAACTTTCCACAAGCACCTCAAGAGGAGGCTTCTCTCAGCTACAGGTATGTGAGAGGGACACTGAGTTTGTGGCCTCAAGTGGAATGGACACCGAGATGCTCTGACTCGAAGTAAGGCCGGATATCCCTGCAGTGAATTGAATGCAGGCTCGTCTTGCATCTCCCAAGACGAAGGGATGTCTGAATCCCCTGTGGAGATGACAGAGAAAGACCGAGTTCTCCGCCTCATCGCTACCGGAGGCCTCACATCCTTTGAAAACTCGAGAGGTCCGCAGAGATCAATGCTTCCAAAGGAGACGATGCCTGATTCCTCTTGAAAATGGATAGGAGTCCCAGGATCCCTGTGGCACGTGAAAGGGACCCTGGGTCTCCCGCCTCACGTGGAGACGCGTATCAATTGCCATGCCAAGACTCGAGGAGAATCCCGAGGTGTCCCTCGCACCTAGGCAGGAGTCCTGACTTCGCTGAACAAACACGTGTCTGGAAGGGCCCTCCCCGTCGTAACTCGAGAATATACCCCAGGTTCCGGCCGCAACTCGAGAAAAACCATGAGACTTCCCCCTCGCCGCGAGATGAGGCCCGATTCCCCTGGACTGCGTGCAGAGTAATTCCGTGTTCCACATCAAACGTGAAAGGAGACTTGATTTCCTTGATGGCACTCCAGAGAAAACCCAAAGTCACTGTCTCAAGTCTAGCGGGATCCTCAGGTCACTGGAGCAACACGAAAGGGCTCCGTGGACCCCAAATCAACTCGAGAAGAGAGCTTAGTCCCTGGCTTCGAGTCAAGAGGAATGCCAACGTTCCACAAGCACCTCAAGAGGAGGCTTCTCTCAGCTACAGGTATGTGAGAGGGACCCTGAGTTTGTGGCCTCAAGTGGAATTGTCACCGAGATGCTCTGACTCGAAGTAAGGCCGGATATCCCTGCAGTACATTGAATGCAGGCTCGTCTTGCATCTCCCAAGACGAAGGGATGACTGAATCCGCTGTGGAGACCACAGAGAAAGACCTAGTCCTCCGCCTCATCGCGACCGGAGGCCTCACATCCTTTGAAAACTCGAGAGGTCCGTGGAGATCAATGCTTCCATAGGAGACGATGCCTGACTCCTCTTGAAAATGGATAGGAGTCCCAGGATCCCTGTGGCACGTGGAAAGGGACACTGGGTCTCCCGCCTCACGTGGAGACGCATCCAAATTGCCATGCCAAGACTCGAGGAGAATCCCGAGGTGTCCCTCGCACCTAGACAGGAGGCCTGACGTCGCTGAATAAACAGGTGTATGGAAGTGCCCTCCCCGTCGTAACTCGAGAACATACCCCAGGTTCCGGCCGCAACTCGGGAAAAACCATGAAATTTC
The DNA here is from genome assembly GCF_033118175.1 of Dama dama. NCBI lineage: Eukaryota > Metazoa > Chordata > Mammalia > Artiodactyla > Cervidae > Dama > Dama dama. The sequence goes on from NW_026870888.1 coordinate 359,032, forward strand.
CCCCTCGCCGCGAGTTGAGGCCCGATTCCCCTGCACTGCATGCAGAGCAATTCCGTGTTCCACATCAAACGTGAAAGGAGCCTTGATTTCCTTGATGGAACTCCAGAGAAAACCCAAGTTCACTGTCTAAAGTCTAGAGGGATTCTGAGGTCACTGGAGCAACACGAAAGGGCTCCGTGCACCACAAATCAACTCGAGATGAGAGCTTAGTCCCTGGCTTCGACTCAAGAGGAATACCAACTTTCCACAAGGACCTCAAGAGGAGGCTTCTCTCAGCTACAGGTATGTGAGAGGGACCCTGAGTTTGTGGCCTCAAGTGGAATTGACACCGAGATGCTCTGACTCGAAGTAAGGCCGGATATCCCTGCAGTGAATAGAATGCAGGCTTGTCTTGCATCTCCCAAGACGAAGGGTTGTCTGAATACCCTGTGGAGACCACAGAGAAAGACCTCGTTCTCCGCCTCATCGAGACGGGAGGCCTCACATCCTTTGAAAACTCGAGAGGTCCGCGGAGAACAATGCTTCCAAAGGAGACGATGCCTGACTCCTCTTGAAAATGGATAGGAGTCCCAGGATCCCTGTGGCACGTGGAAAGGTATCCTGGTCTCCCGCCTCACGTGGAGACGCGTCCCAATTGCCATGCCAAGACTCGAGGAGAATCCCGAGGTGTCCCTCGCACCTAGGCAGGAGTCCTGACGTCGCTGACCAAACACGTGTCTGGAAGGGCCCTCCCCGTCGTAACTAAAGAATATACCCGAGGTTTCGGCCGCAACTTGAGAAAATCCATGAGACTTCCCCCTCGCCGCGAGATGAGGCCCGATTCCCCTGCACTGCGTGCAGAGCAATTCCGTGTTCCACATCAAACGTGAAAGGAGCCTTGATTTCCTTGATGGCACTCCAGAGAAAACCCAAGATCACTGTCTCAATTCTAGAGGGATCCTGAGGTCACTGGAGCAACACGAAAGGGCTCCGTGGACCCCAAATCAACTAGAGATGAGAGCTTAGTCCCTGGCTTCGACTCAAGAGGAATACCAACTTTCCACAAGCACCTCAAGAGGAGGCTTCTCTCAGCTACAGGTATGTGAGAGGGACCCTGAGTTTGTGGCCTCAAGTGGAATGGACACCGAGATGCTCTGACTCGAAGTAAGGCCGGATATCCCTGCAGTGAATTGAATGCAGGCTCGTCTTGCATCTCCCAAGACGAAGGGATGTCTGAATCCCCTGTGGAGACCACAGAGAAAGACCGAGTTCTCCGCCTCATCGCGACCCGAGGCCTCACATCCTTTGAAAACTAAAGACTTCCGCGGAGATCAATGCTTCCAAAGGAGACGATGCCTGACTCCTCTTGAAAACGGATAGGAGTCCCAGGATCCCTGTGGCACGTGGAAAGGGACCCTGGGTCTCCCGCCTCACGTGGAGACGCATCCCAATTGCCATGCCAAGACTCGAGGAGAATCCCGAGGTGTCCCTCGCACCTAGGCAGGAGTCCTGACATCGCTGAACAAACACGTGTCTGGAAGGGCCCTCCCCGTCGTAACTCGAGAATATACCCCAGGTTCCGGCCGCAACTCGTGAAAAACCATGAGATTTCCCCCTCGCCGCCAGTTGAGGCCCGATTCCCCTACACTGCATGCAGAGCAATTCCGTGTTCCACATCAAACGTGAAAGTAGTCTTGATTTCCTTGATGGCACTCCAGAGAAACCCAAGATCACTGTCTCAAGTCTAGAGGGATTCTGAGGTCACTGGACCAACAGGAAAGGGCTCCGTGGACCCCAAATCAACTCGAGATGAGAGCTTAGTCCCTGGCTTCGACTCAAGAGGAATACCAACTTTCCACAAGGACCTCAAGAGGAGGCTTCTCTCAGCTACAGGTATATTTGAGGGACCCTGAGTTTGTCGCCTCAAGTGGAATGGACACCGAGATGCTCTGACTCGAAATAAGACCGGATATAACTGCAGTGAATTGAATGAAGGCTCGTCTTGCATCACCCAAGACGAAGGGTTGTCTGATTCCCCTGTGGAGACCACAGATAAAGACCTAGTCCTCCACCTCAACGCAACCGGAGGCCTCATATCCTTTGAAAACTCGAGAGGTCCGCGGAGATCAATACTTCCGAAGGAGACGATGCCTGACTCCTCTTGAAAATGGATAGGAGTTCCAGGATCCCTGTGGCACGTGGAAAGGGACCCTGGGTCTCCCGCCTCACGTGGAGACGCGTCCAAATTGCCATGCCAAGACTCGAGGAGAATCCCAAGGTGTCCCTCGCACCTAGGCAGGAGTTCTGACGTCGCTGAACAAACACGCGTCTGGAAGGGCCCTCCCCGTCGTAACTCGAAAATATACCCCAGGTTCCGGCCGCAACTCGAGAAAAACCTTGAGACTTCCCCCTCGCCGCGAGATGAGGCCCGATTCCCCTGCACTGAGTGCAGAGCAATTCCGTTTTCCACATCAAACGTGAAAGGAGCCTTGATTTCCTTGATGGCACTCCAGAGAAAACCCAAGTTCACTGTCTAAAGTCTAGAGGGATTCTGAGGTCACTGGAGCAACACGAAAGGGCTCCGTGGACCACAAATCAACTCGAGATGAGAGCTCAGTCCCTGGCTTCGACTCAAGAGGAATACCAACTTTCCACAAGCACCTCAAGAGGAGGCTTCTCTCAGCTACAGGTATGTGAGAGGGACCCTGATTTTGTGGCCTCAAGTGGAATGGATACCGAGATGCTCTGACTCAAAGTAAGGGCGGATATCCCTGCAGTGAATTGAATGCAGGCTCGTCTTGCATCTCCCAAGACGAAGGGTTGTCTGAATCACCTGTGGAGACCACAGAGAAAGACCTCGTTCTCCGCCTCATCGAGACCGGAGGCCTCATATCCTTTGAAAACTAGAGAGGTCCGTGGAGATCAATTGTTTCCAAAGGAGAAAATTCCTGACTCTTCTTGAAAATGGATAGGAGTCCCAGGATCCCTGTGGCACGTGGAAAGGTAACCTGGGTCTCCCGCCTCACGTGGAGACGCGTCCCAATTGCCATGCCTAGACTCGAGGAGAATCCCGAGGTGTCCCTCGCACCTAGGCAGGAGTCCTGACATCGCTGAACAAACACGTGTCTGGAAGGGCCCTCTCCGTCGTAACTCGAGAATATACCCCAGGTTCAACCGCAACTCGAGAAAAACCTTGAGACATCCCCCTCGCCGCGAGAGGAGGCTCGATTCCCCTGCACTGCATGCAGAGCAATTCCGTTTTCCACATCAAACGTGAAAGGAGCCTAGATTTCCTTGATGGCACTCCAGAGAAAACCCAAGTACACTGTCTAAAGTCTAGAGGGATCCTGAGGTCACTGGAGCAATGCGAAAGGGCTCCGTGGACCACAAATCAACTCGCGATGAGAGCTTAGTCCCTGGCTTCGACTCAAGAGGAATACCAACTTTCCACAAGCACCACAAGCGGAGGCTTCTCTCAGCTACAGGTATGTGAGAGGGACCCTGAGTTTGTGGCCTCAAGTGGAATGGACACCGAGATATTCTGACTCGAAGTAAAGCCGGATATCCCTGCAGTGAATAGAATGCAGGCTCGTCTTGCATCTCCCAAGACGAAGGGTTGTCTGAATCCCCTGTGGAGACCACAGAGAAAGACCTCGTTCTCCGCCTCATCGAGACCGGAGGCCTCACATTCTTTGAAAAGTCGAGAGGTCCGCGGAGATCAATGCTTCCAAAGGAGACGATGCCTGACTCCACTTGAAAATGGATAGGAGTCCCAGGATCCCTGTGGCACGTGGAAAGGGACACTGGTCTCCCGCCTCACGTGGAGAGGCGTCCCAATTGCCATGCCAAGACTCGAGGAGAATCCCGAGATGTCCCTCGCACCTAGGCAGGAGTCCTGACGTCGCTGAACAAACACGTGTCTGGAAGGGCCCTCCCCGTCGTAACTCGAGAATATACCCGAAGTTTCGGCCGCAACTTGAGAAAATCCATGAGACATCCCCCTTGCCGCCAGATGAGGCCCGATTCCACTGCACTGCGTGCAGAGCAATTCCGTGTTCCACATCAAACTTGAAAGGAGCCTTGATTTCCTTGATGGCACTCCAGAGAAAACCCAAGATCACTGTCTCAAGTCTAGAGGGATCCTGAGGTCACTGGAGCAACACGAAAGGGCTCCGTGGACCCCAAATCAACTCGAAATGAGAGCTTAGTCCCTGGCTTCGACTCAAGAGGAATACCAACTTTCCACAAGCACCTCAAGAGGAGGCTTCTCTCAGCTACAGGTATGTGAGAGGGACCCTGAGTTTGTGGCCTCAAGTGGAATGGACACCGAGATGCTCTGACTCGAAGTAAGGCCGGATATCCCTGCAGTGAATTGAATGCAGGCTCGTCTTGCATCTCCCAAGACGAAGGGATGTCTGAATCCCCTGTGGAGACCAGAGAGAAAGACCTAATTCTCCGCCTCATCGCGACCCGAGGCCTCACATCCTTTGAAAACTCGAGAGCTCCGCGGAGATCAATGCTTCCAAAGGAGACGATGCCTGACTCCTCTTGAAAATGGATAGGAGTCCCAGGATCCCTGTGGCACGTGAAAATGGACACTGGGTCTCCCGCCTCACGTGGAGACGCGTCCCAATTGCCATGCCAAGACTCGAGGAGAATCCAGAAGTGTCCCTCGCACCTAGGCAGGAGTCCTAACGTCGCTGAACAAACACGTGTCTGGAAGGGCCCTCCCCGTCGTAACTCGAGAATATACCCCAGGTTCCGGCCGCAACTCGTGAAAAACCATGAAATTTCCCCCTCGCCGCCAGTTGAGGCCCGATTCCCCTGCACTGCATGCAGAGCAAGTCCGTGTTCCACATCAAACGTGAAAGTAGCCTTGATTTCCTTGATGGCACTTCAGAGAAAACCCAAAATCACTATCCCAAGTCTAGAGGGATCCTGACGTCAATGGCGCATCACGAAAGGGCTCCGTGGACCCCAAATCAACTCGAGATGAGAGCTTAGTCCCTGGTTTCGACTCAAGAGGAATACCAACTTTCCACAAGCACCTCAAGAGGAGGCTTCTCTCAGCTACAGGTGTATTTGAGGGACCCTGAGTTTGTGGCCTCAAGTGGAATGGACACCGAGATGCTCTGACTCGAAGTAAGGCCGGATATCCCTGCAGTGAATTGAATGCAGGCTCGTCTTGCATCTCCCAAGACGAAGGAATGTGTGAATCCCCTGTGGAGACCACAGAGAAAGACCTAGTCCTCGGCCTCATCGAGACCGGAGGCCTCACATCCTTTGAAAACTCGAGAGGTCCTCGGAGATCAATGCTTCCAAAGGAGACGATGCCTGACTCCTCTTGAAAATGAATAGGGGTCCCAGGATCCCTGTGGCACGTTAAAAACGACACTGGGTCTCCCACCACACGTGGAGACGCGTCCCAATTGCCATGCCAAGACTCGAGGAGAATCCCGAGGTGTCCCTCTCTCCTAGGCAGGAGTCCTGACGTCGCTGAACAAACACGTGTCTGGAAGGGCCCTCCCCGTCGAAACTCGAGAATACACCACAGGTTCCGGCCGCAACTTTAGAAAAACCATGAGACTTCCCCCTCGCCGCGAGATGAGGCCCGATTCCCCTGCACTGCGTGCAGAGCAATTCCGTGTTCCACATCAAACTTGAAAGGAGCCTTGATATCCTTGATGGCACTCCAGAGAAAACCCAAGATCACTGTCTCAAGTCTAGAGGGATCCTGAGGTCACTGGAGCAACACCAAAGTGCTCCGTGGACCCCAAATCAACTCGTGATGAGAGATTAGTCCCTGGCTTCGAATCAAGAGGAATACCAACTTTCCACAAGCACCTCAATAGGAGGCTTCTCTCAGCTACAGTTATGTGAGAGGGACCCTGAGTTTGTGGCCTCAGGTGGAATGGACACCGAGATGCTCTGACTCGAAGTAAGGCCGGATATCCCTGCAGTGAATTGAATGCAGGCTCGTCTTGCATCTCCCAAGACGAAGGGATGTCTGAATCCGCTGTGCAGACCACAGAGAAAGACCTAGTCCTCCGCCTCATCGCGAGCGGAGGCCTCACATCCTTTGAAAACTCGAGAGGTCCGCGGAGATCAATGCTTCCAAAGGAGACGATGCCTGACTCCTCTGGAAAATGGATAGGAGTCCCAGGATCCCTGTGGCACGCGGAAAGGGACCCTGGGTCTCCCGCCTCATGTGGATACGCATCCCAATTGCCATGCCAAGACTCGAGGAGAATCCCGAGGTGTCCCTCGCACCTAGGCAGGAGTCCTGACGTTGCTGAACAAACACGTGTCTGGAAGGGCCCTCCCCGTCGTAACTCGAGAATATACCCCAGGTTCGGGCCGCAACTCGAGAAAAATCATGAGCTTTACCCCTGGCCGCGAGTTGAGGCCCGATTCCCCTGAACTGCATGCAGAGAAATTCCATGTTCCACATCAAAAGTGAAAGGAGCCTTGATTTCCTTGATGGCACTCCAGAGAAAACCCAAGATCACTTTCTCAAGTCTAGAGGGATCCTGAGGTCACTGGACCAACAGTAAAGGGCTCCGTGGACCCCAAATCAACTCGAGATGAGAGCTTAGTCCCTGGCTTCGACTCAAGAGGAATACCAACTTTCCACAAGCACCTCAAGAGGAGGCTTCTCTCAGCTACAGGTATATTTGAGGGACCCTGAGTTTGTGGCCTCAAGTGGAATGGACACCGAGATGCTCTGACTCGAAATAAGACCGGATATAACTGCAGTGAATTGAATGAAGGCTCGTCTTGCATCTCCCAAGACGAAGGGTTGTCTGAATCCCCTGTGGAGACCACAGAGAAAGACCTAGTCCTCCACCTCAACGCAACCGGAGGCCTCATATCCTTTGAAAACTCGAGAGGTCCGCGGAGATCAATACTTCCGAAGGAGACGATGCCTGACTCCTCTTGAAAATGGATAGGAGTCCCAGGATCCCTGTGGCACGTGGAAAGGGACCCTGGGTCTCCCGCCTCAGGTGGAGACGCGTCCAAATTGCCATGCCAAGACTCGAGGAGAATCCCAAGGTGTCCCTCGCACCTAGGCAGGAGTCCTGACGTCGCTGAACAAACACGTGTCTGGAAGGGCCCTCCCCGTCGTAACTCGAAAATATACCCCAGGTTCCGGCCGCAACTCGAGAAAAACCTTGAGACTTCCCCCTCGCCGCGAGATGAGGCCCGATTCCCCTGCACTGCGTGCAGAGCAATTCCGTTTTCCACATCAAACGTGAAAGGAGCCTTGATTTCCTTGATGGCACTCCAGAGAAAAGCCAAGTTCACTGTCTAAAGTCTAGAGGGATCCTGAGGTCACTGGAGCAACAGGAAAGGGCTCCGTGGACCACAAATCAACTCGAGATGAGAGCTTAGTCCCTGGCTTCGACTCAAGAGGAATACGAACTTTCCACAAGCACCTCAAGAGGAGGCTTCTCTCAGCTACAGGTATGTGAGAGGGACCCTGAGTTTGTGGCCTCAAGTGGAATGGACACCGAGATGCTCTGACTCGAATTAAGGCTGGATATCCCTGCAGTGAATAGAATGCAGGCTCGTCTTGCATCTCCCAAGACGAAAGGTTGTCTGAATCCCCTGTGGAGACCACAGAGAAAGACCTCGTCTCCGCCTCATCGCGAGAGGAGGCCTCACATCCTTTGAAAACTCGAGAGGTCCGCGGAGATCAATGCTTCCAAAGGAGACGATGCCTGACTCCTCTTAAAAATGGATAGGAGTCCCAGGATCCCTGTGGCACGTGGAAAGGTACCCTGGTCTCCCGCCTCACGTGGAGACGCGTCCCAATTGCCATCCCAAGACTCGAGGAGAATCCCGAGGTGTCCCCCGCACCTAGGCAGGAGTCCTGACGTCGCTGAACAAACACTTGTCTGGAAGGGCCCTCCCCGTCATAACTCGAGAATATACCCCAGGTTTCGGCCGCAACTTGAGAAAATCCATGAGACATCCCCCTTGCCGCGAGATGAGGCCCGATTCCCCTGCACTGCGTGCAGAGCAATTCCGTGTTCCACATCAAACTTGAAAGGAGCCTTGATTTCCTTGATGGCACTCCAGAGAAAACCCAAGATCACTGTCTCAAGTCTAGAGGGATCCTGAGGTCACTGGAGCAACACAAAAGGGCTCCGTGGACCCCAAATCAACTCGAGATGAGAGCTTAGTCCCTGGCTTCCACTCAAGAGGAATACCAACTTTCCACAAGCACCTCAAGAGGAGGCTTCTCTCAGCTACAGGTATGTGAGAGGGACCCTGAGTTTGTGGCCTCAAGTGGAATGGACACCGAGATGCTCTGACTCGAAGTAAGGCCGGATATCCCTGCAGTGAATTGAATGCAGGCCCGTCTTGCATCTCCCAAGACGAAGGGATGTCTGAATCCCCTGTGGAGACCAAAGAGAAAGACCTAGTCCTCCGCCTCATCGCGACCGGAGGCCTCACATCCTTTGAAAAGTCGAGAGGTCCGCGGAGATCAATGCTTCCAAAGGAGACGATGCCTGACTCCTCTTGAAAATGGATAGGAGTCCCAGGATCCCTGTGGCACGTGGAAAGGGACCCTGGGTCTCCCGCCTCACGTGGAGACGCGTCCAAATTGCCATGCCTAGACTCGAAGAGAATCCCAAGGTGTCCCTCGCACCTAGGCAGGAGTCCTGATGTCGCTGAACAAACACGTGTCTGGAAGGGCCCTCCCCGTCGTAACTCGAGAATATACCCCAGGTTCCGGCCGCAACTCGTGAAAAACCATGAGACTTCCCCCTCGCTGCGAGATGAGCCCCGATTCCCCTGCCCTGCGTGCAGAGCAATTCCGTTTTCCACATCAAACGTGAAAGGGGCCTTGAATTCCTTGATGGCACTCCAGAGAAAACCCAAGATCACTGTCTCAAGTCTAGAGGGATCCTGAGGTAACTGTAGCAACACGAAAGGGCTCCGAGGACCCCAAATCAACTCGAGATGAGAGCTTATTCCCTGGCTTAGACTCAAGTGGAATGCCAACTTTCCACAAGCACCTCAAGAGGAGGCTTCTCTCAGCTACAGGTATGTGAGAGGGACCCTGAGTTTGTGGCCTCAAGTAGAATGGACACCGAGATGCTCTGACTCGAAGTAAGGCCGGATATCTCTGCAGTGAATTTAATGCAGGCTAGTCTTGCATCTCCCAAGGCGAAGGGTTGTCTGAATCCCCTGTGGAGACCACAGAGAAAGACCTTGTCCTCCGCCTCCTCGCAACCGGTAGCCTCATATCCTTTGAAAACTCGAGAGGTCGGCGGATATCAATGCTTCCAAAGGAGACGATGCCTGACTCCTCTTGAAAATGGATAGGAGTCCCAGGATCCCTGTGGCACGTGGAAAGGGACCCTGGGTCTCCCGCCTCACGTGGAGACGTGTCCAAATTGCAATGCCAAGACTCGAGGAGAATCCCGAGGTGTCCCTCGCACCTAGGCAGGAGTCCTGACGTCGCTGAACAAACACGAGTCTGGAAGGGCCCTCCCCGTCGTAACTCGAGAATATACCCCAGGTTCCGGCCGCAACTCGAGAAAAACCATGGGACTTCCCCCTCGCCGCGAGATGAGGCCCGATTCCCCTGCAATGTGTGCAGCGCAATTCCGTGTTCCACATCAAACGTGAAAGGAGCCTTGATTTCCTTGATGGCACTCCAGAGAAAACCCAAGATCACTGTCTCAAGTCTAGAGGGATCCTGAGGTCACTGGAGCAACACAAAAGGGCTCCATGGACCCCAAATCAACTCGAGATGAGAGCTTAGTCCCTGGCTTAGATTCAAGAGGAATACCAACTTTCCACAAACACCTCAAGAGGAGGCTTCTCTCAACTACAGGTATGTGAGAGGTACCCTGAGATTGTGGCCTCAAGTGGAATCGACACCGAGATGCTCTGACTCGAAGTAAGGCCGGATATCCCTGCAGTGAATTGAATGCAGGCTCCTCTTGCATCTCCCAAGATGAAGGGATGTCTGAATCCCCTGTGGAGACCACAGAGAAAGACCTAGTTCTCCGCCTCCTCGCGACCGGAGGCCTCACATCCTTTGAAAACTCAAGAGGTCCGCGGAGATCAATGCTTCCAAAGGAGACGATGCCTGACTCCTCTTGAAAATGGATAGGAGTCCCAGGATCCCTGTGTCACCTGGAAAGGGACCCTGGGTCTCCCGCCTCATGTGGAGACGCGTCCCAATTGCCATGTCAAGACTCGAGGAGAATCCCGATGTGTCCCTCGCACCTAGGCAGGAGTCCTGACGTCGCTGAACAAACACGTGTCTGGAAGGACCCTCCCCGTCGTAACTCGAGATTATACCGCCGGTTCTGGCTGCAACTCGAGAAAAACCATGAGATTTTCCCCTCGCCGCGAGTTGAGGCCCGATTCCCCTGCACTGCATGCAGCGCAATTCCGTGTTCCACATCAAACGTGAAAGGAGACTTGATTTCCTTGATGGCACTCCAGAGAAAACCCAAGGTCACTGTCTCAAGTCTAGAGGGATCCTGAGGTCACTGGAGCAACACGAAAGGGCTCTGTGGACCACAAATCAACTCGAGATGAGAGCTTAGTCCCTGGCTTCGACTCAAGAGGAATACCAACTTTCCACAAGCACCTCAAGAGGAGGCTTCTCTCAGCTACAGGTATGTGAGAGGGCCCCTGAGTTTGTTGCCTCAAGTGGAACGGACACCGAGATGCTCTGACTCGAAGTAAGGCCAGATATCCCTGCAGTGAATTGAATGCAGGCTCGTCTTGCATCTCCCAAGACAAAGGGATGTCTGAATCCCCTGTGGAGATGACAGAGAAAGACCGAGTTCTCCGCCTCATCGCGAACGGAAGCCTGACATCCTTTGAAAACTCGAGAGGTCCGCGGAGATCAATGCTTCCAAAGGAGACGATGCCTGACTCCTCTTGAAAATGGATAGGAGTCCCAGGATCCCTGTGGCACGTGCAAAGGGACCCTGGGTCTCCCGCCTCACGTGGAGACGAGTCCCAATTTCCATGCCAAGACTCGAGGAGAATCCCCAAGTGTCCCTCGCACCTAGGCAGGAGTCCTGACGTCGCTGAACAAACACGTTTCTGGAAGGGCCCTCCACGTCGTAACTCGAGAATATACCCCAGGTTCCGGCCGCAACTCGAGAAAAACCATGAGACTTCCCCCTCGCCGCGAGATGAGGCCCGATTCCCCTGCAATGCGTGCAGAGCAATTCCGTATTCCACATCAAACGTGAAAGGAGCCTTGATTTCCTTGATGGCACACCAGAGAAAAACCAAGATCACTGTCTCAAGTCTAGAGGGATCCTGAGGTCACTGGAGCAACACGAAATTTCTCCGTGGACCCCAAATCAACTCGAGATGAGAGCTTAGTCCCTGGCTTCGACTCAAGAGGAATACCAACTTTCCAAGAGCACATCAAGAGGAGGCTTCTCTCAGCTACAGGTATGTGAGAGGGAAACGGAGATTGTGGCCTCAAGTGGAATGGACACCGAGATGCTCTGACTCGAAGTAAGGCCGGATATCCCTGCAGTGAATTGAATGCAGGCTCGTCTTGCATCTCCCAAGACGAAGGGATGTCTGAATCATCTGTGGAGACCACAGAGAAAGACCTAGTTCTCCGCCTCATCGTGATCGGAGGCCTCACATCCTTTGAAAACTCGAGAGGTCCGCGGAGATCAATGCTTCCAAAGGAGACGATGCCTGACTCCTCTTAAAAATGGATAGGAGTCCCAGGATCCCTGTGGCACTTGGAACGGGTCCCTGGGTCTCCCGCCTCACCTGGAGACGCGTCCCAATTGCCATGCCAAGACTCGAGGAGAATCCCGAAATGTCCTTCCAACCTAGGCAGGAGTCCTGACGTCGCTGAACAAACTCAGGTCTGGAAGGGCTCTCCCCGTTGTAACTCGAGAATATACCACAGGTTCCAGCCGCTTCTCGAGAAAAACCATGAGACTTCCCCCTCGCCGCGAGATGAGGCCCGATTCCCCTGCACTGCGTGCAGAGCAATTCCGTGTTCCACATCAAACGTGAAAGGAGCCTTGATTTCCTTGATGGCACTCCAGGGAAAAACCAAAATCACTGTCTCAAGTCTAGAGGGATCCTGAGGTCACTGTAGTAACACAAAAGTGCTCCGTGGACCCCAAATCTTCTCGAGATGAGAGCTTAGTCCCTGGCTTCGACTCAAGAGGAATACCAACTTTCCACAAGCACCTCAAGAGGAGGCTTCTCTCAGCTACAGATATGTGAGAGGGACCCTGAATTTGTGGCCTCAAGTGGAATGGACACCGAGATGCTCTGACTAGAAGTAAGGCCAGATATCCCTGCAGTGAATTGAATGCAGGCTTGTCTTTCATCTCCCAAGACGAAGGGATGTCTGAATCCCCTGTGGAGACCACAGAGAAAGACCTAGTCCTCCGCCTCATTGCGAACGGAGGCCTCACATCCTTTGAAAACTCGAGAGGTCCGAGGAGATCAATGCTTCCAAAGAGACGATGCCTGACTCCTCTTGAAAATGGATAGGAGTCCCAGGATCCCTATGGCACGTGGAAAGGGACCCTGGGTCTCCCGCCTCACGTGGAGACGCGTCCCAATTGCCATGGCAAGACTCGAGGAGAATCCCGAGGTGTCCCTCGCACCTAGGCAGGAGTCCTGACGTCGCTGAACAAACACGTGTCTGGAAGGGCCCTCCCCGTCGTAACTCGGGAATATACCCCAGGTTCCGGCCGTAACTCAAGAAAAACCATGAGACTTCCCCCTCGCCGCGAGATGAGGCCAGATTCCCCTGCACTGCGTGCAGAGCAATTCCGTGTTTCACATCAAACGTGAAAGGAGCCTTGATTTCCTTGATGGCACTCCAGAGAAAACCCAAGAACACTGTCTCAAGTCTAGAGGGATCCTGAGGTCACTGGAGCAACATGAAAGGGCTCCGTGGACCCCAAATCAACTCGAGATGAGAGCTTAGTCCCTGTCTTCGACTCAAGAGGAATACCAAATTTCCAAGAGCACCTCAAGAGGAGGCTTCTCTCAGCTACAGGTATGTGAGAGGGACCCGGAGATTGTGGCCTCAAGTGGAATGGACACCGAGATGCTCTGACTCGAAGTAAGGACGGATATCCCTGCAGTGAATTGAATGCAGGCTCGTCTTGCATCTCCCAAGACGAAGGGATGTCAGAATCACCTGTGGAGACCACAGAGAAAGACCTAGTTCTCCGCCTCATCGTGATCGGAGGCCTCACATCCTTTGAAAACTCGAGAGGTCCGCGGAGATCAATGCTTCCAAAGGAGACGATGCCTGACTCCTCTTGAAAATGGATAGGAGTCCTAGGATCCCTGTGGCATGTGGAAAGGGACCCTGGGTCTGCAGCCTCACGAGGAGACGCGTCCCAATTGCCATGCCAAGACTCGAGGAGAAGCCCGAGGTGTCCCTCGCACCTAGGCAGGAGTCCTGACGTCGCTGAACAAACACGTGTCTGGAAGGGCCCTCCCCGTCGTAACTCGAGAATATACCCCAGGTTCCGGCCGCAACTTGAGAAAAACAATGAGATATCCCCCTTGTCGCGAGATGAGGCCCGATTCCCCTGCACTGCATGCAGAGCAATTCCGTGTTCCACATGAAACATGAAAGTTGCCTTGATTTCCTTGATGGCACTCCAGAGAAAACCCAACATCACTGTCTCAAGTCTAGAGGGATCCTGAGGTCACTGGAGCAACACGAAAGGGCTCCGTGGACCCCAAATCAACTCGAGATGAGAGCTTAGTCCCTGGCTTAGACTCAAGAGGAATACCAACTTTCCACAAGCACCTCAAGAGGAGGCTTCTCGCATCTACAGGTATGTGAGAGGGACCCTGAGTTTGTGGCCTCAAGAGGAATGGACACCGAGATGCTCTGACTCGAAGCAAGGCTGGATATCCCTGCAGTGAATTGAATGAAGGCTCGTCTTGCATCTCCCAAGACGAAGGGATGTCTGAATCCCCTGTGGAGACCACAGAGAGACCTAGTCCTTCGCCTCAACGCGACCGGAGGCCTCACATTCTTTGAAAACTCGAGAGGTCCGCGGAGATCAATGCTTCCAAAGGAGACGATGCCTGACTCCTCCTGAAAATAGAGAGGAGTCCCAGGATCCCTGTGGCACGTGGAAAATGACCCTGGGTCTCCCGCCTCACGTGGAGACGCATCCCAATTGCCATGCCAAGACTCGAGGAGAATCCCGAGGTGTCCCTCGCACCTAGGCAGGAGTCCTGACGTCGCTGAACAAACACATGTGTGGAAAGGCCCTGCCCGTCGTAACTCGAGAATATACCCCAGGTTTCGGCGGCAACTCGAATAAAACCATGAGACTTCCCCCTCGCCACGAGATGAGGCCCGATTTCCCTGCACTGCGTGCAGAGCAATTCCGTGTTGCACTTCAATCGTGAAAGAGCCTTGATTTCCTTGATGGCACTCCAGAGAAAACCCAAAGTCACTGTCTCTAGTCTAGAGGGATCCTGAGGTCACTGGAGTAACACGAAAACGCTCCGTGGACCACAATCAACTCGAGATGATAGCTTAGTCCCTGGCTTCGACTCAAGAGGAATACCAACTTTAAACAAGCACCTCAAGAGGACGCTTCTCTCAGCTACAGGTATGTGAGAGGGAACCTGAGTTTGTGTCCTCAAGTGGAATGGACACCGAGATGCTCTGACTCGAAGTAAGGTTGGATATCCCTGCAGTGAATTGAATGCAGGCTCGTCTTGCATCTCCCAAGACGAAGGGATGTCTGAATCCCCTGTGGAAACCACAGAGAAAGACCTAGTCCTCCACCTCAACGCGAGCGGAGGCCTCACATTCTTTGGAAACTCGAGAGGTCCGCGGAGATCAATGCTTCCAAAGGATACGATGCCTGACTCCTCTTGAAAATGGATAGGAGTCCCAGGATCCCTGTGGCACGTGGAAAGGGACTCTGGGTCTCCCGCCTCACGTGGAGACGCGTCCCAATTGCCATGCCAAGACTCGAGGAGAATCCCGAGTTGTTCCTCGCACCTAGGCAGGAGACTTGACGTCGCTGAACAAACACGTGTCTGGAAGGGCCCTCCCCTTCGTAACTCGAGATTATACCGCAGGTTCTGGCCGAAACTCGAGAAAAACCATGAGACTTCCCCCTCGCCGCGAGATGAGGCCCGATTCCCCGGCAGTGCGTGCAGAGCAATTCCGTTTTCCACATCAAACATGAAAGGAGCCTTGATTTCCTTGATGGCACTCCAGAGAAAACCCAAGTTCACTGTCTCAAGTTTAGAGGGATCCTGAGGTCACTGGAGCAACATGAAAGGGCTCCGTGGACCCCAAATCAACTCGAGATGAGAGCTTAGTCCCTGGCTTCGACTCAAGAGGAATACAAACTTTCCACAAGCACCTCAAGAGGAGGCTTCTCTCAGCTACAGGTATGTGAAAGGGACCCTGAGTTTCTGGCCTCAAGTGGAATGGGCACCGAGATGCTCTGACTCGAAGTAAGGCCGGATATCCCTGCAGTGAATTGAATGCAGGCTCGTCTTGCATCTCCCAAGACGAAGAGTTGTCTGAATCCCCTTTGGAGACCACAGAGAAAGACCTAATTCTCCGCCTCATCGAGACCAGAGGCCTCACATCCTTTGAAAACTCGAGAGGTCCGCGGAGATCAATGCTTCCAAAGGAGACGATGCCTGACTCTTCTTGAAAATGGATAGGAGTCCCAGGATCCCTGTGGCACGTGGAAAGGGACCCTGGGTCTCCTGCCTCACGTGGAGACGCGTCCCAATTGCCATGCCAAGACTCGAGGAGAATCCCGAGGTGTCCCTGGCACCTAGGCAGGAGGCCTGACGTCGCTGAACAAACACGTGTCTGGAAGGGCCCTCCCCATCGTAACTCGAGAATATACCCCAGCTTCCGTCGGCAACTTGAGAAAAACCATGAGACATCCCCCTTGCCGCGAGATGAGGCCCGATTCCCCTGCACTGTGTGCAGAGCAATTCCGTGTTCCACATCAAACTTGAAAGGAGCCTTGATTTCCTTGATGGCACTCCAGAGAAAACCCAAGATCACTGTCTCAAGTCTAGAGAGATCCTGAGGTCCCTGGAGCAACACGATAGGGCTCCATGGACCCCAAATCAACTCGAGATGAGAGCTTAGTCCCTG
Organism: Dama dama; assembly: GCF_033118175.1. Lineage (NCBI taxonomy): Eukaryota > Metazoa > Chordata > Mammalia > Artiodactyla > Cervidae > Dama > Dama dama. The sequence goes on from NW_026870888.1 coordinate 375,158, forward strand.
GCTTCGACTCAAGAGGAATACCAACTTTCCACAAGCACCTCAAGAGGAGGCTTTTCTCAGCTACAGGTATGTGAGAGGGACCCTGAGTTTGTGGCCTCAAGTGGAATGGACACCGAGATGCTCTGACTCGAAGTAAGGCCGGATATAACTGCAGTGAATTGAATGCAGGCTCGTCTTGCATCTCCCAAGACGAAGGGTTGTCTGAATCCCCTGTGGAGACCACAGAGAAAGACTTAGTCCTCCACCTCAACGCAACCGGAGGCCTCATATCCTTTGAAAACTCGAGAGGTCCGCGGAGATCAATACTTCCGAAGGAGACGATGCCTGACTCCTCTTGAAAATGGATAGGAGTCCCAGGATCCCTGTGGCACGTGGAAAGGGACCCTGGGTCTCCCGCCTCACGTGGAGATCCATCCCAATTGCCATGCCAAGACTCGAGGAGAATCCCGCGGTGTCCCTCGCACCTAGGCAGGAGTCCTGACGTCGCTGAACAAACACGTGTCTGGAAGGGCCCTCCCCGTCGTAACTTGAGAATATAGCCCAGGTTTCGGCCGCAACTCGAGAAAAACCATGAGACTTCCCACTTGCCGCGAGATGAGGCCCGATTCCCCTGCCTTGCGTGCAGAGCAATTCCGTATTCCACATCAAAAATGAAAGGAGCCTTGATTTCCTTGATGGCACTCCAGAGAAATCCCAAGATCCATGTCTCAAGTCTAGAGGGATCCTGAGGTCACTGGAGCAAAATGAAAGGGCTCCGTGCACCCAAAATCAACTCGAGATGAGAGCTTAGTCCCTGGCTTCGAGTCAAGAGGAATACCAACTTTCCACAAGCACCGCAAGAGGAGGCTTCTCTCAACTACAGGTATGTGAGAGGGACCCTGAGTTTGTGGCCTCAAGTGGAATGGACACCGAGATGCTCTGACTCGAAGTAAGGCCGGATATCCCTGCAGTGAATTGAATGCAGGCTCGTCTTGCATCTCCCAAGACGAAGGGATGTCTGAATCCCCTGTGGAGACCACAGAGAAAGACCGAGTTCTCCGCCTCATCGCGACCGGAGGCCTCACATCCTTTGAAAACTCGAGAGGTCCGCAGAGATCAATGCTTCCAAAGGAGACGATGCCTGAGTCCTCTTGAAAATGAATAGGAGTCCCAGAATCCCTGTGGCACGTGGAAAGGACCCTGGGTCTCCCGCCTCACGTGGAGACGCATCCCAATTGCCATGCCAAGACTCGAGGAGAATCCCGAGGTGACCCTCTCACCTAGGCAGGAGTCCTGACGTCGCTGGACAAACACGTGTCTGGAAGGGCCCTCCCCGACGTAACTCGAGAATATACCCCAGGTTCCGGCCGCAACTCGAGAAAAACCATGAGACTTCCCCCTCGCCGCGAGATGAGGCCCGATTCCCCTGCACTGCGTGCAGAGCAATTCCGTGTTTCACATCAAACATGAAAGGAGCCTTGATTTCCTTGATGGCACTCCAGAGAAAACCCAAGTTCACTGTCTCTAGTCTAGAGGGATCCTGAGGTCACTGGAGCAAAATGAAAGGGTTCCGTGGACCCCAAATCAACTCGAGATGAGAGCTTAGTCCCTGGCTTCGACTCAAGAGGAATACCAACTTTCCACAAGCACCTCAAGAGGAGGCTTCTCTCAGCTACATGTATGTGAGAGGGCCCCTGAGTTTGTGGCCTCAAGTGGAATGGACACCGAGATGCGCTGACTCGAAGTAAGGCCGGATATCCCTGCAGTGAATTGAATGCAGGTTCGTCTTGCATCTCCCAAGACGAAGGGATGTCTGAATCCCCTGTGGAGACCACAGAGAAAGACCGAGTTCTCCCCCTCATCGCGAGCGGAGGCCTCACATCCTTTGAAAACTCCAGAGGTCCGCGGAGATCAATGCTTCCAAAGGAGACGATGCCTGACTCCTCTTGAAAATGGATAGTAGTCCCAGGATCCCTGTGGCACGTGGAAAGGGACCCTGGGTCTCCCGCCTCACGTGGAGACGCATCCCAATTGCCATGCCAAGACTCGAGGAGAATCCCGAGGTGTCCCTCACACATAGGTAGGAGTCCTGACGTTGCTGAACAAACACGTGTCTGGAAGGGCCCTCCCCGTTGTAACTTGAGAATATAGCCCAGGTTTCGGCCGCAACTCGAGAAAAACCATAGGACTTCGCCCTCGCCGCGAGATGAGGCCCGATTCCCCTGCTCTGCATGCAGAGCAATTCCGTGTTCCACATGAAACGTGAAAGGAGCCTTGATTTCCTTGATGGCACTCCAGAGAAAACCCAAGATCACTGTCTCAAGTCTAGAGGGATCCTGAGGTCACTGGAGCAACACGAAAGGGCTCCGTGGACCCCAAATCAACTCGAGATGAGAGCTTAGTCCCTGGCTGCAACTCAAGAGGAATACCAAGTTTCCACAAGCACCTCAAGAGGAGGCTTCTCAAAGCTACAGGTATGTGAGAGGGACCCTGAGTTTGTGGCCTCAAGTGGAATGGACACCGAGATGCTCTGACTCGAAGTAAGGCCGGATATCCCTGCAGTGAATTGAATGCAGGGTCGTCTTGCATCTCCCAAGACGAAGGGGTGTCTGAATCCCCTGTGGAGACCACAGAGAAAGACCTAGTTCTCCGCCTCATCGCGACCGGAGGCCTCACATCCTTTGAAAACTCGAGAGGTCCGCGGAGATCAATGCTTCCAAAGGAGACGATGCCTGACTCCTCTTGAAAATGGATAGGAGTCCCAGGATCGCCGTAGCACGTGGAAAGGGAAACTGGGTCTCCCGCCTCACGTGGAGACGCGTCCCCATTGCCATGCCAAGACTCGAGGAGAATCCCGAGGTGTCCCTCGCACCTAGGCAGGAGTCCTGACGTCGCTGAACAAACACGTGTCTGGAAGGGCCCTCCCCGTCGTAACTCGAGAATATACCCCAGGTTCCGGCCGCAACTCGAGAAAAACCATGAGACTTCCCCCTCGCTGCGACATGAGGCCCGATTCCCCTGCACTGCGTGCAGAGCAATTCCGTGTTCCACATCAAACGTGAAAGGAGACTTGATTTCCTTGATGGCACTCCAGAGAAAACCCAAGATCACTGTCTCAAGTCTAGAGGGATCCTGAGGTCACTGGAGCAAAACGAAAGGGCTCCGTGCACCCAAAATCAACTCGAGATGAGAGCTTAGTCCCTGGATTCGAGTCAAGAGGAATACCAACTTTCCACAAGCATCGCAAGAGGAGGCTTCTCTCAACTACAGGTATGTGAGAGGGACCCTGAGTTTGTGGCCTCAAGTGGAATGGACACCGAGATGCTCTAACTCGAAGTAAGGACGGATATCCCTGCAGTGAATTGAATGCAGGCTCGTCTTGCATCTCCCAAGACGAAGGGTTGTCTGAATCCCCTGTGGAGACCACAGAGAAAGACCTAATTCTCGGCCTCATCGCGACTGGAGGCTTCACATCCTTTGAAAACTCGAGAGGTCCGCGGAGATCAATGCTTCCAAAGGAGACGATGCCTGACTCCTCTTGAAAATGGTTAGGAGTCCCAGGATTCCTGTCCACATGGACGGGGACCCTAGGTCTCCCGCTTCACGTGGAGACACGTCCCAATTGCCATGCCAAGACTCGAGGAGAATCCCGAGGTGTCCCTCGCACCCAGGCAGGAGTCCTGACGTCGCTGAATAAACACGTGTCTGGAAAGGCCCTTCTGGTCGTAAGTCGAGAATGTACCCCAGGTTCCCACCGCAACTCGAGAAAAACCATGAGACTTCCCCCTCGCCGCGAGATGAGGCCCGATTCCCCTGCACTGCGTGCAGAGCAATTCCGTGTTCCACATCAAACATGAAAGGAGCCTTGATTTCCTTGATGGCACTCCAGAGAACACCCAAGATCACTGTCTCAAGTCTAGAGGGATACTGAGGTCACTGTAGCAACTCGAAAGGGCTCCGTGGACCCCAAATCAACTCGAGATGCGAGCTTCGTCCCTGGCTTCGACTCAAGAGAAATACCCACTTTCCACAAGCACCTCAAGAGGAGGCTTCTCTCAGCTACAGGTATGTGAGAGGGACCCTGAGTTTGTGGCCTCAAGTGGAATGGACACCGAGATGCTCTGACTCGAAGGAAGGCCGGATATCCCTGCAGTGAATTGAATGCAGGCTCGTCTTGCATCTCCCACGACGAAGGGATGTCTGAATCCCCTGTGGAGACCACAGAGAAAGACCTAGTTCTCCGCCTCATCGCGACCGGAGGCCTCATGTCGTTTGAAAACTCGAGAGGTTCGCGGAGATCAATGCTTCCAGAGGAGACGATGCCTGACTCCTCTTGAAAATGGATAGGAGTCCCAGGATCCCTGTGGCACGTGGAAAGGGACCCTGGGTCTCCCTCCTCACGTGGAGATGCGTCCCAATGGCCATGTCAAGACTCGAGGAGAATCCCGAGGGGTCCCTCGCACCCAGGCAGGAGTCCTGACATCGCTGAATAAACACGTGTCTGGAAAGGCCCTTCTGGTAGTAACTCGAGAATGTACCCCAGGTTCCTGCCGCAACTCGAGAAAAACCATGAGACTTCCCCCTCGCCGCGAGATGAGGCCCGATTCCCCTGCACTGCATGCAGAGCAATTTCGTGTTCCACATCAAACATGAAAGGAGCCTTGATTTCCTTGATGGCACTCCAGAGAACACCCAAGATCACTGTCTCAAGTCTAGAGGGATCCTGAGGTCACTGTAGCAACACGAAAGGGCTCCGTGGACCCCAAATCAACTCGAGATGAGAGCTTCATCCCTGGCTTCGACTCAAGAGGAATACCCACTTTCCACAAGCACCTCAAGAGGAGGCTTCTCTCAGCTACATGTATGTGAGAGGGACCCTGAGTTTGTGTCCTCAAGTGGAATGGACACCGAGATGCTCTGACTCGAAGGAAGGCCGGATATCCCTGCAGTGAATTGAATGCAGGCTCGTCTTGCATCTCCCACGATGAAGGGATCTCTGAATCCCCTGTGGAGACCAAGGAGAAAGACCTAGTTCTCCGCCTCATCGCGACCGGAGGCCTCACGTCCTTTGAAAACTCGAGAGGTCTGCGGAGATCAATGCTTCCAAAGGAGACGATGCCTGACTCTTCTTGAATATGGATAGTAGTCCCAGGATCCCTGTGGCACGTGGAAATGGACCCTGGGTCTCCCGCCTCACGTGGAGACGCGTCCCAGTGGCCATGCCAAGACTCGAGGAGAATCCCGAGGGGTCCCTCGCACCCAGGCAGGAGTCCTGACATTGACTAAACACGAGTCTGGAAAGGCCCTTCTGGTCGTAACTCGTCAATGTACCCCAGGTTCCTGCCGCAACTCGAGAAAAACAATGAGACTTCCCCCTCGCCGCGAGATGAGGCCCGATTCCCCTGCACTGCGTGCAGAGCAATTTCGTGTTCCAAATGAAACATGAAAGGAGCCTTGATTTCCTTGATGGCACTCCAGAGAACACCCGAGATCACTGTCTCAAGTCTAGAGGGATCCTGAGGTCACTGTAGCAACACGAAAGTGTTCCATGGACTACAAATCAAATCGAGATTAGAGCTTCTTCCCTGGCTTCGACTCAAGAGGAATACCCACTTTCCACAAGCACCTCAAGAGGAGGCTTCTCTCAGCTACAGGTATGTGAGAGGGACCCTGAGTTTGTGGCCTCAAGTGGAATGGACACCGAGATGCTCTGACTCGAAGAAAGGCCGGATATCCCTGCAGTGAATTGAATGCAGGCTCGTCTTGCATCTCCCACAACGAAGGGATGTCTGAATCCCCTGTGGAGACCAAGGAGAAAGACCTAGTTCTCCGCCTCATCGCGACCGGAAGCCTCACGTCCTTTGAAAACTCGAGAGGTCCGCGGAGATCAATGCTTCCAAAGAAGACGATGCCTGACTCCTCTTGAAAATGGATAGCAGTCGCAGGATCCCTGTGGCACGTGGAAAGGGACCCTGGGTCTCCCGCCTCACGTGGAGACGCGTCCCAATGGCCATGCCAAGACTCGAGGAGAATCCCGAGGGGTCCCTCGCACCCAGGCAGGAGTCCTGACGTCGCTGAATAAACACGTGTCTGGAAAGGCCCTTCCGGTCGAAACTCGAGAATGTACCCCAGGTTCCGGCCGCAACTCGAGAAAAACAATGAGACTTCCCCCTCGCCGCGAGATGAGGCCCGATTCCCCTGCACTGTGTGCAGAGCAATTTCGTGTTCCAAATCAAACATGAAAGAAGCCTTGATTTCCTTGATGGCACTCTAGAGAACACCCAAGATCACTGTCTCATGTCTAGAGGGATACTGAGGTCACTGTAGCAACATAAAAGGGCTCGGTGGACCCCAACTCAACTCGAGATGAGAGCTTCGTCCCTGGCTTCGACTCAAGAGGAATACCCACTTTCCACAAGCACCTCAAGAGGAGGCTTCTCGCAGCTACAGGTATGTGAGAGGGACCCTGAGTTTGTGTCCTCAAGTGGAATGGACACCGAGATACTCTGACTCGAAGGAAGGCCGGATATCCCTGCAGTGAATTGAATGCAGGCTCGTCTTGCATCTCCCACGACGAACGGATGTCTGAATCCCCTGTGGAGGCCAAGGAGAAAGACCTAGGTCTCCACCTCATCGCGACCGGAGACCTCACGTCCTTTGAAAACTCGAGAGGTCCGCGGAGATCAATGCTTCCAAAGGAGACGATGCCTGACTCCTCTTGAAAATGGATAGGAGTCCCAGGATCCCTGTGGCACGTGGAAAGGGACACTGGGTCTCCCGCCTCACGTGGAGACGCGTCCCAATGGCCATGCCAAGTCTCGAGGAGAATCCCGAGGTGTCCCTCGCACCCAGGCAGGAGTCCTGACATCGCTGAAAAAACACGTGTCTGGAAAGGCCCTTCTGGTCGTAAGTCGAGAATGTACCCCAGGTTCCGGCCGCAACTCGAGAAAAACCATGAGACTTCCCCCTCGCTGCGAGATGAGGCCCGATTCCCCTGCACTGCATGCAGAGCAATTCCGTGTTCCACATCAAACATGAAAGGAGCCTTGATTTCCTTGATGGCACTCCAGAGAACACCCAAGATCACTGTCTCAAGTCTAGAGGGATACTGAGGTCACTGTAGCAACAAGAAAGGGCTCCGTGGACCCCAAATCAACTCGAGATGCGAGCTTCGTCCCTGGCTTCGACTCAAGAGAAATACCCACTTTCCACAAGCACCTCAAGAGGAGGCTTCTCTCAGCTACAGGTATGTGAGAGGGACCCTGAGTTTGTGACCTCAAGTGGAATGGACACCGAGATGCTCTGACTCGAAGGAAGGCCGGATATCCCTGCAGTGAATTGAATGCAGGCCTCTTTTGCATCTCCCACGACGAAGGGATGTCTGAATCCCCTGTGGAGACCAAGGAGAAAGACCTAGTTCTCCGTCTCATCGCGATCGGAGGCCTCACGTCCTTTGAAAACTCGAGAGGTCCGCGGAGATCAATGCTTCCAAAGGAGACGATGCCTGACTCCTCTTGAAAATGGATAGGAGTCCCAGGATCCCTGTGGCACGTGGAAAGGGACCCTCGGTCTCCCGCCTCACGTGGAGACGCGTCCCAATGGCCATGCCAAGACTCGAGGAGAATCCCGAGGGGTCCCTCGCACCTAGGCAGGAGTCCTGACGTCGCTGAACAAACACGTGTCTGGAAGTGCCCTCCCCGTCATAACTCGAGAGTATACCCCAGGTTCCGGCCGCAACTCGCGAAAAACCATGAGACTTCCCCCTCGCCGCGAGATGAGGCCCGATTCCCCTGCACTGCGTGCACAGCAATTACGTGTTACACATCAAACATGAAAGGAGCCTTGATTTCCTTGATGGCACTCCAGAGAACACCCAAGATCACTGTCTCATGTCTAGAGGGATACTGAGGTCACTGTAGCAAAACAAAAGGGCTCCGTGGACCCCAACTCAACTCGAGATGCGAGCTTCGTCCCTGGCTTCGACTCAAGAGGAATACCCACTTTCCACAAGCACCTCAAGAGGAGGCTTCTCTCAGCTACAGGTATGTGAGAGGGACCCTGAGTTTGTGTCCTCAAGTGGAAAGGACACCGAGATGCTCTGACTCGAAGGAAGGCCGGATATCCCTGCAGTGAATTGAATGCAGGCCTCTTTTGCATCTCCCACGACGAAGGGATGTCTGAATCCCCTGTGGAGACCAAGGAGAAGACCTAGTTCTCCGCCTCATCGCGACCGGAGGCCTCATATCCTTTGAAAACTCGAGAGGTCCGCGGAGATCAATGCTTCCAAAGGAGACGAAGCCTGACTCCTCTTGAAAATGGATAGTAGTCCCAGGATCCCTGTGGCACGTGGAAAGGGACCCTGGGTCTCCCGCCTCACGTGGAGACGCGTCCCAGTGGCCATGCCAAGACTCGAGGAGAATCCCGAGGGGTCCCTCGCACCCAGGCAGGAGTCCTGACGTCGCTGAATAAACACGTGTCTGGAAAGGCCCTTCCGGTCGAAACTCGAGAATGTACCCCAGGTTCCGGCCCCAACTGGAGAAAAACAATGAGACTTCCCCCTCGCCGCGAGATGAGGCCCGATTCCCCTGCATTGCGTGCCGAGCAATTCCGTGTTCCAAATCAAACATGAAAGGAGCCTTGATTTCCTTGATGGCACTCCAGAGAAAACCCAAGATCACTGTCTCAAGTCTAGAGGGTTACTGAGGTCACTGTAGCAACACGAAAGGGCTCCGTGGACCCCAAATCAACTCGAGATGAGAGCTTCATCCCTGGCTTCGACTCAAGAGGAATACCCACTTTCCACAAGCACCTCAAGAGGAGGCTTCTCTCAGCTACAGGTATGTGAGAGGGACCCTGAGTTTGTGGCCTCAAGTGGAATGGACACCGAGATGCTCTGACTCGAAGGAAGGCCGGATATCCCTGCAGTGAATTGAATGCAGGCTCGTCTTGCATCTCCCACGACGAAGGGATGTCTGAATCCCCTGTGGAGACCAAGGAGAAAGACCTAGTTCTCCGCCTCATCGCGACCGGAGGCCTCACGTCCTTTGAAAACTCGAGAGGTCCGCGGAGATTAATGCTTCCAAAGGAGACGATGCCTGACTCTTCTTGAATATGGATAGTAGTCCCAGGATCCCTGTGGCACGTGGAAATGGACCCTGGGTCTCCCGCCTCACGTGGAGACGCGTCCCAATGTCCATGCCAAGACTCGAGGAGAATCCCGAGGGGTCCCTCGCACCCAGGCAGGAGTCCTGACATTGACTAAACACGAGTCTGGAAAGGCCCTTCTGGTCGTAACTCGTGAATGTACCCCAGGTTCCTGCCGCAACTCGAGAAAAACAATGAGACTTCCCCCTCGCCGCGAGATGAGGCCCGATTCCCCTGCACTGCGTGCAGAGCAATTTCGTGTTCCAAATGAAACATGAAAGGAGCCTTGATTTCCTTGATGGCACTCCAGAGAACACTCAAGATCACTGTCTCAAGTCTAGAGGGATCCTGAGGTCACTGTAGCAACACGAAAGTGTTCCATGGACTACAAATCAAATCGAGATGAGAGCTTCTTCCCTGGCTTCGACTCAAGAGGAATACCCACTTTCCACAAGCACCTCAAGAGGAGGCTTCTCTCAGCTACAGGTATGTGAGAGGGACCCTGAGTTTGTGACCTCAAGTGGAATGGACACCGAGATGCTCTGACTCGAAGAAAGGCCGGATATCCCTGCAGTGAATTGAATGCCGGCTCGTCTTGCATCTCCCACGACGAAGGTATGTCTGAATCCCCTGTGGAGACAAAGGAGAAAGACCTAGTTCTCCGCCTCAACGCGACCGGAAGCCTCACGTCCTTTGAAAACTCGAGAGGTCCGCGGAGATCAATGCTTCCAAAGGAGACGAAGCCTGACTCCTCTTGAAAATGGATAGTAGTCCCAGGATTCCTGTGGCACGTGGAAAGGGACCCTGGGTCTCCCGCCTCACGTGGAGACGCGTCCCAATGGCCATGCCAAGACTCGAGGAGAATCCCGAGGGGTCCCTCGCACCCAGGCAGGAGTCCTGACGTCGCTGAATAAACACGTGTCTGGAAAGGCCCTTGCGGTCGAAACTCGAGAATGTACCCCAGGTTCCGGCCGCAACTCGAGAAAAACCATGAGACTTCCCCCTCGCCGCGAGATGAGGCCCAATTCCCCTGCACTGTGTGCAGAGCAATTTCGTGTTCCAAATCAAACATGAAAGAAGCCTTGATTTCCTTGATGGCACTCCAGAGAACACCCAAGATCACTGTCTCATGTCTAGAGGGATACTGAGGTCACTGTAGCAACATGAAAGGGCTCCGTGGACCCCAAATCAACTCGAGATGAGAGCTTCGTCCCTGGTTTCGACTCAAGAGCAAAACCCACTTTCCAAAAGCACCTCAAGAGGAGGATTCTCTCAGCTACAGGTATGTGAGAGGGACCCTGAGTTTGTGGCCTCAAGTGGAATGGACACCGAGATGCTGTGACTCGAAGGAAGGCCGGATATCCCTGCAGTGAATTGAATGCAGGCTCGTCTTGCATCTCCCACGACGAACGGATGTCTTAAACCCCTGTGGAGCCCACAGAGAAAGACCTAGTTCTCCTCCTCATCGCGACCGGATGCCTCACGTCCTTTGAAAACTCGAGAGGTGCGCGGAGATCAATGCTTCCAAAGGAGACGATGCCTGACTCCTCTTGAAAATGGATAGGAGTCCCAGGATCCCTGTGGCACGTGGAAAGGGACCCTGGGTCTCCCGCCTCACGTGGAGACGCGTCCCAATGGCCATGCCAAGACTCGAGGAGAATCCCGAGGTGTCCCTCGCACCTAGGCAGGAGTCCTGACGTCGCTGAACAAACACGTGTCTGGAAGGGCGCTCCCCGTCGTAACTCGAGAATATACCCCAGGTTCCGGCCGCAACATGAGAAAAACCATGAGACTTCCCCCTCGCCGCGAGATGAGGCCCGATTCCCCTGCACAGCGTGCAGAGAAATTCCATGTTCCACATCAAACATGAAAGGAGCCTTGATTTCCTTGATGGCACTCCAGAGAACACCCAAGATCACTGTCTCAAGTCTAGAGGGATCCTGAGGTCACTGTAGCAACAAGAAAGGGCTCCGTGGACCCCAAATCAACTCGAGATGAGAGCTTCTTCCCTGGCTTCGACTCAAGAGGAATACCCACTTACCACAAGCAGCTCAAGAGGAGCCTTTTCTCAGCTACAGGTGTGTGAGAGGGACCCTGAGTTTGTGGCCTCAAGTGGAATGGACACCGAGATGCTCAGACTCGAAGGAAGGCCGGATATCCCTGCAGTGAATTGAATGCAGGCTCGTCTTGCATCTCCCACGACGAAGGGATGTCTGAATCCCCTGTGGAGACTACAGAGAAAGACGTAGTTCTCCGCTTCATTTCGACCGGAGGCCTCATGTCCTTTGAAAACTCGAGAGGTCCGCGGAGATAAATGCTTCCAAAGGAGACGATGCCTGACTCCTCTTGAAAATGGATAGGAGTCCCAGGATTCCTGTGGCACGTGGAAAGGGACCCTGGGTCTCCCGACTCACGTGGAGACGCGTCCCAATGGCCATGCCAAGACTCGAGGAGAATCCCGAAGTGTCCCTCCCACCTAGGCAGGAGTCCTGACGTCGCTGAACAAACACGTGTTTGGAAGGGCCCTCCCCGTCGTAACTCGAGAATATACCCCCGGTTCCGGCCGCAACTCGAGAAAAACCATGAGACTTCCCCCTCGCCGCGAGATGAGGCCCGATTCCCCTGTACTGCGTGCAGAGCAATTCCGTGTTCCACATCAAACATTAAAGGAGCCTTGATTTCCTTGATGGCACTCCAGAGAACACCCAAGATCACTTTCTCAAGTCTAGAGGGATCCTGAGGTCACTGTAGCAACAAGAAATGGCTCCGTGGACCCCAAATCAACTCGAGATGAGAGCTTCATCCCTGGCTTCGACTCAAGAGGAAAACCCACTTTCCATAAGCACCTCAAGAGGAGGCTTCTCTCAGCTACAGGTATGTGAGAGGGACCCTGTGTTTGTGGCCTCAAGTGGAATGGACACCGAGATGCTCTGACTCGAAGGAAGGCCGGATATCCCTGCAGTGAATTGAATGCAGGCTCGTCTTGCATCTCCCACGGCGAAGGGATGTCTGAAACCCCTGTGCAGCCCACAGAGAAAGACCTAGTTCTCCGCCTCATCGCGACCAGAGGCCTCAAGTCCTTTGAAAACACGAGAGGTCCGCGGAGATCAATGCTTCCAAAGGAGACGATGCCTGACTCCTCTTGAAAATGGATAGGAGTCCCAGGATCCCTGTGGCACGTGGAAAGGGACCCTGGGTCTCCCGCTTCACGTGGAGACGCGTCCCAATGGCCATGCCAAGACTCGAGGAGAATCCCGAGGTGTCCCTCGCACCTAGGCAGGAGTCCTGATGTCGCTGAACAAACACGTGTCTGGAAGGGCGCTTCTGGTCGTAACTCGAGAATATACTCCAGGTTCCGGCCGCAACTCGAGAAAAACCATGAGACTTCCCCCTCGCCGCGAAATGAGCCCCAATTCCCCTGCACTGCGTGCAGAGAAATTTCCTGTTCCACATCAAACATGAAAGGAGCCTTGATTTCCTTGATGGCACTCCAGAGAACACCCAAGATCACTGTCTCAAGTCTAGAGGGATCCTGAGGTCACTGTAGCAACACGAAAGGGCTCCGTGGACCCCAAATCAACTCGAGATGAGAGCTTCGTCCCTGGCTCGACTCAAGAGGAATACCCACTTTCCACAAGCACCTCAAGAGGAGGCTTCTCTCAGCTACAGGTATGTGAGAGGGACCCTGAGTTTGTGACCTCAAGTGGAATGGACACCGAGATGCACTGACTCGAAGGAAGGCCGGATATCCCTGCAGTGAATTGAATGCAGGCTCGTCTTGCATCTCCCACGATGAAGGGATGTCTGAATCCCCTGTGGAGACCAAGGAGAAAGACCTAGTTCTCCGCCTCATCGCGACCGGAGGCCTCACGTCCTTTGAAAACTCGAGAGGTCCGCGGAGATCAATGCTTCCAAAGGAGACGACGCCTGACTCCTCTTGAATATGGATAGTAGTCCCAGGATCCCTGTAGCACGTGGAAAGGGACCCTGGGTCTCCCACCTCACGTGGAGACGCGTCCCAATGGCCATGCCAATACTCGAGGAGAATCCCGAGGGGTCCCTCGCACCCAGGCAGGAGTCCTGACGTAGCTGAATAAACACGTGTCTGGAAAGGCCCTTCCGGTCGAAACTCGAGAATGTACCCCAGGTTCCGGCCGCAACTCGAGAAAAACAATGAGACTTCCCCCTCGCCGCAAGATGAGGCCCGATTCCCCTGCACTGCGTGCAGAGCAATTCCGTGTTCCAAATCAAACATGAAAGGAGCCTTGATTTCCTTGATGGCACTCCAGAGAACCCCCAAGATCATTGTCTCAAGTCTAAGGGATACTGAGGTCACTGTAGCAACACGAAAGGGCTCCGTGGACCCCAAATCAACTCGAGATGCGAGCTTCGTCCCTGGCTGCGACTCAAGAGGAATACCCACTTTCCACAAGCACCTCAAGAGGAGACTTCTCTCAGCTACATGTAAGTGAGAGGGACCCTGAGTTTGTGTCCTCAAGTGGAATGGACACCGAGATGCTCTGACTCGAAGGAAGGCCGGATATCCCTGCAGTGAATTGAATGCAGTCCTCTTTTGCATCTCCCACGACGAAGGGATGTCTGAATCCCATGTGGAGACCACAGAGAAAGACCTTGTTCTCTGCCTCATCACGACTGGAAGTCTCCCGTCCGTTGAAAACTCGAGAGGTCCGCGGAGAACAAGGCTTCCAAAGGAGACGATGCCTGACTCCTCTTGAAAATGGATAGAAGTCCCAGGATCCCTGTGGCACGTGGAAAGGGACCCTGGGTCTCCCGCCTCACGTGGAGACGCATCCCAGTGGTCATGCCAAGACTCGAGGAGAATCCCGAAGTGTCCCTCGCACCTAGGGAGGAGTCCTGACGTCGCTGAACAAACACGTGTCTGGAAGGGCCCTCCCCGTCGTAACTCGAGAATATATCCCTGGTTCCGGCCGCAACTCGAGAAAAACCATGAAATTTCCCCCTCGCCGCGAGATGACGCCCGATTCGCCTGCACTGCGTGCAGAGCAACTCCGTGTTCCACATCAAACATGAAAGGAGCCTTGATTTCCTTGATGGCACTCCAGAGAACACCCAAGATCACTGTCTCATGTCTAGAGGGATACTGAGGTCACTGTAGCAACACGAAAGGGCTCCGTGGACCCCAAATCAACTCGAGATGAGAGCTTCGTCCCTGGCTTCGACTCAAGAGGAATACCCACTTTCCACAAGCACCTCAAGAGGAGGCTTCTCTCAGCTACAGGTATGTGAGAGGGACCCTGAGTTTGTGGCCTCAAGTGGAATGGACAACGAGATGCTCTGACTCGAAGGAAGGCCGGTTATCCCTGCAGTGAATTGAATGCAGGCTCGTCTTGCATCTCCCACGACGAAGGGATGTCTGAATCCCCTGTGGAGACCAAGGAGAAAGACCTAGTTCTCCGCCTCATCGCGACCTGAGGCCTCACGTCTTTGAAAACTCGAGAGGTACGCGGAGATCAATGCTTCCAAAGGAGACGATGCCTGACTCCTCTTGAAAATGGATAGGAGTCCCAGGATCCCTGTGGCATGTGGAAAGGGACCCGGGGTCTCCCGCCTCACGTGGAGACGCGTCCCAATGGCCATGCCAAGACTCGAGGAGAATCCAGAGGGGTCCCTCGCACCCAGGCAGGAGTCCTAACGTCGCTGAATAAACACGTGTCTGGAAAGGCCCTTCCGGTCGAAACTCGAGAATGTACCCCAGGTTCCGGCCGCAACTCGAGAAAAACAATATGACTTCCCCCTCGCCGCGAGATGAGGCCCGATTCCCCTGCACTGCGTGCAGAGCAATTCCAAGTTCCAAATCAAACATGAAAGGAGCCTTGATTTCCTTGATGGCACTCCAGAGAAAACCCAAGATCACTGTCTCAAGTCTAGAGGGATACTGAGGTCACTGTAGCAACACGAAAGGGCTCCGTGGACCCCAAATCAACTCGAGATGAGAGCTTCGTCCCTGGCTCGACTCAAGAGGAATACCCACTTTCCACAAGCACCTCAAGAGGAGGCTTCTCTCAGCTACAGGTATGTGAGAGGGACCCTGAGTTTGTGGCCTCAAGTGGAATGGACACCGAGATGCTGTGACTCGAAGGAAGGCCGGTTATCCCTGCAGTGAATTGAATGCAGGCCTCTTTTTCCTCTCCCACGACGAAGGGATGTCTGAATCCCCTGTGGAGACCAAGGAGAAAGACCTAGTTCTCCGCCTCATCGCGACCGGAGGCCTCACGTCCTTTGAAAACTCGAGAGGTCCGCGGAGATCAATGCTTCCAAAGGAGACGATGCCTGACTCCTCTTGAATATGGATAGTAGTCCCAGGATCCCTGTAGCACGTGGAAAGGGACCCTGGGTCTCCCGCCTCACGTGGAGACGCGTCCCAATGGCCATGCCAAGACTCGAGGAGAATCCCGAGGGGTCCCTCGCACCCAGGCAGGAGTCCTGACGTAACTGAATAAACACGTGTCTGGAAAGGCCCTTCCGGTCGAAACTCGAGAATGTACCCCAGGTTCCGGCCGCAACTCGAGAAAAACAATGAGACTTCCCCCTCGCCGCGAGATGAGGCCCGATTCCCCTGCACTGCATGCACAGCAATTCCGTGTTCCAAATCAAACATGAAAGGAGCCTTGATTTCCTTGATGGCACTCCAGAGAACCCCCAAGATCACTGTCTCAAGTCTAAGGGATTCTGAGGTCACTGTAGCAACACGAAAGGGCTCCGTGGACCCCAAATCAACTCGAGATGCGAGCTTCATCCCTGGCTTCGACTCAAGAGGAATACCCACTTTCCACAAGCACCTCAAGAGGAGGCTTCTCTCAGCTACAGGTATGTGAGAGGGACCCTGAGTTTGTGTCCTCAAGTGGAATGGACACCGAGATGCTCTGACTCGAAGGAAGGCCGGATATCCCTGCAGTGAATTGAATGCAGGCCTCTTTTGCATCTCCCACGACGAAAGGATGACTGTATCCCATGTGGAGAACACAGAGAAAGACCTTGTTCTCTGCCTCATCACGACTGGAGGTCTCCCGTCCGTTGAAAACTCGAGAGGTCCGCGGAGAACCAGGCTTCCAAAGGAGACGATGACTGACTCCTCTTGAAAATGGATAGAAGTCCCAGGATCCCTGTGGCACGTGGAAAGGGACCCTGGGTCTCCCGCCTCACGTGGAGACGCGTCCCAGTGGCCATGCCAAGACTCGTGGAGAATCCCGAAGTGTCCCTCGCACCTAGGGAGGAGTCCTGACGTCGCTGAACAAACATGTGTCTGGAAGGGCCCTCCCCGTCGTAACTCGAGAATATACCCCAGGTTACGGGCGCAACTCGAGAAAAACTATGAAATTTCCCCCTCGCCGCGAGATGACGCCCGATTCCCCTGCACTGCGTGCAGAGCAATTCCGTGTTCCACATCAAACATGAAAGGAGCCTTGATTTCCTTGATGGCACTCCAGAGAACACCCAAGATCACTGTCTCATGTCTAGAGGGATCCTGAGGTCACTGTAGCAACACGAAAGGGCTCCGTGGACCCCAAATCAACTCGAGATGAGAGCTTCGTCCCTGGCTCGACTCAAGAGGAATACCCACTTTCCACAAGCACCTCAAGAGGAGGCTTCTCTCAGCTACAGGTATGTGAGAGGGACCCTGAGTTTGTGGCCTCAAGTGCAATGAACACCGAGATGCACTGACTCTAAGGAAGGCCGGATATCCCTGCAGTGAATTGAATGCAGGCTCGTCTTGCATCTCCCATGACGAAGGGATGTCTGAATCCCCTGTGGAGACCAAGGAGAAAGACCTAGTTCTCCGCCTCATCGCGACCGGAGGCCTCACGTCCTTTGAAAACTCGAGAGGTCCGCGGAGATCAATGCTTCCAAAGGAGACGATGCCTGACTCCTCTTGAATATGGATAGTAGTCCCAGGATCCCTGTAGCACGTGGAAAGGGACCCTGGGTCTCCCGCCTCACGTGGAGACGCGTCCCAATGGCCATGCCAAGACTCGAGGAGAATCCAGAGGGGTCCCTCGCACCCAGGCAGGAGTCCTGACGTAGCTGAATAAACACGTGTCTGGAAAGGCCCTTCCGGTCGAAACTCGAGAATGTACCCCAGGTTCCGGCCGCAACTCGAGAAAAACAATGAGACTTCCCCCTCGCCGCGAGATGAGGCCCGATTCCCCTGCACTGCGTGCAGAGCAATTCCGTGTTCCAAATCAAACATGAAAGGAGCCTTGATTTCCTTGATGGCACTCCAGAGAACCCCCAAGATCACTGTCTCAAGTCTAAGGGATACTGAGGTCACTGTAGCAACACGAAAGGGCTCCGTGGACCCCAAATCAACTCGAGATGCGAGCTTCGTCCCTGGCTGCGACTCAAGTGGAATACCCACTTTCCACAAGCACCTCAAGAGGAGGCTTCTCTCAGCTACAGGTATGTGAGAGGGACCCTGAGTTTGTGTCCTCAAGTGGAATGGACACCGAGATGCTCTGACTCGAAGGAAGGCCGGATATCCCTGCAGTGAATTGAATGCAGGCCTCTTTTGCATCTCCCACGACGAAGGGATGTCTGAATCTGCTCTGGAGACCACAGAGAAAGACCTAGTTCTCCGCCTCATCGCGACATGAGGCCTCACGTCCTTTGAAAACTCGAGAGGCCCGCGGAGATCAATGCTTCCAAAGGAGATGATGCCTGACTCCCCTTGAAAATGGATAGGAGTCCCAGGATCCCTGTGGCACGTGGAAAGGGACCGTGGGTCTCCCGCCTCACGTGGAGACGCGTCCCAATGGCCATGCCAAGACTCGAGGAGAATCCCGAGGTGTCCCATGCACCTAGGCAGGAGTCCTGACGTCACTGAACAAACACGTGTCTGGAAGGGCCCTCCCCGTCGTAACTCGAGAATATACCCCAGGTTCCGGCCGCAACTCGAGAAAAACCATGAGACTTCCCCCTCGCCGCGAGATGAGGCCCGATTCCCCTGCACTGCGTGCAGAGCAATTCCGTGTTCCACATCAAACATGAAAGGAGCCTTGATTTCCTTGATGGCACTCCAGAGAACACCCAAGATCACTGTCTCATGTCTAGAGGGATACTGAGGTCACTGTAGCAACACGAAAGGGCTCCATGGACCCCAAATCAACTCGAGATGTGAGCTTCTTCCCTGGCTTCGACTCAAGAGGAATTCCCACTTTCCACAAGCACCTCAAGAGGAGGCTTCTCTCAGCTACAGGTATGTGAGAGGGACCCTGAGTTTGTGGCCTCAAGTGGAATGGACACCGAGATGCTCTGACTCGAAAGAAGGCCGGATATCCCTGCAGTGAATTGAATGCAGGCCTCTTTTGCATCTCCCACGACGAAGGGTTGTCTGAATCCCCTGTGGAGGCCAAGGAGAAAGACCTAGTTCTCCGCCTCATCGCGACCGGAGACCTCACGTCCTTTGAAAACTCGAGAGGTCCGCGGAGATCAATGCTTCCAAAGGAGACGATGCCCTACTCCTCTTGAAAATGGATAGGAGTCCCAGGATCCCTGTGGCACGTGGAAAGGTAACCTTGGTCTCCCGCCTCACGTGGAGACGCATCCTAATGGCCATGCCAAGACTCGAGGAGAATCCCGAGGTGTCCCTCGCACCTAGGCAGGAGTCCTGACGTCGCTGAACAAACACGTGTCTGGAAGGGCCCTCCCCATCGTAACTCGAGAATATACCCCAGGTTCCGGCCGCAACTGGAGAAAAACCATGAGACTTCCCCCTCGCCGCGAGATGAGGCCCGATTCCCCTGCACTGGGTGGAGAGCAATTCCGTGTTCCACATCAAACACGAAAGGAGCCTTGATTTCCTTGATGGCACTCCAGAGAACACCCAAGATCACTGTCTCAAGTCTAGAGGGATCCTTAAGTCACTGTAGCAACACGAAATGGCTCCCTGGACTCGAAATCAACTCGAGATGAGAGCTTCGTCCCTGGCTTCGACTCAAGAGGAAAACCCACTTTCCATAAGCACCTCAAGAAGAGGCTTCTCTCAGCTACAGGTATGTGAGAGGGACCCTGAGTTTGTGGCCTCAAGTGGAATGGACACCGAGATGCTCTGACTCGAAGGAAGACCGGATATCCCTGCAGTGAATTGAATGCAGGCTCGTCTTGCATCTCCCATGACGAAGGGATGTCTGAAACCCCTGTGGAGTCCACAGAGAAAGACCAAGTTCTCCTCCTCATCGCGACCGGAGGCCTCACATCCTTTGAAAACTCGAGAGGTCCGCGGAGATCAATGCTTCCAAAGGAGACGATGCCTGACTCCTCTTGAAAATGGATAGGAGTCCCAGGATCCCTGTGGCACGTGGAAAGGGACCCTGGGTCTCCCGCCTCACTTGGAGACGCGTCCCAATGGCTATGCCAAGACTCGAGGAGAATCCCGAGGTGTCCCTCGCACCTAGGGAGGAGTCCTGACGTCGCTGAACAAACACGTGTCTGGAAGGGCCCTCCCCGTCGTAACTCGAGAATATACCCCAGGTTCCGGCCGCAACTCGAGAAAAACCATGAGACTTCCCCCTCGCCGCGAGATGAGGCCCGATTCCCCTGCACTGGGTGCAGAGCAATTCTGTGTTCCACATTAAACGTGAAAGGAGCCTTGATTTCCTTGATGGCACTCCAGAGAACACCCAAAATCACTGTCTCAAGTCTAGAGGGATCCTGAGGTCACTGTAGCAACACGAAATGGCTCTGTGGACCCCAAATCAACTCGAGATGAGAGCTTCGTCCCTGGCTTCGACTCAAGAGGATAACCCACTTTCCATAGGCACCTCAAGAGGAGGCTTCTCTCAGCTACAGGTATGTGAGAGGGACCCTGAGTTTGTGGCCTCAAGTGGAATGGACACCGAGATGCTCTGACTCGAAGGAAGGCCGGATATCCCTGCAGTGAATTGAATGCAGGCTCGTCTTGCATCTCCCACGACGAAGGGATGTCTGAAACCCCTGTGAAGCCCACAGAGAAAGACCTAGTTCTCCTCCTCATCGCGACCGGAGGCCTCACGTCCTTTGAAAATTCGAGAGGTCCGCGGAGATCAATGCTTCCAAAGGAGACGATGCCTGACTCCTCTTGAAAATGGATAGGAGTCCCAGGATGCCTGTGGCACGTGGAAAGGGAAACTGGGTCTCCCGCCTCACGTGGAGACGCGTCCCAATGGCCATGCCAAGACTCGAGGAGAATCCCGAGGTGTCCCTCGCACCCAGGCAAGAATCCTGACATCGCTGAATAAACACGTGTCTGGAAGTCCCTTCTGGTCGTAACTCGAGAATGTACCCCAGGTTCCGGCCGCAACTCGAGAAAAACCATGAGACTTCCCCCTCGCCGTGAGATGAACCCCAATTCCCCTGCACTGCGTGCAGAGCAATTCCGTGTTCCAAATCAAACATGAAAGGAGCCTTGATTTCCTTGATGGCACTCCAGAGAAAACCCAAGATCACTGTCTCAAGTCTAGAGGGATACTGAGGTCACTGTAGCAACATGAAAGGGCTCCCTGGACCCCAAATCAACTCGAGATGAGAGCTTCGTCCCTGGCTCGACTCAAGAGGAATACCCACTTTCCACAAGCACCTCAAGAGGAGGCTTCTCTCAGCTACAGGTATGTGAGAGGGACCCTGAGTTTGTGGCCTAAAGTGGAATGGACACCGAGATGCACTGACTCGAAGGAAGGCTGGATATCCCTGCAGTGAATTGAATGCAGGCTCGTCTTGCATCTCCCACGATGAAGGGATGTCTCAATCCCCTGTGGAGACCAAGGAGAAAGACCTAGTTCTCCGCCTCATAGCGACCGGAGGCCTCACGTCCTTTGAAAACTCGAGAGGTCCGCGGAGATCAATGCTTCCAAAGGAGACGATGCCTGACTCCTCTTGAATATGGATAGTAGTCCCAGGATCCCTGTGGCACGTGGAAAGGGACCCTGGGTCTCCCGCCTCACGTGGAGACGCGTCCCAATGGCCATGCCAAGACTCGAGGAGAATCCCGAGGTGTCCCTCGCACCTAGGCAGGAGTCCTGACGTCGCTGAAGTAACATGTGTCTGGAAGGGCCCTCCCCGTCGTAATTCGAGAATATACCCCAGGTTCCGGCCGCAAGTCGAGAAAAACCATGAGACTTCCCCCTCGCCGCGAGATGAGACCCGATTCCCCTGCACTGTGTGCAGAGAAATTCCGTGTTCCACATCAAACATGAAAGGAGCCTTGATTTCCTTGATGGCACTCCAGAGAACACCCAAGATCACTGTCTCAAGTCTAGAGGGATCCTGAGGTCACTGTAGCAACACAAAAAGGCTCCGTGGACCCCAAATCAACTCGAGATGAGAGCTTCGTCCCTGGCTTCGACTCAAGAGGAATACCCACTTTCCACAAGCACCTCAAGAGGAGGCTTTTCTCAGCTACAGGTATGTGAGAGGGACCCTGAGTTTGTGGCCTCAAGTGGAATGGACACCGAGATGCTCTGACTCGAAGGAAGGCCGGATATCCCTGCAGTGAATTGAATGCAGGCTCGTCTTGCATCTCCCACGACGAAGGGATGTCTGAATCCCCTGTGGAGACCAAGGAGAAAGACCTAGTTCTCCGCTTCATCGCGACCGGAGGCCTCACGTCCTTTGAAAACTCGAGAGGTCCGCGGAGATCAATGCTTCCAAAGGAGACGATGCCTGACTCCTCTTGAAAATGGATAGGAGTCCCAGGATCCCTGTGGCACGTGGAAAGGGACACTGGGTCTCCCGCCTCACGTGGAGACGCGTCCAAATGGCCATGCCAAGACTCGAGGAGAATCCCGAGTTGCCCCTCGCACCTAGGCAGGAGTCCTGACGTCGCTGAACAAACATGTGTCTAGAAGGGCCCTTCCGGTCGTAACTCGTGCGTGTACCCCAGGTTCCGGCCGCAAATCGAGAAAAACCATGAGACTTCCCCCTCGACGCGAGATGAGGCCCGATTCCCCTGCACTGCGTGCAGAGCAATTCCGTGTTCCAAATCAAACATGAAAGGAGCCTTGATTTCCTTGATGGCACTCCAGAGAAAACCCAAGATCACTGTCTCAAGTCTAGAGGGATACTGAGGTCACTGGAGCAACACAAAAGGGCTCCTTGGACCCCAAATCAACTCGAGATGAGAGCTTCGTCCCTGGCTTCGACTCAAGAGGAATACCCACTTTCCACAAGCACCTCAAGAGGAGGCTTCTCTCAGCTATAGGTATGTGAGAGGGACCCTGAGTTTGTGGCCTCAAGTGGAATGGTCACCGAGATGCTCTGACTCGAAGGAAGGCCGGATATCCCTGCAGTGAATTGAATGCAGGCTCGCCTTGCATCTCCCACGACGAAGGGATGTCTGAATCCCCTGTGGAGACCAAGGAGAAAGACCTAGTTCTCCGCCTCATCGCGACCTGAGGCCTCACGTCTTTGAAAACTCGAGAGGTCCGCGGAGATCAATGCTTCCAAAGGAGACGATGCCTGACTCCTCTTGAAAATGGATAGGAGTCCCAGGATCCCTGTGGCATGTGGAAAGGGACCCTGGGTCTCCCGCCTCACGTGGAGACGCGTCCCAATGGCCATGCCAAGACTCGAGGAGAATCCAGAGGGGTCCCTCGCACCCAGGCAGGAGTCCTAACGTCGCTGAATAAACACGTGTCTGGAAAGGCCCTTCCGGTCGAAACTCGAGAATGTACCCCAGGTTCCGGCCGCAACTCGAGAAAAACAATATGACTTTCCCCTCGCCGCGAGATGAGGCCCGATTCCCCTGCACTGCGTGCAGAGCAATTCCAAGTTCCAAATCAAACATGAAAGGAGCCTTGATTTCCTTGATGGCACTCCAGAGAAAACCCAAGATCACTGTCTCAAGTCTAGAGGGATACTGAGGTCACTGTAGCAACACGAAAGGGCTCCGTGGACCCCAAATCAACTCGAGATGAGAGCTTCGTCCCTGGCTCGACTCAAGAGGAATACCCACTTTCCACAAGCACCTCAAGAGGAGGCTTCTCTCAGCTACAGGTATGTGAGAGGGACCCTGAGTTTGTGGCCTCAAGTGGAATGGACACCGAGATGCACTGACTCGAAGGAAGGCCGGATATCCCTGCAGTGAATTGAATGCAGGCTCGTCTTGCATCTCCCACGACGAAGGGATGTCTGAATCCCCTGTGGAGACCAAGGAGAAAGACCTAGTTCTCCGCCTCATCGCGACCGGAGGCCTCACGTCCTTTGAAAACTCGAGAGGTCCGCGGAGATCAATCCTTCCAAAGGAGACGATGCCTTACTCCTCTTGAATATGGATAGTAGTCCCAGGATCCCTGTAGCACGTGGAAAGGGACCCTGGGTCTCCCGCCTCACGTGGAGACGCGTCCCAATGGCCATGCCAATACTCGAGGAGAATCCCGAGGGGTCCCTCGCACCCAGGCAGGAGTCCTGACATAGCAGAATAAACACGTGTCTGGAAAGGCCCTTCTGGTCGAAACTCGAGAATGTACCCCAGGTTCCGGCCGCAACTAGAGAAAAACAATGAGACTTCCCCCTCGCCGCGAGATGAGGCCCGATTCCCCTGCACTGCGTGCACAGCAATTCCGTGTTCCAAATCAAACATGAAAGGAGCCTTGATTTCCTTGATGGCACTCCAGAGAACCCCCAAGATCACTGTCTCAAGTCTAAGGGATACTGAGGTCACTGTAGCAACACGAAAGGGCTCCGTGGACCCCAAATCAACTCGAGATGCGAGCTTCGTCCCTGGCTTCGACTCAAGAGGAATACCCACTTTCCACAAGCACCTCAAGAGGAGGCTTCTCTCAGCTACAGGTATGTGAGAGGGACCCTGAGTTTGTGTCCTCAAGTGGAATGGACACCGAGATGCTCTGACTCGAAGGAAGGCCGGATATCCCTGCAGTGAATTGAATGCAGGCCTCTTTTGCATCTCCCACGACGAAGGGATGTCTGAATCCCATGTGGAGACCACAGAGAAAGAGCTTGTTCTCTGCCTCATCACGACTGGAGGTCTCCCGTCCGTTGAAAACTCGAGAGGTCCGCGGAGAACAAGGCTTCCAAAGGAGACGATGCCTGACTCCTCTTGAAAATGGATAGAAGTCCCAGGATCCCTGTGGCACGTGGAAAGGGACCCTGGGTCTCACGCCTCACGTGGAGACGCAACCAGTGGCCATGCCAAGACTCGAGGAGAATCCCGAAGTGTCCCTCGCCCCTAGGGAGGAGTCCTGACGTCGCTGAACAAACACGTGTCTGGAAGGGCCCTCCCCGTCGAAACTCGAGAATATACCCCAGGTTCCGGGCGCAACTCGAGAAAAACCATGAAATTTCCCCCTCGCCGCGAGATGACGCCCGATTCGCCTGCACTGCGTGCAGAGCAACTCCGTGTTCCACATCAAACATGAAAGGAGCCTTGATTTCCTTGATGGCACTCCAGAGAACACCCAAGATCACTGTCTCATGTCTAGAGGGATACTGAGGTCACTGTAGCAACACGAAAGGGCTCCATGGACCCCAAATCAACTCGAGATGAGAGCTTCGTCCCTGGCTTCAACTCAAGAGGAATACCCACTTTCCACAAGCACCTCAAGAGGAGGCTTTTCTCAGCTACAGGTATGTGAGAGGGACCCTGAGTTTGTGGCCTCAAGTGGAATGGACACCGAGATGCTGTGACTCGAAGGAAGGCCGGATATCCCTGCAGTGAATTGAATGCAGGCCTCTTTTTCCTCTCCCACGACGAAGGGATGTCTGAATCCCCTGTGGAGACCAAGGAGAAAGACCTAGTTCTCCGCCTCATCGCGACCGGAGGCCTCACGTCCTTTGAAAACTCGAGAGGTCCGCGGAGATCAATGCTTCCAAAGGAGACGATGCCTGACTCCTCTTGAATATGGATAGTAGTCCCAGGATCCCTGTAGCACGTGGAAAGGGACCCTGGGTCTCCCGCCTCACGTGGAGACGCGTCCCAATGGCCATGCCAAGACTCGAGGAGAATCCCGAGGGGTCCCTCGCACCCAGGCAGGAGTCCTGACGTAACTGAATAAACACGTGTCTGGAAAGGCCCTTCCGGTCGAAACTCGAGAATGTACCCCAGGTTCCGGCCGCAACTCGAGAAAAACAATGAGACTTCCCCCTCGCCGCGAGATGAGGCCCGATTCCCCTGCACTGCATGCACAGCAATTCCGTGTTCCAAATCAAACATGAAAGGAGCCTTGATTTCCTTGATGGCACTCCAGAGAACCCCCAAGATCACTGTCTCAAGTCTAAGGGATACTGAGGTCACTGTAGCAACACGAAAGGGCTCCGTGGACCCCAAATCAACTCGAGATGCGAGCTTCATCCCTGGCTTCGACTCAAGAGGAATACCCACTTTCCACAAGCACCTCAAGAGGAGGCTTCTCTCAGCTACAGGTATGTGAGAGGGACCCTGAATTTGTGTCCTCAAGTGGAATGGACACCGAGATGCTCTGACTCGAAGGAAGGCCGGATATCCCTGCAGTGAATTGAATGCAGGCCTCTTTTGCATCTCCCACGACGAAAGGATGACTGTATCCCATGTGGAGAACACAGAGAAAGACCTTGTTCTCTGCCTCATCACGACTGGAGGTCTCCCGTCCGTTGAAAACTCGAGAGGTCCGCGGAGAACCAGGCTTCCAAAGGAGACGATGACTGACTCCTCTTGAAAATGGATAGAAGTCCCAGGATCCCTGTGGCACGTGGAAAGGGACCCTGGGTCTCCCGCCTCACGTGGAGACGCGTCCCAGTGGCCATGCCAAGACTCGTGGAGAATCCCGAAGTGTCCCTCGCACCTAGGGAGGAGTCCTGACGTCGCTGAACAAACATGTGTCTGGAAGGGCCCTCCCCGTCGTAACTCGAGAATATACCCCAGGTTCCGGGCGCAACTCGAGAAAAACTATGAAATTTCCCCCTCGCCGCGAGATGACGCCCGATTCCCCTGCACTGCGTGCAGAGCAACTCCGTGTTCCACATCAAACATGAAAGGAGCCTTGATTTCCTTGATGGCACTCCAGAGAACACCCAAGATCACTGTCTCATGTCTAGAGGGATACTGAGGTCACTGTAGCAACACGAAAGGGCTCCGTGGACCCCAAATCAACTCGAGATGTGAGCTTCGTCCCTGGCTTCGACTCAAGAGGAATACCCACTTTCCACAAGCACCTCAAGAGGAGGCTTCTCTCAGCTACAGGTATGTGAGAGGGACCCTGAGTTTGTGGCCTCAAGTGGAATGGACACCGAGATGCTCTGACTCGAAGTAAGGCCGGTTATCCCTGCAGTGAATTGAATGCAGGCTCGTCTTGCATCTCCCAAGACGAAGGGATGTCTGAATCCCCTGTGGAGATGACAGAGAAAGACCGAGTTCTCCGCCTCATCGCTGCCGGAGGCCTCACATCCTTTGAAAACTCTAGAGGTCCGCGGAGATCAATGCTTCCAAAGCAGACGATGCCTGATTCCTCTTGATAATGGATAGGAGTCCCAGGATCCCTGTGGCACGTCGAAAGGGACCCTGGGTCTCCCGCCTCACGTGGAGACGCATATCAATTGCCATGCCAAGACTCGAGGAGAATCCCGAGGTGTCCCTCGCTCCTAGGCAGGAGTCCTGACGTCGCTGAACAAACACGTGTCTGGAAGGGCCCTCCCCGTCGTAACTCGAGAATATACCCCAGGTTCCGGCCGCAACTCGAGAAAAACCATGAGACTTCCCCTCGCCGCGAGATGAGGCCCGATTCCCCTGGACTGCGTGCAGAGCAATTCCGTGTTCCACATCAAACGTGAAAGGAGACTTGATTTCCTTGATGGCACTCCAGAGAAAACCCAAAGTCACTGTCTCAAGTCTAGAGGGATCCTGAGGTCATTGGAGCAACACGAAAGGGCTCCGTGGACCCCAAATCAACTCGAGATGAGAGCTTAGTCCCTGGCTTCGACTCAAGAGGAATGCCAACGTTCCACAAGCACCTCAAGAGGAGGCTTCTCTCAGCTACAGGTATGTGAGAGGGACCCTGAGTTTGTGGCCTCAAGTGGAATGGACACCGAGATGCTCTGACTCGAAGTCAGGCCGGATATCCCTGCAGTACATTGAATGCAGGCTCATCTTACATCTCCCAAGACGAAGGGATGTCTGAATCCCCTGTGGAGACCACAGAGAAAGACCGAGTTCTCCGCCTCATCGCGACCCGAGGCCTCACATTTTTTGAAAACTAAAGACTTCCGCGGAGATCAATGCTTCCAAAGGAGACGATGCCTGACTCCTCTTGAAAACGGATAGGAGTCCCAGGATCCCTGTGGCACGTGGAAAGGGACCCTGGGTCTCCCGCCTCACGTGGAGTCGCGTCCCAATTGCCATGCCAAGACTCGAGGAGAATCCCGAGGTGTCCCTCGCACCTAGGCAGGAGTCCTGACATCGCTGAACAAACACGTGTCTGGAAGGGCCCTCCCCGTCGTAACTCGAGAATATACCCCAGGTTCCGGCCGCAACTCGTGAAAAACCATGAGATTTCCCCCTCGCCGCCAGTTGAGGCCCGATTCCCCTACACTGCATGCAGAGCAATTCCGTGTTCCACATCAAACGTGAAAGTAGTCTTGATTTCCTTGATGGCACTCCGAGAAACCCAAGATCACTGTCTCAAGTCTAGAGGGATCCTGAGGTCACTGGACCAACAGGACAGGGCTCCGTGGACCCCAAATCAACTCGAGATGAGAGCTTAGTCCCTGGCTTCGACTCAAGAGGAATACCAACTTTCCACAAGGACCTCAAGAGGAGGCTTCTCTCAGCTACAGGTATATTTGAGGGACCCTGAGTTTGTGGCCTCAAGTGGAATGGACACCGAGATGCTCTAACTCGAAATAAGACCGGATATAACTGCAGTGAATTGAATGAAGGCTCGTCTTGCATCACCCAAGACGAAGGGTTGTCTGATTCCCCTGTGGAGACCACAGAGAAAGACCTAGTCCTCCACCTCAACGCAACCGGAGGCCTCATATCCTTTGAAAACTCGAGAGGTCCGCGGAGATCAATACTTCCGAAGGAGACGATGCCTGACTCCTCTTGAAAATGGATAGGAGTTCCAGGATCCCTGTGGCACGTGGAAAGGGACCCTGGGTCTCCCGCCTCATATGGAGACGCGTCCAAATTGCCATGCCAAGACTCGAGGAGAATCCCAAGGTGTCCCTCGCACCTAGGCAGGAGTCCTGACGTCGCTGAACAAACACGCGTCTGGAAGGGCCCTCCCCGTCGAAACTCGAAAATATACCCTAGGTTCCGGCCGCAACTCGAGAAAAACCTTGTCGAAACTCGAAAATATACCCTAGGTTCCGGCCGCAACTCGAGAAAAACCTTGAGACTTCCCCCTCGCCGCGAGATGAGGCCCGATTCCCCTGCACTGAGTGCAGAGCAATTCCGTTTTCCACATCAAACGTGAAAGGAGCCTTGATTTCCTTGATGGCACTCCAGAGAAAACCCAAGTTCACTGTCTAAAGTCTAGAGGGATTCTGAGGTCACTGGAGCAACACGAAAGGGCTCCGTGGACCACAAATCAACTCGAGATGAGAGCTTAGTCCCTGGCTTCGACTCAAGAGGAATACGAACTTTCCACAAGCACCTCAAGAGGAGGCTTCTCTCAGCTACATGTATGTGAGAGGGACCCTGATTTTGTGGCCTCAAGTCGAATGGACACCGAGATGCTCTGACTCGAAGTAAGGCCGGATATCCCTGCAGTGAATTGAATGCAGGCTCGTCTTGCATCTCCCAAGACGAAGGGTTGGATGAATCACCTGTGGAGACCACAGAGAAAGACCTCGTTCTCCGCCTCATCGAGACCGGAGGCCTCATATCCTTTGAAAAGTAGAGAGGTCCGTGGAGATCAATGCTTCCAAAGGAGAAAATTCCTGACTCTTCTTGAAAATGGATAGGAGTCCCAGGATCCCTGTGGCACGTGGAAAGGGACCCTGGGTCTCCCGCCTCACGTGGAGACGCGTCCCAATTGCCATGCCTAGACTCGAGGAGAATCCCGAGGTGTCCCTCGCACCTAGGCAGGAGTCCTGACGTCGCTGAACAAACACGTGTCTGGAAGGGCCCTCCCCGTCGTAACTCGAGAATATACCCCAGGTTCAACGCAACTCGAGAAAAACCTTGAGACATCCCCCTCGCCGCGAGATGAGGCTCGATTCCCCTGCACTGCATGCAGAGCAATTCCGTTTTCCACATCAAACGTGAAAGGAGCCTAGATTTCCTTGATGGCACTCCAGAGAAAACCCAAGTTCACTGTCTAAAGTCTAGAGGGATCCTGAGGTCACTGGAGCAATGCGAAAGGGCTCCGTGGACCACAAATCAACTCGAGATGAGAGCTTAGTCCCTGGCTTCGACTCAAGAGGAATACCAACTTTCCACAAGCACCTCAAGTGGAGGCTTCTCTCAGCTACAGGTATGTGAGAGGGCCCCTGAGTTTGTGGCCTCAAGTGGAATGGACACCGAGATGCTCTGACTCGAAGTAAGGCCGGATATCCCTGCAGTGAATTGAATGCAGGCTCGTCTTGCATCTCCCAAGACGAAGGGATGTCTGAATCCCCTGTGGAGACCACAGAGAAAGACCGAGTTCTCCGCCTCATCGCGACCGGAGGCCTCACATCCTTTGAAAACTAAAGACTTCCGCGGAGATCAATGCTTCCAAAGGAGACGATGCCTGACTCCTCTTGAAAATGGATAGGAGTCCCAGGATCCCTGTGGCACGTGGAAAGGGACCCTGGGTCTCCCGCCTCACGTGGAGTCGCGTCCCAATTGCCATGCCAAGACTCGAGGAGAATCACGAGGTGTCCCTCGCACCTAGGCAGGAGTCCTGACATCGCTGAACAAACACGTGTCTGGAAGGGCCCTCCCCGTCGTAACTCGAGAATATACCCAAGGTTCCGGCCGCAACTCGAGAAAAACCATGAGATTTCCCCCTCGCCGCGAGTTGAGGCCCGATTCCCCTGCACTGCATGCAGAGTAATTCCGTGTTCCACATCAAACGTGAATGGAGCCTTGATTTCCTTGATGTCACTCCAGAGAAAACCCAAGATCACTGTCTCAAGTCTAGAGGGATCCTGAGGTCACTGGAGCAACAAGAAAGGGATCCGTGGACCCCAAATCAACTCGAGATGAGAGCTTAGTCCCTGGCTTCGACTCAAGAGGAATACCAACTTTCCACAAGCACCTCAAGAGGAGGCTTCTCTCAGCTACAGGTATGTGAGAGGGACCCTGAGTTTGTGGCCTCAAGTGGAATGGACACCGAGATGCTCTTACTCGAAGTAAGGCCGGATATCCCTGCAGTGAATTGAATGCAGGCTCGTCTTGCATCTCCCAAGACGAAGGGATGTCTGAATCCCCTGTGGAGACCACAGAGAAAGACCTAATTCTCCGCCTCATCGCGAGCGGAGGCCTCCCATCCTTTGAAAACTCGAGAGGTCCGCGGAGATCAATGCTTCCAAAGGAGACGATGCCTGACTCCTCTTGAAAATGGATAGGAGTCCCAGGATCCCTGTGGCACGTGGAAAGGGACACTGGGTCTCCCGCCTCACGTGGAGACGCGTCCCAATTGCCATGCCAAGACTCGAGGAGAATCCCGAGGTGTCCCTCGCACCTAGACAGGAGGCCTGATGTCGCTGAACAAACACGTGTATGGAAGTGCCCTCCCCGTCGTAAATCGAGAATATACCCCAGGTTCCGGCCGCAACTCGAGAAAAACCATGAAATTTCCCCCTCGCCGCGAGTTGAGGCCCGATTCCCCTGCACTGCATGCAGAGCAATTCCGTGTTCCACATCAAACGTGAAAGGAGCCTTGATTTCCTTGATGGCACTCCAGAGAAAACCCAAGATCACTGTCTCAAGTCTAGAGGGATCCTGAGATCACTGGAGCAACAGGAAAGGGCTGCGTGGACCCCAAATCAACTCGAGATGAGAGCTTAGTCCCTGGCTTCGACTCAAGAGGAATACCAACTTTCCACAAGCATCTCAAGAGGAGGCTTCTCTCAGCTACAGGTATGTGAGAGGAACCCTGAGTTTTTGGCCTCAAGTGGAATGGACACCGAGATGCTCTGACTCGAAGTAAGGCCGGATATCCCTGCAGTGAATTGAATGCAGGCTCGTCTTGCATCTCCCAAGAAGAAGGGATGTCTGAATCCCCTGTGGAGACCACAGAGAAAGACCGAGTTCTCCGCCTCATCGCGACCGGAGGCCTCACATCCTTTGTAAACTCGAGAGGTCCGCGGAGATCAATGCTTCCAAAGGAGACGATGCCTGACTCCTCTTGAAAATCGATAGGAGACCCAGGATCCCTGTGGCACGTGGAAAGGGACCCTGGGTCTCCGGCCTCACGTGGATACGCGTCCCAATTGCCATGCCAAGACTCGAGGAGAATCCCGAGGTGTCCCTCGCGCCTAGGCAGGAGCCCTGACGTCGCTGAACAAACACGTGTCTGAAGGGCCCTCCCCGTCGTAACTCGAGAATATACCCCAGGTTCCGGCCGCAACTCGAGAAAAACCATGAGACTTCCACCTCGCCGCGAGATGAGACCCGATTCCCCTGCACTGCGTGCAGAGCAATTCCGTGTTCCACATCAAACGTGAAAGGAGCCTTGATTTCCTTGATGGCACTCCAGAGAAAACCCAAGATCACTGTCTCAAGTCTAGAGGGATCCTGAGGTCACTGGAGCAACAAGAAAGGGATCCGTGGACCCCAAATCAACTCGAGATGAGAGCTTAGTCCCTGGCTTCGACTCAAGAGGAATACCAACTTTCCACAAGCACCTCAAGAGGAGGCTTCTCTCAGCTACAGGTATGTGAGAGGGACCCTGAGTTTGTGGCCTCAAGTGGAATGGACACCGAGATGCTCTGACTCGAAGTAAGGCCGGATATCCCTGCAGTGAATTGAATGCAGGCTCGTCTTGCATCTCCCAAGACGAAGGGATGTCTGAATCCCCTGTGGAGACCACAGAGAAAGACCTAATTCTCCGCCTCATCGCGAGCGGAGGCCTCCCATCCTTTGAAAACTCGAGAGGTCCGCGGAGATCAATGCTTCCAAAGGAGACGATGCCTGACTCCTCTTGAAAATCGATAGGAGTCCCAGGATCCCTGTGGCACGTGGAAAGGGACACTGGGTCTCAGCCTCACGTGGAGACACGTCCCAATTGCCATGCCAAGACTCGAGGAGAATCCCGAGGTGTCCCTCGCACCTAGACAGGAGGCCTGACGTCGCTGAACAAACACGTGTCTGGAAGTGCCCTCCCCGTCGTAACTCGAGAATATACCCCAGGTTCCGGCCGCAACTCGAGAAAAACCATGAAATTTCCCCCTCGCCGCGAGTTGAGGCCCGATTCCCCTGCACTGCGTGCAGAGCAATTCCGTTTTCCACATCAAACGTGAAAGGAGCCTTAATTTCCTTGATGACACTCCAGAGAAAACCCAAGTTCACTGTCTAAAGTCTAGAGGGATCCTGAGGTCACTGGAGCAACACGAAAGTGCTCCGTGGACCCCAAATAAACTCGAGATGAGAGCTTAGTCCCTGGCTTCGACTCAAGAGGAATACCAACTTTCCACAAGCACCTCAAGAGGAGGCTTCTCTCAGCTACAGGTATGTGAGAGGGACCCTGAGTTTGTGGCCTCAAGTGGAATGGACACCGAGATGCTCTGACTCGAAGTAAGGCCGGATATCCCTGCAGTGCATTGAATGCAAGCTCGTCTTGCATCTCCCAAGACGAAGGGTTGTCTGAATCCCCTGTGGAGACCACAGAGAAAGACCTCGACCTCCGCCTCATCGAGACCGGAGGCCTCACATCCTTTGAAAACTCGAGAGGTCCGCGGAGATCAATGCTTCCAAAGGAGACGATGCCTGACTCCTCTTGAAAATGGATAGGAGTCCCAGGATCCCTGTGGCACTTGGAAAGGTACCTTGGTCTCCCGCCTCACGGGGAGACGCGTCCCAATTGCCATGCCAAGACTCGAGGAGAATCCCGAGGTGTCCCTCGCACCTAGGCAGGAGTCCTGACGTCGCTGAACAAACACTTGTCTGGAAGGGCCCTCCCCGTCATAACTCGAGAATATACCCCAGGTTTCGGCCGCAACTTGAGAAAATCCATGAGACATCCCCTTTGCCGCGAGATGAGGCCCGATTCCCCTGCACTGCGTGCAGAGCAATTCCGTGTTCCACATCAGACTTGAAAGGAGCCTTGATTTCCTTGATGGCACTCCAGAGAAAACCCAAGATCACTGTCTCAAGTCTAGAGGGATCCTGAGGTCACTGGAGCAACACGAAAGGGCTCCGTGGACCCCAAATCAACTCGAGATGAGAGCTTAGTGCCTGGCTTCCACTCAAGGGGAATACCAACTTTCCGCAAGCACCTCAAGAGGAGGCTTCTCTCAGCTACAGGTATGTGAGAGGGACCCTGAGTTTGTGGCCTCAAGTGGAATGGACACCGAGATGCTCTGACTCAAAGTAAGGCCGGATATCCCTGCAGTGAATTGAATGCAGGCTCGTCTTGCATCTCCCAAGACGAAGGGATGTCTGAATCCCCTGTGGAGACCACAGAGAAAGACCGAGTTCTCCGCCTCATCGCGACCGGAGGCCTCACATCCTTGAAAATTCGACAGGTCCGCGGATATCAATGCTTCCAAAGGAGACGATGCCTGACTCCTCTTGAAAATGTATAGGAGTCCCAGGATCCCTGTGGCACGTGGAAAGGGACCCTGGGTCTCACGCCTCACGTGGAGACGCGTCCAAATTGCCATGCGAAGACTCGAGGAGAATCCCAAGGTGTCCCTCGCACCTAGGCAGGAGTCCTGACGTCGCTGAACAAACACGTGTCTGGAAGGGCCCTCCCCGTCGTAACTCGAGAATATACCCCAGGTTCCGGCCGCAACTCGAGAAAAACCATGAGACTTCCCCCTCGCCGCGAGATGAGGCCCGATTCCCCTGCCCTGCGTGCAGAGCAATTCCGTTTTCCACATCAAACGTGAAAGGAGCCTTAATTTCCTTGATGACACTCCAGAGAAAACCCAAGTTCACTGTCTAAAGTCTAGAGGGATCCTGAGGTCACTGGAGCAACACGAAAGTGCTCCGTGGACCCCAAATAAACTCGAGATGAGAGCTTAGTCCCTGGCTTCGACTCAAGAGGAATACCAACTTTCCACAAGCACCTCAAGAGGAGGCTTCTCTCAGCTACAGGTATGTGAGAGGGACCCTGAGTTTGTGGCCTCAAGTGGAATGGACACCGAGATGCTCTGACTCGAAGTAAGGCCGGATATCCCTGCAGTGAATTGAATGCAAGCTCGTCTTGCATCTCCCAAGACGAAGGGTTGTCTGAATCCCCTGTGGAGACCACAGAGAAAGACCTCGACCTCCGCCTCATCGAGACCGGAGGCCTCACATCCTTTGAAAACTCGAGAGGTCCGCGGAGATCAATGCTTCCAAAGGAGACGATGCCTGACTCCTCTTGAAAATGGATAGGAGTCCCAGGATCCCTGTGGCACTTGGAAAGGTACCCTGGTCTCCCGCCTCACGGGGAGACGCGTCCCAATTGCCATGCCAAGACTCGAGGAGAATCCCGAGTTGCCCCTCGCACCTAGGCAGGAGTCCTGACGTCGCTGAACAAACATGTGTCTGGAAGGGCCCTTCCGGTCGTAACTTGTGCGTGTACCCCAGGTTCCGGCCGCAAATCGAGAAAAACCATGAGACTTCCCCCTCGACGCGAGATGAGGCCCGATTCCCCTGCACTGCGTGCAGAGCAATTCCGTGTTCCAAATCAAACATGAAAGGAGCCTTGATTTCCTTGATGGCACTCCAGAGAAAACCCAAGGTCACTGTCTCAAGTCTAGAGGGATACTGAGGTCACTGGAGCAACACAAAAGGGCTCCTTGGACCCCAAATCAACTCGAGATGAGAGCTTCGTCCCTGGCTTCGACTCAAGAGGAATACCCACTTTCCACAAGCACCTCAAGAGGAGGCTTCTCTCAGCTATAGGTATGTGAGAGGGACCCTGAGTTTGTGGCCTCAAGTGGAATGGTCACCGAGATGCTCTGACTCGAAGGAAGGCCGGATATCCCTGCAGTGAATTGAATGCAGGCTCGCCTTGCATCTCCCACGACGAAGGGATGTCTGAATCCCCTGTGGAGAC
Organism: Dama dama; assembly: GCF_033118175.1. Taxonomy (NCBI): domain Eukaryota; kingdom Metazoa; phylum Chordata; class Mammalia; order Artiodactyla; family Cervidae; genus Dama; species Dama dama. The sequence goes on from NW_026870888.1 coordinate 410,422, forward strand.
CAAGGAGAAAGACCTAGTTCTCCGCCTCATCGCGACCTGAGGCCTCACGTCTTTGAAAACTCGAGAGGTCCGCGGAGATCAATGCTTCCAAAGGAGACGATGCCTGACTCCTCTTGAAAATGGATAGGAGTCCCAGGATCCCTGTGGCATGTGGAAAGGGACCCTGGGTCTCCCGCCTCACGTGGAGACGCGTCCCAATGGCCATGCCAAGACTCGAGGAGAATCCAGAGGGGTCCCTCGCACCCAGGCAGGAGTCCTAACGTCGCTGAATAAACACGTGTCTGGAAAGGCCCTTCCGGTCGAAACTCGAGAATGTACCCCAGGTTCCGGCCGCAACTCGAGAAAAACAATATGACTTTCCCCTCGCCGCGAGATGAGGCCCGATTCCCCTGCACTGCGTGCAGAGCAATTCCAAGTTCCAAATCAAACATGAAAGGAGCCTTGATTTCCTTGATGGCACTCCAGAGAAAACCCAAGATCACTGTCTCAAGTCTAGAGGGATACTGAGGTCACTGTAGCAACACGAAAGGGCTCCGTGGACCCCAAATCAACTCGAGATGAGAGCTTCGTCCCTGGCTCGACTCAAGAGGAATACCCACTTTCCACAAGCACCTCAAGAGGAGGCTTCTCTCAGCTACAGGTATGTGAGAGGGACCCTGAGTTTGTGGCCTCAAGTGGAATGGACACCGAGATGCACTGACTCGAAGGAAGGCCGGATATCCCTGCAGTGAATTGAATGCAGGCTCGTCTTGCATCTCCCACGACGAAGGGATGTCTGAATCCCCTGTGGAGACCAAGGAGAAAGACCTAGTTCTCCGCCTCATCGCGACCGGAGGCCTCACGTCCTTTGAAAACTCGAGAGGTCCGCGGAGATCAATCCTTCCAAAGGAGACGATGCCTTACTCCTCTTGAATATGGATAGTAGTCCCAGGATCCCTGTAGCACGTGGAAAGGGACCCTGGGTCTCCCGCCTCACGTGGAGACGCGTCCCAATGGCCATGCCAATACTCGAGGAGAATCCCGAGGGGTCCCTCGCACCCAGGCAGGAGTCCTGACATAGCAGAATAAACACGTGTCTGGAAAGGCCCTTCTGGTCGAAACTCGAGAATGTACCCCAGGTTCCGGCCGCAACTAGAGAAAAACAATGAGACTTCCCCCTCGCCGCGAGATGAGGCCCGATTCCCCTGCACTGCGTGCACAGCAATTCCGTGTTCCAAATCAAACATGAAAGGAGCCTTGATTTCCTTGATGGCACTCCAGAGAACCCCCAAGATCACTGTCTCAAGTCTAAGGGATACTGAGGTCACTGTAGCAACACGAAAGGGCTCCGTGGACCCCAAATCAACTCGAGATGCGAGCTTCGTCCCTGGCTTCGACTCAAGAGGAATACCCACTTTCCACAAGCACCTCAAGAGGAGGCTTCTCTCAGCTACAGGTATGTGAGAGGGACCCTGAGTTTGTGTCCTCAAGTGGAATGGACACCGAGATGCTCTGACTCGAAGGAAGGCCGGATATCCCTGCAGTGAATTGAATGCAGGCCTCTTTTGCATCTCCCACGACGAAGGGATGTCTGAATCCCATGTGGAGACCACAGAGAAAGACCTTGTTCTCTGCCTCATCACGACTGGAGGTCTCCCGTCCGTTGAAAACTCGAGAGGTCCGCGGAGAACAAGGCTTCCAAAGGAGACGATGCCTGACTCCTCTTGAAAATGGATAGAAGTCCCAGGATCCCTGTGGCACGTGGAAAGGGACCCTGGGTCTCACGCCTCACGTGGAGACGCAACCAGTGGCCATGCCAAGACTCGAGGAGAATCCCGAAGTGTCCCTCGCCCCTAGGGAGGAGTCCTGACGTCGCTGAACAAACACGTGTCTGGAAGGGCCCTCCCCGTCGAAACTCGAGAATATACCCCAGGTTCCGGGCGCAACTCGAGAAAAACCATGAAATTTCCCCCTCGCCGCGAGATGACGCCCGATTCGCCTGCACTGCGTGCAGAGCAACTCCGTGTTCCACATCAAACATGAAAGGAGCCTTGATTTCCTTGATGGCACTCCAGAGAACACCCAAGATCACTGTCTCATGTCTAGAGGGATACTGAGGTCACTGTAGCAACACGAAAGGGCTCCATGGACCCCAAATCAACTCGAGATGAGAGCTTCGTCCCTGGCTTCAACTCAAGAGGAATACCCACTTTCCACAAGCACCTCAAGAGGAGGCTTTTCTCAGCTACAGGTATGTGAGAGGGACCCTGAGTTTGTGGCCTGAAGTGGAATGGACACCGAGATGCTGTGACTCGAAGGAAGGCCGGATATCCCTGCAGTGAATTGAATGCAGGCCTCTTTTTCCTCTCCCACGACGAAGGGATGTCTGAATCCCCTGTGGAGACCAAGGAGAAAGACCTAGTTCTCCGCCTCATCGCGACCGGAGGCCTCACGTCCTTTGAAAACTCGAGAGGTCCGCGGAGATCAATGCTTCCAAAGGAGACGATGCCTGACTCCTCTTGAATATGGATAGTAGTCCCAGGATCCCTGTAGCACGTGGAAAGGGACCCTGGGTCTCCCGCCTCACGTGGAGACGCGTCCCAATGGCCATGCCAAGACTCGAGGAGAATCCCGAGGGGTCCCTCGCACCCAGGCAGGAGTCCTGACGTAACTGAATAAACACGTGTCTGGAAAGGCCCTTCCGGTCGAAACTCGAGAATGTACCCCAGGTTCCGGCCGCAACTCGAGAAAAACAATGAGACTTCCCCCTCGCCGCGAGATGAGGCCCGATTCCCCTGCACTGCATGCACAGCAATTCCGTGTTCCAAATCAAACATGAAAGGAGCCTTGATTTCCTTGATGGCACTCCAGAGAACCCCCAAGATCACTGTCTCAAGTCTAAGGGATACTGAGGTCACTGTAGCAACACGAAAGGGCTCCGTGGACCCCAAATCAACTCGAGATGCGAGCTTCATCCCTGGCTTCGACTCAAGAGGAATACCCACTTTCCACAAGCACCTCAAGAGGAGGCTTCTCTCAGCTACAGGTATGTGAGAGGGACCCTGAGTTTGTGTCCTCAAGTGGAATGGACACCGAGATGCTCTGACTCGAAGGAAGGCCGGATATCCCTGCAGTGAATTGAATGCAGGCCTCTTTTGCATCTCCCACGACGAAAGGATGACTGTATCCCATGTGGAGAACACAGAGAAAGACCTTGTTCTCTGCCTCATCACGACTGGAGGTCTCCCGTCCGTTGAAAACTCGAGAGGTCCGCGGAGAACCAGGCTTCCAAAGGAGACGATGACTGACTCCTCTTGAAAATGGATAGAAGTCCCAGGATCCCTGTGGCACGTGGAAAGGGACCCTGGGTCTCCCGCCTCACGTGGAGACGCGTCCCAGTGGCCATGCCAAGACTCGTGGAGAATCCCGAAGTGTCCCTCGCACCTAGGGAGGAGTCCTGACGTCGCTGAACAAACATGTGTCTGGAAGGGCCCTCCCCGTCGTAACTCGAGAATATACCCCAGGTTCCGGGCGCAACTCGAGAAAAACTATGAAATTTCCCCCTCGCCGCGAGATGACGCCCGATTCCCCTGCACTGCGTGCAGAGCAACTCCGTGTTCCACATCAAACATGAAAGGAGCCTTGATTTCCTTGATGGCACTCCAGAGAACACCCAAGATCACTGTCTCATGTCTAGAGGGATACTGAGGTCACTGTAGCAACACGAAAGGGCTCCGTGGACCCCAAATCAACTCGAGATGTGAGCTTCGTCCCTGGCTTCGACTCAAGAGGAATACCCACTTTCCACAAGCACCTCAAGAGGAGGCTTCTCTCAGCTACAGGTATGTGAGAGGGACCCTGAGTTTGTGGCCTCAAGTGGAATGGACACCGAGATGCTCTGACTCGAAGTAAGGCCGGTTATCCCTGCAGTGAATTGAATGCAGGCTCGTCTTGCATCTCCCAAGACGAAGGGATGTCTGAATCCCCTGTGGAGATGACAGAGAAAGACCGAGTTCTCCGCCTCATCGCTGCCGGAGGCCTCACATCCTTTGAAAACTCTAGAGGTCCGCGGAGATCAATGCTTCCAAAGCAGACGATGCCTGATTCCTCTTGATAATGGATAGGAGTCCCAGGATCCCTGTGGCACGTCGAAAGGGACCCTGGGTCTCCCGCCTCACGTGGAGACGCATATCAATTGCCATGCCAAGACTCGAGGAGAATCCCGAGGTGTCCCTCGCTCCTAGGCAGGAGTCCTGACGTCGCTGAACAAACACGTGTCTGGAAGGGCCCTCCCCGTCGTAACTCGAGAATATACCCCAGGTTCCGGCCGCAACTCGAGAAAAACCATGAGACTTCCCCTCGCCGCGAGATGAGGCCCGATTCCCCTGGACTGCGTGCAGAGCAATTCCGTGTTCCACATCAAACGTGAAAGGAGACTTGATTTCCTTGATGGCACTCCAGAGAAAACCCAAAGTCACTGTCTCAAGTCTAGAGGGATCCTGAGGTCATTGGAGCAACACGAAAGGGCTCCGTGGACCCCAAATCAACTCGAGATGAGAGCTTAGTCCCTGGCTTCGACTCAAGAGGAATGCCAACGTTCCACAAGCACCTCAAGAGGAGGCTTCTCTCAGCTACAGGTATGTGAGAGGGACCCTGAGTTTGTGGCCTCAAGTGGAATGGACACCGAGATGCTCTGACTCGAAGTCAGGCCGGATATCCCTGCAGTACATTGAATGCAGGCTCATCTTACATCTCCCAAGACGAAGGGATGTCTGAATCCCCTGTGGAGACCACAGAGAAAGACCGAGTTCTCCGCCTCATCGCGACCCGAGGCCTCACATTTTTTGAAAACTAAAGACTTCCGCGGAGATCAATGCTTCCAAAGGAGACGATGCCTGACTCCTCTTGAAAACGGATAGGAGTCCCAGGATCCCTGTGGCACGTGGAAAGGGACCCTGGGTCTCCCGCCTCACGTGGAGTCGCGTCCCAATTGCCATGCCAAGACTCGAGGAGAATCCCGAGGTGTCCCTCGCACCTAGGCAGGAGTCCTGACATCGCTGAACAAACACGTGTCTGGAAGGGCCCTCCCCGTCGTAACTCGAGAATATACCCCAGGTTCCGGCCGCAACTCGTGAAAAACCATGAGATTTCCCCCTCGCCGCCAGTTGAGGCCCGATTCCCCTACACTGCATGCAGAGCAATTCCGTGTTCCACATCAAACGTGAAAGTAGTCTTGATTTCCTTGATGGCACTCCGAGAAACCCAAGATCACTGTCTCAAGTCTAGAGGGATCCTGAGGTCACTGGACCAACAGGACAGGGCTCCGTGGACCCCAAATCAACTCGAGATGAGAGCTTAGTCCCTGGCTTCGACTCAAGAGGAATACCAACTTTCCACAAGGACCTCAAGAGGAGGCTTCTCTCAGCTACAGGTATATTTGAGGGACCCTGAGTTTGTGGCCTCAAGTGGAATGGACACCGAGATGCTCTAACTCGAAATAAGACCGGATATAACTGCAGTGAATTGAATGAAGGCTCGTCTTGCATCACCCAAGACGAAGGGTTGTCTGATTCCCCTGTGGAGACCACAGAGAAAGACCTAGTCCTCCACCTCAACGCAACCGGAGGCCTCATATCCTTTGAAAACTCGAGAGGTCCGCGGAGATCAATACTTCCGAAGGAGACGATGCCTGACTCCTCTTGAAAATGGATAGGAGTTCCAGGATCCCTGTGGCACGTGGAAAGGGACCCTGGGTCTCCCGCCTCATATGGAGACGCGTCCAAATTGCCATGCCAAGACTCGAGGAGAATCCCAAGGTGTCCCTCGCACCTAGGCAGGAGTCCTGACGTCGCTGAACAAACACGCGTCTGGAAGGGCCCTCCCCGTCGAAACTCGAAAATATACCCTAGGTTCCGGCCGCAACTCGAGAAAAACCTTGTCGAAACTCGAAAATATACCCTAGGTTCCGGCCGCAACTCGAGAAAAACCTTGAGACTTCCCCCTCGCCGCGAGATGAGGCCCGATTACCCTGCACTGAGTGCAGAGCAATTCCGTTTTCCACATCAAACGTGAAAGGAGCCTTGATTTCCTTGATGGCACTCCAGAGAAAACCCAAGTTCACTGTCTAAAGTCTAGAGGGATTCTGAGGTCACTGGAGCAACACGAAAGGGCTCCGTGGACCACAAATCAACTCGAGATGAGAGCTTAGTCCCTGGCTTCGACTCAAGAGGAATACGAACTTTCCACAAGCACCTCAAGAGGAGGCTTCTCTCAGCTACATGTATGTGAGAGGGACCCTGATTTTGTGGCCTCAAGTCGAATGGACACCGAGATGCTCTGACTCGAAGTAAGGCCGGATATCCCTGCAGTGAATTGAATGCAGGCTCGTCTTGCATCTCCCAAGACGAAGGGTTGGATGAATCACCTGTGGAGACCACAGAGAAAGACCTCGTTCTCCGCCTCATCGAGACCGGAGGCCTCATATCCTTTGAAAAGTAGAGAGGTCCGTGGAGATCAATGCTTCCAAAGGAGAAAATTCCTGACTCTTCTTGAAAATGGATAGGAGTCCCAGGATCCCTGTGGCACGTGGAAAGGGACCCTGGGTCTCCCGCCTCACGTGGAGACGCGTCCCAATTGCCATGCCTAGACTCGAGGAGAATCCCGAGGTGTCCCTCGCACCTAGGCAGGAGTCCTGACGTCGCTGAACAAACACGTGTCTGGAAGGGCCCTCCCCGTCGTAACTCGAGAATATACCCCAGGTTCAACGCAACTCGAGAAAAACCTTGAGACATCCCCCTCGCCGCGAGATGAGGCTCGATTCCCCTGCACTGCATGCAGAGCAATTCCGTTTTCCACATCAAACGTGAAAGGAGCCTAGATTTCCTTGATGGCACTCCAGAGAAAACCCAAGTTCACTGTCTAAAGTCTAGAGGGATCCTGAGGTCACTGGAGCAATGCGAAAGGGCTCCGTGGACCACAAATCAACTCGAGATGAGAGCTTAGTCCCTGGCTTCGACTCAAGAGGAATACCAACTTTCCACAAGCACCTCAAGAGGAGGCTTCTCTCAGCTACAGGTATGTGAGAGGGCCCCTGAGTTTGTGGCCTCAAGTGGAATGGACACCGAGATGCTCTGACTCGAAGTAAGGCCGGATATCCCTGCAGTGAATTGAATGCAGGCTCGTCTTGCATCTCCCAAGACGAAGGGATGTCTGAATCCCCTGTGGAGACCACAGAGAAAGACCGAGTTCTCCGCCTCATCGCGACCGGAGGCCTCACATCCTTTGAAAACTAAAGACTTCCGCGGAGATCAATGCTTCCAAAGGAGACGATGCCTGACAACTCTTGAAAATGGATAGGAGTCCCAGGATCCCTGTGGCACGTGGAAAGGGACCCTGGGTCTCCCGCCTCACGTGGAGTCGCGTCCCAATTGCCATGCCAAGACTCGAGGAGAATCACGAGGTGTCCCTCGCACCTAGGCAGGAGTCCTGACATCGCTGAACAAACACGTGTCTGGAAGGGCCCTCCCCGTCGTAACTCGAGAATATACCCAAGGTTCCGGCCGCAACTCGAGAAAAACCATGAGATTTCCCCCTCGCCGCGAGTTGAGGCCCGATTCCCCTGCACTGCATGCAGAGTAATTCCGTGTTCCACATCAAACGTGAATGGAGCCTTGATTTCCTTGATGTCACTCCAGAGAAAACCCAAGATCACTGTCTCAAGTCTAGAGGGATCCTGAGGTCACTGGAGCAACAAGAAAGGGATCCGTGGACCCCAAATCAACTCGAGATGAGAGCTTAGTCCCTGGCTTCGACTCAAGAGGAATACCAACTTTCCACAAGCACCTCAAGAGGAGGCTTCTCTCAGCTACAGGTATGTGAGAGGGACCCTGAGTTTGTGGCCTCAAGTGGAATGGACACCGAGATGCTCTTACTCGAAGTTAGGCCGGATATCCCTGCAGTGAATTGAATGCAGGCTCGTCTTGCATCTCCCAAGACGAAGGGATGTCTGAATCCCCTGTGGAGACCACAGAGAAAGACCTAATTCTCCGCCTCATCGCGAGCGGAGGCCTCCCATCCTTTGAAAACTCGAGAGGTCCGCGGAGATCAATGCTACCAAAGGAGACGATGCCTGACTCCTCTTGAAAATGGATAGGAGTCCCAGGATCCCTGTGGCACGTGGAAAGGGACACTGGGTCTCCCGCCTCACGTGGAGACGCGTCCCAATTGCCATGCCAAGACTCGAGGAGAATCCCGAGGTGTCCCTCGCACCTAGACAGGAGGCCTGATGTCGCTGAACAAACACGTGTATGGAAGTGCCCTCCCCGTCGTAACTCGAGAATATACCCCAGGTTCCGGCCGCAACTCGAGAAAAACCATGAAATTTCCCCCTCGCCGCGAGTTGAGGCCCGATTCCCCTGCACTGCATGCAGAGCAATTCCGTGTTCCACATCAAACGTGAAAGGAGCCTTGATTTCCTTGATGGCACTCCAGAGAAAACCCAAGATCACTGTCTCAAGTCTAGAGGGATCCTGAGATCACTGGAGCAACAGGAAAGGGCTGCGTGGACCCCAAATCAACTCGAGATGAGAGCTTAGTCCCTGGCTTCGACTCAAGAGGAATACCAACTTTCCACAAGCATCTCAAGAGGAGGCTTCTCTCAGCTACAGGTATGTGAGAGGAACCCTGAGTTTTTGGCCTCAAGTGGAATGGACACCGAGATGCTCTGACTCGAAGTAAGGCCGGATATCCCTGCAGTGAATTGAATGCAGGCTCGTCTTGCATCTCCCAAGAAGAAGGGATGTCTGAATCCCCTGTGGAGACCACAGAGAAAGACCGAGTTCTCCGCCTCATCGCGACCGGAGGCCTCACATCCTTTGTAAACTCGAGAGGTCCGCGGAGATCAATGCTTCCAAAGGAGACGATGCCTGACTCCTCTTGAAAATCGATAGGAGACCCAGGATCCCTGTGGCACGTGGAAAGGGACCCTGGGTCTCCGGCCTCACGTGGATACGCGTCCCAATTGCCATGCCAAGACTCGAGGAGAATCCCGAGGTGTCCCTCGCGCCTAGGCAGGAGCCCTGACGTCGCTGAACAAACACGTGTCTGAAGGGCCCTCCCCGTCGTAACTCGAGAATATACCCCAGGTTCCGGCCGCAACTCGAGAAAAACCATGAGACTTCCACCTCGCCGCGAGATGAGACCCGATTCCCCTGCACTGCGTGCAGAGCAATTCCGTGTTCCACATCAAACGTGAAAGGAGCCTTGATTTCCTTGATGGCACTCCAGAGAAAACCCAAGATCACTGTCTCAAGTCTAGAGGGATCCTGAGGTCACTGGAGCAACAAGAAAGGGATCCGTGGACCCCAAATCAACTCGAGATGAGAGCTTAGTCCCTGGCTTCGACTCAAGAGGAATACCAACTTTCCACAAGCACCTCAAGAGGAGGCTTCTCTCAGCTACAGGTATGTGAGAGGGACCCTGAGTTTGTGGCCTCAAGTGGAATGGACACCGAGATGCTCTGACTCGAAGTAAGGCCGGATATCCCTGCAGTGAATTGAATGCAGGCTCGTCTTGCATCTCCCAAGACGAAGGGATGTCTGAATCCCCTGTGGAGACCACAGAGAAAGACCTAATTCTCCGCCTCATCGCGAGCGGAGGCCTCCCATCCTTTGAAAACTCGAGAGGTCCGCGGAGATCAATGCTTCCAAAGGAGACGATGCCTGACTCCTCTTGAAAATCGATAGGAGTCCCAGGATCCCTGTGGCACGTGGAAAGGGACACTGGGTCTCACGCCTCACGTGGAGACGCGTCCCAATTGCCATGCCAAGACTCGAGGAGAATCCCGAGGTGTCCCTCGCACCTAGACAGGAGGCCTGACGTCGCTGAACAAACACGTGTCTGGAAGTGCCCTCCCCGTCGTAACTCGAGAATATACCCCAGGTTCCGGCCGCAACTCGAGAAAAACCATGAAATTTCCCCCTCGCCGCGAGTTGAGGCCCGATTCCCCTGCACTGCGTGCAGAGCAATTCCGTTTTCCACATCAAACGTGAAAGGAGCCTTAATTTCCTTGATGACACTCCAGAGAAAACCCAAGTTCACTGTCTAAAGTCTAGAGGGATCCTGAGGTCACTGGAGCAACACGAAAGTGCTCCGTGGACCCCAAATAAACTCGAGATGAGAGCTTAGTCCCTGGCTTCGACTCAAGAGGAATACCAACTTTCCACAAGCACCTCAAGAGGAGGCTTCTCTCAGCTACAGGTATGTGAGAGGGACCCTGAGTTTGTGGCCTCAAGTGGAATGGACACCGAGATGCTCTGACTCGAAGTAAGGCCGGATATCCCTGCAGTGCATTGAATGCAAGCTCGTCTTGCATCTCCCAAGACGAAGGGTTGTCTGAATCCCCTGTGGAGACCACAGAGAAAGACCTCGACCTCCGCCTCATCGAGACCGGAGGCCTCACATCCTTTGAAAACTCGAGAGGTCCGCGGAGATCAATGCTTCCAAAGGAGACGATGCCTGACTCCTCTTGAAAATGGATAGGAGTCCCAGGATCCCTGTGGCACTTGGAAAGGTACCTTGGTCTCCCGCCTCACGGGGAGACGCGTCCCAATTGCCATGCCAAGACTCGAGGAGAATCCCGAGGTGTCCCTCGCACCTAGGCAGGAGTCCTGACGTCGCTGAACAAACACTTGTCTGGAAGGGCCCTCCCCGTCATAACTCGAGAATATACCCCAGGTTTCGGCCGCAACTTGAGAAAATCCATGAGACATCCCCTTTGCCGCGAGATGAGGCCCGATTCCCCTGCACTGCGTGCAGAGCAATTCCGTGTTCCACATCAGACTTGAAAGGAGCCTTGATTTCCTTGATGGCACTCCAGAGAAAACCCAAGATCACTGTCTCAAGTCTAGAGGGATCCTGAGGTGACTGGAGCAACACGAAAGGGCTCCGTGGACCCCAAATCAACTCGAGATGAGAGCTTAGTGCCTGGCTTCCACTCAAGGGGAATACCAACTTTCCGCAAGCACCTCAAGAGGAGGCTTCTCTCAGCTACAGGTATGTGAGAGGGACCCTGAGTTTGTGGCCTCAAGTGGAATGGACACCGAGATGCTCTGACTCGAAGTAAGGCCGGATATCCCTGCAGTGAATTGAATGCAGGCTCGTCTTGCATCTCCCAAGACGAAGGGATGTCTGAATCCCCTGTGGAGACCACAGAGAAAGACCGAGTTCTCTGCCTCATCGCGACCGGAGGCCTCACATCCTTTGAAAATTCGACAGGTCCGCGGATATCAATGCTTCCAAAGGAGACGATGCCTGACTCCTCTTGAAAATGGATAGGAGTCCCAGGATCCCTGTGGCACGTGGAAAGGGACCCTGGGTCTCACGCCTCACGTGGAGACGCGTCCAAATTGCCATGCGAAGACTCGAGGAGAATCCCAAGGTGTCCCTCGCACCTAGGCAGGAGTCCTGACGTCGCTGAACAAACACGTGTCTGGAAGGGCCCTCCCCGTCGTAACTCGAGAATATACCCCAGGTTCCGGCCGCAACTCGAGAAAAACCATGAGACTACCCCCTCGCCGCGAGATGAGGCCCGATTCCCCTGCCCTGCGTGCAGAGCAATTCCGTTTTCCACATCAAACGTGAAAGGAGCCTTAATTTCCTTGATGACACTCCAGAGAAAACCCAAGTTCACTGTCTAAAGTCTAGAGGGATCCTGAGGTCACTGGAGCAACACGAAAGTGCTCCGTGGACCCCAAATAAACTCGAGATGAGAGCTTAGTCCCTGGCTTCGACTCAAGAGGAATACCAACTTTCCACAAGCACCTCAAGAGGAGGCTTCTCTCAGCTACAGGTATGTGAGAGGGACCCTGAGTTTGTGGCCTCAAGTGGAATGGACACCGAGATGCTCTGACTCGAAGTAAGGCCGGATATCCCTGCAGTGAATTGAATGCAAGCTCGTCTTGCATCTCCCAAGACGAAGGGTTGTCTGAATCCCCTGTGGAGACCACAGAGAAAGACCTCGACCTCCGCCTCATCGAGACCGGAGGCCTCACATCCTTTGAAAACTCGAGAGGTCCGCGGAGATCAATGCTTCCAAAGGAGACGATGCCTGACTCCTCTTGAAAATGGATAGGAGTCCCAGGATCCCTGTGGCACTTGGAAAGGTACCCTGGTCTCCCGCCTCACGGGGAGACGCGTCCCAATTGCCATGCCAAGACTCGAGGAGAATCCCGAGGTGTCCCTCGCACCTAGGCAGGAGTCCTGACGTCGCTGAACAAACACTTGTCTGGAAGGGCCCTCCCCGTCATAACTCGAGAATATACCCCAGGTTTCGGCCGCAACTTGAGAAAATCCATGAGACATCCCCTTTGCCGCGAGATGAGGCCCGATTCCCCTGCACTGCGTGCAGAGCAATTCCGTGTTCCACATCAGACTTGAAAGGAGCCTTGATTTCCTTGATGGCACTCCAGAGAAAACCCAAGATCACTGTCTCAAGTCTAGAGGGATCCTGAGGTGACTGGAGCAACACGAAAGGGCTCCGTGGACCCCAAATCAACTCGAGATGAGAGCTTAGTCCCTGGCTTCCACTCAAGGGGAATACCAACTTTCCGCAAGCACCTCAAGAGGAGGCTTCTCTCAGCTACAGGTATGTGAGAGGGACCCTGAGTTTGTGGCCTCAAGTGGAATGGACACCGAGATGCTCTGACTCGAAGTAAGGCCGGATATCCCTGCAGTGAATTGAATGCAGGCTCGACTTGCATCTCCCAAGACGAAGGGATGTCTGAATCCCCTGTGGAGACCACAGAGAAAGACCGAGTTCTCCGCCTCATCGCGACCGGAGGCCTCACATCCTTTGAAAACTCGACAGGTCCGCGGATATCAATGCTTCCAAAGGAGACGATGCCTGACTCCTCTTGAAAATGGATAGGAGTCCCAGGATCCCTGTGGCACGTGGAAAGGGACCCTGGGTCTCACGCCTCACGTGGAGACGTGTCCAAATTGCCATGCGAAGACTCGAGGAGAATCCCAAGGTGTCCCTCGCACCTAGGCAGGAGTCCTGACGTCGCTGAACAAACACGTGTCTGGAAGGGCCCTCCCCGTCGTAACTCGAGAATATACCCCAGGTTCCGGCCGCAACTCGAGAAAAACCATGAGACTTCCCCCTCGCCGCGAGATGAGGCCCGATTCCCCTGCCCTGCGTGCAGAGCAATTCCGTTTTCCACATCAAACGTGAAAGGGGCCTTGATTTCCTTGATGGCACTCCAGAGAAAACCCAAGATCACTGTCTCAAGTCTAGAGGGATCCTGAGGTCACTGGAGCAACACCAAAGTGCTCTGTGGACCCCAAATCAACTCGTGATGAGAGATTAGTCCCTGGCTTCGAATCAAGAGGAATACTAACTTTCCACAAGCATCTCAATAGGAGGCTTCTCTCAGCTACAGGTATGTGAGAGGGACCCTGAGTTTGTGGCCTCACGTGGAATGGACACCGAGATGCTCTGACTCGAAGTAAGGCCGGATATCCCTGCAGGGAATTGAATGCAGGCTCGTCTTGCATCTCCCAAGACGAAGGGATGTCTGAATCCCCTGTGGAGACCACAGAGAAAGACCTAGATCTCCGCCTCATCGCGACCGGAGGCCTCACATCCTTGGAAAACTCAAGAGGTCCGCGGAGATCAATGCTTCCAAAGGAGACGATGCCTGACTCCTCATGAAAATGGATAGGAGTCCCAGGATCCCTGTGGCACGTGGAAAGGGACCCTGGGTCTCCCGCCTAACGTGGAGACGCGTCCCAATTGCCATGCCAAGACTCGAGGAGAATCCCGAGGTGTCCCTCGCACCTAGGCAGGAGTCCTGACGTCGCTGAACAAACACGTGTCTGGAAGGGCCCTCCCCGTCGTAACTCGAGAATATACCCCAGGTTCCGGCCGCAACTCGAGAAAAACCATGAGACTTCAAATTCGCCGCGAGATGAGGCATGATTCCCCTGCAGTGCGTGCAGAGCAATTCCGTTTTCCACATCAAACGTGAAAGGAGCCTTGATTTCCTTGATGGCACTCCAGAGAAAACCCACAGTCACTGTCTCATGTCTAGAGGGATCCTGAAGCCACTGTAGCAGCACGAAATGTCTCCGTGGACCCCAAATCAACTCGAGATGAGAGCTTAGTCCCTGGCTTCGACTTAAGAGGAAAACCAACTTTCCACAAGCACCTCAAGAGGAGGCTTCTCTCAGCTCCAGGTATGTGAGATTGACCCAGAGTTGCTGGCCTCAAGTGGAATGGACACCGAGATGGTCTGACTGGAAGTAAGGCCGGATATCCTTGCAGTGAATTGAATGCAGGCTTGTCTTGCATCTCCCAAGACGAAGGGATGTCTGAATCCCCTGTGGAGACCACAGAGAAAGACTTAATTCTCCGCCTCCACGCGACCGGAGGCCTCACATCCTTTGAAAACTCGAGAGGTCTGCGGAGATCAATGCTTCCAAAGGAGAGGATGCCTGAATCCTCTCGAAAATGGATAGGAGTCCCAGGATCCCTGTGGCACGTGGAAAGGGACCCTGGGTCTCCCGCCTCACGTGGAGCCGCGTCCCCATTGCCATGCCAAGACTCGAGGAGAATCCCGAGATGTCCCTCACACCTAGGCAGGAGTCCTGACGTAGCTGAACAAACACGTGTCTGGAAGGGCCCTCCCCGTCGTAACTCGAGAATATACCCCAGGGTCCGGCCGCAACTCGAGAAAAACCATGAGACTATCCCCTCGCCGCGAGATGAGGCCCGATTCCCCTGCACTGCGTGCAGAGCAATTCCGTGTTCCACTTCAAACGTGAAACGACCCTTGATTTCCTTGATGGCACTCCAGAGAATACCCAAGTTCACTGTCTCAAGTCTAGAGGGATCCTGAGGTCACTGGAGCAACACTAGAGGGCTCCGTGGACCACAAATCAACACGAGATGAGAGCTTAGAACCTGTCTTCGACTCAAGAGGAATCCCAACTTTCCACAAGCACCTCAAGAGGAGGTTTCTCTCAGCTACAGGTATGTGAGAGGGCCCCTGAGTTTGTTGCCTCAAGTGCAATGGACACCGAGATGCTCTGACTCGAAGGAAGGCCGGATATCCCTGCAGTGAATTGAATGCAGGCTCGTCTTGCATCTCCCAAGACGAAGGGATGTCTGAATCCCCTGTGGAGATGACAGAGAAAGACCGAGTTCTCCGCCTCATCGCGAGCCGAGGCCTCACATCCTTTGAAACCTCGAGAGGTCCGCGGAGATCAATGCTTCCAAAGGAGACGATGCCTGACTCCTCTTGAAAATGGATAGGAGTCCCAGGATCCCTGTGGCACGTGGAAAGGGTCCCTGGGTCTCCCGCCTCACGTGGAGACGCGTTCCAATTGCCATGCCAAGACTCGAGGAGAATCCCGAGGTGTCCCTCGCTCCTAGGCAGGAGTCCTGAGGTCTCTGAACAAACACGTGTCTGCAAGGGCCCTCCCCGTCGTAACTCGAGAATATACCCCAGGTTCCGGCCGCAACTCGAGAAAAACCATGAGACTTCCCCCTCGCCGATACATGAGGCCCGATTCCCCTGGACTGCGTGCAGAGCAATTCCGTGTTCCACATCAAACGTGAAAGGAGCCTTGATTTCCTTGATGGCACTCCAGAGAAAACCCAAGATCACTGTCTCAAGTCTAGAGGGATCCTGAGGTCACTGGAGCAACACGAAAGGGCTCCGTGGACCCCAAATCAACTCGAGATGAGAGCTTAGTCCCTGGCTTCGACTCAAGAGGAATACCAACTTTCCACAAGCACCTCAAGAGGAGGCTTCTCTCAGCTCCAGGTATGTGAGAGGGACCCTAAGTTTGTGGCCTCAAGTGGAATGGACACCGAGATGCTCTGACTCGAAGTAAGGCCGGATACCCCTGGAGTGAATTGAATGCAGGCTCGTCTTGCATCTCCCAAGATGAAGGCATGTCTGAATCCCCTGTGGAGACCACAGAGAAAGACCTAATTTTCCGCGTCATCGCGACCGGAGGCCTCACATCCTTTGAAAATTCGAGAGGTCCGCGGAGATCATTGCTTCCAAAGGAGACGATTTCTGACTCCTCTTGAAAATGGATAGGAGTCCCAGGATCCCTGTGGCACGTGGAAAGGGACCCTGGGTCTCCCGCCTCACGTGGAGATGCGTCCCCAGTGCCATGGCAAGAATCGAGGAGAATTCCGAGGTGTCCCTCGCACCTAGGCAGGAGTCCTGACGTCGCTGAACAAACACGTGTCTCGAAGGGCCCTCCCCGTCGTAACTCGAGAATATACCCCAGGTTCCGGCCGCAACTCGAGGAAAACCATGAGACTTCGCCCTCGCCGCGAGATGAGGCGCGATTCCCCTGCACTTCGTGCAGAGCAATTCCGTGTTCCACATCAAACGTGAAAGGAGCCTTGATTTCCTTAATGGCACTCCAGAGAAAACCCAAGATCACTGTCTCAAGTCTAGAGGGATCCTGAGGTCACAGGAGCAACACGAAAGCGCTCCGTGGACCCCAAATCAACTCGAGATGAGAGCTTAGTCCCTGGCTTCGACTCAAGAGGAATACCAACTTTCCACAAGCACCTCAAGAGGAGGTTTCTCTCAGCTACTGGTATGTGAGAGGGACCCTGGGTTTGTGACCTCAAGTGGAATGGACACCGAGATGCTCTGACTCGAATTAAGGCGGGATATCCCTGCAGTGCATTGAATGCAGGCTCGTCTTGCATTTCCCAAGACGAAGGGATGTCTGAATCCCCTGTGGAGCCCACAGAGAAAAACCTAGTCCTCCGCCTCATCGCGAGCGGAGGCCTCATATTCTTTGAAAACTCGAGAGGTCTGCGGAGATCAATGCTTCCAAAGGAGACGATGCCTGACTCCTCTTGAAAATGGATAGGAGTCCCAGGATCCATGTGGCACGTGGAAAGGGACCCTGGGTCTCCCGCCTCACGTGGAGACGCCTCCCCATTGCCATACCAAGACTCGAGGAGAATCCCGAGGTGTCCCTCGCACGTAGGCAGGAGTCCTGACGTCGCTGAACAAACACGTGTCTGGAAGGGCCCTCCCCGTCGAAACCGAGAATATACCCCAGGTTCCGGCCGCAACTTGAGAAAAACCATGAGATTTCCCCCTCGCCGCGAGTTGAGGCCCGATTCCCCTGCACTGCATGCAGAGCAATTCCGTGTTCCACATCAAACGTGATAGGAGCCTTGATTTCCTTGATGGCACTCCAGAGAAAACCCAAGATCACTGTCTCAAGTCTAGAGGGATCCTGAGGTCACTGGACCAACAGGAAAGGGCTCCGTGGACCCCAAATCAACTCGAGATGAGAGCTTAGTCCCTGGCTTACACTCAAGAGGAATACCAACTTTCCACAAGCACCTCAAGAGGAGGCTTCTCTCAGCTACAGGTATATTTGAGGGACCCTGAGATTGTGGCCTCAAGTGGAATGGACACCGAGATGCGCTTACTCGAAGTAAGGCCGGATATCCCTGCAGTGAATTGAATGCAGGCTCGTCTTGCATCTCCCAAGACGAAGGGATGTCTGAATCCCCTGTGGAGACCTCAGAGAAAGACCGAGTTCTCCGCCTCATCTCGACCGGAGGCCTCACATCCTTTGAAAACCCGAGAGGTCTGCAGAGATCAATGCTTCCAAAGGAGACGATGCCTGACTCCTCTTGAAAATGGATAGGAGTCCCAGGATCCCTGTGGCACGTGGAAAGGGACCCTCGGTCTCCCGCCTCACGTGGAGACGCGTCCCAATTGCCATGCCAAGACTCGAGGAGAATCCCAAGGTGTCCCTCGCACCTAGGGAGGAATCCTGACGTCGCTGAACAAACACGTGTGTGGAAGGGCCCTCCCCGTGGTAACACGAGAATATACCCCTGGTTCCGGCCGCAACTTGAGAAAAACCATGAGACATCCCCCTTGCCGCGAGATGAGGCCTGATTCCCCTGCACTGCGTGCAGAGCCATTCCGTATTCCACATCAAAAGTGAAAGGAGCCTTGATTTCCTTGATGTCACTCCAGAGAAAACCCAAGATCACTGTCTCAAGTCTAGAGGGATCCTGAGGTCACTGGAGCAACACGAAAGGGCTCCGTGGACCCCAAATCAACTCGAGATGAGAGCTTAGTCCCTGGCTTCGACTCAAGAGGAATACCAACTTTCCACAAGCACCTCAAGAGGAGGCTTCTCTCAGCTACAGGTATGTGAGAGGAACCCTGAGGTTGTGGCCTCAAGTGGAATGGACATCGAGATGCTCTGACTCGAAGTAAGGCCGGTTATCCCTGCAGTGAATTGAATGCAGGCTCGTCTTGCATCTCCCAAGACGAAGGGATGTCTGAATCCCCTGTGGAGACCACAGAGAAAGACCTAGTTCTCCGCCTCATCGCGACCGGAGGCCTCACATCCTTTGAAACCTCGAGAGGTCTGCGGAGATCAATGCTTCCAAAGGAGACGATGTCTGACTCCTCCTGAAAATGGATAGGAGTCCCAGGCTCACTGTGGCACATGGAAAGGGACCCTGGGTCTCCCGCTTCAAGTGGAGACGCGTCCCAATTGCCATGCCAAGACTCGAGGAGAATCCCGAGGTGTCCCTCGCACCTAGGCAGGAGTCCTGACGTCGCTGAACAAACACGTGTCTGGAAGGGCCCTCCCCATCGTAACTCGAGAATATACCCCAGATTACGACCGCAACTCCAATAAAACCATGAGACTTCCCCCTCGCCGCGAGATGAGGCCCGATTCCCCTGCACTGCGTGCAGAGCAATTCCGTTTTCCACATCAAACGTGAAAGGATCTTTGATTTCCTTGATGGCACTCTAGACAAAACTCAAGATCACTGTCTCAAGTCTATAGGGATCCTGAGGTCCCTGTAGCAACAGCAAAGCGCTCTTGGACCCCAAATCAACTCGAGATGACAGCTTAGTCCCTGGCTTCGACTCAAGAGGAATACCAACTTTCCACAAGCACCTCAAGAGGAGGCTTCTCTCAGCTACAGGTATGTGAGAGGGACCCTGAGTTTGTGGCCTCAAGTGGAATGGACACCGAGATGCTCTGACAAGAGGTAGGACCGGATATCCCTGCAGTGAATTGAATGCAGGCTCCTCTTGCATCTCCCAAGACGTAGGGAAGTCTGAATCCCCTGTGGAGACCACAGAGAAAGACCTAGTTCTCCGCCTCATCGCGACCGGAGGCCTCACATCTTTGAAAACTCGAGAGGTCCGCGGAGATCAATGCTTCCAAAGGAGACGATGCCTGACTCCTCTTGAAAATGGATAGGAGTCCCAGGATCCCTGTGGCACGTGGAAAGGGACCCTGTGTCTCCCGCCTCACGTGGAGACGCGTCCCAATTGCCATGCCAAGACTCGAGGAGAATCCCGAGGTGTCCCTCGCACCTAGGCAGGAGTCTTTACGTCGCTGAACAAACACGTGTCTGGAAGGGCCCTCCCCGTCGTAACTCGAGAATATACCCCAGGTTCGGCCGCAACTCGAGAAAAACCATGAGACTTCCCCCTCGTTGCGAAATGAGGCCCGATTCCCATGCACTGCGAGCAGAGCAATTCCGTGTTCCACATCAAACGAGAAAGGAGCCTTGATTTCCTTGATGGCACTCCAGAGAAAACCCAAGATCACTGTCTCAAGTCTTGAGGGATCCTGAGGTCACTGTAGCAATACGAAAGGGCTCCAAGGACCCCAAATCAGCTCGAGATGAGAGCTTAGTCCCTGGCTTCGACTCAAAAGGAATACCAAATTTCCACAAACACCTCATGAGGAGGCTTCTCTCAGCTACAGTTGTGTGAGAGGTACGCTGAGTTTCTGTCCTCAAGTTGAATGGACACCGAGATGCTCTGACTCGAAGTAAGGCCGGATATCCCTGCAGTGAATTGAATGCAGGCTCGTCTTGCATCTCCCAAGACGAAGGGATGTCTGAATCCCCTGTGGAGACCACAGAGAAAGAACTAGTCCTCCCCCTCATCGCGTCCAGAGGCCTCACATCCTTTGAAAACTCGAGAGGTCTGCAGAGATCAATGCTTCCAAAGGAGACGATGCCTGACTCCTCCTGAAAATGGATAGGAGTCCCAGGCTCACTGTGGCACGTGGAAAGGGACCCTGGGTCTCCCGCTTCACGTGGAGACGAGTCCCAATTGCCATGCCAAGACTCGAGGAGAATCCCGAGGTGTCCCTCGCACCTAGGCAGGAGTCCTGACGTCGCTGAACAAACACGTGTCTGGAAGGGCCCTCCCCATCGTAACTCGAGAATATACTCCAGATTACGACCGCAACTCTAATAAAACCATGAGACTTCCCCCTCGCCGCGAGATGAGGCCCGATTCCCCTGCACTGCGTGCAGAGCAATTCCGTGTTCCACATCAAACGTGAAAGGAGCCTTGATTTCCTTGATGGCACTCCAGAGAAAACCCAAGATCACTGTCTCAAGTCTAGAGGGATCCTAAGGACACTGGAGCAACACGAAAGATCTCTGTGGACCCCAAATCAACTCGAGATGACAGCTTAGTCCCTGGCTTCGACTCAAGAGGAATACCAACTTTCCACAAGCACCACAAGAGGAGGCTTCTCTCAGCTTCGGGTATGTGAGAGGGACCCAGAGTTTGTGGCCTCAAGTGCAATGGACACCGTGATGCTCTGACTCGAAGTAAGGCCGGATATCCCTGCAGTGAATTGAATGCAGGCTCGTCTTGCATCTCCCAACAAGAAGGGATGTCTGAATCCCCTGTGGAGACCACAGAGAAAGACCTATCCTCCGCCTCATCGCGACCGGAGGCCTCACATCCGTTGAAAACTCGAGAGGTCTGCAGAGATCAATGCTTCCAAACGAGACGATGCCTGACTCCTCTTGAAAATGGATAGGAGTCCCAGGATCACTGTGGCACGTGGAAAGGGACCCTGGGTCTCCCGCCTCACTTGGAGACGCGTTCCAATTGCCATGCCAAGTCTCGAGGAGAATCCCGAGGTGTCCCTCGCACCTAGGCAGGAGTCCTGCCGTCGCTGAACAAACACGTGTCTGGAAGGGCCCTCCCCGTCGGACTCGAGAATATACCCAAGGTTCCGGCCGCAACTCGAGGAAAACCATGAAACTTACCCCTCGCCGCGAGAAGAGGCCCGATTCCCCTGCCCTGCGTGCAGAGCCATTCCGTATTCCACATCAAAAATGAAAGGAGCCTTGATTTCCTTGATGGCACTCCAGAGAAAACCCAAGATCACTGTCTCAAGTCTAGAGGGATCCTGAGGTCACTGGACCAACACGAAAGGGCTCCGTGGACCCCAAATCAACTCGAGATGAGAGCTTAGTCACTGGCTTCAACTCAAGAGGAATACCAACTTTTCACAAGCACCTCAAGAGGAGGCTTCTCTCAGCTACAGGTATATTTGAGGGACCCTGAGTTTGTGGCCTCAAGTGGAATGGACACCGAGATGCTCTGACTCGAAGTAAGGCCGGATATCCCTGCAGTGAATTGAATGCAAGCTCGTCTTGCATCTCCCAAGACGAAGGGTTGTCTGAATCCCCTGTGGAGAACACAGAGAAAGACCTCGACCTCCGCCTCATCGAGACCGGAATCCTCACATCCTTTGAAAACTCGAGAGGTCCGCGGAGATCAATGCTTCCAAAGGAGACGATGCCTGACTCTTCTTGAAAATGGATAGGAGTTCCAGGATCCCTGTGGCACTTGGAAAGGGATCCTGGGTCTCCCGCCTCACGTGGAGACGCGTCCCAATTGTCATGCCAAGACTCGAGGAGAATCCCGAGGTGTCCCTCGCACCTAGGCAGGAGTCCTGACGTCGCTGAACAAACACGTGTCTGGAAGGGCCCTCCCCGTCGAAACTCGAGAATATACCCCAGATTCCGGCCTCAACTCGAGAAAAACCATGAGACTTCCCCCTCGCCGCGAGATGAGGCCCGATTCCCCTGCACTGCATGCAGAGCAATTCCGTGATCCACATCAAACGTGAAAGGAGCCTTGATTTCCTTGATGGCACTCCAGAGAAAACCCAAGATCACTGTCTCAAGTCTAGAGGGATCCTGAGGTCACTGGAGCAACACGAAAGGGCTCCGTGGACCCCAAATCAACTCGAGATGAGAGCTTAGTCCCTGGCTTCGACTCAAGAGGAATACCAACTTTCCACAAGCACCTCAAGAGGAGGCTTCTCTCAGCTACAGGAATGTGAGAGGGACCCTGAGTTTGTGGCCTCAAGTGGAATGGACACCGAGATGCTCTGACTCGAAGTAAGGCCGGATATCCCTGCATTGAATATGAATGCAGGCTCGTCTTGCATCTCCCAAGACGAAGGGATGTCTGAATCCCCTATGGAGATGACAGAGAAAGACCTAGTCCTCCGCCTAATCGAGACCGGATGCATCACATCCTTTGAAAACTCGAGAGGTCTGCGGAGATCAGTGCTTCCAAAGGAGACGATGCCTGACTCTTCTTGAAAATGGATAGGAGTCCCAGGATCCCTGTGGCACTTGGAAAGGGACCCTGGGTCTCCCGCCTCACGTGGAGACGCATCCCAATTGCCATGCCAAGACTCGAGGAGAATCCCGAGGTGTCCCTCGCACCTAGGCAGGAGTCCTGACGTCGCTGAACAAACACGTGTCTGGAAGGGCCCTCCCCATCGTAACTCGAGAATATACCCCAGGTTCGGGCCGCAACTCGAGAAAAACCATGAGATTTCCCCCTCGCCGCGAGATGAGGCCCGATTCCCCTGCACTGCGTGCAGAGCAATTCCGTGTTCCACATCAAACGTGAAAGGAGCCTTGATTTCCTTGATGGCACTCCAGAGAAAACCCAAGATCACTGTCTCAAGTCTAGAGGGATCCTGAGGTCACTGGAGCAACACGAAAGGGCTCCGTGGACCCCAAATCAACTCGGGATGAGAGCTTAGTCCCTGGCGTCGACTCAAGAGGAATACCAACTTTCCATAAGCACCTCAAGAGGAGGCTTCTCTCAGCTACAGGTATGTGAGAAGGCCCCTGAGTTTGTGTCCTCAATTGGAATGGACACCGAGATGCTCTGACTCGAAGTAAGGCCGGATATCCCTGCACTGAATTGAATGCAGGCTAGGCTTGCATCTCCCAAGACGAATGGATGTCTGAATCCCCGGGGAAGGCCACAGAGAAAGACCTAGTTCTCTGCCCATTCGCGACCGGAGGCCTCACATCCTTTGAAAATTCGAGAGGACCGCGGAGATCAATGCTTCCAAAGGAGACGATGCCTGACTCCTCTTGAAAATGGATAGGAGTCCCAGGATCCCTGTGTCACGTGGAAAGGGACCCTGGGTCTCCCGCCTCACGTGGAGACGCGTCCCAATTGCCATGCCAAGACTCGAGGAGAATCCCGAGGTGTCCCTCACACCTAGGCAGGAGTCCTGACGTCGCTGAACAAACACGTGTCTGGAAGGACCCTCCCCATCATAACTCAAGAATATATCCCAGATTCCGGCCGCAACTCGAGAAAAACCATGAGACTTCCCCCTCCCCGCGATATGAGGCCCTATTCCCCTGCACTGTGTGCAGAGCAATTCCGTGATCCACATCAAACGTGAAAGGAGCCTTGATTTCCTTGATGGCACTCCAGAGAAAACCCAAGATCACTGTCTCAAGTCTCGAGGGATCCTGAGGTCACTGGAGCAACACGAAAGGGCTCCGTGGACCCCAAATCAACTCGAGATGAGAGCTTAGTCCCTGGCGTCGACTCAAGAGGAATACCAACTTTCCACAAGCACCTCAAGAGGAGGCTTCTCTCAGCTACAGGTATGTGAGAGAGACCCTGAGTTTGTGGCCTCACGTGGAACGGACACCGAGATGCTCTGACTCGATGTAAGGCCGGATATCCCTGCAGTGAATTGAATGCAGGCTCGTCTTGCATCTCCCAATACGAAGGGATGTCTGAATCCCCTGTGGAGACCACAGAGAAAGACCTAGTTCTACGCCTCTTCGCGACCGGAGGCCTCACATCCTTTGAGAAATCGAGAGGTCCGCGGAGATCAATGCTTCCAAAGGGGACGATGCCTGACTCCTCTTGAAAATGGATAGGAGCCCCTGGATCCCTGTGGCACGTGGAAAGGGACCCTGGGTCTCCCGCCTCACGTGGAGATGCGTCCCAATTGGCATGCCAAGACTCGAGGAGAATTCCGAGGGGTCCCTTGCACCTAGGCAGGAGTCCAGACGTCGCTGAACAAACACTTGTCTGGAAGGGCCCTCCCTGTCGTAACTCGAGATTATATCCCTGGTTCCAGCCGAAACTCGAGAAAAACCATGAGACTTCCCCTCGCCGCGAGATGAGGCCCGATTCCCCTGCACTCCGTGCAGAGCAATACCGTGTTCCACATCAAACGTGAAAGGAGCCTTGATTTCCTTGATGGCACTCCAGAGAAAACCCAAGATCACTGTCTCAAGTCTAGAGGGATCCTGAGGTCACTGTAGCAACACAAAAGGGCTCCGTGGACCCCAACTCAACTCGAGATGAGAGCTTAGTCCCTGGCTTCGACTCAAGAGGAGTACCAACTTTCCACAAGCACCTCAAGAGGAGGCTTCTCTCAGCTACATGTATGTCAGAGGGATCTGGAGTTTGTGGCCTCACGTGGAATGGACACCGAGATGCTCTGACTCGAAGTAAGGCCGGACATCTCTGCAGTGAATTGAATGCAGGCTCGTCTTGCATCTCCCAAGACGAAGGGATGAGGCCCGATTCCCCTGCACTGTGTGCAGAGCAATTCCGTGATCCACATCAAACGTGAAAGGAGCCTTGATTTCCTTGATGGCACTCCAGAGAAAACCCAAGATCACTGTCTCAAGTCTAGAGGGATCCTGAGGTCACTGGAGCAACACGAAAGGGCTCCGTGGACCCCAAATCAACTCGAGATGAGAGCCTAGTCCCTGGCGTAGACTCAAGAGGAATACCAACTTTCCACAAGCACCTCAAGAGGAGGCTTCTTTCAGCTACAGGTATGTGAGAGGGACCCTGAGTTTGTGGCCTCACGTGGAACGGACACCGAGATGCTCTGACTCGATGTAAGGCCGGATATCCCTGCAGTGAATTGAATGCAGGCTCGTCTTGCATCTCCCAATACGAAGGGATGTCTGAATCCCCTGTGGAGACCACTGAGAAAGACCTAGTTCTACGCCTCTTCGCGACCGGAGGCCTCACATCCTTTGAGAAATCAAGAGGTCCGCGGAGATCAATGCTTCCAAAGGGGACGATGCCTGACTCCTCTCCAAAATGGATAGGAGCCCCTGGATCCCTGTGGCACGTGGAAAGGGACCCTGGGTCACCCACCTCAGGTGGAGATGCGTCCCAATTGGCATGCCAAGACTCGAGGAGAATTCCGAGGGGTCCCTTGCACCTAGGCAGGAGTCCAGACGTCGCTGAACAAACACTTGTCTGGAAGGGCCCTCCCTGTCGTAACTCGAGATTATATCCCTGGTTCGGGCCGAAACTCGAGAAAAACCATGAGACTTCCCCTCGCTGCGAGATGAGGCCCGATTCCCCTGCACTGCGTGCAGAGCAATACCGTGTTCCACATCAAACGTGAAAGGAGCCTTGATATCCTTGATGGCACTCCAGAGAAAACCCAAGATCACTGTCTCAAGTCTAGAGGGATCCTGAGGTCACTGTAGCAACACAAAAGGGCTCCGTGGACCCCAAGTCAACTCGAGATGAGAGCTTAGTCCCTGGCTTCGACTCAAGAGGAGTACCAACTTTCCACAAGCACCTCAAGAGGAGGCTTCTCTCAGCTACATGTATGTGAGAGGGATCCTGAGTTTGTGGCCTCACGTGGAATGGACACCGAGATGCTCTGACTCGAAGTAAGGCCGGACATCCCTGCAGTGAATTGAATGCAGGCTCGTCTTGCATCTCCCAAGACGAAGGGATGACTGAATCCCCTGTGGAGACCACAGAGAAAGACCTAGTTCTCCGCCTCATCGCGACCGGACCCCTCACATCCTTTGAAAACTCGAGAGGTCCGTGGAGATCAATGCTTCCAAAGGAGACGATGCCTGACTCCTCTTGAAAATGGATAGGAGTCCCAGGATCCCTGTGGCACGTGGAAAGGGACCCTGGGTCTCCTGCCTCACGTGGAGACGTGTCCCAATTGCCATGCCAAGACTCGAGGAGAATCCCGAGGTGTCCCTCGCACCTAGGCAGGAGTCCTGACGTCGTTGAACAAACACATGTCTGGAAGGGCCCTCCCCGTCGTAACTCGAGAATATACCCCAGGTTCCGGCCGCAACTCGAGAAAAACCATGAGACTTCCCCCTCGCCGCGAGATGAGGCCCGATTCCCCTGCACTGCGGGCAAAGCAATTCCGTGTTCCACATCAAACGTGAAAGGAGCCTGATTTCCTTAATGGCACTCCAGAGAAAATCCAAGATCACTGTCTCAAGTCTAGAGGGATCCTGAGGTCACTGTAGCAACACGAAAGGGCTCTGTGGACACCGAATCAACTCGAGATGAGAGCTTAGTCCCTGGCTTCGACTCAAGAGGAATACCTACTTTCCACAAGCACCTCAAGTGCAGGCTTCTCTCAGCTACAGGTATGTGAGAGGGACCCTGAGTTTGTGGCCTCAAGTTTAATGGACACCGAGATGCTCTGACTCGAAGTAAGGCCGGATATCCCTGCAGTGAATTGAATGCAGGCTCGTCTTGCATCTCCCAAGGCGAAGGGATGTCTGAATCCCCTGTGGAGACCACAGAGAAAGACCTAGTTCTCCGCCTCATCGCGACCGGAGGCCTCACATCCTCTCAAAACTCGAGAGGTCCGGGGAGATCAATGCTTCCAAAGAGACGATGCCTGACTCCTCTCGGAAATAAATAGGAGCCCCAGCATCCCTGTGGCACGTCGAAAGGGACACTGGGTCTCCCGCCTCACGTGGAGACGCGTCCCAATTGCCATGCCAAGACTCGAGGAGAATCCCGAGGTGTCCCTCGCACCTAGGCAGGTGTCCTGACGTCGCTGAACAAACACGTGTCTGGAAGGGCCCTCCCTGTGGTAACTCGAGAATATACCCCAGGTTCTGGCCGCAACTCGAGAAAATCCATGAGACTTCCCCCTCGCCGCGAGATGAGGCCCGATTCCCCTGCACTGCGTGCAGAACAATTCCGTGTTCCACATCGAACGTGAAAGGAGCCTTGATTTCCTTGATGGCACTCCAGAGAAAACCCAAGATCACTGTCTCAAGTCTAGAGGGATCCTGAGGGCACTGGAGCAACACTAAAGGGCTCCGTGGTCCCCAAATCAACTCGAGATGAGAGCTTAGTCCCTGGCTTCGACTCAAGAGGAATACCAACTTTCCACAAGCACCTCAAGAGGAGGCTTCTCTCAGCTACAGGTATGTGAGAGGGACCCTGAGTTTGTGGCCTCACGTGGAATGGACACCGAGATGCTCTGACTCGTAGTAAGGCCGGATATACCTGCAGTGAATTGAATGCAGGCTCGTCTTGCATCTCCCAAGACGACGGGATGTCTAAATCCCCTGTGGAGACCACAGAGAAAGACCTAGTCCTCCGCCTCATCGCGACCGGAGGCCTCACATCCTTTGAAAACTCGAGAGGTCCGCGGAGATCAATGATTCCAAAGGAGACGATGAGTGACTCCTCTTGAAAATGGGTAGGAGTCCCAGGATCCCTGTGGCACGAGGAAAGGGACCCTGGGTCTCCCGCCTCACGTGGAGACGCGTCCCAATTGCCATGCCAAGACTCGAGGATAATCCCTATGTGTCCCTCGCACCTAGGCAGGAGTCCTGACGTCGCTGAACAAACACGTGTCTGGAAGGGCCCTCCCCGTCGTAACTCGAGAATATACCCCAGGTTCCGGCCGTCACTCGAGAAAAACCATGTGACTTCCCCCTCGTCGCGAGATGAGGCCCGATTCCCCTGCACTGCGTGCAGAGCAATTCCGTGTTCCACATCTAACGTCAAAGGAGCATTGATTTCCTTGATGGCACTCCAGAGAAAACCCAAGATCACTGTGTCAAGTCTAGAGGGATCCTGAGGTCACTGTAGCAACACGAAAGGGCTCCGTGGACCCCAAATCAACTCGAGATGAGAGCTTAGTCCCTGGCTTCGACTCAAGTGGAATACCAACTTTCCACAAGCACCTCAAGAGGAGGGTTCTCTCAGCGACAGATATGTGAGAGGGACCCTGAGTTTGTGGCCGCAAGTGGAAAGGATACCAAGATGCTCTGACTCGAAGTAAGGCCGGATATCCCTGCAGTGAATTGAATGCAGGCTCGTCTTGCATCTCCCAAGACGAAGGGATGTCTGAATCCCCTGTGGAGACCACAGAGAAAGACCTAGTTCTACGCCTCTTCGCGACCGGAGGCCTCACATCCTTTGAGAAATCGAGAGGTCCGCGGAGATCAATGCTTCCAAAGGGGACGATGCCTGACTCCTCTCGAAAATGGATAGGAGCTCCTGGATCCCTGTGGCACGTGGAAAGGGACCCTGGGTCTGCCGCCTCACGTGGAGATGCGTCCCAATTGGCATGCCAAGACTCGAGGAGAATTCCGAGGGATCCCTTGCACCTAGGCAGGAGTCCAGACGTCGCTGAACAAACACTTGTCTGGAAGGGCCCTCCCTGTCGTAACTCGAGATTATATCCCTATTCCGGCCGAAACTCGAGAAAAACCATGAGACTTCCCCTCGCCGCGAGATGAGGCCCGATTCCCCTGCACTGCGTGCAGAGCAATACCGTGTTCCACATCAAACGTGAAAGGAGCCTTGATTTCCTTGATGGCACTCCAGAGAAAACCCAAGATCACTGTCTCAAGTCTAGAGGGATCCTGAGGTCACTGTAGCAACACAAAAGGGCTCCGTGGACCCCAACTCAAATCGAGATGAGAGCTTAGTCCCTGGCTTCGACTCAAGAGGAGTACCAACTTTCCACAAGCACCTCAAGAAGAGGCTTCTCTCAGCTACATGTATGTGAGAGGGATCTGGAGTTTGTGGCCTCACGTGGAATGGACACCGAGATGCTCTGACTCGAAGTAAGGCCGGACATCCCTGCAGTGAATTGAATGCAGGCTCGTCTTGCATCTCCCAAGACGAAGGGATGTCTGAATCCCCTGTGGAGACCACAGAGAAAGACCTAGTTCTCCGCATCATCGCGACCGGACCCCTCACATCCTTTGAAAACTCGAGAGGTCCGTGGAGATCAATGCTTCCAAAGGAGACGATGCCTGACTCCTCTTGAAAATGGATAGGAGTCCCAGGATGCCTGTGGCACGAGAAAAGGGACCCTGGGTCTCCCGCCTCACGTGGAGACGCGTCCCAATTGCCATGCCAAGACTCGAGGAGAATCCCGAGGTGTCCCTCGCACCTAGGCAGGAGTCCTGACGTCGTTGAACAAACACGTGTCTGGAAGGGCCCTCCCCGTCGTAACTCGAGAATATACCCCAGGTTCCGGCCGCAACTCGAGAAAAACCATGAGACTTCCCCCTCGCCGCGAGATGAGGCCCGATTCACCTGCACTGCGTGCAGAGCAATTCCGTTTTCCACATCAAACGTGAAAGGAGCCTTGATTTCCTTGATGGCACTCCAGAGAAAACCCAAGATCACTGTCTCAAGTCTAGAGGGATCCTGAGGTCATTGTAGAAACACGAAAGGGCTCCGTGGAACCCAAATCAACTCGAGATGAGAGCTTAGTCCCTGGCTTAGACTCAAGAGGAATACCAACTTTCCATAAGCACCTCAAGAGGAGTCTTCTCTCAGCTACAGGTATGGGAGAGGGACCCTGAGTTTGTGGCCTCACGTGGAATGGACACCGAGATGCTCTGACTCGAAGTAAGGCCGAATATCCCTGCAGTGAATTGAATGCAGCCTCGTCTTGCATCTCCCAAGACGAAGGGATGTCTGAATCCCATGTGGAGACCACAGAGAAAGACCTAGTTCTCCGCTTCATCGCGACTAGAGGACTCACATACTTTGAAAAATCGAGAGGTCCGCGGAGATCAATGCTTCCAAAGGAGACGATGCCTGACTCCTCTCGAAAATAAACAGGAGCCCCAGGATCCCTGTGGCACGTGGAAAGGGACCCTGGGTCTCCCGACTGACGTGGAGACGCTTCACAATTGCCATGCCAAGACTCGAGGAGAATCCCAAGGTGTCCCTCGCACCTAGGCAGGAGTCCTGACGTCGCTGAACAAACATGTGTCTGGAAGGACCCTCCCCGTCGTAACTCGAGAATATACGCCAGGTTCCTGCCGCAACTCGAGAAAAACCATGAGACTTCCCCCTCGCCGCGAGATAAGGCCCGATTCCCCTGCACTGCGTGCAGAGCAATTCCGTGTTCCACATCAAACGTGAAAGGAGCCTTGATTTCCTTGATGGCACTCCAGAGAAAACCCAAGATCACTGTCTCAAGTCTAGAGGGATCCTGAGGTCACTGTAGCAACACAAAAGGGCTCCGTGGACCCCAACTCAAATCGAGATGAGAGCTTAGTCCCTGGCTTCGACTCAAGAGGAGTACCAACTTTCCACAAGCACCTCAAGAGGAGGCTTCTCTCAGCTACATGTATGTGAGAGGGATCTGGAGTTTGTGGCCTCATGTGGAATGGACACCGAGATGCTCTGACTCGAAGTAAGGCCGGACATCCCTGCAGTGAATTGAATGCAGGCTCGTCTTGCATCTCCCAAGACGAAGGGATGTCTGAATCCCCTGTGGAGACCACAGAGAAAGACCTAGTTCTCCGCATCATCGCGACCGGACCCCTCACATCCTTTGAAAACTCGAGAGGTCCGTGGAGATCAATGCTTCCAAAGGAGACGATGCCTGACTCCTCTTGAAAATGGATAGGAGTCCCAGGATGCCTGTGGCACGAGAAAAGGGACCCTGGGTCTCCCGCCTCACGTGGAGACGCGTCCCAATTGCCATGCTAAGACTCGAGGAGAATTCCGAGGTGTCCCTCGCACCTAGGCAGGAGTCCTGACGTCGTTGAACAAACACGTGTCTGGAAGGGCCCTCCCCGTCGTAACTCGAGAATATACCCCAGGTTCCGGCCGCAACTCGAGAAAAACCATGAGACTTCCCCCTCGCCGCGAGATGAGGCCCGATTCACCTGCACTGCGTGCAGAGCAATTCC
Organism: Dama dama; assembly: GCF_033118175.1. Taxonomy (NCBI): domain Eukaryota; kingdom Metazoa; phylum Chordata; class Mammalia; order Artiodactyla; family Cervidae; genus Dama; species Dama dama. The sequence continues at coordinate 441,512 of NW_026870888.1, forward strand.
GTTTTCCACATCAAACGTGAAAGGAGCCTTGATTTCCTTGATGGCACTCCAGAGAAAACCCAAGATCACTGTCTCAAGTCTAGAGGGATCCTGAGGTCATTGTAGAAACACGAAAGGGCTCCGTGGAACCCAAATCAACTCGAGATGAGAGCTTAGTCCCTGGCTTAGACTCAAGAGGAATACCAACTTTCCATAAGCACCTCAAGAGGAGTCTTCTCTCAGCTACAGGTATGGGAGAGGGACCCTGAGTTTGTGGCCTCACGTGGAATGGACACCGAGATGCTCTGACTCGAAGTAAGGCCGAATATCCCTGCAGTGAATTGAATGCAGCCTCGTCTTGCATCTCCCAAGACGAAGGGATGTCTGAATCCCATGTGGAGACCACAGAGAAAGACCTAGTTCTCCGCTTCATCGCGACTAGAGGACTCACATACTTTGAAAAATCGAGAGGTCCGCGGAGATCAATGCTTCCAAAGGAGACGATGCCTGACTCCTCTCGAAAATAAACAGGAGCCCCAGGATCCCTGTGGCACGTGGAAAGGGACCCTGGGTCTCCCGCCTGACGTGGAGACGCTTCACAATTGCCATGCCAAGACTCGAGGAGAATCCCAAGGTGTCCCTCGCACCTAGGCAGGAGTCCTGACGTCGCTGAACAAACATGTGTCTGGAAGGACCCTCCCCGTCGTAACTCGAGAATATACGCCAGGTTCCTGCCGCAACTCGAGAAAAACCATGAGACTTCCCCCTCGCCGCGAGATGAGGCCCGATTCCCCTGCACTGCGTGCAGAGCAATTCCGTGTTCCACATCAAACGTGAAAGGAGCCTTGATTTCCTTGATGGCACTCCAGAGAAAACCCAAGATCACTGTCTCAAGTCTAGAGGGATCCTGAGGTCACTGTAGCAACACGAAAGGGTTCCGGGGACCCCAAATCAACTCGAGATGAGAGCTTAGTAACTGGCTTCGACTCAAGAGGAATACCAACTTTCCACAAGCAACTCAAGAGGAGGCTTCTCTCAGCTACAGGTATGTGTGAGGGACCCTGAGTTTGTGGCCTGATGTGGAATGGACACCGAGATGCTCTGACTCGAAGTAAGGCCAGATATCCCTGCAGTGAATTGAATGCAGGCTCGTCTTGCATCTCCCAAGACGAAGGGATGTCTGAATCCCATGTGGAGACCAAAGAAAAGACCTAGTTCTCCGCCTCATCGCGACCGAAGGCCTCATATCCGTTGAAAACTCGAGAGGACCGCGGAGATCAATGCTTCCAAAGGAGACGATGCCTGACTCTTCTTGAAATAGGATAGGAGTCCCAGGATCCCTTTGGAACGTGGAAAGGCACCCTGAGTCTCACGCCTCACGTGGAGACGCGTCCCAATTGCCATGCCAAGACTCGAGGAGAATTCCGAGGTGTCTCTCGTACCTAGGCAGGAGTCCTGACGTCGCTGAACAAACACGTGTCTGGAAGGGCCCTCCCAGTCGTAACTCGAGAATATACCACAGGTTCCGGCCGCAACTCGAGAAAAGCCATGAGACTTCCCCCTCGCCGCGAGATGAGGCCCGATTCCCCTGCACTGCGTGCAGAGCAATTCCGTGTTCCACATCAAACGTGAAAGGAGCCTGATTTCCTTGATGGCACTCCAGAGAAAATCCAAGATCACTGTCTCAAGTCTAGAGGGATCCTGAGGTCACTGTAGCAACACGAAAGGGCTCTGGGGACCCCGAATCAACTCGAGATGAGAGCTTAGGCCCTGGCTTCGACTCAAGAGGAATACGAACTTTCCACAAGGACCTCAAGTGCAGGCTTCTCTCAGCTACAGGTATGTGAGAGGGACCCTGAGTTTGTGGCCTCAAGTGGAATGGACACCGAGATGCTCTGACTCGAAGTAAGGCCGGATATCCCTGCAGTGAATTGAATGCAGGCTCGTCTTGCATCTCCCAAGACGCAGGGATGTCTGAATCCCCTGTGGAGACCACAGAGAAAGACCTAGTTCTCTGCCTCATCGCGACCGGAGGCCTCACATCCTCTCAAAACTCGAGAGGTCCGGGGAGATCAATGCTTCCAAAGAGACGATGCCTGACTCCTCTCGGAAATAAATAGGAGCCCCAGCATCCCTGTGGCACGTCGAAAGGGACACTGGGTCTCCCGCCTCACGTGGAGACGCGTCCCAATTGCCATGCCAAGACTCGAGGAGAATCCCGAGGTGTCCCTCGCACCTAGGCAGGTGTCCTGACGTCGCTGAACAAACACGTGTCTGGAAGGGCCCTCCCCGTGGTAACTCGAGAATATACCCCAGGTTCCGGCCGCAACTCGAGAAAAGCCATGAGACTTCCCCCTCGCCGCGAGATGAGGACCGATTCCCCTGCACTGCGTGCAGAACAATTCCGTGTTCCACATCAAACGTGAAAGGAGCCTTGATTTCCTTGATGGCACTCCAGAGAAAACCCAAGATCACTGTCTCAAGTCTAGAGGGATCTTGAGGTCACTGTAGCAACACGAAAGGGATCCGTGGACCCAGAATCAACTCGAGATGAGAGCTTAGGCCCTGGCTTCGACTCAAGAGGAATACCAAGTTTCCACAAACACCTCAAGAGGAGGCTTCTCTCAGCTACAGGTATGTGAGAGGTACCCTGAGTTTGTGGCCTTACGTGGAATGGACACCGAGATGCTCTGACTCGAAGTAAGGCCGGATATCCCTGCAGTGAATTGAATGCAGGCTCTTCTTGCATCTCCCAAGACGAAGGGATGTCTAAATCCCCTGTGGAGACCACAGAGGAAGACCTAGTTCTCCGCCTCATCGCGACCGGAGGCCTCACATCCTTTGAAAACTCGAGTGGTCCGCGGAGATCAATGCTACCAAAGGAGACGATACCTGACTCCTCTTGAAAATGGGTAGGAGTCCCAGGATCCCTGTGGCACGAGGAAAGGGACCCTGGGTCTCCCGCCTCACGTGGAGACGCGTCCCAATTACCATGGCAAGACCTGAGGAGAATCCCGATGTGTCCCTCGCACCTAGGCAGGAGTCCTGACGTCGCTGAACAAACACGTGTCTGGAAGGGCCCTCCCCGTCGTAACTCGAGAATATATAACAGGTTCGGCTGCAACTCGAGAAAAACCATGTGACTTCCCCCTCGTCGCGAGATGAGGGCCGATTCCCCTGCACTGCGTGCAGAGCAATTCCGTGTTCCACATCTAACGTCAAAGGAGCCTTGATTTCCTTGATGGCACTCCAGAGAATACCCAAGTTCACTGTCTCAAGTCTAGAGGGATCCTGAGGGCACTGGAGCAACACTAAAGGGCTCCGTGGACCCCAAATCAACTCGAGATGAGAGCTTAGTCCCTGGCTTCGACTCAAGAGGAATACCAACTTTCCACAAGCACCTCAAGAGGAGGCTTCTCTCAGCTACAGGTATGTGAGAGGGACCCTGAGTTTGTGGCCTCACGTGGAATGGACACCGAGATGCTCTGACTCGTAGTAAGGCCGGATATACCTGCAGTGAATTGAATGCAGGCTCGTCTTGCATCTCCCAAGACGACGGGATGTCTAAATCCCCTGTGGAGACCACAGAGAAAAACCTAGTCCTCCGCCTCATCGCGACCGGAGCCCTCACATCCTTTGAAAACTCGAGAGGTCCGCGGAGATCAATGCTTCCAAAGGAGACGATGAGTGACTCCTCTTGAAAATGGGTAGGAGTCCCAGGATCCCTGTGGCACGAGGAAAGGGACCCTGGGACTCCCGCCTCACGTGGAGACGCGTCACAATTGCCATGCCAAGACTCGAGGATAATCCCTATGTGTCCCTCGCACCTAGGCAGGAGTCCTGACGTCGCTGAACAAACACGTGTCTGGAAGGGCCCTCCCCGTCGTAACTCGAGAATATACCCCAGGTTCCTGCCGTCACTCGAGAAAAACCATGTGACTTCCCCCTCGTCGCGAGATGAGGCCCGATTCCCCTGCACTGCGTGCAGAGCAATTCCGTGTTCCACATCTAACGTCAAAGGAGCATTGATTTCCTTGATGGCACTCCAGAGAAAACCCAAGATCACTGTCTCAAGTCTAGAGGGATCCTGAGGTCACTGTAGCAACACGAAAGGGCTCCGTGGACCCCAAATCAACTCGAGATGAGAGCTTAGTCCCTGGCTTCGACTCAAGAGGAATACCAACTTTCCACAAGCACCTCAAGAGGAGGGTTCTCTCAGCGACAGGTATGTGAGAGGGACCCTGAGTTTGTGGCCTCACGTGGAATGGACACCGAGATGCTCTGACTCGAAGTAAGGTCGGATATCCCTGCAGTGAATTGAATGCAGGCTCATCTTGCATCTCCCAAGACATGGGATGTCTGAATCCACTATGGAGACCACAGAGAAAGACCTAGTTCTCCGCCTCATCACGACCGGAGGCCGCACATCCTTTGAAAACTCGAGAGGTCCGCGGAGATCAATGCTTCCAAAGGAGACGATACCTGACTCCTCTTGAAAATGGATAGGAGTCCCAGGATCCCTGTGGCACGTGGAAAGGGACCCTGGGTCTCCCGACTCACGTGGAGACGCGTCCCAATTGCCATGCCAAGACTCGAGGAGAATCCCGAGGTGTCCCTCGCACCTAGGCAGGAGTCCTGACGTCGCTGAACAAACACGTGTCTGGAAGGGCCCTCCCCGTCGTAACTCGAGAATATACCCCAGGATCCGGCCGCAACTCTAGAAAAACCATGAGAATTCCCCCTCGCCGCGAGATGAGGCCCGATTCCCTGCACTGCGTGCAGAGCAATTCCGTGTTCCACATGAAACGTGAAAGGAGCCTTGATTTCCTTGATGGCACTCCAGAGAAAACCCAAGATCACTGTCTCAAGTCTAGAGGGATCCTGAGGTCACTGTAGCAACAGGAAAGGGCTCCGTGGACCCCAAATCAACTCGAGATGAGAGCTTAGTCCCTGGCTTCGACTCAAGAGGAATACCAACTTTCCACAAGCACCTCAAGAGGAGCCTTCTCTCAGCTACAGGTATGTGAGAGGGACCCTGAGTTTGTGGCCGCAAGTGGAATGGATACCAAGATGCTCTTAATCGAAGTAAGGCCGGATATCCCTGCAGTGAATTGAATGCAGGCTCTTCTTGCATCTCCCAAGACGAAGGGATGTCTAAATCCCCTATGGAGACCACAGAGAAAGACCTAGTTCTCCGCCTCATCGCGACCGGAGGCCTCACATCCTTTGAAAACTCGAGTGGTCCGCGGAGATCAATGCTACCAAAGGAGACGATGCCTGACTCCTCTTGAAAATGGGTAGGAGTCCCAGGATCCCTGTGGCACGAGGAAAGGGACCCTGGGTCTCCCGCCTCATGTGGAGACGCGACCCAATTGCCATGGCAAGACTCGAGGAGAATCCCGATGTGTCCCTCGCACCTAGGCAGGAGTCCTGACATCGCTGAAAAAACACGTGTCTGGAAGGGCCCTCCCCGTCGTAACTCGAGAATATACAACAGGTTCGGCTGCAACTCGAGAAAAACCATGTGACTTCCCCCTCGTTGCGAGATGAGGCCCGATTCCCCTGCACTGCGTGCAGAGCAATTCCGTGTTCCACATCTAACGTCAAAGGAGCCTTGATTTCCTTGATGGCACTCCAGAGAATACCCAAGTTCACTGTCTCAAGTCTAGAGGGATCCTGAGGGCACTGGAGCAACACTAAAGGGCTCCGTGGACCCCAAATCAACTCGAGATGAGAGCTTAGTCCCTGGCTTCGACTCAAGAGGAATACCAACTTTCCACAAGCACCTCAAGAGGAGGCTTCTCTCAGCTACAGGTATGTGTGAGAGACCCTGAGTTTGTGGCCTGATGTGGAATGGACACCGAGATGCACTGACTCGAAGTAAGGCCGGATATCCCTGCAGTGAATTGAATGCAGGCTCGTCTTGCATCTCCCAAGACGAAGGGATGTCTGAATCCCATGTGGAGACCAAAGAAAAGACCTAGTTCTCCGCCTCATCGCGACCGAAGGCCTCACATCCTTTGAAAATTAGAGAGGTCTGCGGAGATCAATGCTTCCAAAGGAGACGATGCCTGACTCCTCTTGAAAAGGGATAGGAGTCCCAGGATCCCTGTGGCACGAGGAAAGGGACCCTGGGTCTCCCGCCTCACGTGGAGACGCGTCCCAATTGCCATGTTAAGACTCCAGGAGAATCCCAAGGTGTCCCTCGCACCTAGGCAGGAGTCCTGACGTCACTGAACAAACACGTGTCGGGAAGGACCCTCCCCGTCGTAACTCGAGAATATACCCCAGATTCCGGCCGCAACTCGAGAAAAACCATGAAACTTCCCCCTCGCCGCTACATGAGGCCCGATTCCCCTGCACTGCGTGCAGAGCAATTCCGTGTTCCACATAAAACTTGAAAGGAGCCTTGATTTCCTTGATGGCACTCCAGAGAAAACCCAAGATCACTGGCTCAAGTCTAGAGGGATCCTGAGGTCACTGTAGCAACACAAAAGGGCTCCGTGGACCCCAAATCAACTCGAGATGAGAGCTTAGTCCCTGGCTTAGACTCAAGAGGAATACCAACTTTCCACAAGCACCTCAAGAGGAGGCTTCTCTTAGCTACAGGTATGTGAGAGGGACCCAGAGTTTGTGGCCTCAAGTGGAATGGACACCGAGATGCTCTGACTCGAAGTAAGGCCGGATATCCCTGCAGTGAATTGAATGCAGGCTCTTCTTGCATCTCCCAAGACGAAGGGATGTCTAAATCCCCTGTGGAGACCACAGAGAAAGACCTAGTTCTCCGCCTCATCGCGACCGGAGGCCTCACATCCTTTGAAAACTCGAGTGGTCCGCGGAGATCAATGCTACCAAAGGAGACGATACCTGACTCCTCTTGAAAATGGGTAGGAGTCCCAGGATCCCTGTGGCACGAGGAAAGGGACCCTGGGTCTCCCGCCTCACGTGGAGACGCGTCCCAATTACCATGGCAAGACCTGAGGAGAATCCCGATGTGTCCCTCGCACCTAGGCAGGAGTCCTGACGTCGCTGAACAAACACGTGTCTGGAAGGGCCCTCCCCGTCGTAACTCGAGAATATATAACAGGTTCGGCTGCAACTCGAGAAAAACCATGTGACTTCCCCCTCGTCGCGAGATGAGGGCCGATTCCCCTGCACTGCGTGCAGAGCAATTCCGTGTTCCACATAAAACTTGAAAGGAGCCTTGATTTCCTTGATGGCACTCCAGAGAAAACCCAAGATCACTGGCTCAAGTCTAGAGGGATCCTGAGGTCACTGTAGCAACACAAAAGGGCTCCGTGGACCCCAAATCAACTCGAGATGAGAGCTTAGTCCCTGGCTTAGACTCAAGAGGAATACCAACTTTCCACAAGCACCTCAAGAGGAGGCTTCTCTTAGCTACAGGTATGTGAGAGGGACCCAGAGTTTGTGGACTCAAGTGGAATGGACACCGAGATGCTCTGACTCGAAGTAAGGCCGGATATCCCTGCAGTGAATTGAATGCAGGCTCTTCTTGCATCTCCCAAGACGAAGGGATGTCTAAATCCCCTGTGGAGACCACAGAGAAAGACCTAGTTCTCCGCCTCATCGCGACCGGAGGCCTCACATCCTTTGAAAACTCGAGTGGTCCGCGGAGATCAATGCTACCAAAGGAGACGATACCTGACTCCTCTTGAAAATGGGTAGGAGTCCCAGGATCCCTGTGGCACGAGGAAAGGGACCCTGGGTCTCCCGCCTCACGTGGAGACGCGTCCCAATTACCATGGCAAGACCTGAGGAGAATCCCGATGTGTCCCTCGCACCTAGGCAGGAGTCCTGACGTCGCTGAACAAACACGTGTCTGGAAGGGCCCTCCCCGTCGTAACTCGAGAATATATAACAGGTTCGGCTGCAACTCGAGAAAAACCATGTGACTTCCCCCTCGTCGCGAGATGAGGGCCGATTCCCCTGCACTGCGTGCAGAGCAATTCCGTGTTCCACATCTAACGTCAAAGGAGCCTTGATTTCCTTGATGGCACTCCAGAGAATACCCAAGTTCACTGTCTCAAGTCTAGAGGGATCCTGAGGGCACTGGAGCAACACTAAAGGGCTCCGTGGACCCCAAATCAACTCGAGATGAGAGCTTAGTCCCTGGCTTCGACTCAAGAGGAATACCAACTTTCCACAAGCACCTCAAGAGGAGGCTTCTCTCAGCTACAGGTATGTGAGAGGGACCCTGAGTTTGTGGCCTCACGTGGAATGGACACCGAGATGCTCTGACTCGTAGTAAGGCCGGATATACCTGCAGTGAATTGAATGCAGGCTCGTCTTGCATCTCCCAAGACGACGGGATGTCTAAATCCCCTGTGGAGACCACAGAGAAAAACCTAGTCCTCCGCCTCATCGCGACCGGAGCCCTCACATCCTTTGAAAACTCGAGAGGTCCGCGGAGATCAATGCTTCCAAAGGAGACGATGAGTGACTCCTCTTGAAAATGGGTAGGAGTCCCAGGATCCCTGTGGCACGAGGAAAGGGACCCTGGGACTCCCGCCTCACGTGGAGACGCGTCACAATTGCCATGCCAAGACTCGAGGATAATCCCTATGTGTCCCTCGCACCTAGGCAGGAGTCCTGACGTCGCTGAACAAACACGTGTCTGGAAGGGCCCTCCCCGTCGTAACTCGAGAATATACCCCAGGTTCCTGCCGTCACTCGAGAAAAACCATGTGACTTCCCCCTCGTCGCGAGATGAGGCCCGATTCCCCTGCACTGCGTGCAGAGCAATTCCGTGTTCCACATCTAACGTCAAAGGAGCATTGATTTCCTTGATGGCACTCCAGAGAAAACCCAAGATCACTGTCTCAAGTCTAGAGGGATCCTGAGGTCACTGTAGCAACACGAAAGGGCTCCGTGGACCCCAAATCAACTCGAGATGAGAGCTTAGTCCCTGGCTTCGACTCAAGAGGAATACCAACTTTCCACAAGCACCTCAAGAGGAGTCTTCTCTCAGCGACAGGTATGTGAGAGGGACCCTGAGTTTGTGGCCTCACGTGGAATGGACACCGAGATGCTCTGACTCGAAGTAAGGTCGGATATCCCTGCAGTGAATTGAATGCAGGCTCATCTTGCATCTCCCAAGACATGGGATGTCTGAATCCACTATGGAGACCACAGAGAAAGACCTAGTTCTCCGCCTCATCACGACCGGAGGCCGCACATCCTTTGAAAACTCGAGAGGTCCGCGGAGATCAATGCTTCCAAAGGAGACGATACCTGACTCCTCTTGAAAATGGATAGGAGTCCCAGGATCCCTGTGGCACGTGGAAAGGGACCCTGGGTCTCCCGACTCACGTGGAGACGCGTCCCAATTGCCATGCCAAGACTCGAGGAGAATCCCGAGGTGTCCCTCGCACCTAGGCAGGAGTCCTGACGTCGCTGAACAAACACGTGTCTGGAAGGGCCCTCCCCGTCGTAACTCGAGAATATACCCCAGGATCCGGCCGCAACTCTAGAAAAACCATGAGAATTCCCCCTCGCCGCGAGATGAGGCCCGATTCCCTGCACTGCGTGCAGAGCAATTCCGTGTTCCACATGAAACGTGAAAGGAGCCTTGATTTCCTTGATGGCACTCCAGAGAAAACCCAAGATCACTGTCTCAAGTCTAGAGGGATCCTGAGGTCACTGTAGCAACAGGAAAGGGCTCCGTGGACCCCAAATCAACTCGAGATGAGAGCTTAGTCCCTGGCTTCGACTCAAGAGGAATACCAACTTTCCACAAGCACCTCAAGAGGAGCCTTCTCTAAGCTACAGGTATGTGAGAGGGACCCTGAGTTTGTGGCCGCAAGTGGAATGGATACCAAGATGCTCTTAATCGAAGTAAGGCCGGATATCCCTGCAGTGAATTGAATGCAGGCTCTTCTTGCATCTCCCAAGACGAAGGGATGTCTAAATCCCCTGTGGAGACCACAGAGAAAGACCTAGTTCTCCGCCTCATCGCGACCGGAGGCCTCACATCCTTTGAAAACTCGAGTGGTCCGCGGAGATCAATGCTACCAAAGGAGACGATGCCTGACTCCTCTTGAAAATGGGTAGGAGTCCCAGGATCCCTGTGGCACGAGGAAAGGGACCCTGGGTCTCCCGCCTCATGTGGAGACGCGACCCAATTGCCATGGCAAGACTCGAGGAGAATCCCGATGTGTCCCTCGCACCTAGGCAGGAGTCCTGACATCGCTGAAAAAACACGTGTCTGGAAGGGCCCTCCCCGTCGTAACTCGAGAATATACAACAGGTTCGGCTGCAACTCGAGAAAAACCATGTGACTTCCCCCTCGTTGCGAGATGAGGCCCGATTCCCCTGCACTGCGTGCAGAGCAATTCCGTGTTCCACATCTAACGTCAAAGGAGCCTTGATTTCCTTGATGGCACTCCAGAGAATACCCAAGTTCACTGTCTCAAGTCTAGAGGGATCCTGAGGGCACTGGAGCAACACTAAAGGGCTCCGTGGACCCCAAATCAACTCGAGATGAGAGCTTAGTCCCTGGCTTCGACTCAAGAGGAATACCAACTTTCCACAAGCACCTCAAGAGGAGGCTTCTCTCAGCTACAGGTATGTGTGAGAGACCCTGAGTTTGTGGCCTGATGTGGAATGGACACCGAGATGCACTGACTCGAAGTAAGGCCGGATATCCCTGCAGTGAATTGAATGCAGGCTCGTCTTGCATCTCCCAAGACGAAGGGATGTCTGAATCCCATGTGGAGACCAAAGAAAAGACCTAGTTCTCCGCCTCATCGCGACCGAAGGCCTCACATCCTTTGAAAATTAGAGAGGTCTGCGGAGATCAATGCTTCCAAAGGAGACGATGCCTGACTCCTCTTGAAAAGGGATAGGAGTCCCAGGATCCCTGTGGCACGAGGAAAGGGACCCTGGGTCTCCCGCCTCACGTGGAGACGCGTCCCAATTGCCATGTTAAGACTCCAGGAGAATCCCAAGGTGTCCCTCGCACCTAGGCAGGAGTCCTGACGTCACTGAACAAACACGTGTCGGGAAGGACCCTCCCCGTCGTAACTCGAGAATATACCCCAGATTCCGGCCGCAACTCGAGAAAAACCATGAAACTTCCCCCTCGCCGCTACATGAGGCCCGATTCCCCTGCACTGCGTGCAGAGCAATTCCGTGTTCCACATAAAACTTGAAAGGAGCCTTGATTTCCTTGATGGCACTCCAGAGAAAACCCAAGATCACTGGCTCAAGTCTAGAGGGATCCTGAGGTCACTGTAGCAACACAAAAGGGCTCCGTGGACCCCAAATCAACTCGAGATGAGAGCTTAGTCCCTGGCTTAGACTCAAGAGGAATACCAACTTTCCACAAGCACCTCAAGAGGAGGCTTCTCTTAGCTACAGGTATGTGAGAGGGACCCAGAGTTTGTGGCCTCAAGTGGAATGGACACCGAGATGCTCTGACTCGAAGTAAGGCCGGATATCCCTGCAGTGAATTGAATGCAGGCTCGTCTTGCATCTCCCAAGACGAAGGGATGATTGAAACCCCTGTGGAGACGAAAGAGAAAGACCTAGTCCTCCGCCTCATCGCGACCGGAGGCCTCACATCCTTTGAAAATTCGAGAGGTATGCGGAGATCAATGCTTCCAAAGAGACGATGAGTGACTCCTCTTGAAAATGGGTAGGAGTCCCAGGATCCCTGTGGCACGTGGAAAGGGACCCTGGGTCTCCCGCCTCACGTGGAGACGCGTCCCAATTGCCATGCCAAGACTCGAGGAGAATCCCGAGGTGTCCCTCGCACCTAGGCAGGAGTCCTGACGTCGCTGAACAAACACGTGTCTGGAAGGGCCCTCCCCGTCGTAACTCGAGAATATACCCCATGTTCCGGCCGCAACTCGAGAAAAACCATGAGACTTCCCCCTCGCCGCGAGATGAGGCCCGATTTCCCTGCCCTGCGTGCAGAGCAATTCCGTGTTCCACATCAAACATGATAGGAGCCTTGATTTCCTTGATGGCACTCCAGAGAATACCCAAGATCACTGGCTCAAGTCTAGAGGGATCCTGAGGTCACTGTATCAACACAAAAGGGATCCGTGGACCCCAAATCAACTCGAGATGAGAGCTTAGTCCCTGGCTTCGACTCAAGAGGAATAACAACTTTCCACAAGCACCTCAAGAGGAGGATTCTCTCAGCTACAGGTATGTGAGAGGGCCCCTGAGTTTGTGGCCTCAAGTGGAATGGACACCGAGATGCTCTGACTCGACGTTAGGCCGTATATCCCTGCATTGAATTGAATGCAGGCTCGTCTTGCATCTCCCAAGATGAAGGGATGTCTGAATCCCCTGTGGAAACCACAGATAAAGACCTAGTTCTCTGCCTCATCGCGACCGTAGGCCTCACATCCTTTGAAAACTCGAGAGGTCCGCGGAGATCAATGCTTCCAAAGGAGAGGATGCCTGACTCCTCTTGAAAATGGATAGCAGCCCCCGGATCCCTGTGGCACGTGGAAAGGGACCCTGGGTTTCCCCCCTCATGTGGAGACGCGTCCCAATTGCCATGCCAAGACTCGAGGAGAATCCCGAGGTGTCCCTCGCACCTAGGCAGGAATCCTGATGTCGCTGAACAAACACGTGTCTCGAAGGGCCCTCCCCATTGTAACTCGAGAATATACCCCAGGTTCCGGCCGCAACTCGAGAAAAACCATGAGACTTCCCCCTCGCCGCGAGATGAGGCCCGATTCCCCTGCACTGTGTGCACAGCAATTCCGTGTTCCACATCAAACGTGAAAGGAGCCTTGATTTCCTTGATGGCACTCCAGAGAAAACCCAAGATCACTGTCTCAAGTCTAGAGGGATCCTGAGGTCTCTGGAACAACACGAAAGGGCTGCGTGCACCCCAAATCAACTCGAGATGAGAGCTTAGTCCCTGGCTTCGACTCAAGAGGAATACCAACTTTCCACAAGCACCTCAAGAGGAGGCTTCTCTAAACTACAGGTATGTGAGAGGACCCTGAGTTTGTGGCCTCAAGTGGAATGGATACCGAGATGCTCTGACTCGAAGTAAGGCCGGATATCCCTGCAGTGAATTGAATGCAGGCTCGTCTTGCATCTCCCAAGACGAAGGGATGTCTGAATCCCCTGTGGAAACGACAGAGAAAGACCGAGGTCTCCGCCTCATCGCGAGCGGAGGCCTCACATTTTTGAAAATTCGAGAGGTCCGTGGAGATCAATGCTTCCAAAGGAGACGATGCCTGACTCCTCTTGAAAATGGATAGGAGTCCCAGGATCCCTGTGGCACGTGGAAAGGGACCCTGGGTCTCCCGCCTCACGTGGAGATGCGTCCCAAATGCCATGCCAAGACTCGTGGAGAATCCCGAGGTGTCCCTCACACCTAGGCAGGAGTCCTGACGTCGCTGAACAAACACGTGTCTGGAAGGGCCCTCCCCGTCGTAACTCGAGAATATACCCCAGGTTCCGGCCGTAACTCGAGAAAAACCATGAGACTTCCCCCTCGCCGCGAGATGAGACCCGATTCCCCTGCACTGCGTGCAGAGCAATTCCGTGTTCCACATCAAACGTGAAAGGAGCCTTGATTTCCTTGATGGCACTCCAGAGAAAACCCAAGATCACTGTCTCAAGTCTAGAGGGATCCTGAGGTCACTGGAGCAACACGAATGGGCTCCGTGGACCCCAAATTAACTCGAGATGAGAGCTTAGTCCCTGGCTTCGACTCAAGAGGAATACCAACTTTCTACAAGCACCTCAAGAGGAGCCTTCTCTCAGCTACAGGTATGTGAGAGGGACCCTGAGTTTGTGGCCTCAAGTGGAATGGACACCGAGATGCTCTGACTCGAAGTAAGGCCGGATATCCCTGCAGTGAATTGAATGCAGGCTCGTCTTGCATCTCCAAAGACGAAGGGATGTCTGAATCCGATGTGGAGACGACAGAGAAACACCTAGTCCTCCGCCTCATCGCGACGGGAGGCCTCACATCCTTTGAAAATTCGAGAGTTATGCGAAGATCAATGCTTCCAAAGGAGACGATGCCTGACTCCTCTTGAAAATGTATAGGAGTCCCAGGATCCCTGTGGAACGCGGAAAGGGACACTGGGTCTCCCGCCTCTCGTGGAGACGCGTCCAAATTGCCATGCCAAGACTCGAGGAGAATCCCGAGGTGTCCCTCGCACCTAGGCAGGAGTCCTGACGTCGCTGAACAAACACGTGTCTGGAAGGGCTCTCCCCATCGTAACTCGAGAATATACCCCAGGTTCCGGCCGCAACTCGAGAAAAACCATGAGACTTCCCCCTCGCCGCGAGATGAGGCCCGATTCCACTGGACTGCGTGCAGAGCAATTCCGTGTTCCACATCAAACGTGAAAGGAGCCTTGATTTCCTTGATGGCACTCCAGAGAAAACCCAAGATCACTGTCTCAAGTCTAGAGGGATCCTGATGTCACAGGAGCAACACGAAAGGGCTCCGTGGACCCCAAATCAACTCGAGATGAGAGCTTAGTCCCTGGCTTCAACTCAAGAGGAATACCAACTTTCCACAAGCACCTCAAGAGGAGGCTTCTCTCAGCTATAGGTATGTGAGAGGGACCCTGAGTTTGTGACCTCAAGTGGAATGGACACCGTGATGCTCTGACTCGAAGTAAGGCCGGATATCCCTGCAGTGAATTGAATGCAGGCTCGTCTTGCATCTCCCAAGACGAAGGGATGTCTGAATCCCCTGTGGAGACCACAGAGAAAGTCCTAGTTTTCCGCCTCATCGCGACCGGAGGCCTCACTTACTTTGAAAACTCTAAAGGTCCGCGGAGATCAATGCTTCCAAAGGAGACGATGCCTGACTCCTCTTGAAAATGGATAGGAGTCCCAGGATCCCTGTGGCACGTGGAAAGGGACCCTGGGTCTCCCGCCTCACGTGGAGAGGCGTCCCAATTGCCATGCCAAGACTCGAGGAGAATCCCGAGGTGTCCCTCGCACCTAGGCCGGAGTCCTGACGTCGCTGAACAAACACCTGTCTGGAAAGGCCCTCCCCGTCGTAACTCGAGAATATACCCCAGGTTCCGGCCGCAACTCCAGAAAAACCATGAGATTTCCCCCTCGCCGCGAGTTGAGGCCCAATTCCCCTGCACTGCGTGCAGAGCAATTCCCTGTTCCACATCAAACGTGAAAGGAGCCTTGATTTCCTTGATGGCACTCCAGAGAAAACCCAAGATCACTGGCTCAAGTCTAGAGGGATCCTGAGGTCAATGGAGCATCACGAAAGGGCTCCGTGGACCCCAAATCAACTCGAGATGAGAGCTTAGTCCCTGGCTTCGACTCAAGAGGAATACCAACTTTCCACAAGCACCTCAAGAGGAGGCTTCTCGCAGCGACAGGTATGTGAGAGGGACCCTGAGTTTGTGGCCTCAAGTGGAATGGTCACCGAGATGCTCTGACTCGAAGTAAGGCCGGATATCCCTGCAGTGAATTGAATGCAGGCTCGTCTTGCATCTCCCAAGATGAAGGAATGTGTGAATCCCCTGTGGAGACCACAGAGAAAGACCTAGTCCTCGGCCTCATCGAGACCGGAGGCCTCACATCCTTTGAAAACTCGAGAGGTCCGCGGAGATCAACGCTTCCAAAGGAGACGATGCCTGACTCCTCTTGAAAATGAATAGGAGTCCCAGGATCCCTGTGGCACGTTAAAAACGACACTGGGTCTCCCACCACCCGTGGAGACGCGTCCCAATTGCCATGCCAAGACTCGAGGAGAATCCCGAGGTGTCCCTCTCTCCTAGGCAGGAGTCCTGACGTCGCTGAACAAACACGTGTCTGGAAGGGCCCTCCCCGTCGAAACTCGAGAATACACCACAGGTTCCGGCCGCAACTTTAGAAAAACCATGAGACTTCCCCCTCGCCGCGAGATGAGGCCCGATTCCCCTGCACTGCGTGCAGAGCAATTCCGTGTTCCACATCAAACTTGAAAGGAGCCTTGATATCCTTGATGGCACTCCAGAGAAAACCCAAGATCACTGTCTCAAGTCTAGAGGGATCCTGAGGTAACTGTAGCAACACGAAAGGGCTCCGAGGACCCCAAATCAACTCGAGATGAGAGCTTATTCCCTGGCTTAGACTCAAGTGGAATGCCAACTTTCCACAAGCACCTCAAGAGGAGGCTTCTCTCAGCTACAGGTATGTGAGAGGGACCCTGAGTTTGTGGCCTCAAGTAGAATGGACACCGAGATGCTCTGACTCGAAGTAAGGCCGGATATCTCTGCAGTGAATTTAATGCAGGCTAGTCTTGCATCTCCCAAGACGAAGGGTGGTCTGAATCCCCTGTGGAGACCACAGAGAAAGACCTAGTCCTCCGCCTCCTCGCAACCGGTAGCCTCATATCCTTTGAAAACTCGAGAGGTCCGCGGAGATCAATGCTTCCAAAGGAGACGATGCCTGACTTCTCTTGAAAATGGATAGGAGTCCCAGGATATCTGTGGCACGTGGAAAGGGACCCTGGGTCTCCCTCCTCACGTGGAGACGCATCCCAATTGCAATGCAAAGACTCGAGGAGAATCCCGAGATGTCCCTCGCACCTAGGCAGGAGTCCTGACGTCGCTGAACAAACACGTGTCTGGAAGGGCCCTCCCCGTCGTAACTCGAGAATATACCCCAGGTTCCGGTCGCAACTCGAGAAAAACCATGAGACTTCCCCCTCGACGCGAGATGAGGCCCGATTCCCCCGCACTGCGTGCAGAGCAATTCCCTGTTCCACATCAAACGTGAAAGGAGCCTTGATTTCCTTGATGGCACTCCAGAGAAAACCCAAGATCACTGTCTCAAGTCTAGAGGGATCCTGAGGTCAATGGAGCATCACGAAAGGGCTCCGTGGACCCCAAATCAACTCGAGATGAGAGCTTAGTCCCTGGCTTCGACTCAAGAGGAATACCAACTTTCCACAAGCACCTCAAGAGGAGGCTTCTCGCAGCGACAGGTATGTGCGAGGGACCCTGAGTTTGTGGCCTCAAGTGGAATGGTCACCGAGATGCTCTGACTCGAAGTAAGGCCGGATATCCCTGCAGTGAATTGAATGCAGGCTCGTCTTGCATCTCCCAAGACGAAGGAATGTGTGAATCCCCTGTGGAGACCACAGAGAAAGACCTAGTCCTCGGCCTCATCGAGACCGGAGGCCTCACATCCTTTGAAAACTCGAGAGGTCCTCGGAGATCAATGCTTCCAAAGGAGACGATGCCTGACTCCTCTTGAAAATGAATAGGAGTCCCAGGATCCCTGTGGCACGTTAAAAACGACACTGGGTCTCCCACCACACGTGGAGACGCGTCCCAATTGCCATGCCAAGACTCGAGGAGAATCCCGAGGTGTCCCTCTCTCCTAGGCAGGAGTCCTGACGTCGCTGAACAAACACGTGTCTGGAAGGGCCCTCCCCGTCGAAACTCGAGAATACACCACAGGTTCCGGCCGCAACTTTAGAAAAACCATGAGACTTCCCCCTCGCCGCGAGATGAGGCCCGATTCCCCTGCACTGCGTGCAGAGCAATTCCGTGTTCCACATCAAACTTGAAAGGAGCCTTGATATCCTTGATGGCACTCCAGAGAAAACCCAAGATCACTGTCTCAAGTCTAGAGGGATCCTGAGGTCAATGGAGCAACACCAAAGTGCTCCGTGGACCCCAAATCAACTCGTGATGAGAGATTAGTCCCTGGCTTCGAATCAAGAGGAATACCAACTTTCCACAAGCACCTCAATAGGAGGCTTCTCTCAGCTACAGTTATGTGAGAGGGACCCTGAGTTTGTGGCCTCAGGTGGAATGGACACCGAGATGCTCTGACTCGAAGTAAGGCCGGATATCCCTGCAGTGAATTGAATGCAGGCTCGTCTTGCATCTCCCAAGACGAAGGGATGTCTGAATCCGCTGTGCAGACCACAGAGAAAGACCTAGTCCTCCGCCTCATCGCGAGCGGAGGCCTCACATCCTTTGAAAACTCGAGAGGTCCGCGGAGATCAATGCTTCCAAAGGAGACGATGCCTGACTCCTCTGGAAAATGGATAGGAGTCCCAGGATCCCTGTGGCACGCGGAAAGGGACCCTGGGTCTCCCGCCTCATGTGGATACGCATCCCAATTGCCATGCCAAGACTCGAGGAGAATCCCGAGGTGTCCCTCGCACCTAGGCAGGAGTCCTGACGTTGCTGAACAAACACGTGTCTGGAAGGGCCCTCCCCGTCGTACCTCGAGAATATACCCCAGGTTCGGGCCGCAACTCGAGAAAAATCATGAGCTTTACCCCTGGCCGCGAGTTGAGGCCCGATTCCCCTGAACTGCATGCAGAGAAATTCCATGTTCCACATCAAAAGTGAAAGGAGCCTTGATTTCCTTGATGGCACTCCAGAGAAAACCCAAGATCACTTTCTCAAGTCTAGAGGGATCCTGAGGTCACTGGACCAACAGTAAAGGGCTCCGTGGACCCCAAATCAACTCGAGATGAGAGCTTAGTCCTTGGCTTCGACTCAAGAGGAATACCAACTTTCCACAAGCACCTCAAGAGGAGGCTTCTCTCAGCTACAGGTATATTTGAGGGACCCTGAGTTTGTGGCCTCAAGTGGAATGGACACCGAGATGCTCTGACTCGAAATAAGACCGGATATAACTGCAGTGAATTGAATGAAGGCTCGTCTTGCATCTCCCAAGACGAAGGGTTGTCTGAATCCCCTGTGGAGACCACAGAGAAAGACCTAGTCCTCCACCTCAACGCAACCGGAGGCCTCATATCCTTTGAAAACTCGAGAGGTCCGCGGAGATCAATACTTCCGAAGGAGACGATGCCTGACTCCTCTTGAAAATGGATAGGAGTCCCAGGATCCCTGTGGCACGTGGAAAGGGACCCTGGGTCTCCCGCCTCAGGTGGAGACGCGTCCAAATTGCCATGCCAAGACTCGAGGAGAATCCCAAGGTGTCCCTCGCACCTAGGCAGGAGTCCTGACGTCGCTGAACAAACACGTGTCTGGAAGGGCCCTCCCCGTCGTAACTCGAAAATATACCCCAGGTTCCGGCCGCAACTCGAGAAAAACCTTGAGACTTCCCACTCGCCGCGAGATGTGGCCCGATTCCCCTGCACTGCGTGCAGAGCAATTCCGTTTTCCACATCAAACGTGAAAGGAGCCTTGATTTCCTTGATGGCACTCCAGAGAAAAGCCAAGTTCACTGTCTAAAGTCTAGAGGGATCCTGAGGTCACTGGAGCAACACGAAAGGGCTCCGTGGACCACAAATCAACTCGAGATGAGAGCTTAGTCCCTGGCTTCGACTCAAGAGGAATACGAACTTTCCACAAGCACCTCAAGAGGAGGCTTCTCTCAGCTACAGGTATGTGAGAGGGACCCTGAGTTTGTGGCCTCAAGTGGAATGGACACCGAGATATTCTGACTCGAATTAAGGCTGGATATCCCTGCAGTGAATAGAATGCAGGCTCGTCTTGCATCTCCCAAGACGAAAGGTTGTCTGAATCCCCTGTGGAGACCACAGAGAAAGACCTCGTCTCCGCCTCATCGCCAGAGGAGGCCTCACATCCTTTGAAAACTCGAGAGGTCTGCGGAGATCAATGCTTCCAAAGGAGACGATGCCTGACTCCTCTTAAAATGGATAGGAGTCCCAGGATCCCTGTGGCACGTGGAAAGGTACCCTGGTCTCCCGCCTCACGTGGAGACGCGTCCCAATTGCCATGCCAAGACTCGAGGAGAATCCCGAGGTGTCCCTCGCACCTAGGCAGGAGTCCTGACGTCGCTGAACAAACACTTGTCTGGAAGGGCCCTCCCCGTCATAACTCGAGAATATACCCCAGGTTTCGGCCGCAACTTGAGAAAATCCATGAGACATCCCCCTTGCCGCGAGATGAGGCCCGATTCCCCTGCACTTCGTGCAGAGCAATTCCGTGTTCCACATCAAACTTGAAAGGAGCCTTGATTTCCTTGATGGCACTCCAGAGAAAACCCAAGATCACTGTCTCAAGTCTAGAGGGATCCTGAGGTCACTGGAGCAACATGAAAGGGCTCCGTGGACCCCAAATCAACTCGAGATGAGAGCTTAGTCCCTGGCTTCCACTCAAGAGGAATACCAACTTTCCACAAGCACCTCAAGAGGAGGCTTCTCTCAGCTACAGGTATGTGAGAGGGACCCTGAGTTTGTGGCCTCAAGTGGAATGGACACCGAGATGCTCTGACTCGAAGTAAGGCCGGATATCCCTGCAGTGAATTGAATGCAGGCTCGTCTTGCATCTCCCAAGACGAAGGGATGTCTGAATCCCCTGTGGAGACCACAGAGAAAGACCTAGTCCTCCGCCTCATCGCGACCGGAGGCCTCACATCCTTTGAAAAGTCGAGAGGTCCGCGGAGATCAATGCTTCCAAAGGAGACGATGCCTGACTCCTCTTGAAAATGGATAGGAATCCCAGGATCCCTGTGGCACGTGGAAAGGGACACTGGGTCTCCCGCCTCACGTGGAGACGCGTCCAAATTGCCATGCCTAGACTCGAAGAGAATCCCAAGGTGTCCCTCGCACCTAGGCAGGAGTCCTGACATCGCTGAACAAACACGTGTCTGGAAGGGCCCTCCCCGTCGTAACTCGAGAATATACCCCAGGTTCCGGCCGCAACTCGTGAAAAACCATGAGACTTCCCCCTCGCTCCGAGATGAGCCCCGATTCCCCTGCCCTGCGTGCAGAGCAATTCCGTTTTCCACATCAAACGTGAAAGGGGCCTTGATTTCCTTGATGGCACTCCAGAGAAAACCCAAGATCACTGTCTCAAGTCTAGAGGGATCCTGAGGTAACTGTAGCAACACGAAAGGGCTCCGAGGACCCCAAATCAACTCGAGATGAGAGCTTATTCCCTGGCTTAGACTCAAGTGGAATGCCAACTTTCCACAAGCACCTCAAGAGGAGGCTTCTCTCAGCTACAGGTATGTGAGAGGGACCCTGAGTTTGTGGCCTCAAGTAGAATGGACACCGAGATGCTCTGACTCGAAGTAAGGCCGGATATCTCTGCAGTGAATTTAATGCAGGCTAGTCTTGCATCTCCCAAGACGAAGGGTTGTCTGAATCCCCTGTGGAGACCACAGAGAAAGACCTAGTCCTCCGCCTCCTCGCAACCGGTAGCCTCATATCCTTTGAAAACTCGAGAGGTCGGCGGAGATCAATGCTTCCAAAGGAGACGATGCCTGACCCCTCTTGAAAATGGATAGGAGTCCCAGGATATCTGTGGCACGTGGAAAGGGACCCTGGGTCTCCCTCCTCACGTGGAGACGCATCCCAATTGCCATGCCAAGACTCGAGGAGAATCCCGAGGTGTCCCTCGCACCTAGGAAGGAGTCCTGACGTCGCTGAACAAACACGTGTCTGGAAGGGCCCTCCCCGACGTAACTCGAGAATATACCCCATGTTCCGGCCACAACTCGAGAAAAACCATGAGACTTCCCCCTCGCCGCGAGATGAGGTCCGATTCCCCTGCCCTGCGTGCAGAGCAATTCCGTGTTCGACATCAAAAGTGAAAGGAGCCTTGATTTCCTTGATCCACTCCAGAGAAACCCCAAGATCACTGTCTCAAGTCTAGAGTGATCCTGAGGTCACTGGAGCAACAAGAAAGGGCTCCGTGGACCCCAAATCAACTCGAGATGAGAGCTTAGTCCCTGGCTTCGACTCAAGAGGAATACCAACTTTCCACAAGCACCTCAATAGGAGGCTTCTTTCAGCTACAGGTATGTGAGAGGGACCCTGAGTTTGTGGCCTCAAGTGGAATGGACACCGAGATGCTCTGACTCGAAGAAAGTCCGGATATCCCTGCAGTGAATTGAATGCAGGCTCGTCTTGCATCTCCCAAGATGAAGGGATGTCTGAATCACCTGTGGAGACGACAGAGAAAGAACTAGTCCTCCGCCTCATCGCGTCCGGAGGACTCACATCATTTGAAAACTCGAGAGGTCTGCAGAGATCAATGCTTCCAAAGGAGACGATGCCTGACTCCTCCTGAAAATGGATAGGAGTCCCAGGATCTCTGTGGCACGTGAAAAGGGACCCTGGGTCTCCCGCCTCACGTGGAGATGCGTCCCAATTGCCATGCAAAGACTCGAGGAGAATCTCGAGGTGTCCCTCGCAACTAGGCAGGAGTCCTGACGTCGCTGAAAAAACACGTGTCTCGAAGGGCCCTCCCCGTCGTAACTCGAGAATATACCCCAGGTTCCGGCCGCAACTCGAGAAAAACCATGAGACTTCCCCCTCGCGCGAGTTGAGGCCCGATTCCCCCGCACTCCGTGCAGAGCAATTCCGTGTTCCACATCAAACGTGAAAGGAGCCTTGGTTTCCTTGATGGCACTCCAGAGAAAACCCTAAGTCACTGTCTCTAGTCTAGAGGGATCCTGAGGTCACTGGAGCAAAATGAAAGGGCTCCGTGGACCCCAAATCATCTCGACATGAGAGCTTAGTCCCTGGCTTCGACTCAAGAGGAATACCAACTTTCCACAAGCACCTCAAGAGGAGGCTTCTCTCAGCTACAGGTATGTGAGAGGGACCCTGAGTTTGTGGCCTCAAGTGGAATGGACACCGAGATGCTCTGACTCGAAGTAAGGCCGGATATCCCTCCAGTGAATTGAATGCAGGCTCGTCTTGCATCTCCCAAGACGAAGGCATGTCTGAATCCCCTGTGGAGACCACAGAGAAAGTCCTAGTTCTCCGCCTCATCGCGAACGGAGGCCTCACATCCTTTGAAAACTCGAGAGGTCCGCGGAGATCAATGCTTCCAAAGGAGACGATGCCTGACTCCCCTTGAAAATGGATAGGAGTCCCAGGATCCCTGTGGCACATGGAAAGGGACCCTGGGTCTCCCGCCTCACGTGGAGACGAGTCCCAATTGCCATGCCAAGACTCGAGGAGAATCCCGAGGTGTCCCTCGCACCTAGGCAGGAGTCCTGACATCGCTGAACAAACACGAGTCTGGAAGGGCCCTCCGCGTCGTAACTCGAGAATATACCCCAGGTTCCGGCCACAACTCGAGAAAAACCATGAGACTTCCCCCTCGCCGCGACATGAGGCCCGATTCCCCTGGACTGCGTGCAGAGCAATTCCGTGTTCCACATCAAACGTGAAAGGAGACTTGATTTCCTTGATGGCACTCCAGAGAAAACCCAAGATCACTGTCTCAAGTCTAGAGGGATCCTGAGGTCACTGTAGTAACACGAAATGGCTCCGTGGACCCCAAATCAACTCGAGATGAGAGATTAGTCCCTGGCTTCAACTCAGAGGAATACGAACTTTCCACAAGCCCCTTAAGAGGAGGCTTCTCTCAGCTACAGGTATGTGAGAGGGACCCTGAGTTTGTGGCCTCAAGTGGAATGGACACCGAGATGCACTGACTCGAAGTAAGGCCGGATATCCCTGCAGTGAATTGAATGCAGGCTCGTCTTGCATCTCCCAAGACGAAGGGATGTCTGAATCCCCTGTGCAGAACACAGCGAAAGACCTAGTCCTCCGCCTCCTCGCGTCCGGAGGCCTCACATCCTTTGAAAACTCGAGAGGTCCGCGGAGATCAATGCTTCCAAAGGAGACGATGCCTGACTCCTCTTGAAAATGGATAGGAGTCCCAGGATCACTGTGGCACGTGGAAAGGGACCCTGGGTCTCCCGCCTCACGTGGAGACGCGTCCCAATTGCCATGCCAAGACTCGAGGAGAATCCCGAGGTGTCCCTCGCACCTAGGCAGGAGTCCTGACGTCGCTGAACAAACACGTGTCTGGAAGGGCCCTCCCCGTCGTAACTCGAGAATATACCCCAGGTTCCGGCCGCAACTCGAGAAAAACAATGAGACTTACCCCTCGCCGCGAGATGAGGCCCGATTCCCCTGCCCTGCATGCAGAGCCATTCCGTATTCCACATCAAAAATGAAAGGAGCCTTGATTTCCTTGATGGCACTCCAGAGAAAACCCAAGATCACTGTCTCAAGTCTAGAGGGATCCTGAGGTCACTGGAGTAGCACAAAAGGGCTCCGTGGACCCCAAATCAACTCGAGATGAGAGCTTAGTCCCTGGCTTCGACTCAAGAGGAATACCAACTTTCCACAAGCACCTCAAGAGGTGGCTTCTCTCAGCTACAGGTATGTGAGAGGGACCCTGAGTTTGTGGCCTCAAGTGGAATGGACACCGAGATGCTCTGACTCGAAGTAAGGCCAGATATCCCTGCAGTGAATTGAATTCAGGCTCGTCTTGCATCTCCCAAGACGAAGGGATGTGTGAATCCCCTGTGTAGACCACAGAGTAAGACCTAATTCTCCACCTCATCGCGAGCGGAGGCCTCACATCCTTTGAAAACTCGAGAGGTCCGCGGAGATCAATGCTTACAAAGGAGACGATGCCTGACTCCTCTTGAAAATGGATAGGAGTCCCAGGATCACTGTGGCATGTGGAAAGGGAACCTGGGTCTCCCGCCTCACATGGAGACGCATCCCAATTGCCATGCCAAGACTCGAGGAGAATCCCGAGGTGTCCCTCGCACCTAGGCAGGAGTCCTGACGTCGCTGAACAAACACGTGTCTGGAAGGGCCCTCCCCATCCTAACTCGAGAATATACCCCAGGTTCCAGCCGCAACTCGAGAAAAACCATGAGACTTCCCCCTCGCCGCTACATGAGGCCCTATTCCCCTGCACTGCGTGTAGAACAATTCCGTTTTCCACCTCAAACGTGAAAGGAGCCTTGATTTCCTTGATGGCACTCCAGAGAATACCCAAGTTCACTGTCTCAAGTCTAGAGGGATCCTGAGGTCACTGGAGCAACACTAAAGTGCTCCGTGGACCACAAATCAACTCGAGATGAGAGCTTAGTCCCTGGCTTCGACTCAAGAGGAATACCAACTTTCCACAAGCACTTCAAGAGGAGGCTTCTCTCAGCTACAGGTATGTGAGAGGGACCCTGAGTTTGTGGCCTCAAGTGGAATGGACACCGAGATGCTCTGACTCGAAGTAAGGCCGCATATCCCTGCAGTGAATTGAAGGCAGGCTCGTCTTGCATCTCCCAAGAGTAAGGGATGTCTGAATCCGCTGTGGAGACCACAGAGAAAGAACTAGTCCTCCGCCTCATCGCGACCGGAGGCCTCACATCCTTTGAAAACTCGAGAGGCCTGCGGAGATCAATGCTTCCAAAGGAGACGATGCCTGACTCTTCTTGAAAATGGATAGGAGATCCAGGATCCCTGTGGCACGTGAAAAGGGACGCTGGGTCTCCCGTTTCACGTGGAGACGCGTCCCAATTGCCATGCCAAGACTCGTGGAGAATCCCGAGGTGTCCCTCGCACCTAGGCAGGAGTCCTGACGTCGCTGAACAAACACGTGTCTGGAAGGGCCCTCCGCGTCGTAACTCGAGAATATACCCCAGGTTCTGGCCGCAACTCGAGAAAAACCATGAGACTTCCCCCTCGCCGCGAGATGAGGCCCGATTCCCCTGCACTGCGTGCAGAGCAATTCCGTGTTCCACATCAAACAGGAAAGGAGCCTTGATTACTTGATGGCACTCCAGAGAAAACCCAAGTTCACTGTCTCAAGTCTAGAGGGATCCTGAGGTCACTGGAGAAACACGAAATGGCTCCGTGGACCCCAAATCAACTCGAGATGAGAGATTAGTCCCTGGCTTCTACTCAAGAGGAATACCAACTTTCCACAAGCACCTCAAGAGGAGGCTTCTCTCAGCTACAGGTATGTGAGAGGGACCCTGAATTTGTGGCCTCAGTGGAATGGACACCGAGATGCTCTGACTCGAAGTAAGGCCGGATATCCCTGCAGTGAATTGAATGCAGGCTCGTCTTGCATCTCCCAAGACGAAGGGATGTCTGAATCCCCTGTGGAGACCACAGAGAAAGACCTAATTCTCCGCAACATCGCGACCGGATCCCTCACATGCTTTGGAAACTCGAGAGGTCCGCGGAGATCAATGCGTCCAAAGGATACGATGCCTGACTCCTCTTGAAAATGGATAGGAGTCCCAGGATCACTGTGGCACGTGGAAAGGGACCCTGGGTCTCCCGCCTCACGTGGAGACGCGACCCAATTGCCATGCCCAGACTCGAGGAGAATCCCGAGGTGTCCCTCGCACCTAGGCAGGAGTCCTGACGTCGCTGAACAAACACGTGTCTGGAAGGGCCCTCCCCGTCGTAACTCGAGAATATACCCCAGGTTCCGGCCGCACCTCGAGAAAAACCATGAGACTTCCCCCTCGCCGCGAGATGAGGCCCGATTCCCCTGCACTGCATGCAGAGCAATTCCGTGTTCCACATCAAACGTGAAAGGAGCCTTGATTTCCTTGATGGCACTCCAGAGAAAACCCAAGATCACTGTCTCTAGTCTAGAGGGATCCTGAGGTCACTGTCGCAACACGAAAGGGCTCCGTGGACCCCAAATCAACTCGAGATGAGAGCTTATTCGTTGGCTTCGACTCAAGAGCAATACCAACTTTCCACAAGCACCTCAAGAGGAGGCTTCTCCCAGCTACATGTATGTGAGAGGGACCCTGAGATTGTGGCCTCAAGTGGAATGGACACCGAGATGCTCTGACTCGAAGTAAGGCTGGATATCCCTGCAGTGAATTGAATGCAGGCTCGTCTTGCATCTCCCAAGACGAAGGGATGTCTGAATCCCCTGTGGAGGCCACAGAGAAAGACCTAGTCCTCTGCCTCATCGCGACCGGAGGCCTCACATCCTTTGAAAACTCGAGTGGTCCGCGGAGATCAATGCTTCCAAAGGAGACGATGCCTGACTCCTCTTGAAAATAAATACGAGTCCCAGGATCCCTGTGGCACGTGGAAAGGGACCCTGGGTCTTCCACTTCACGTGGAGACGCGTCCCAATTGCCATGCCAAGGCTCGAGGAGAATCCCGAGCTGTCCCTCGCACCTAGGCAGGAGTCCTGACATCGCTGAACAAACACGTGTCTGGAAGGGCCCTCCCTGTCATAACTCGAGAATATACCCCAGGTTCTGGCCGCAACTCGAGAAAAACCATGAGACTTCCCCCTCGCCGCGAGATGAGGCCCGATTCCCCTGCACTGCGTGCAGAGCAATTCCGTGTTCCACATCAAACAGGAAAGGAGCCTTGATTACTTGATGGCACTCCAGAGAAAACCCAAGTTCACTGTCTCAAGTCTAGAGGGATCCTGAGGTCACTGGAGAAACACGAAATGGCTCCGTGGACCCCAAATCAACTCGAGATGAGAGATTAGTCCCTGGCTTCTACTCAAGAGGAATACCAACTTTCCACAAGCACCTCAAGAGGAGGCTTCTCTCAGCTACAGGTATGTGAGAGGGACCCTGAATTTGTGGCCTCAGTGGAATGGACACCGAGATGCTCTGACTCGAAGTAAGGCCGGATATCCCTGCAGTGAATTGAATGCAGGCTCGTCTTGCATCTCCCAAGACGAAGGGATGTCTGAATCCCCTGTGGAGACCACAGAGAAAGACCTAATTCTCCGCAACATCGCGACCGGATCCCTCACATGCTTTGGAAACTCGAGAGGTCCGCGGAGATCAATGCGTCCAAAGGATACGATGCCTGACTCCTCTTGAAAATGGATAGGAGTCCCAGGATCACTGTGGCACGTGGAAAGGGACCCTGGGTCTCCCGCCTCACGTGGAGACGCGACCCAATTGCCATGCCCAGACTCGAGGAGAATCCCGAGGTGTCCCTCGCACCTAGGCAGGAGTCCTGACGTCGCTGAACAAACACGTGTCTGGAAGGGCCCTCCCCGTCGTAACTCGAGAATATACCCCAGGTTCCGGCCGCACCTCGAGAAAAACCATGAGACTTCCCCCTCGCCGCGAGATGAGGCCCGATTCCCCTGCACTGCATGCAGAGCAATTCCGTGTTCCACATCAAACGTGAAAGGAGCCTTGATTTCCTTGATGGCACTCCAGAGAAAACCCAAGATCACTGTCTCTAGTCTAGAGGGATCCTGAGGTCACTGTCGCAACACGAAAGGGCTCCGTGGACCCCAAATCAACTCGAGATGAGAGCTTATTCGTTGGCTTCGACTCAAGAGCAATACCAACTTTCCACAAGCACCTCAAGAGGAGGCTTCTCCCAGCTACATGTATGTGAGAGGGACCCTGAGATTGTGGCCTCAAGTGGAATGGACACCGAGATGCTCTGACTCGAAGTAAGGCTGGATATCCCTGCAGTGAATTGAATGCAGGCTCGTCTTGCATCTCCCAAGACGAAGGGATGTCTGAATCCCCTGTGGAGGCCACAGAGAAAGACCTAGTCCTCTGCCTCATCGCGACCGGAGGCCTCACATCCTTTGAAAACTCGAGTGGTCCGCGGAGATCAATGCTTCCAAAGGAGACGATGCCTGACTCCTCTTGAAAATAAATACGAGTCCCAGGATCCCTGTGGCACGTGGAAAGGGACCCTGGGTCTTCCACTTCACGTGGAGACGCGTCCCAATTGCCATGCCAAGGCTCGAGGAGAATCCCGAGCTGTCCCTCGCACCTAGGCAGGAGTCCTGACATCGCTGAACAAACACGTGTCTGGAAGGGCCCTCCCTGTCATAACTCGAGAATATACCCCAGGTTCCTTCCGCAACTCGAGAAAAACCATGAGACTTCCCCCTCGCCGCGAGATGAGGCCCGATTCCCCTGCACTGAGGGCAAAGCAATTCCGTGTTCCACATCAAACGTGAAAGGAGCTTTGATTCCCTTGATGGCACTCCAGAGAAAACCCAAAGTCACTGTCTCAAGTCTAGAGGGATCCTGAGGCCACTGTAGCAGCACGAAAGGGCTCCGTGGACCCCAAATCAACTCGAGATGAGATTTTAGTCCCTGGCTTCGACTTAAGAGGAAAACCAAGTTTCCACAAGCACCTTAAGAGGAGGCTTCTCTCAGCTACAGGTATGTGAGAAGTACCCTAAGTTTGTGGCCTCAAGTGGAATGGACACCGAGATGCTCTGACTCGAAGTAAGGCCGGATATCCCTGCAGTGAATTGAATGCAGGCTCGTCTTGCATCTCCCAAGATGAAGGGATGTCTGAATCCCCTGTGGAGACCACAGAGAAAGACCTAGTTCTCCGCTTCATCGCGACCGGAGGCCTCATATGCTTTGAAAATTCGAGAGGTCCGCGGAGATCAATGCTTCCAAAGGAGACGATGCCTGACTCCTCCTGAAAATGGATAGGAGTCCCAGGATCCCTGTGGCACGTGGAAAGGGACCCTGGGTCTCCCGACTCACGTGGAGCCGCGTCCCCATTGCCATGCTAAGACTCGAGGAGAATCCCGAGGTGTCCCTCACACCTAGGCAGGAGTACTGACGTCGCTGAACAAACACGTGACTGGAAGGGTCCTCCCCGTCGTAACTCGAGTGTATACCCCAGGTTCCGGCCTCAACTCGAGAAAAACCATGAGACTTCCCCCTCGCCCCGAGATGAGTCCCGAATTCCCAGCACTTCATGCAGAGAAATTCCGTGTTCCACATCAAACGTGAAAGGAGCCTTGATTTCCTTGATGGCACTCCAGAGAAAACCCAAGATCACTGTCTCAAGTCTAGAGGGATCCTGAGGTCACAGGAGCAACACGAAACGGCTCCGTGGACCCCAAATCAACTCGAGATGAGAGCTTAGTCCCTGGCTTCGACTCAAGAGGAATCCCAACTTTTCACAAGCACCTCAAGAGGAGGCTTCTCTCAGCTACAGGTATGTGAGAGAGACCCTGAGTTTGTGGCCTCAAGTGGAATGGACACCGAGATGCTCTGACTCGAAGTAAGGCCGGATATCCCTGCAGTGAATTGAATGCAAGCTCGTCTTGCATCTCCCAAGACGAAGGGATGTTTGAATCCCCTGTGGAGACCACAGAGAAAGACCTAGTTCTCCGCCTCATCGAGACCGGAGGCCTCACATCCTTTGAAAACACGAGAGGTCCGCGGAGATCAATGCTTCCAAAGGAGACGATGCCTGACGCCTCTTGAACATAGATAGGAGTCCCAGGATCCCTGTGGCACGTGGAAAGGTACCCTGGGTCTCCCCCCTCACGTGGAGACGCGTCCCAATTGCCATGCCAAGACTCGAGGAGAATCCCGAGGTGTCCTTCGCACCTAGGCAGGATTCCTGACGTCGCTGAACAAACACGTGTCTGGAAGGGCCCTCCCCGTCGTAACTCGAGAATATACCCCAGGTTCCGGCCGCAACCTGAGAAAAACTATAGGACTTCTCCTCGCCGCGAGATGAGGCCCGATTCCCCTGCACTGAGTTCAGAGAAATTCCGTGTTCCACATCAAACGGGAAAGGAGCCTTGATTTCCTTGATGGCACTCCAGAGAAAACCCAAGATCACTGTCTCAAGTCTAGAGGGATCCTGAGGTCACTGGAGCAAAACGAAAGGGCTCCGTGGACTCCAAATCAACTCGAGATGAGAGCTTATTCGTTGGCTTCGACACAAGAGCAATACCAACTTTCCACAAGCACCTCAAGAGGAGGCTTCTCTCAGCTACATGTATGTGAGAGGGACCCTGAGATTGTGGCCTCAAGTGGAATGGACACCGAGATGCTCTGACTCAAAGTAAGGCCGGATATCCCTGCAGTGAATTGAATGCAGGCTCGTCTTGCATCTCCCAAGACGAAGGGATGTCTGAATCCCCTGTGGAGGCCACAGAGAAAGACCTAGTCCTCTGCCTCATCGCGACCGGAGGCCTCACATCCTTTGAAAACTCGAGAGGTCCGCGGAGATCAATGCTTCCAAAGGAGACGATGCCTGACTCCTCTTGAAAATAAATACGAGTCCCAGGATCCCTGTGGCACGTGGAAAGGAACCCTGGGTCTCCCGACTCACATGGATACGCGTCCCAATTGCCATGCCAAGACTCTAGGAGAATCCCGGGTTGTCCCTTGCACCTAGGCAGGAGTCCTAACGTCGCTGAACAAACACGTGTCTGGAAGGACCCTCCCCGTCGTAACTCCATAATATACCCCAGGTTCCGGCCGCAACACGAGAAAAACCATGAGAATTCCCCCTTACCGTGAGATGAGGCCCGATTCCCCTGCACTGCGTGCAGAGCAATTCCGTGTTCCACATCAAACGTGAAATGAGCCTTGATTTCCTTGATGGCACTCCAGAGAAAACCCAAGATCACTGTCTCATGTCTAGAGGGATCCTGAGGTCACTGTAGCAACACGAAAGGGCTCCGTGGTCCCCAAATCAACTCGAGATGAGAGCTTACTCCTTTGCTACGACTCAAGAGGAATACCAACTTTCCACAAGCACCTCAAGAGGAGGCTTCTCTCAGCTACAGGTATGTGAGAGGGACCCTGAGTTTGTGGCCTCAAGTGGAATGGACACCGAGATTCTCTGACTCGAAATAAGGCCGGATATCCCTGCAATGAATTGAATGCAGGCTCGTCTTGCATCTCCCAAGACAAAGGGATGTCTGAATCCCCTGTGGAGACCACAGAGAAAGACCTAGTTCTCTGCCTCATCAAAACCGGAGGCCTCACATCCTTTGAAAACTCGAGAAGTCCACGGAGATCAATGCTTCCAAAGGAGACGATGCCTGACTCCTCTTGAAAATGGATAGGAGTCCCAGGTTCCCTGTGGCACGTGGAAAGGGACACTGGGTCTCCCGCCTCACGTGGAGACGCGTCCCAATTGCCATGCCAAGACTCGAGGAGAATCCCGAGGTGTCCCTCGCACCTAGGCAGGAGTCCTGACGTCGCTGAACAAACACGTGTCTGGGAGGGCCCTCCCCGTCGTAACTCGAGAATATACCCCAGGTTCCGGCCGCAACTAGAGAAAAACCATGAGACTTCCACCTTGCCACGAGATGAGGCCCGATTCCCCTGAACTGCGTGCAGAGCAATTTCGTGTTCCACATCAAACGTGAAAGGAGCCTTGATTTCCTTGATGGCACTCCAGAGAAACCCAAGATCACTGTCTCAAGGCTAGAGGGATCCTGAGGTCACTGGAGCAACACGAAAGGGCTCCGTGGACCCCAAATCAACTCGAGATGAGAGCTTAGTCACTGGCTTCGACTCAAGAGGAATACCAACTTTCCACAAGCACCTCAAGAGGAGGCTTCTCTCAGCTACTGGTATGTGAGAGGGACCCTGAGTTTGTGGCCTCAAGTGGAATGGACACCGAGATGCTCTGACTCGAAGTAAGGCCGGATATCCCTGCAGTGAATTGAATGCAGGCTCGTCTTGCATCTCCCAAGACGAAGGAATGCGTGAATCCCCTGTGGAGACCACAGAGAAAGAACTAGTTCTCCACCTTATCGCGAACGGAGGCCTCACATGCTCTGAAAACTCGGGAGGTCCGCGGAGATCAATACTTCCAAAGGAGAAGATGCCTGACTCCTCTTGAAAATGGATACAAGTCCCAGGATCCCTGTGGCACGTGGAAAGGGACCCTGGGTCTCCCGCCTCACGTGGAGACGCGTCCCAATAGCCATGCCAAGACTCGAGGAGAATCCCGAGGTGTCCATCGCACCTAGGCAGGAGTCCTGACGTCGCTGAACAAACACGTGTCTGGAAGGGCCCTCCCCGTCGTAACTCGAGAATATACCCCAGGTTCCGGCGCAGCTCGAGAAAAACCATGAGACTTCCCCCTCGCCGCGAGATGAGGCCTGATTCCCGTGCACTGCGTGCAGAGCAATTCCGTGTTCCACATCAAATGTGAACGGAGCCTTGATTTCCTTGATGGCACTCCAGAGAAAACCCAAGTTCACTGTCTCAAGTCTAGAGGGATCCTGAGGTCACTGGAGCAACACGAAAGGGCTCCGTGGACCCCAAATCAACTCGAGATGAGATCTTAGTCCCTGGCTTCGACTCAAGAGGAATACCAACTTTCCACAAGCACCTCAAGAGGAGGCTTCTCTCAGCTACAGGTATGTGAGAGGGACCCTGAGTTTGTGGCCTCAAGTGGAATGGACACCGAGATGCTCTGACTCGAAGTAAGGCCGGATATCACTGCAGTGAATTGAATGCAGGCTCGTCTTGCATCTCCCAAGACGAAGGGATCTCTGAATCCCCTGTGGAGACCACAGAGAAAGACCTAGTTCTCCGCCTCATCGCGATCGGAGGCCTCACATCTTCTGAAAACTCGAGAGGTCCGCAGATATCAATGCTTCCAAAGGAGACGATGCCTGACTCCTCTTGAAAATGCATAGGAGTCCCAGGAGGCCTGTGGCACGTGGAAAGGGACCCTGGGCCTCCTGCCTCACGTGGAGACGCGTCCCAATTGCCATGTCAAGACTCGAGGAGAAGCCCGAGGTGTCCCTTGCACCTAGGCAGGAGTCCTGTTTTCGCTGAACAAACACGTGTCTGGAAGGGCCCTCCCCGTGGTAACTTGAGAATATACCCCAGGTTCGGTCCGCAACTCGAGAAAAACAATGAGACTTCCCCCTCGCAGCGAGATGAGGCCCGATTACCCTGCACTGCGTGCAGAGTAATTCCGTGTTCCACATCAAACGTGAAAGGAGCCTTGATTTCCTTGATGGCAGCCCAGAGAAAACCCAAGATCACTGTCTCAATTCTAGAGGGATCCGCAGGTCACTGGACCAACACGAAAGGGCTCCGTGGACCCCAAATGAACTCGTGATGAGAGCTTAGTCCCTGGCTTCGACTCAAGAGGAATACCAACTTTCCACAAGCACCTCAAGAGGAGGCTTCTCTCAGCTACAGGTATGTGAGAGGGACCCTGAGTTTGTGGCCTCAAGTGGAATGGACACCGAGATGCTCTGACTGGAAGTAAGGCCGGATATCCCTGCAGTGAATTGAATGCAGGCTCGTCTTGCATCTCCCAAGACGAAGGGATGTCTGAATCCCCTGTGGAGACCACAGAGAAAGACCTAGTTCTCCGCCTCATCGCGGCCGGAGACCTCACATCCTTTGAAAGCTCGAGAGGTCTGCGGAGATCAATGCTTCCAAAGGAGACGATGCCTGACTCCTCTTGAAAATGGATAGGAGTCCCAGGATCCCTGTGTCACGTGGAAAGGGACCCTGGGTCTCCCGCCTCACGTGGAGACGCGTCCCAATTGCCATGCCAAGACTCGAAGAGAATCCCTAGGTGTCCCTCGCACATAGGCAGTAGTGCTGACGTCGCTGAGCAAACACGTGTCTGGAAGGGCCCTCCCCGTCATAACTCGTGAATATACCCCAGGTTCGGGCCGCAACTCGAGAAAAACCATGAGACTTCCCCCTCGCCGCGAGATGAGGCCCGATTCCCTTGCACTGCATGCAGTGCAATGCGTGTTCCACATCAAACGTGAAAGGAGCCTTGATTTCCTTGATGGAACTCCAGAGAAAACCCAAGATCACGGTCTCAAGTCTAGAGGGATTCTGAGGTAACTGGAGCAACAGGAAAGGGCTCCGTGGACCCCAAATCAACTCGAGATGAGAGCTTAGTCCCTGGCTTCGACTCAAGAGGAATACCAACTTTCCACAAACACCTCAAGAGGAGGCTTCTCTCAGCTAAAGGTATGTGAGAGGGACCCTGAGTTTGTGGCCTCAAGTGGACTGGACACCGAGATGCTCTGACTGGAAGTAAGGCCGGATATCCCTGCAGTGAATAGAATGCAGGCTCGTCTTGCATCTCCCAAGACGAAGGAATGCCTGAATCCCCTGTGGAGACCACAGAGAAAGACCTAGTCCTCCGGCTTATCGCGAACGGAGGCCTCACATCTTCTGAAAACTCGAGAGGTCCGCAGATATCAATGTTTCCAAAGGAGACGATGCCTGACTCCTCTTGAAAATGGATAGGAGTCCCAGGAGGCCTGTGGCACGTGGAAAGGGACCCTGGGTCTCCCGCCTCACGCGGAGACGCATCCCAATTGCCATGTCAAGACTCGAGGAGAAGCCCGAGGTGTCCCTCGCACCTAGGCAGGAGTCCTGACGTCGCTGAACAAACACGTGTCTGGAAGGGCCCTCCCCGTGGTAACTCGAGAATATACCCCAGGTTCGGTCCGCAACTCGAGAAAAACCATGAGACTTCCCCCTCGCCGCGAGATGAGGTCTGATTCCCGTGCACTGCTTGCAGAGCAATTCCGTGTTCCACATCAAACGTGAAAGGAGCCTTGATTTCCTTGATGGCACTCCAGAGAAAACCCAAGATCACTGTATCAATTCTAGAGGGATCCGCAGGTCACTGGACCAACACGAAAGGGCTCCGTGGACCCCAAATCTACTCGTGATGAGATCTTAGTCCCTGGTTTCGAATCAAGAGGAATACCAACTTTCCACAAGCACCTCAAGAGGAGGCTTCTCTCAGCTACAGGTATGTGAGAGGGACCCTGAGATTGTGGCCTCAAGTGGAATGGACACCGAGATGCTCTGACTCGAAGTAAGGCCGGATATCCCTGCAGTGAATTGAATACAGGGTCATCTTGCATCTCCCAAGACGAAGGGATGTCTGATTCCCCTGTGGAGACCACAGAGAAAGACCTAGTCCTCCGCCTCATCGCGCCCGGAATCCTCACCTCCTTTGAAAACTCGAGAGGTCCGCGGAGATCAATGCTTCCAAAGGAGACGATGCCTGACTCCTCTTGAAAATGGATAGGAGTCCCAGGATCCCTGTGGCACGTGGAAAGGGACCCTCGGTCTCCCGGCTCACGTGGAGACTTGTCCCAATTGCCATGCCAAGACTCGAGGAGAATCCTGAAGTGTCCCTAGCACCTAGGCAGGAGTCCTGACGTCGCTGAACAAACACGTGTCTGGAAGGGCCCTCCCTGTCGTAACTCGAGAATATACCCCAGGTTCCGGCCGCAACTCGAGAAAAACCATGAGACTTCCCCCTCGCCGTGAGATGAGGGCCGATTCCCCTGCACTGCGTGCAGAGCAATTCCGTGTTCCACATCAAACGTGAAAGGAGCCTTGATTTCCTTGATGCCACTCCAGAGAAAACCCAAGATCACTGTCTCAAGTCTAGAGGGATCCTGAGGTCACTGGAGCAACACGAAAGAGCTCCGTGGACCCCAAATCAAATCGCGATGAGAGCTTAGTCCCGGGATTCGACTCAAGAGGAATACCAACTTTCCACAAGCACCTCAAGAGGAGGCTTCTCTCAGCTACAGGTATGTGAGAGGGACCCTGAGTTTGTGGCCTCAAGTGGAATGGACACTGAGATGCTCTGACTTGAAGTAAGGCCGGATATCCCTGCAGTGAATTGAATGCAGGCTCGTCTTGCATCTCCCAAGAGGAAGGGATCTCTGAATCCCCTGTGGAGACGACAGAGAAAACCAGTCCTCCACCTCATCGCGACCGCAGGTCTCACATCCTTTGAAAACTCGAGAGGTCCGCGGAGATAAATGCTTCCAAAGGAGACGATGCCTGACTCCTCTTGAAAATGGATAGGAGTCCCAGCATCCCTGTGGCACGTGGAAAGGGACCCTGGGTTTCCCGCCTCACGTGGAGACGCGTCCCAATTGCCATGCCAAGACTCGAGGAGAATCCCGAGTTGTCCCTAGCACCTAGGCAGGAGTCCTGACGTCGCTGCAAAAACACGTGTCAGGAAGGGCCCTCCCCGTCGTAACTCGAGAATATACCCCAGGTTCCGGACGCAACTCGAGAAAAACCATGAGACTTACCCCTCACCGCGAGATAAGGCCCGATTCCCCTGCAGTGTGCAGATCAATTCCGTGTTCCGCATCAAACGTGAAAGGAGACTTGATTTCCTTGATGGCACTCCAGAGAAAACCCAAAGTCACTGTCTCAAGTCTAGAGGGATCCTGAGGTCACTGGAGCAACACGAAAGGGCTCCGTGGACCCCAAATCTACTCGAGATGAAAGCTTAGTCACTGGCTTCGAATCAAGAGGAATAGCAACTTTCCACAAGCACCTCAAGAGGAGGCTTCTCTCAGCTACAGGTATGTGAGAGGGACCCTGAGTTTGTGGCCTCAAGTGGAATGGACACCGAGATGCTCTGACTCGAAGTAAGGCCGGATATCCCTGCAGTGAATTGAATGCAGGCTCGTCTTGCATCTCCCAAGACGAAGGGATGTCTGAATCCCCTGTGGAGACGACAGAGAAAGACCTAGTCCTCCGCCTCATCGCGACCATAGGCCTCACATCCTTTGAAAACTCGAGAGGTCTGCGGAGATCAATGCTTCCAAAGGAGACGATGCCTGACTCCTCTTGAAAAAGGATAGGAGTCCCAGGATCCCTGTGGCACGTGGAAAGGGACCCTGGGTCTCCCGCCTCACGTGGAGACGCGTCCCAATTGCCATGCCAAGACTCGAGGAGAATCCCGAGGTGTCCCTCCCACCTAGGCAGGATTCCTGACGTCGCTGAACAAACACGTGTCTGGAAGGGCCCTCCCCGTCGTAACTCGAGAATATACCCCAGGTTCGGGTCGCAACTCGATAAAAACCATGAGCCTTCCCCCTAGCCGCGAGATGAGGCCCGATTTACCTGCACTGCATGCAGAGCAATTCCGTGTTCCACATCAAACGTGAAAGGAGCCTTGATTTCCTTGATGGCACTCCAGAGAAAACCCAAGATCACTGTCTCAAGTCTAGAGGGATCCTGAGGTCACTGGAGCAACACGAAAGGGCTGCGTGGACCCCAAATCAACTCGAGATGAGAGCTTAGCCCATGGTTTCTACTCTAGAGGAATACCAACTTTCCACAAGCACCTCAAGAGGAGGCTTCTCTAAGCTACAGTATGTCAGAGGGACCCTGAGTTTGTGGCCTCAAGTGGAATGGACACCGAGATGCTCTGACTCGAAGTAAGGCCAGATATCCCTGCAGTGAATTGAATGCAGGCTAGTCTTGCATCTCCCAAGACGAAGGGATGTCTGAATCCCCTGTGGAGACCACAGAGAAAGACCTAGTTCTCCTTCTCATCGCGACCGGAGGCCTCACATCCTTTGAAAACTCGAGAGGTCCCCGGAGATCAATGCTTCCAAAGGAGACGATGCCTGACTCCTCTTGAAAATGGATAGGAGTCCCAGGATCCCTGTGGCACGTGGAAAGGGACACTGGGTCTCCCGCCTCACGTGGAGACGCCTCCCATTGCCATGCCAAGACTCGAGGAGAATTCCGAGGTGTCCCTCCCACCTAGGCCCGAGTCCTGACGTCGCTGAATAAACACATGTCTGGAAGGGCCCTCCCCGTCGTAACTCGAGAATATACCCCAATGTCCGTCCGCAACTCAAGAAAAACTATGAGACTTCCCATTCGCCCCGAGATGAGGCCCGATTCCCTTGCACTGCGTGCAGAGCAATTCCGTGTTCCACATCAAATGCGAACGGAGCCTTGATTTCCTTGATGGCACTCCAGAGAAAACCCAAGATCACTGTCTCAAGTCTAGAGCGATCCTGAGGTAACTGGAGCAACACGAAAATGCTCCGTGGACCCTAAATCAACTCGAGATGAGAGCTTACTCCCTGGCTTCGACTCAAGAGGAATACCAACTTTCCACAACACCACAAGAGGAGTCTTCTCTCAGCTACAATTATGTGAGAGGGACCCTGAGTTTGTGGCCTCAAGTGGAATGGACACCGAGATGCTCTGACTCGAAGTAAGGCCGGATATCCCTGCAGTGAATTGAATGCAGGCTCGTCTTGCATCTCCCAAGACGAAGGGATCTCTGAATCCCCTGTGGAGACGACAGAGAAAACCAGTCCTCCACCTCATCGCGACCGCAGGTCTCACATCCTTTGAAAACTCGAGAGGTCCGCGGAGATAAATGCTTCCAAAGGAGACGATGCCTGACTCCTCTTGAAAATGGATAGGAGTCCCAGCATCCCTGTGGCACGTGGAAAGGGACCCTGGGTTTCCCGCCTCACGTGGAGACGCGTCCCAATTGCCATGCCAAGACTCGAGGAGAATCCCGAGTTGTCCCTAGCACCTAGGCAGGAGTCCTGACGTCGCTGCAAAAACACGTGTCAGGAAGGGCCCTCCCCGTCGTAACTCGAGAATATACCCCAGGTTCCGGACGCAACTCGAGAAAAACCATGAGACTTACCCCTCACCGCGAGATAAGGCCCGATTCCCCTGCAGTGTGCAGATCAATTCCGTGTTCCGCATCAAACGTGAAAGGAGACTTGATTTCCTTGATGGCACTCCAGAGAAAACCCAAAGTCACTGTCTCAAGTCTAGAGGGATCCTGAGGTCACTGGAGCAACACGAAAGGGCTCCGTGGACCCCAAATCTACTCGAGATGAAAG
Organism: Dama dama; assembly: GCF_033118175.1. Lineage (NCBI taxonomy): Eukaryota > Metazoa > Chordata > Mammalia > Artiodactyla > Cervidae > Dama > Dama dama. The sequence continues at coordinate 480,625 of NW_026870888.1, forward strand.
CTTAGTCACTGGCTTCGAATCAAGAGGAATAGCAACTTTCCACAAGCACCTCAAGAGGAGGCTTCTCTCAGCTACAGGTATGTGAGAGGGACCCTGAGTTTGTGGCCTCAAGTGGAATGGACACCGAGATGCTCTGACTCGAAGTAAGGCCGGATATCCCTGCAGTGAATTGAATGCAGGCTCGTCTTGCATCTCCCAAGACGAAGGGATGTCTGAATCCCCTGTGGAGACGACAGAGAAAGACCTAGTCCTCCGCCTCATCGCGACCATAGGCCTCACATCCTTTGAAAACTCGAGAGGTCTGCGGAGATCAATGCTTCCAAAGGAGACGATGCCTGACTCCTCTTGAAAAAGGATAGGAGTCCCAGGATCCCTGTGGCACGTGGAAAGGGACCCTGGGTCTCCCGCCTCACGTGGAGACGCGTCCCAATTGCCATGCCAAGACTCGAGGAGAATCCCGAGGTGTCCCTCCCACCTAGGCAGGATTCCTGACGTCGCTGAACAAACACGTGTCTGGAAGGGCCCTCCCCGTCGTAACTCGAGAATATACCCCAGGTTCGGGTCGCAACTCGATAAAAACCATGAGCCTTCCCCCTAGCCGCGAGATGATGCCCGATTTACCTGCACTGCATGCAGAGCAATTCCGTGTTCCACATCAAACGTGAAAGGAGCCTTGATTTCCTTGATGGCTCTCCAGAGAAAACCCAAGATCACTGTCTCAAGTCTAGAGGGATCCTGAGGTCACTGGAGCAACACGAAAGGGCTGCGTGGACCCCAAATCAACTCGAGATGAGAGCTTAGCCCATGGTTTCTACTCTAGAGGAATACCAACTTTCCACAAGCACCTCAAGAGGAGGCTTCTCTAAGCTACAGTATGTCAGAGGGACCCTGAGTTTGTGGCCTCAAGTGGAATGGACACCGAGATGCTCTGACTCGAAGTAAGGCCAGATATCCCTGCAGTGAATTGAATGCAGGCTAGTCTTGCATCTCCCAAGACGAAGGGATGTCTGAATCCCCTGTGGAGACCACAGAGAAAGACCTAGTTCTCCTTCTCATCGCGACCGGAGGCCTCACATCCTTTGAAAACTCGAGAGGTCCCCGGAGATCAATGCTTCCAAAGGAGACGATGCCTGACTCCTCTTGAAAATGGATAGGAGTCCCAGGATCCCTGTGGCACGTGGAAAGGGACACTGGGTCTCCCGCCTCACGTGGAGACGCCTCCCATTGCCATGCCAAGACTCGAGGAGAATTCCGAGGTGTCCCTCCCACCTAGGCCCGAGTCCTGACGTCGCTGAATAAACACATGTCTGGAAGGGCCCTCCCCGTCGTAACTCGAGAATATACCCCAATGTCCGTCCGCAACTCAAGAAAAACTATGAGACTTCCCATTCGCCCCGAGATGAGGCCCGATTCCCTTGCACTGCGTGCAGAGCAATTCCGTGTTCCACATCAAATGCGAACGGAGCCTTGATTTCCTTGATGGCACTCCAGAGAAAACCCAAGATCACTGTCTCAAGTCTAGAGCGATCCTGAGGTAACTGGAGCAACACGAAAATGCTCCGTGGACCCTAAATCAACTCGAGATGAGAGCTTACTCCCTGGCTTCGACTCAAGAGGAATACCAACTTTCCACAACACCACAAGAGGAGTCTTCTCTCAGCTACAATTATGTGAGAGGGACCCTGAGTTTGTGGCCTCAAGTGGAATGGACACCGAGATGCTCTGACTCGAAGTAAGGCCGGATATCCCTGCAGTGAATTGAATGCAGGCTCGTCTTGCATCTCCCAAGACGAAGGGATCTCTGAATCCCCTGTGGAGACGACAGAGAAAACCAGTCCTCCACCTCATCGCGACCGCAGGTCTCACATCCTTTGAAAACTCGAGAGGTCCGCGGAGATAAATGCTTCCAAAGGAGACGATGCCTGACTCCTCTTGAAAATGGATAGGAGTCCCAGCATCCCTGTGGCACGTGGAAAGGGACCCTGGGTTTCCCGCCTCACGTGGAGACGCGTCCCAATTGCCATGCCAAGACTCGAGGAGAATCCCGAGTTGTCCCTAGCACCTAGGCAGGAGTCCTGACGTCGCTGCAAAAACACGTGTCAGGAAGGGCCCTCCCCGTCGTAACTCGAGAATATACCCCAGGTTCCGGACGCAACTCGAGAAAAACCATGAGACTTACCCCTCACCGCGAGATAAGGCCCGATTCCCCTGCAGTGTGCAGATCAATTCCGTGTTCCGCATCAAACGTGAAAGGAGACTTGATTTCCTTGATGGCACTCCAGAGAAAACCCAAAGTCACTGTCTCAAGTCTAGAGGGATCCTGAGGTCACTGGAGCAACACGAAAGGGCTCCGTGGACCCCAAATCTACTCGAGATGAAAGCTTAGTCACTGGCTTCGAATCAAGAGGAATAGCAACTTTCCACAAGCACCTCAAGAGGAGGCTTCTCTCAGCTACAGGTATGTGAGAGGGACCCTGAGTTTGTGGCCTCAAGTGGAATGGACACCGAGATGCTCTGACTCGAAGTAAGGCCGGATATCCCTGCAGTGAATTGAATGCAGGCTCGTCTTGCATCTCCCAAGACGAAGGGATGTCTGAATCCCCTGTGGAGACGACAGAGAAAGACCTAGTCCTCCGCCTCATCGCGACCATAGGCCTCACATCCTTTGAAAACTCGAGAGGTCTGCGGAGATCAATGCTTCCAAAGGAGACGATGCCTGACTCCTCTTGAAAAAGGATAGGAGTCCCAGGATCCCTGTGGCACGTGGAAAGGGACCCTGGGTCTCCCGCCTCACGTGGAGACGCGTCCCAATTGCCATGCCAAGACTCGAGGAGAATCCCGAGGTGTCCCTCCCACCTAGGCAGGATTCCTGACGTCGCTGAACAAACACGTGTCTGGAAGGGCCCTCCCCGTCGTAACTCGAGAATATACCCCAGGTTCGGGTCGCAACTCGATAAAAACCATGAGCCTTCCCCCTAGCCGCGAGATGATGCCCGATTTACCTGCACTGCATGCAGAGCAATTCCGTGTTCCACATCAAACGTGAAAGGAGCCTTGATTTCCTTGATGGCTCTCCAGAGAAAACCCAAGATCACTGTCTCAAGTCTAGAGGGATCCTGAGGTCACTGGAGCAACACGAAAGGGCTGCGTGGACCCCAAATCAACTCGAGATGAGAGCTTAGCCCATGGTTTCTACTCTAGAGGAATACCAACTTTCCACAAGCACCTCAAGAGGAGGCTTCTCTAAGCTACAGTATGTCAGAGGGACCCTGAGTTTGTGGCCTCAAGTGGAATGGACACCGAGATGCTCTGACTCGAAGTAAGGCCAGATATCCCTGCAGTGAATTGAATGCAGGCTAGTCTTGCATCTCCCAAGACGAAGGGATGTCTGAATCCCCTGTGGAGACCACAGAGAAAGACCTAGTTCTCCTTCTCATCGCGACCGGAGGCCTCACATCCTTTGAAAACTCGAGAGGTCCCCGGAGATCAATGCTTCCAAAGGAGACGATGCCTGACTCCTCTTGAAAATGGATAGGAGTCCCAGGATCCCTGTGGCACGTGGAAAGGGACACTGGGTCTCCCGCCTCACGTGGAGACGCCTCCCATTGCCATGCCAAGACTCGAGGAGAATTCCGAGGTGTCCCTCCCACCTAGGCCCGAGTCCTGACGTCGCTGAATAAACACATGTCTGGAAGGGCCCTCCCCGTCGTAACTCGAGAATATACCCCAATGTCCGTCCGCAACTCAAGAAAAACTATGAGACTTCCCATTCGCCCCGAGATGAGGCCCGATTCCCTTGCACTGCGTGCAGAGCAATTCCGTGTTCCACATCAAATGCGAACGGAGCCTTGATTTCCTTGATGGCACTCCAGAGAAAACCCAAGATCACTGTCTCAAGTCTAGAGCGATCCTGAGGTAACTGGAGCAACACGAAAATGCTCCGTGGACCCTAAATCAACTCGAGATGAGAGCTTACTCCCTGGCTTCGACTCAAGAGGAATACCAACTTTCCACAACACCACAAGAGGAGTCTTCTCTCAGCTACAATTATGTGAGAGGGACCCTGAGTTTGTGGCCTCAAGTGGAATGGACACCGAGATGCTCTGACTCGAAGTAAGGCCGGATATCCCTGCAGTGAATTGAATGCAGGCTCGTCTTGCATCTCCCAAGACGAAGGGATGTCTGAATCCCCTGTGGAGACCACAGAGAATGACCTAGTTCTCCGCCTCATCGCGACTGGAGGCCTCACATCCTTTGAAAACTCGAGAGATCCGCGGAGATCAATGCTTCCAAAGGAGACGATGCCTGACTCCTCTTGAAAATGGATAGGAGTCCCATGATCCCTGTGGCACGTGGAAAGGGACCCTGGGTCTCCCGCCTCACGTGGAGACGCGTCCCAATTGCCATGCCAAGACTCGAGGAGAATCCCGAGGTGTCCCTCGCACCTAGGCCCGAGTCCTGGCGGCGCTGAACAAACACGTGTCTGGAAGGGCCCCCCCGGCGTAACTCGACAATATACCCCAGGGTCCGTCCGCAACTCGAGAAAAACCATGAGACTTCCCCCTCGCCCCGAGATGAGGCCCGATTCCCTTGCACTGCATGCAGAGCAATTCCGTGTTCCACATCAAATGTGAATGGAGCCTTGATTTCCTTGATGGCACTCCAGAGAACACCCAAGATCACAGTCTCAAGTCTAGAGGGATCCTGAGGTAATTGGAGCAACACGAAAATGCTCCGTGGACCCCAAATCAACTCGAGATGAGAGCTTAGTCACTGGCTTCGACTCAAGAGGAATACCAACTTTCCACAAGCACCTCAAGAGGCGTCTTCTCTCAGCTGCAGGTATGTGAGAGTGACCCTGAGTTTGTGGCCTCAAGTGGAATGGACACCGAGATGCTCTGACTCGAAGTAAGGCAAGATATCCCTGCAGTGAATTGAATGCAGGCTCGTCTTACATCTCCCAATACGAAGGGATGTCTGAATCCCCTGTGGAGACCACAGAGAAAGACCTAGTCCTCCGCCTCATTGCGACCGGAGGCCTCACATCCTTTGAAAACTCGGCAGGTCCGCGGAGATCAATGCTTCCAAGGAGACGATGCCTGATTCCTCTTGAAAATGGATAGGAGTTCCAGGATCCCTATGGCACGTGAAAAGGGACCCTTGGTCTCCCGCCTCACGTGGAGAGGCGTCCCAACTGCCATGCCATGACTCGAGGAGAATCCCGAGGTGTCCCTCGCACATAGGCAGGAGTCCTGACGTCGCTGAAGAAACACGTGTCTGGAAGGGCCCTCCCCGTCATAACTCGAGAATATACCCCAGGTTCCGGCCGCAACTCGAGAAAAACCCTGAGACTTCCCCCTCTCCGCGAGATGAGGCCCGATTCCCCTGCACTGCGTGCAGAGAAATTCCGTGTTCCACATCAAACGTGAAAGGAGCCTTGATTCCCTTGATGGCACTCCAGAGAAAACCCAAAGTCACTGTCTCAAGTCTAGAGGGATCCTGAGGTCTCTGCACCAACAGGAAAGGGCTCCGTGGACCCCAAATCAACACGAGATGAGAGCTTAGTCCCTGGCTTACACTCAAGAGGAATACCAACTTTCCACAAGCACCTCAAGAGGAGGCTTCTCTCAGCTACAGGTATATTTGAGGGACCCTGAGTTTGTGGCCTCAAGTGGAATGGACACCGAGATGCTCTGACTCGAAGTAAGGCCGGATATCCCTGCAGTGAATTGAATGCAAGCTCGTCTTGCATCTCCCAAGACGAAGGGCTGTCTGAATCCCCTGTGGAGACCACAGAGAAAGACCTCGACCTCCGCCTCATCGAGAACGGAGGCCTCACATCCTTTGAAAACTCGAGAGGTCCGCAGAGATCAATGCTTCCAAAGGAGAAGATGCCTGACTCTTCTTGAAAATGGATAGGAGTTCCAGGATCCCTGTGGCACGTGGAAAGTGACCCTGGGTCTCCCGCCTCCTGTGGAGACGCGTCCCAATTGCCATGCCAAGACTCGAGAAGAATCCCGAGGTGTCCCTCGCACCTAGGCAGGAGTCCTGACGTCGCTGAACAAACACGTGTCTGGAAAGGCCCTCCCCGTCGTAACTCGAGAATATACCCCAGGTTCCGGCCGCAACTCTAGAAAAACCATGACACTTCCCCCTCGCCGCGAGATGAGGCCCGATTACCCTGGACTGCGTGCAGAGCAATTCCGTGTTTCACATCAAACGTGAAAGGAGCCTTGATTTCCTTGATGGCACTCCAGAGAAAACCCAAATTCACTGTCACAAGTCTAGAGGGATCCTGAGGTCACTGGAGCAACAGGAAAGGGCTCCGTGGACCCCAAATCAACTCGAGATGAGAGCTTAGTCCCTGGCTTCGACTCAAGAGGAATACCAACTTTCCACAAGCACCTCAAGAGGAGGGTTCTCTCAGCCACAGGTATGTGAGAAGGACCCTGAGTTTGTGGCCTCATGTGGAATGGACACTGAGATGCTCTGACTCGAAGTAAGGCCGGATATCCCTGTAGTGAATTGAATGCAGGCTCGTCTTGAATCTCCCAAGACGAAGGGATGTCTGAATCCCCTGTGGAGACCACAGAGAAAGACCTAGTCCTCCGCCTCATTGCGACCGGAGGCCTCACATCCTTTGAAAACTCGAGAGGTCTGCAGAGATCAATGCTTCCAAAGGAGACGATGCCTGACTCCTCTTGAAAATGGATAGGCGTCCCAGGATCCCTGTGGCACGTGGAAAGGGACCCTGGGTTTTCCAATTCACGTGGATACGCGTCCCAATTGCCATGCCAAGACTCGAGGAGAATCCCGAGGTGTCCCTCGCACCTAGGCAGGAGTCCTGACGTCGCTGAACAAACACGTGTCTGGAAGGGCCCTCCCCGTCGTAACTCGAGAATATACCCAAGGTTCCGGCCGCAACTCGAGAAAAACCATGAAACTTACCCCTCGCCGCGAGATGAGGCCCGATTCCCCTGCCCTGCATGCAGAGCCATTCCGTATTCCACATCAAAAATGAAAGGAGCCTTGATTTCCTTGATGGCACTCCAGAGACAACCGAAAGTCACTGTTTCATGTCTAGAGGGATCCTGAGGTCACTGGAGCAATACGAAAGGGCTCTGTGTACCCCAAATCAACTCGAGATGAGAGCTTACTCCCTGGCTTCGACTCAAGAGGAATACCAAGTTTCCACAAGCACCTCAAGAGGAGGCTTCTCTCAGCTACATGTATGTGAGAGATACCCTGAGTTTGTGGCCTCAAGTGGAATGGACACGGAGATGCTCTGACTCGAAGTAAGGCCGGATATCCCTGCAGTGAAATGAATGAAGGCTCGTCTTGCATCTCCCAAGACGAAGGGATGTCTGAATCCCCTGTGGAGACCACAGAGAAAGACCTAGTTCTCCGCCTCATCGTGAACGGAGGCCTCACATCCTTTGAAAACTCGAGAGGTCCGGGGATATAAATGCTTCCAAAGGAGACGATGCCTAAATCCTCTTGAAAATGGTTAGGAGTCCCAGGATCCCTGTCCACATGGACGGGGACCCTGGGTCTCCCGCTTCACATGGAGACGCGTCCCAATTGCCATGGCAAGATTCGAGTAGAATCCCGCGGTGTCCCTCGCACCTAGGCAGGAGTCCTGACGTCGCTGAACAAACACCTGTCCGGAAGGGCCCTCCCCGTCGTAACTCGAGAATATACCCCAGGTTCCGGCCGCAACTCAAGAAAAACCATGAGACTTCCCCCTCGCCGCGAGATGAGGCCCGATTCTCCTGCACTGCGTGCAGAGCAATTCCGTGTTCCATATCAAACGTGAAAGGAGCCTTGATTTCCTTGATGGCACTGCAGAGAAAACCCAAGATCACTGTCTCAAGTCTAGAGGGATCCTGAGGTCACTGGAGCAACATGAAAGGGCTCCGTGGACCCCAAATCAACTCGAGATGAGAGCTTAGTCCTTGGCTTCGACTCACGAAGAATACCAAGTTTCCACAAGGACCTCAAGAGGAGCCTTCTCTCAGCTACATGTATGTGAGAGGGACCCTGATTTTGTCGCCTCAAGTGGAATGGACACCGAGATGCTCTGACTCGAAGTAAGGACGGATATCCCTGCAGTGAATTGAATGCAGGCTCGTCTTGCATCTCCCAAGACGAAGGGATGTCTGAATCCCTTGTGGAGGCCACAGAGAAAGACCTAGTCCTCCGCCTCATCGCGAACGGAGGCCTCACATCCTTTGAAAACTCGAGATGTCCACAGAGATCAATGCTTCCAAAGGAGACGATGCCTGACTCCTCTTGAAAATGGATAGGAGTCCCAGGATCCCTGTGGCACGTGGAAAGGGACCCTGGGTCTCCCGCCTCACCTGGAGACGCATCCCAATTGCCATGCCAAGACTCGAGGAGAATCCCGAGGTGTCCCTCGCACCCAGGCAGGAGTCCTGACGTCGCTGAACGAACACTTGTCTGGAAGGGCCCTCCCATTCGTAACTCGAGAATATACCCCAGGTTCCGGCCGCAACTCGAGAAAAACCCTGAGACTTCCCCCTCGCCGCAAGATGAGGCCCGATTCCCCTGCACTGCGTGCAGAGCAATTCCGTGTTCCACATCAAACGTGAAAGGAGCCTTGATTTCCTTGATGGCACTCCAGAGAAAACCCAAGATCACTGTCTCAAGTCTAGAGGGATCCTGAGGTCACTGGAGCAACATGAAAGGGCTCCGTGGACCCCAAATCAACTCGAGATGAGAGCTTAGTCCCTGGCTTCGACTCAAGAGGAATACCAAGTTTCCACAAGCACCTCAAGAGGAGGCTTCTCTCAGCTACATGTATGTGAGAGGGACCCGGAGATTGTGGCCTCAAGTGGAATGGACACGGAGATGCTCTGACTCGAAGTAAGGCCGGATATCCCTGCAGTGAATTGAATGCAGGCTCGTCTTGCATCTCCCAAGACGAAGGGATGTCTGAATCCCCTGTGGAGACGACAGAGAAACACCTAGTCCTCCGCCTCAACGCGACCAGAGGCCTCACATCCTTTGAAAACTCGAGAGGTCCGCGGAGATCAATGCTTCCAAAGGAGACGATGCCTGACTCCTCTTGAAAATGGATAGGAGTCCCAGGATCCCTGTGGCACGTGGAAAGGGACCCTGGGTCTCCCGCCTCACGTGGAGACGCGTCCCAATTGCCATGCCAAGACTCGAGGAGAATCCCGAGGTGTCCCTCGCACCTAGGCAGGAGTCCTGACGTCGCTGAACAAACACGTGTCTGGAAGGGCCCTCCCCGTCTTAACTCGAGAATATAACCCAGTTTCCGGCCGCAACTCGAGAAGAACCATGAGACTTCCCCCTCCCCACGAGATGAGGCCCGATTCTCCTGCACTGCGTGCAGAGCAGTTCCGTGTTCCACATCAAACGTGAAAGGAGCCTTGATTTCCTTGATGGCACTCCAGAGAAAACCCAAGATCACTGTCTCAAGTCTAGAGGGATCCTGAGGTCACTGGAGCAACATGAAAGGGCTCCGTGGACCCCAAATCAACTCGAGATGAGAGCTTAGTCCCTGGCTTCGACTCAAGAGGAATACCAACTTTCCACAAGCACCTCAAGAGGAGGTTTCTCTCAGCTACATGTATGTGAGAGGGACCCTGAGTTTGTGGCCTCAGGTGGATTGGACACCGAGATGCTCTGACTCGAAACAAGTGCGGATATCCCTGCAGTGAATTGAATGCAGTCTCGTCTTGCATCTGCCAAGACGAAGGGTTGTCTGAATCCCCTGTGGACACCACAGAGAAAGACCTAGTTTTCCGCCTCATTGCGAGCGGAGGCCTCACATCCTTTGAAAACTCGAGAGGTCCGCGGAGATCAATGCTTCGAAATTAGACGATGCCTGACTCCTCTTGAAAACGGATAGGAGTCCCAGGATCCCTGTGGCACGTCGAAAGGGACCCTGGGTTTCCCGCCTCACGTGGAGACACGTCCCAATTGCCATGCCAAGACTCGAGGAGAATCCCGAGGTGTCCCTCGCACCTAGGCAGGAGTCCTGACGTCGATGAACAAACACGTGTCTGGAAGGGCAGTCCCCGTCGTAACTCGAGAATATACCCCAGGTTCCGGCCGCAACTCGAGAAAAACCATGAGATTTCCGCCTCGCCGCGAGTTGAGGCCCGATTCCCCTGCACTTCATGCAGAGCAATTCCGTGTTCCACATCAAACGTGAAAGGAGCCTTGATTTCCTTGACGGCACTCCAGAGAAAACCCAAGATCACTGTCTCAAGTCTAGAGGGATCCTGAGGTCACTGGAGCAACACGAAAGGGCTCCGTGGACCCCAAATCAACTCGAGATGAGAGCTTAGTCCCTGGCTTCGACTCAAGAGGAATACCAACTTTCCACAAGCACCTCAAGAGGAGGCTTCTCTCAGCTACAGGAATGTGAGAGGGACCCTGAGTTTGTGGCCTCAAGTGGAATGGACACCGAGATGCTCTGACTCGAAGTAAGGCCGGATATCCCTGCATTCAATATGAATGCAGGCTCGTCTTGCATCTCCCAAGACGAAGGGATGTCTGAATCCCCTGTGGAGACGACAGAGAAAGACCTAGTCCTCCGCCTAATCGAGACCGGATGCATCACATCCTTTGAAAACTCGAGAGGTCTGCGGAGATCAATGCTTCCAAAGGAGACGATGCCTGACTCTTCTTGAAAATGGATAGGAGTCCCAGGATCCCTGTGGCACGTGCAAAGGGACCCTGGGTCTCCCGCCTCACGTGGAGACGCATCCCAATTGCCATGCCAAGACTCGAGGAGAATCCCGAGGTGTCCCTCGCACCTAGGCAGGAGTCCTGACGTCGCTGAACAAACACGTGTCTGGAAGGGCCCTCCCCGTGGTAACTCGAGAATATACCCCAGGTTCCGGCCGCAACTCGAGAAAAACCATGAGACTTCCCCCTCGCCGCGAGATGAGGCCCGATTCCCCTGCACTGCGTGCAGAGCAATTCCGAGTTCCACATCAAACGTGAAAGGAGCCTTGATTTCCTTGATGGCACTCCAGAGAAAACACAAGATCACTGTCTCAATTCTAGAGGGATCCTGAGGTCACTGGAGCAACACGAAAGTCCTGCGTGGACCCCAAATCAACTCGAGATGAGAGCTTAGTCCCTGGCTTCGAATCAAGAGGAATAGCAACTTTCCACAAGCACCTCAAGAGGAGTCTTCTCTCAGCTACTGGTATGTGAGAGGGACCCTGGGTTTGTTACCTCAAGTGGAATGGACACCGAGATGCTCTGACTCGAAGTAAGGCCCGATATCCCTGCAGTGAATTGAATGCAGGCTCGTCTTGCATTTCCCAAGACGAAGGGATGTCTGAATCCCCTGTGGAGACAACAGAGAAAGACCTAGTCCTCCGCCTCATCGCGAGCGGAGGCCTCATATCCTTTGAAAACTCGAGAGGTCCGCGGAGATCAATGATTCCAAAGGAGACGATGCCTGACTCCTCTTGAAAATGGATAGGAGTCCCAGGATCCCTGTGGCACGTGGAAAGGGACCCTGGGTCTCCCGCCTCACGTGGAGACGCGTCCCAATTGCCATGCCAAGACTCGAGGAGAATCCCGAGGTGTCCCTCCCACCTAGGCCGGAGTCCTGACGTCGCTGACAAACACGTGTCTGGAAGGGCCCTCCCCATCGTAACTCGAGAATATACCCCAGGTTCGGGCCGCAACTCGAGAAAAACCATGAGATTTCCCCCTGGCCGCTAGTTGAGGCCCGATTCCCCTGCACTGCGTGCAGAGCAATTCCGTGTTCCACATCAAACGTGAAAGGAGCCTTGATTTCCTTGATGGCACTCCAGAGAAAACCCAAGATCACTGTCTCAAGTCTAGAGGGATCCTGAGGTCACTGGAGCAACACGAAAGGGCTCCGTGGACCCCAAATCAACTCGGGATGAGAGCTTAGTCCCTGGCGTCGACTCAAGAGGAATACCAACTTTCCATAAGCACCTCAAGAGGAGGCTTCTCTCAGCTACAGGTATGTGAGAAGGCCCCTGAGTTTGTGTCCTCAATTGGAATGGACACCGAGATGCTATGACTCGAAGTAAGGCCGGATATCCCTGCAGTGAATTGAATGCAGGCTCGTCTTGCATCTCCCAAGACGAAGGGATGTCTGAATCCCCTGTGGAGACCACAGAGAAAGACCAAGTCCTCCGCCTCCTCGCGACCGGAGGCCTCATATCCTTTGAAAACTCGAGAGGTCCGCTGAGATCAATACTTCCACAGGAGACGTTGCCTGACTCCTCTTGAAAATGGATAGGAGTCCCAGGATATCTGTGGCACGTGGAAAGGGTCGCTGGGTCTCCCTCCTCACGTGGAGACGCGTCCCAATTGCAATGCAAAGACTCGAGGAGAATCCCGAGGTGTCCCTCGCACCTAGGTAGGAGTCCTGACTTCGCTGAACAAACTCGTGTCTGGAAGGGCCCTCCCCGTCGTAACTCGAGAATATACCCCAGGTTCCGGCCGCAACTCGAGAAAAACCTTAGAGACTTCCCCCTCGCCGCGACATGAGGCCCGATTCCCCTGCACTGCGTGCAGAGCAATTCCAGGTTCCACATCAAACGTGAAAGGAGCCTTGATTTCCTTGATGGCACTCCAGAGAAAACCCAAGATCACTGTCTCAAGTCTAGAGGGCTCCTGACGTCACTGTAGCAACACGAAAGGGCTCCGTGGTCCCCAAATCAACTCGAGATGAGAGCTTAGTCCCTGGCTTCGACTCAAGAGGAATACCAACTTTCCACAAGCACCTCAAGAGGAGGCTTCTCTAATCTACAGGTATGTGAGAGGGACCCTGATTTTGTGGCCTCAAGTGGAATGGACACCGAGATGCTCTGACTCGAAGTAAGGCCGGATATCCCTGCAGTGAATTGAATGCAGGCTCGTCTTGCATGTCCCAAGACGAAGGGACGTGTGAATCCCCTGTGGAGACCACAGAGAAAGACCTAGTTGTCCGCCTCATCGTGACCGGAGGCCTCACGTACTTTGAAAATTCGAGAGTGCCGCGGAGATCAATGCTTCCAAAGGCGACGATGCCTGACTCCTCTCGAAAATGGATAGGAGTCCCAGGTTCCCTGTGGCACGTGGAAAGGGACGCTGGGTCTCGCGCCTCAAGTGGAGACGCGTCCCAATTACCATGCCAAGGCTCGAGGAGAATCCCGAGATGTCCCTCGCACCTAGGCAGGAGTCCTGACGTCGCTGAACAAACACGTGTCTGGAAGGGGCCTCCCCGTCATAACTCGAGAATATACCCCAGGTTCCGGCCGCAACTCGAGAAAAACCTTAGAGACTTCCCCCTCGCCGCGACATGAGGCCCGATTCCCCTGCACTGCGTGCAGAGCAATTCCAGGTTCCACATCAAACGTGAAAGGAGCCTTGATTTCCTTGATGGCACTCCAGAGAAAACCCAAGATCACTGTCTCAAGCCTAGAGGGATCATGAGGTCCCTGGAAGAACAGGAAAAGGCTCTGTGGACCCCAAATCAACTCGATTTGAGAGCTTAGTCCCTGGCTTCGACTCAAGAGGAATACCAACTTTCCACAAGCACCTGAAGAGGAGGCTTCTCGCAGCGACAGGTATGTGAGAGGGACCCTGAGTTTGTGGCCTCAAGTGGAATGGACACCGAGATGCTCTGACTCGAAATAAGGCCGGATATCCCGGCAGTGAATTGAATGCAGGCTCGTCTTGCATCTCCGAAGACGAAGGGGTGTCTGAATCCCCTGTGGAGACCACAAAGAAAGACCTAGTCCTCCACCTCAAGGCAACCGGAGGCCTCACATCCTTTGAAAACTCGAGAGGTCCGCGGAGATCAATACTTCCGAAGGAGACGATGCCTGACTCCTCTTGAAAATGGATAGGAGTCCCAGAATCCCTGTGGCACGTGGAAAGGGCCCCTGGGTCTCCCGCCTCACGTGGAGACGCGACCCAATTGCCATGCCAAGACTCGAGGAGAATCCCGAGGTGTCCCTCGCACCTAGGCAGGAGTCCTGACGTCGCTGAACAAACACTTGTCTGGAAGGGCCCTCCCCGTCGTAACTCAAGAATATACCCCAGGTTCCGGCCGAAACTCGAGAAAAACCATGAGACTTCCCACTCGCCGCAAGATGAGGCCCGATTCCCCTGCACTGCGTGCAGAGCAATTCCGTGTTCCACATCAAACAAGAAAGGAGCCTTGATTTCCTTAACGGCACTCCAGAGAAAACCCAAAATCACTGTCTCAAGTATAGAGGGATCCTGAGGTCACTGGAGCAACACGAAAGGGCTCCGTGGACGCCAAATCAACTCGAGATGAGAGCTTAGTCCCTGGCTTCAACTCAAGAGGAATACCAACTTTCCACAAGCACCTCAAGAGGAGGCTTCTCTCAGCTAGAGGTATGTGAGAGGGACCCTAAGTTTGTGGCCTCAAGTGGAATGGACACCGAGATGCTCTGACTCGAAGTAAGGCCGGATATCCCTGCAGTGAATTGAATGCAGCCTCGTCTTGCATCTCCCAAGACGAAGGGATGTCTGAATCCCCAGTGGAGACCACAGAGAAAGACTTAGTTCTCCGCCTCATCGCGACAGGAGGCCTCACATCCTTTGAAAATTCGAGAGATCCGCGGAGATCAATGCTTCCAAAGGAGACGATGCCTGACTCCTCTTGAAAATGGATAGGAGTCCCAGGATCCCTATGGCACGTGAAAAGGGACCCTTGGTCTCCCGCCTCACGTGGAGATGCGTCCCAACTGCCATGCCAAGACTCGAGGAGAATCCCGAGGTGTCCCTCGCACATAGGCAGGAGTCCTGACGTCGCTGAACAAACACGTGTCTGGAAGGGCCCTCCCCGTCATAACTCGAGAATATACCCCAGGTTCCGGCCGCAACTCGAGAAAAACCCTGAGACTTCCCCCTCTCCGCGAGATGAGGCCCGATTCCCCTGCACTGCGTGCAGAGAAATTCCGTCTTCCACATCAAACGTGAAAGGAGCCTTGATTCCCTTGATGGCACTCCAGAGAAAACCCAAAGTCTCTGTCTCAAGTCTAGAGGGATTCTGAGGTCACTGTAGCAGCACGAAAGGGCTCCGTGGACCCCAAATCAACTCGAGATGAGAGCTTAGTCCCGGGCTTCGACTTAAGAGGAATACCAACTTTCCACAAGCACCTCAAGAGGAGGCTTCTCTCAGCTACAGGTATGTGAGAGGTACCCTGAGTTTGTGGCCTCAAGTGGAATGGACACCGAGATGCTATGACTCGAAGTAAGGCCGGATATCCCTGCAGTGAATTGAATGCAGGCTCGTCTTGCATCTCCCAAGACGAAGGGATGTCTGAATCCCCTGTGGAGACCACAGAGAAAGTCCTAGTTCTCCGCCTCATCGCGACCAGAGGCCTCACATCCTTTGAAAACTCGAGAGGTCCAGGGAGATCAATGCTTCCAAAGGAGATGATGCCTGATTCCTCTTGAAAATGGTTAGGAGTCCCAGGATCCCTGTCCACATGGACGGGGACTCTGGGTCTCCCGCCTCACGTGGAGACGCGTCCCAATTGCCATGCCAAGATTCGCGGAGAATCCCGCGGTGTCCCTCGCACCTAGGCAGGAGTCCTGACGTCGCTGAACAAACACGTGTCCGGAAGGGCCCTCCCCGTCGTAACTCGAGAATATACCCCAGGTTCCGGCTGCAACTCAAGAAAAACCATGAGACTTCCCCCTCGCCGCGAGATGAGGCGCGATTCCCCTGCACAGCGAGCAGAGCAATTCCGTGTTCCACATGAAACGTGAAAGGAGCCTTGATTTCCTTGATGGCACCCCAGAGAAAACCCAAGATCACTGTCTCAAGTCTAGAGGGATCCTGAGGGCACTGGAGCAACACGAAAGGGCTCCGTGGACCCCAAATCAACTCGAGATGAGTGCTTAGTCCTTGGCTTCGACTCAAGAGGAATACCAACTTTCCACAAGCACCTCAAGAGGAGGCTTCTCTCAGCTACATGTATGTGAGAGGGACCCTGAGTTTGTGGCCTCAATGGAATGGACACCGAGATGCTCTGACTCGATGTAAGGCCGGATATCCCTGCAGTGAATTGAATGCAGGCTCGGCTTGCATCTCCCAAGACGAAGGGATGTCTGAATCCCCTGTGGAGGCCACAGAGAAAGACCTAGACCTCCGCCTCATCGCGACCGGAAGCCTCACATCCTTTGAAAACTCGAGAGGTTCGCGGAGATCAATGCTTCCAAAGGAGACGATGCCTGACTCCTCTTGAAAATGGATAGGAGTCCCAGGATCCCTGTGGCACGTAGGAAGGGACCCTGGGTCTCCCGCCTCACGTGGAGATGCATCCCAACTGCCATGCCAAGACTCGAGGAGAATCCCGAGGTGTCCCTCGCACGTAGGCAGGAGTCCTGACGTCGCTGAACAAACACGTGTTTGGAAGGGCCCTCCCCGTCGAAACCGAGAATATACCCCAGGTTCCGGCCGCAACTCGAGAAAAACCATGAGATTTCCCCCTCGCCGCGAGTTGAGGCCCGATTCCCCTGCACTGCATGCAGAGCAATTCCATGTTCCACATCAAACGTGATAGGAGCCTTGATTTCCTTGATGGCACTCCAGAGAAAACCCAAGATCACTGTCTCAAGTCTAGAGGGATTCTGAGGTCACTGGACCAACAGGAAAGGGCGCCGTGGACCCCAAATCAACTCGAGATGAGAGCTTAGTCCCTGGCTTAGACTCAAGAGGAATACCAACTTTCCACAAGCACCTCAAGAGGAGGCTTCTCTCAGCTACAGGTATATTTGAGGGACCCTGAGATTGTGGCCTCAAGTGGAATGGACACCGAGATGCGCTTACTCGAAGTAAGGCCGGATATCCCTGCAGTGAATTGAATGCAGGCTCGTCTTGCATCTCCCAAGACGAAGGGATGTCTGAATCCCCTGTGGAGACCACAGAGAAAGACCGAGTTCTCCGCCTCATCTCGACCGGAGGCCTCACATCCTTTGAAAACCCGAGAGGTCTGCAGAGATCAATGCTTCCAAAGGAGACGATGCCTGACTCCTCTTGAAAATGGATAGGAGTCCCAGGATCCCTGTGGCACGTGGAAAGGGACCCTGGGTCTCCCGCCTCACGTGGAGACGCGTCCCAATTGCCATGCCAAGACTCGAGGAGAATCCCAAGGTGTCCCTCGCACCTAGGGAGGAATCCTGACGTCGCTGAACAAACACGTGTGTGGAAGGGCCCTCCCCGTGGTAACTCGAGAATATACCCCAGGTTCCGGCCGCAACTTGAGAAAAACCATGAGACATCCCCCTTGCCGCGAGATGAGGCCTGATTCCCCTGCACTGCGTGCAGAGCCATTCTGTGTTCCACATCAAAAGTGAAAGGAGCCTTGATTTCCTTGATGTCACTCCAGAGAAAACCCAAGATCACTGTCTCAAGTCTAGAGGGATCCTGAGGTCACTGGAGCAACACGAAAGGGCTCCGTGGACCCCAAATCAACTCGAGATGAGAGCTTAGTCCCTGGCTTCGACTCAAGAGGAATACCAACTTTCCACAAGCACCTCAAGAGGAGGCTTCTCTCAGCTACAGGTATGTGAGAGGAACCCTGAGGTTGTGGCCTCAAGTGCAATGGACACCGAGATGCTCTGACTCGAAGTAAGGCCGGATATCCCTGCAGTGAATTGAATGCAGGCTCGTCTTGCATCTCCCAAGACGAAGGGATGTCTGAATCCCCTGTGGAGACCACAGAGAAAGACCTAGTCCTCCGCCTCATCGTTACCGGAGGCCTCACATCCTTTGAAAACTCGAGAGGTCTGCAGAGATCAATGCTTCCAAAGGAGAAGATGCCTGACTCCTCTTGAAAATGCATAGGAGAACCAGGATCACTGTGGCACGTCGAAAGGGACACTGGGTCTCCCGCCTCACGTGGAGACGGGTCCCAATTTCCATGCCAAGACTCGAAGAGAATCCCGAGGTATCCCTCGCACCTAGGCAGGAGTCCTGACGTCGCTGAACAAACGCGTGTCTGGAAGGGCCCTCCCCGTCGTAACTCGAGAATATACCCCAGGTTCCGGCCGCAACTCGAGAAAAACCATGAGACTTCCCCCTCGAGGCGAGATGAGGCCCGATTCCCCTGCCCTGCATCCAGAGCAATTCCGTATTTCACATCAGAAATGAAAGGAGCCTTGATTTCCTTAATGGAACTCCAGAGAAAACCCAAGATCACTGTCTCAAGTCTAGAGGGATCCTGAGGTCACGGTAGCAACACGAAAGGGCTCCCTGGACCCCAAATCAACTCGAGATGAGAGCTTAGTCCCTCGCTTCGACTCAAGAGGAATTCCAACTTTCCACAAGCACCTCAAGAGGAGGCTTTTCTCAGCTACACGTATGTGAGAGGGCCCCGGAGTATGTGGCCTCAAGTGGAATGGACACCGAGATGCTCTGACTCGAAGTAAGGCCGGATATCCCTGCAGTGAATTGAATGCAGCCTCGTCTTGCATCTCCCAAGACGAAGGGATGTCTGAATCCCCTGTGGAGACCACAGAGAAAGACCTAATTCTCCGCCTCATCGCGAGCGGAGGCCTCACATGCTTTGGAAACTCGAGAGGTCCGCGGAGATCAATGCGTCCAAAGGATACGATGCCTGACTCCTCTTGAAAATGGATAGGAGTCCCAGGATCCCTGTGGCACGTGGAAAGGGACCCTGGGTCTCCCGCCTCACGTGGAGAGGCGTCCCAATTGCCATGCCAAGACTCGAGGAGAATCCCGAGGTGTCCCTTGCACCTAGGCAGGAGTCCTGACGTCACTGAACAAACACGTGTCTGGAAGGGCCCTCCCCGTCGTAACTCGAGAATATACCCCAGGTTCCGGCCGCAACTCGAGAAAAACCATGAGATTTCCCCCTCGCCGCGAGTTGAGGCCCGATTCCCCTGCACTGCATGCAGAGCAATTCCGTGTTCAACATCAAACGTGAAAGGAGCCTTGATTTCCTTGATGGCACTCCAGAGAAAACCCAAGATCACTGTCTCAAGTCTAGAGGGATCCTGAGGTCACTGGACCAACAGGAAAGGGCTCCGTGGACCCCAAATCAACTCGAGATGAGAGCTTAGTCCCTGGCTTACACTCAAGAGGAATACCAACTTTCCACAAGCACCTCAAGAGGAGGCTTCTCTCAGCTACAGGTATATTTGAGGGACCCTGAGATTGTGGCCTCAAGTGGAATGGACACCGAGATGCTCTGACTCGAAGTAAGGCCGGATATCCCTGCAGTGAATTGAATGCAGGCTCGTCTTGCATCTCCCAAGACGAAGGGATGTCTGAATCCCCTGTGGAGACCACAGAGAAAGACTGAGTTCTCCGCCTCATCTCGACCGGAGGCCTCACATCCTTTGAAAACTCGAGAGGTCTGCAGAGATCAATGCTTCCAAAGGAGACGATGCCTGACTCCTCTTGAAAATGGATAGGAGTCCCAGGATCCCTGTGGCACGAGGAAAGGGACCCTGGGTCTCCCGCCTCACGTGGAGAGGCGTCCCAATTGCCATGCCAAGACTCGAGGAGAATCCCGAGGTGTCCCTTGCACCTAGGCAGGAGTCCTGACGTCGCTGAACAAGCACGTGTCTGGAAGGGCCCTCCCCGTTGTAACTCGAGAATATACCCCAGGTTCCGGCCGCAACTCGAGAAAAACCATGAGACTTCCCCCTCGCCGCGAGATGAGGCCCGATTCCCTTGCCCTGCGTGCAGAGCAATTCCGTATTCCACATCAAAAGTGAAAGGAGCCTTGATTTCCTTGATGGCACTCCAGAGAAAAGCCAAGATCACTGTCTCTAGTCTAGAGGGATCCTGAGGTCACTGTAGCAACACGAAAGGGCTCCGTGGACCCGTAATCAACTCGAGATGGGAGCTTAGTCCCTGGCTTCGAATCAAGAGGAATACCAACTTTCCACAAACACCTCAAGAGGAGGCTTCTCTTAGCTACAGGCATGTGAGAGGGACCCTGAGTTTGTGGCCTCAAGTGGAATGGACACCGAGATGCTCTGACTCGAAGTAAGGCCGGATATCCCTGCAGTGAATTGAATGCAGGCTCCTCTTGCATCTCCCAAGACGAAGGGTTATCTGAATCCGCTGTGGAGACCACAGCGAAAGACATAGTCCTCCGCCTCATCGCGACCGGAGGCCTCACATCCTTTGAAAACTCGAGAGGTCCGCGGAGATCAATGCTTCCAAAGGAGACGATGCCTGACTCCTCTTGAAAATGGATAGGAGTCCCAGGATCCCTGTGGCA
This sequence comes from Dama dama, assembly GCF_033118175.1. NCBI lineage: Eukaryota > Metazoa > Chordata > Mammalia > Artiodactyla > Cervidae > Dama > Dama dama. The sequence continues at coordinate 500,892 of NW_026870888.1, forward strand.
CGTGGAAAGGGACCCTTGGTCTCCCGCCTCACGTGGATACGCGTCCCAATTGCCATGCCAAGACTCGAGGAGAATCCTGAGGTGTCCCTCGCACCTAGGCAGGAGTCCTGACGTCGCTGAACAAACACGTGTCTGGAAGGGCCATCCACGTCGTAACTCGAGAATATACCCCAGGTTCCGGCCGCAACTCGAGAAAAACCATGAGACTTCACCCTCGCCGCTACATGAGGCCCGATTCCCCTGGACTGCGTGCAGAGCAATTCCGTGTTCCACATCAAACGTGAAAGGAGCCTTGATTTCCTTGATGGCACTCCAGAGAATACCCAAGATCACTGTCTCAAGTCTAGAGGGATCCTGAGGTCACTGGAGCAACCCGAAAGGGCTCCGTGGACCCCAAATCAACTCGAGATGAGAGCTTAGTCCCTGGCTTCGACTCAAGAGGAATACCAACTTTCCACAAGCACTTCAAGAGGAGGTTTCTCTCAGCTACAGGTATGTGAGAGGGACCCTGAGTTTGTGGCCTCAAGTGGAATGGACACCGAGATGCTCTGACTCGAAGTAAGGCCGCATATCCCTGCAGTGAATTGAATGCAGGCTCGTCTTGCATCTTCCAAGAGGAAGGGATGTCTGAATCCGCTGTGGAGACCACAGAGAAAGACCTAGTCCTCCGCCTCATCGCGACCGGAGGCCTCACATCCTTTGAAAACTCGAGAGGCCTGCGGAGATCAATGCTTCCAAAGGAGACGATGCCTGACTCTTCTTGAAAATGGATAGGAGATCCAGGATCCCTGTGGCACGTGAAATGGGACACTGGGTCTCCCTCTTCACGTGGATACGCGTCACAATTGCCATGCCAAGACTCGAGGAGAATCCTGAGGTGTCCCTTGCACCTAGGCAGGAGGCCTGACGTCTCTGAACAAACACGTGTCTGGAAGGGCCCTCCCCGTCGTAACTCGAGAATATACCCCAGGTTCCGGCCGCAACTCGAGAAAAACAATGAGACATCCCCCTTGCCGCGAGATGAGGCTCGATTCCCCTGCACTGCGTGCAGAGCAATTCCGAGTTCCACATCAAACTTGAAAGGAGCCTTGATTTCCTTGATGGCACTCCAGAGAAACCCAGGATCACTGTCTCAAGTCTAGAGGGATCCTGAGGTCACTGGAGCAACACGAAAGGGCTCCGTGGACCCCAAATCAACTCGAGATGAGAGCTGAGTCCCTGGCTTCAACTCAAGAGTAATACCAACTTTCCATAAGCACCTCAAGAGGAGGCTTCTCTCAGCTACAGGTATGTGAGAGGGACCATTAGTTTGTGGCCTCAAGTTGAATGGACACCGAGATGCTCTGACTCGAAGTAAGGCCGGATATCCCTGCAGTGAATTGAATGCAGGCTCGTCTTGCATCTCCCAAGACGAAGGGATGTCTGAATCCCCTGTGGAGACCACAGAGAAAGACGTAGTTCTCCGCCTCATGGCGACTGGAGGCCTCACATCCTTTGAAAACTCGAGAGGTCCGCGGAGATCAATGCTTCCAAAGGAGACGATGCCTGACTCCTCTTGAAAATGGATAGAAGTCCGAGGATCCCTGTGGCACGTGGAAAGGGACCCTGGGTCTTCCGCCTCACGTGGAGACGCGTCCAAATTGCCATGCCTAGACTCGAGGAGAATCCCGAGGTGTCCCTGGCACCTAGGCAGGAGTCCTGACGTCGCTGAACAAACACGTGTCTGGAAATGCCCTCCCTGTCGTAACTCGAGAATATACCCCAGGTTCCGGCCGCAACTCGAGAAAAACCATGAGATTTCCCCCTCGCCGCGAGTTGAGGCCCGATTCCGCTGCACTGCATGCAGAGCAATACCGTGTTCCACATCAAACGTGAAAGGAGCCTTGATTTCCTTGATGGCACTCCAGAGAAAACCCAATATCACTGTCTCAAGTCTAGAGGGATCCTGAGGTCACTGGACAAACAAGAAAGGGCTCCGTGGACCCCAAATCAACTCGAGATGAGAGCTTAGTCCCTGGCTTAGACTCAAGAGGAATACCAACTTTCCACAAGCACCTCAAGAGGAGGCTTCTCTCAGCTACAGGTATGTGAGAGGGACCCTGAGTTTGTGGCCTCAAGTGGAATGGACACCGAGATGCTCTGACTCGAAGTAAGGCCGGATATAACTGCAGTGAATTGAATGCAGGCTCGTCTTGCATCTCCCAAGACGAAGGGTTGTCTGAATCCCCTGTGGAGACCACAGAGAAAGACTTAGTCCTCCACCTCAACGCAACCGGAGGCCTCATCACCTTTGAAAACTCGAGAGGTCCGCGGAGATCAATATTTCCGAAGGAGACGATGCCTGACTCCTCTTGAAAATGGATAGGATTCCCAGGATCCCTGTGGCACGTGGAAAGGGACGCTGGGTCTCCCGCCTCAGGTGGAGATGCGTCCCAATTGGATGCCAAGACTCGAGGAGAATCCCGAGGTGTCCCTCGCACCTAGGCAGGAGTCCTGACGTCGCTGAACAAACACGTGTCTGGAAGGGCCCTCCCCGTCGTAACTCGAGAATTTACCCCAGGTTCCGGCCGCAACTCGAGAAAAACCATGAGACTTCCCCCTCGCCGCGAGATGAGTCCCAATTCCCCTGCACTGCGTGCAGAGCAATTCCGTTTTCCACATCAAACGTGAAAGGAGCCTTGATTTCCTTGATGGCACTCCAGAGAAAACTCAAGTTCACTGTCTCAAATCTAGAGGGATTCTGAGGTCACTGGAGCAACACGAAAGGGCTCCGTGGAACCCAAATCAACTCGAGATGAGAGCTTAGTCCCTGGCTTCGACTCAAGTGGAATACCAACTTTCCACAAGCACCTCAAGAGGAGGCTTCTCTCAGCTACAGGTATGGGAGAGGGACCCTGAGTTTCTGGCCTCAAGTGGAATGGACCCCGAGATGCTCTGAATCGAAGTAAGGCCGGATATCCCTGCAGTGAATTGAATGCAGGCTCGTCTTGCATCTCCCAAGACGAAGGGTTGTCTGAATCCCCTTTGGAGACCACAGAGAAAGACCTCGTTCTCCGCCTCATCGCGACCGGAGGCCTCACATCCTTTGAAAACTCGAGAGGTCCGCGGAGATCAATGCTTCCAAAGCAGAAGATGCCTGACTCTTCTTGAAAATGGATAGGAGTCCCAGGATCCCTGTGGCACTTGGAAAGGTACCCTGGGTCTCCCGCCTCACGTGGAGACGCGTCCAAATTGCCATGCCAAGACTCGAGGAGAATCCCGAGGTGTCCCTGGCACCTAGGCAGGAGTCCTGACGTCGCTGAACAAACACGTGTCTGGAAGGGCCCTCCCCGTCGTAACTCGAGAATATACCCCAGGTTCCGGCCGCAACTCGAGAAAAACCATGAGACTGCCCCCTCGCCGCGAGATGAGGTCCGATTCCCCTGCCCTGCGTGCAGAGCAATTCCGTATTCCACATCAAAAATGAAAGGAGCCTTGATTTCCTTGATGGCACTCCCGAGAAAACCCAAGTTCACTGTCTCAAGTCTAGAGGGATCCTGAGGTCACTGGAGCAACACGAAAGGGCTCCATGGACCACAAATCAACTCGAGATGAGAGCTTAGGCCCTGGCTTCGACTCAAGAGGAATACCAATTTTCCACAAGCACCTTAAGAGGAGGCTTCTCTCAGCTACAGGTATGTGAGAGGGCCCCTGAGTTTGTTGCCTCAAGTGGAATGGACACCGAGATGCTCTGACTCGAAGTAAGGCCGGATATCCCTGCAGTGAATTGAATGCAGGCTCGTCTTGCATCTCCCAAGACAAAGAGATGTCTGAATCCCCTGTGGAGATGACAGAGAAAGACCGAGTTCTCCGCCTCTGGGAGCGGAAGCCTCACATCCTTTGAAAACTCGAGAGGTCCGCGGAGATCAATGCTTCCAAAGGAGACGATGCCTGACCCCTCTTGAAAATGGGTAGGAGTCCCAGGATCACTGTGGCACGTGAAAAGGGACCCTGGGTCTCCCGCCTCACGTGGAGACGCGCCTCAATTGCCATGCCAAGACTCGAGGAGAATCCCGAAGTGTCCCTCGCACCTAGGCAGGAGTCCTGACGTCGCTGAACAAACAAGTGTCTGGAAGGGCCCTCCCCGTCGTAACTCGAGAATATACCCCAGGTTCCGGCCGCAACTCGAGAAAAACCATGAGACTTCCCCCTCGCCGCGACATTTGGCCCGATTCCCCTGGATGCGTGCAGAGCAATTCCGTGTTCCACATCAAACGTGAAAGGAGATTTAATTTCCTTGATGGTACTCCAGAGAAAACCCAAGATCACTGTCTCAAGTCTAGAGGGATCCTGAGGTCACTGGAGCAACACGAAAGGGCTCCGTGGACCCAAAATCAACTCGAGATGAGAGCTTAGTCCATGGCTTCGACTCAAGAGGAATACCAACTTTCCACAAGCACCTCAAGAGGAGGCTTCTCTCAGCTACAGGTATATTTGAGGGACCCTGAATTTGTTGACTCAAGTGGAATGGACACCGAGATGCTCTGACTCGAAGTAAGGCCGGTTATCCCTGCAGTGAATTGAATGCAGGCTCGTCTTGCATCTCCCAAGACGAAGGGATGTCTGAATCCCCTGTGGAGACCACAGAGAAAGACCTAGTTCTCCGCCTCATCGCGACCGGAAGCCTCACATCTTTGAAAATTCGAGAAGTCCGCGGAGATCAATGCTTCCAAAGGAGACGATGCCTGACTCCTCCTGAAAATGGATAGGAGTCCCAGGCTCACTGTGGCACGTGGAAAGGGACCCTGGGTCTCCCGCTTCACGTGGAGACGCGTCCCAATTGCCATGCCAAGACTCGAGGAGAATCCCGAGGTGTCCCTCGCACCTAGGCAGGAGTCCTGACGTCGCTGAACAAACACGTGTCTGGAAGGGCCCTCCCCATCGTAACTCGAGAATATACCCCAGATTACGACCGCAACTCTAATAAAACCATGAGACTTCCCCCTCGCCGCGAGATGAGGCCCGATTCCCCTGCACTGTGTGCAGAGCAATTCCGTTTTCCACATCAAACGTGAAAGGATCTTTGATTTCCTTGATGGCACTCTAGACAAAACTCAAGATCACTGTCTCAAGTCTATAGGGATCCTGAGGTCCCTGTAGCAACAGCAAAGCGCTCTTGGACCCCAAATCAACTCGAGATGACAGCTTAGTCCCTGGCTTCGACTCAAGAGGAATACCAACTTTCCACAAGCACCTCAAGAGGAGGCTTCTCTCAGCTACAGGTATGTGAGAGGGACCCTGAGTTTGTGGCCTCAAGTGGAATGGACACCGAGATGCTCTGACAAGAGGTAGGACCGGATATCCCTGCAGTGAATTGAATGCAGGCTCCTCTTGCATCTCCCAAGACGTAGGGATGTCTGAATCCCCTGTGGAGACCACAGAGAAAGACCTAGTTCTCCGCCTCATCGCGACCGGAGGCCTCACATCTTTGAAAATTCGAGAGGTCCGCGGAGATCAATGCTTCCAAAGGAGACGATGCCTGACTCCTCTTGAAAATGGATAGGAGTCCCAGGATCCCTGTGGCACGTGGAAAGGGATCCTGTGTCTCCCGCCTCACGTGGAGACGCGTCCCAATTGCCATGCCAAGACTCGAGGAGAATCCCGAGGTGTCCCTCGCACCTAGGCAGGAGTCTTTACGTCGCTGAACAAACACGTGTCTGGAAGGGCCCTCCCCGTCGTAACTCGAGAATATACCCCAGGTTCCGGCCGCAACTCGAGAAAAACCATGAGACTTCCCCCTCGTTGCGAAATGAGGCCCGATTCCCATGCACTGCGAGCAGAGCAATTCCGTGTTCCACATCAAACGAGAAAGGAGCCTTGATTTCCTTGATGGCACTCCAGAGAAAACCCAAGATCACTGTCTCAAGTCTAGAGGGATCCTGAGGTCACTGTAGCAATACGAAAGGGCTCCAAGGACCCCAAATCAGCTCGAGATGAGAGCTTAGTCCCTGGCTTCGACTCAAAAGGAATACCAAATTTCCACAAACACCTCATGAGGAGGCTTCTCTCAGCTACATTTGTGTGAGAGGTACGCTGAGTTTCTGGCCTCAAGTTGAATGGACACCGAGATGCTCTGACTCGAAGTAAGGCCGGATATCCCTGCAGTGAATTGAACGTAGGCTCGTCTTGCATCTCCCAAGATGGAGGGATGTCTGAATCCCATGTGGAGACCACAGAGAAAGACCTAGATCTCCGGCTCATCGCGACCGGAGTCCTCACATACTTTGAAAACTCGAGAGGTCCGCGGAGATCAATGCTTCCACAGGTGATGATGCCTGACTCTTCTTGAAAATGGATAGGAGTCCCAGGATCCCTGTGGCACGTGGAAAGGGACACTGGGTCTCACGCATCACGTGGAGACGCGTCTCAATTGCCATGCCAAGACTCGAGGAGAATCCCGAAGTGTCCCTCGCACCTAGGCAGGAGTCCTGACGTCGCTGAACAAACACGTGTCTGGAAGGGCCCTCCCCGTCATAACTCGAGAATATACCCCAGGTTCGGGCCGCAACTCAAGAAAAACCATGAGACTTCCCCCTCGCTTCAAGATGAGGCCCGATTCCCCTGCACTGCGTGCAAAGCAATTCCGTGTTCCACATCAAACTTGAAAGGAGCCTTGATTTCCTTGATGACACTCCAGAGAAAACCCAAGATCACTGTCTCAAGTCTAGAGGGATCCTGAGGTCAGTGGAGCAACACGAAAGGGCTCCGTGGACCCCAAATCAACTCAAGATGAGAGCTTAGTCCCTGGCTTCGACTCAAGAGGAATACCAACTTTCCACAAGCACCTCAAGAGGAGGCTTCTCTCAGCTACAGGTATGTGAGAGGGCCCCTGAGTTTGTGGCCTCAAGTGGAATGGACACCGAGATGCTCTGACTCAAAGTAAGGCCGGATATCCCTGCAGTGAATTGAATGCAGGCTCGTCTTGCATCTCCCAAGACGAAGGGTTGTCTGAATCCCCTGTGGAGACCACAGAGAAAGAACTAGTCCTCCCCCTCATCGCGTCCGGAGGCCTCACATCCTTTGAAAACTCGAGAGGTCTGCAGAGATCAATGCTTCCAAAGGAGACGATGCCTGACTCCTCCTGAAAATGGATAGGAGTCCCAGGCTCACTGTGGCACGTGGAAAGGGACCCTGGGTCTCCCGCTTCACGTGGAGACGAGTCCCAATTGCCATGCCAAGACTCGAGGAGAATCCCGAGGTGTCCCTCGCACCTAGGCAGGAGTCCTGACGTCGCTGAACAAACACGTGTCTGGAAGGGCCCTCCCCATCGTAACTCGAGAATATACTCCAGATTACGACCGCAACTCTAATAAAACCATGAGACTTCCCCCTCGCCGCGAGATGAGGCCCGATTCCCCTGCAATGGGTGCAGAGCAATTCAGTGTTCGACATCAAAAGTGAAAGGAGCCTTGATTTCCTTGATGGCACTCCAGAGAAAACCCAAGATCACTGTCTCAAGTCTAGAGGGATCCTGAGGTCACTGGAGCAACACGAAAGGGCTCCGTGGACCCCAAATCAACTCGAGATGAGAGCTTAGTCCCTGGCTTCGACTCAAGAGGAATACGATCTTTCCACAAGCCCCTCAAGAGGAGGCTTCTCTCAGCTACAGGTATGTGAGAGCGACCCTGAGTATGTGGCCTCAAGTAGAATGGACACCGAGATGCTCTGACTCGAAGTAAGGCCGGAAATCCCTGCAGTGAATTGAATGCAGGCTCGTCTTGCATCTCCCAAGACGGACGGATGTCTGAATCCCCTGTGTAGACCACAGAGAAAGACCTAGTTCTCAGCCTCATGGCGACCGTAGGCCTCACATCCTTTGAAAACACGAGAGGTCCGCGGAGATCAATGCTTCCAAAGGAGACGATGCCTGACTCCTCTTGAAAATGGTTAGGAGTCCCAGGATCCCTGTCCACATGGACGGGGACCCTGGGTCTCCCGCTTCACGTGGAGACGCGTCCCAATTGCCATGCCAAGACTCGTGGAGAATTCCGAGGTGTCCCTCGCACCTAGGCAGGAGTCCTGACGTCGCTGAACAAACACGTGTCTGGAAGTGCCCTTCCCGTCGTAACTCGAGAATATACCCAGGTTCCGGCCGCAACTCGAGAAAAACCATGAGACTTCCCCCTCGCCGCGAGATGAGGCCCGATTCGCCTGCACTGCGTGCAGAGCAATTCCGTGTTCCACATCAAACGTGAAAGGAGCCTTGATTTCCTTGATGCTACTGCAGAGAAAACCCAATGTCACTGTCTCAAGTCTAGAGGGATCCTGAGGTCACTGGAGCAACACGAAAGGGCTCCGTGGACCCCAAATCAACTTGAGATGACAGCTTAGTCCCTGGCTTCAACTCAAGAGGAATACCAAGTTTCCACAAGCACCTCAAGAAGAGGCTTCTCTCAGCTACAGGTATGTGAGAGGGACCCGGAGATTGTGGCCTCAAGTGGAATGGACACCGAGTTGCTCTGACTCGAAGTAAGGCCGGATATCCCTGCAGTGAATTGAATGCAGGCTCGTCTTGCATCTCCCTAGACGAAGGGATGTTTTAATCCCCGGTAGAGACGACAGAGAAAGACCTACTCGTCCGCCTCGTCAAGACCTGAGGCCTCACATCCTTTGAAAACTCGAGAGGTCCGCGGAGATCAATGCTTCTAAAGGAGACGATGCCTGACTTCTCTTGAAAATGGATAGGAGTCCCAGGATCCCTGTGGCACGTGGAAAGGGACACTGGGTCTCCCGCCTCATGTGGAGACGCGTCCCAATTGCCATGCCAAGACTCGAGGAGAATCCCGAGGTGTCCCTCGCACCTAGGCAGGAGTCCTGACGTCGCTGAACAAACACGTGTCTGGAAGGGTCCTCCCCGTTGTAACTCGAGAATATACCCCAGGTTCCGGCCGCAACTCTAGAAAAACCATGAGAATTCCCCCTATCCGCGACATGAGGCCCGATTCCCCTGCACTGCGTGCAGAGCAATTCCGTGTTTCACATCAAACGTGAAAGGAGCCTTGATTTCCTTGATGGCACTCCAGAGAAAACCCAAGATCACTGTCTCAAGTCTAGAGGGATCCTGAGGTCACTGGAGCAACACGAAAGGGCTCCGTGGACCCCAAATCAAATCGAGATGAGAGCTTAGTCCCTGGCTTCGACTCAAGAGGAATCCCAACTTTCCACAAGCACCTCAAGAAGAGGCTTCTCTCAGCTACAGGTAAGTGAGAGGGACCCTGAGTTTGTGGCCTCAAGTGGAATGGACACTGAGATGCTCTGACACGAAGTAAGGCCGGATATCCCTGCAGTGAATTGAATGCAGGCTCGACTTGCATCTCCCAAGAAGAAGGGATGTCTGAATCCGCTGTGGAGACCACAGAGAAATAGCTAGTCCTCCGCCTCATCGAGACTGGAGGCATCACATCCTTTGAAAACTCGAGAGGTCTGCGGAGGTCAATGCTTCCAACGGAGACGATGCCTGACTCCTCTTGAAAATGGATAGGAGTCCCAGGATCCCTGTGGCACATGGAAAGGGACCCTGGGTCTCCCGCCTCACGTAGAGACGCGTCCCAATTGCCATGCCAAGACTCGAGGAGAATCCCGAGGTGTCCCTCGCACCTAGGCAGGAGTCCTGACGTCGCTGAACAAACACGTGTCTGGAAGGGCCCTCCCCGTCGTAACTCGAGAATATACCCCAGGTTCCGGCCGCAACTCGAGAAAAACCATGAGACTTCCCCCTCGCCGCGAGATGAGGCCCGATTCCCCTGCACTGCGTGCAGAGCAATTCCGTGTTCCACATCAAACGTGAAGGGAGCCTTGATTTCCTTGATGGCACTCCAGAGAAAACCCAAGATCACTGTCTCAAGTCTAGAGGGATCCTGAGGTCACTGTAGCAACACCAAAGTGCTCTGTGGACCCCAAATCAACTCGAGATGGCAGCTTAGTCCCTGGCTTCGACTCAAGAGGAATACCAACTTTCCACAAGCACCTCAAGAGGAGGCTTCTGTCAGCTACAGGTATGTGAGAGCTACCCTGAGTTTGTGGCCTCAAGAGGAATGGACACTGAGATGCTTTGACTCGAAGTAAGCCTGGATATCCCTGCAGTGAATTGAATGCAGGCTCGTCTTGCATCTCCCAAGACGAAGGGATGTCTGAATCCCCTGTGGAGACCACAGAGAAAGACCTAGTCCTCCGCCTCAAAGCGACCGGAGGCCTCACATTCTTTGAAAACTCGAGAAGTCCGCGGAGTTCAATGCTTCCAAAGGAGACGATGCCTGACTCCTCTTGAAAATAAATAGGAGTCCCAGGATGCCTGTGGCACGTGGAAAGGGACCCTTGGTCTCCCGCCTCACGTGGAGACGCGTCCCAATTGCAATGCCAAGACTCGAGGAGCATCCCGAGGAGTCCCTTGCACCTAGGCAGGAGTCCTGACGTTGCTGAACAAACACGTGTCTCGAAGGGCCCTCCCCTTTGTAACTCGAGAATATACCCCAGGTACCGGCCGCAACTCGAGAAAAACCTTGAGACTTCCCCCTCGCCGCGAGATGAGGCCCGATTCCCCTGCACTGCGTGCAGAGCAATTCCGTGTTCCACATCAAACGTGAAAGGAGCCTTGATTTCCTTAATGGCACTCCAGAGAAAACCCAAGATCACTGTCTCAAGTCTAGAGGGATCCTGAGGTCACAGGAGCAACACGAAAGGGCTCCGTGGACCCCAAATCAACTCGAGATGAGAGCTTAGTCCCTGGCTTCAACTCAAGAGGAATACCAACTTTCCACAAGCACCTCAAGAGGAGGCTTCTCTCAGCTATAGGTATGTGAGAGGGACCCTGAGTTTGTGGCCTCAAGTGGAATGGACACCGAGATGCTCTGACTCGAAGTAAGGCCGGATATCCCTGCAGTGAATTGAATGCAGGCTCGTCTTGCATCTCCCAAGATGAAGGGATGTCTGAATCCCCATTGCAGAACACAGAGAAAGACCTAGTCCTCCGCCTCATCGCGACCGGAGGCCTCACATCCTTTGAGAACTTGATAGGTGTGCCGAGATCAATGCTTCCAAAGGAGACGATGCCTGACTCCTCTTGAAAATGGATAGGAGTCCCAGGATCCCTGTGGCACGTGGAAAGGGACACTGGGTCTCCCGCCTCACGTGGAGACGTGTACCAATTGCCATGCCAAGACTCGAGGAGAATCCCGAGGTGTCGCTCGCACCTAGGCAGGAGTACTTACATCGCTGAACAAACACGTGTCTGGATGGGCCCTCCCCGTCGTAACTCGAGAATATACCCCAGGTTCCGGCCGCAACTCGAGAAAAACCATGAGATTTCCCCTTCACCCCGAGATGAGGCCCGATACCCCTGCACTGCGTGCAGAGCAATTCCGTGTTCCACATCAAACGTGAAAGGAGCCTTGATTTCCTTGATGGCACTCCAGAGAAAACCCAAGATGACTGTCTCAAGTCTAGAGGCATCCAGCGGTCACTGGAGCAACATAAAAAGGCTCCGTGTACCCCAAATCAACTCGAGATGAGAGCTTAGTCACTGGCTTCGACTCAAGAGGAATACCAACGTTCCACAAGCACCTCAAGAGGAGGCTTCTCTCACCTACAGGTATGTGAGAGGGACCCTGAGTTTGTGGCCTCAAGTGGAATGGACACCGAGATGCTCTGACTCGAACTAAGGCCTGATATACCTGCAGTGAATTGAATGCAGGCACGGCTTGCATCTCCCAAGACGAAGGGATGTCTGAATCCCCTGTGGAGACCACAGAGAGACCTAGTCCTCCGCCTCAACGCGACCGGAGGCCTCACATCCTTTGAAAACTCGAGAGGTCCGCGGAGATCAATGCTGACAAAGGAGACTATGGTTGTCTACTCTTGAAAATGAATAGGAGACCCAGGATCCCTGTGGCACGTGGAAAGACACCCTGGGTCTCCAGCCTCACGTGGAGACGCATCCCAATTGCCATGCGAAGACTCGAGGAGAATCCCGAGGTGTCCCTCGCACCTAGGCAGGATTCCTGACGTCGCTGAACAAACACGTGTCTGGAAGGGCCCTCCCCGTCGTAACTCGAGAATATACCCCAGGTTCCGGCCGCAACTCCAGAAAAACCATGAGACTTCCCCGTCACCGCGAGATGATGCCCGATTCCCCTGCACTGCCTGCAGAGCAATTCCGCGTTCAAAATCAAACGTGAAAGGAGCCTTGATTTCCTTGATGGCACACCAGAGAAAACCCAAGATCACTGTCTCAAGTCTAGAGGGATCCTGAGCTCACTGTAGCAACAGGAAAGGGCTCCGTGGACCCCAAATCAACTCGAGATGAGAGCTTAGTCCCTGGCTTCGACTCAAGAGGAATACCAACTTTACACAAGCACCTCAAGAGGAGGCTTCTCTCAGCTACAGGTATGTGAGAGGGACACTGAGTTTGTGGCCTCAAGTGGAATGGACACCGAGATGCTCTGACTCGAAGTAAGCCCGGATATCCCTGCAGTGAATTGAATGCAGGCTCGTCTTGCATCTCCCAAGATGAAGGGATGTCTGAATCCCCTGTGGAGACCACAGAGAAAGACCTAGTCCTCCGCCTCATCGAGACCGGAGGCATCACATCCTTTGAAAACTCGAGAGGTCTGCGGAGGTCAATGCTTCCAAAGGAGACGATGCCTGACTCTTCTTGAAAATGGATAGGAATCCCAGGATCCCTGTGGCACGTGGAAAGGGACCCTGGGTCTCCTGCCTCACGTGGAGACGCGTCCCAATTGCCATGGAAGACTCGAGGAGAATCCCGAGGTGTCCGTCGCACCTAGGCAGGATTCCTGAAGTCGCTGAAGAAACACGTGTCTGGAAGGGCTCTCCCCGTCGTAACTCGAGAATTTACCCCAGGTTCCGGCCGCAACTCGAGAAAAACCATGAGACTTACCCCTCGCCGCGAGATGTGGCCTGATTCCCCTGCCCTGCGTGCAGAGTAATTCCGTATTCCACATCAAAAATGAAAGGAGCCTTGATTTCCTTGATGGCACTCCAGAGAAAACCGAAGATCACTGTCTCAAGTCTAGAGGGATCCTGAGGTCACTGGAGCAACACGAAAGGGCTCCGTGGACCCCAAATCAACTCGAGATGAGAGCTTAGTCCCTGGCTTCGACTCAAGAGGAATACCAACTTTCCACAAGCACCTCAAGACGAGGCTTCTCTCAGCTACAGGTATGTGAGAGGGCCCCTGAGTTTGTGGCCTCAAGTGGAATGGACACCGAGATGCTCTGACTCGAAGTAAGGCCGGATATCCCTGCAGTGAATTGAATGCAGGCTCGTCTTGCATCTCCCAAGACGAAGGGATGTCTGAATCCCCTGTGGAGACGACAGAGAAAGACCGAGTTCTCCCCCTCATCGCGAGCGGAGGCCTCACATCCTTTGAAAATTCGAGAGGGCCGCGGAGATCAATGCTTCCAAAGGAGACGATGCCTGACTCCTCTTGAAAATGGATAGGAGTCCCAGGATACCTGTGGCACGTGGAAAGGGACCCTGGGTCTCCCGCCTCACGTGGAGACGCATCCCAATTGCCATGCCAAGACTCGAGGAGAATCCCGAGGGGTCCCTCGCACCTAGGCAGGAGTCCTGACGTTGCTGAACAAACACGTGTCTGGAAGGGCCCTCCCCGTCGTAACTCGAGAATATACCCCAGGTTCCGGGCGCAACTCGAAAAAAACCATGAGACTTCCCCCTCGCCGCGAGATGAGGCCCGATTCCGCTGCACTGCGTGCAGAGCAATTCCGCGTTCCACATCAAACGTGAAAGGAGCCTTGATTTCCTTGATGGCACTCCAGAGAAAACCCAAGATCACTGTCTCTAATCTAGAGGGATCCTGAGGTCACTGGAGCAACACGAAAGGTTTCCGTGGACCCCAAATCAACTCGAGATGAGAACTTATTCCCTCGCTTCGACTCAAGAGGAATACCAACTTTCCACAAGCACCTCAAGAGGAGGCTACTCTCAGCTAAAGGTATGTGAGAGGGACCCTGAGTTTGTGGCCTCGAGTGGAATGGACACCGAGATGCTCTGACTCGAAGTAAGGCCAATATCCCTGCAGTGATTTGAATGCAGGCTTGTCTTGCATCTCCCAAGACGAAGGGATGTCTGAATCCCCTGTGGAGACCACAGACAAAGACCGAGTTCTCCGCCTCATCGCGACCGGTGGCCTCACATCCTTTGAAAACTCGAGAGGTCCGCGGAGATCAATGCTTCCAAAGGAGACGATGCCTGACTCCTCTTGAAAATGGATAGGAGTCCCAGGATCCCTGTGGCACGTGGAAATGGACCCTGGGTCTCCCGCCTCACGTGGAGACGCCTCCCAATTGCCATGTCGAGACTCGAGGAGAATCCTGAGGTGTCCCTCGCACCTAGGCAGGAGTCCTGACGTCGCTGAACAAACACGTGTCTGGAAGGGCCCTCCCCGTCGTAACTCGAGAATATACCCCAGGTTCCGGCCGCAACTCGAGAAAAACCATGAGACTTCCCCCTCGCCGCGAGATGAGGCCCGATTCCCCTGCACTGCATGCAGAGCAATTCCGAGTTCCACATCAAATGTGAAAGGAGCCTTGATTTCCTTGATGGCACTCCCGAGAACACCCAAGATCACTGTCTCATGTCTAGAGGGATCCTGAGGTCACTGGAGCAACAAGAAAGTTCTCCGTGGACCCCAAATCAACTCGAGATGAGAGCTTAGTCCCTGGCTTCAACTCAAGAGGAATACCAACTTTCCACAAGCACCTCAAGAGGAGGCTTCTCTCAGCTACAGGTATGTGAGAGGGACCCTGAGTTTGAGGCCTCAAGTGGAATGGACACCGAGATGCTCTGACTCGAAGTAAGGCCGGATATCCCTGCAGTGAATTGAATGCAGGCTCGTCTTGCATCTCCCAAGACGAAGGGATGTCTGAATCCGCTGTGGAGACCACCGAGAAAGACCTAGTCCTCCGCCTAAACGCGCGCGGATGCCTCACATCCTTTGAAAACTCGAGAGGTCCGCGGAGATCAATGCTTCCAAAGGAGACGATGCCTGACTCCTCTTGAAAATGGATAGGAGTCCCAGGATCCCTGTGGCACGTGGAAAGGGACCCAAGGTCTCCCGCCTCACGTGGAGACGCGTCCCAGTTGCCATGCCAAGACTCGAGGAGAATCCCGAGGTGTCCCTCGCACCTAGGCAGGAGTCCTGACGTCGCTGAACAAACACGTGTCTGGAAGGGCCCTCCCCGTCGTAACTCGAGAATATACCCCAGGTTCCGGCCGCAACTCGAGAAAAACCATGAGACTTCCCCCTCGCCGCGAGATGAGGCCCGATTCCCCTGCACTGCGTGCAGAGCAATTCCGTGTTCCACATCAAACGTGAAAGGAGCCTTGATTTCCTTGATGGCACTCCAGAGAAAACCCAAGATCACTGTCTCAAGTCTAGAGGGATCCTGAGGTCACTGGAGCAACACGAAATGGCTCCGTGGACCCCAAGTCAACTCGAGATGAGAGCTTAGTCCTTGGCTTCGACTCAAGAGGAACACCAAATTTCCACAAGCACCTCAAGAGGAGGCTTCTCTCAACTACAGGTATGTGAGAAGGACCCTGAGTTTGTGGCCTCAAGTGGAATGGACACCGAGATGCTCTGACTCGAACCAAGGATGGATATCCCTGCAGTGAATTGAATGCAGGTTCGTCTTGCATGTCCCAAGACGAAGGGATGTCTGAATCCCCTGTGGAGACCTCAGAGAAAGACTTAGTCCTCCGCCTCATCGTGACCGGAGGCCTCACATCCTTTGAAAACTCGAGAGGTCTGCAGAGATCAATGCTTCCAAAGGAGACGATGCCTGACTCCTCTTGAAAATGGATAGGAGTCCCAGGATCCCTGTGGCACGTGGAAAGGGACGCTGGGTCTCCCGCCTCACGTGGAGACGCGTCCCAATTGCCATGCCAAGACTCGAGGAGAATCCCGAGGTGTCCCTCGCACCTAGGCAGGAGTCCTGACGTCGCTGAACAAACACGTGTCTGGAAGGGCCCTCCCCGTCGTAACTCGAGAATATACCCCAGGTTCCGGCCGCAACTCGAGAAAAACCATGAGACTTCCCCCTCGCCGCGAGATGAGGCCCAATTCCCCTGCACTGCGTGCACAGCAATTCCGTGTTCCACATCAAACGTGAAAGGAGCCTTGATTTCCTTCATGGCACTCCAGAGAAAACCCAAGTTCACTGTCTCAAGTCTAGAGGGATCCTGAGGTCACTGGAGCAACACGAAAGGGCTCCGTATAGCCCAAATCAACTCGAGATGAGAGCTTAGTCCCTAGCTTCGACTCATGAGGAATACCAACTTTCCACAACCACCTCAAGAGGAGGCTTCTCTCAGCTACAGGTATGTGAGTGGGACCCTGAGTTTGTGGCCTCAAGTGGAATAGACACCGAGATGCTCTGACTCGAAGTAAGGCCGGATATCCCTGCAGTGAATTGAATGCAGGCTCGTCTTGCATCTCCCAAGACGAAGGGATGTCTGAATCCGCTGTGGAGACCACAGAGAAAGACCGGGTTCTCCGCCTCAACGCGACCGGAGGTCTCACATCCTTTGAAAACTCGAGATGTCCGCGGAGATCAATGCTTCCAAAGGAGACGATGCCTGACTCCTCTTGAAAATGGATAGGAGTCCCAGGATCCCTGTGGCACGTGGAAAGGGACCCTGGGTCTCCCGCCTCACGTGGAGACGCGTCCCAATTGCCATGCCAAGACTCGAGGAGAATCCCGAGCTGTCCTTCGCACCTAGGCAGGAGTCCTGACGTCGCTGAACAATCACGTGTCTGGAAGGGCCCTCCCCGTCGTAACACGAGAATATACCCCAGGTTCCGGCCGCAACTCGAGAAAAACCATGAGACTTCCCCCTCGCCGCGAGATGACGCCCGATTCCCCTGCACTGCATGCAGAGCAATTCCGTTTTTCACATGAAACGTGAAAGGAGCCTTGATTTCCTTGATGGCACTCCAGTGAAAACCCAAGATCACTGTCTCAAGTCTAGAGGGATCCTGAGGTCACTGGAGCAACACGAAATGGCTCCGTGGACCCCAAGTCAACTCGAGATGAGAGCTTAGTCCTTGGCTTCGACTCAGGAGGAACACCAAATTTCCACAAGCACCTCAAGAGGAGGCTTCTCTCAACTACAGGTATGTGAGAGGGACCCTGAGTTTGTTGCCTCAAGTGGAATGGACACCGAGATGCTCTGACTCGAACTAAGGATGGATATCCCTGCAGTGAATTGAATGCAGGTTCGTCTTGCATCTCCCAAGACGAAGGGATGTCTGAATCCCCTGGGAAGACCACAGAGAAAGACCTAGTCCTCCGCTTCATCGGGACCGGAGGCCTCACATCCTTTGAAAACTCGAGAGGTCCGCGGAGATCAATGCTTCCAAAGGAGACGATGCCTGATTCCTCTTGAAAATGGATAATAGTCCCAGGATCCCTGTGGCACGTGGAAAGGGACCCTGGGTCCCCCGCCTCACGTACAGACGCGTCCCAATTGCCATGCCAAGACTCGAGGAGAATCCCGAGGTGTCCCTCGCACATAGGCAGGAGTCCTGACGTCGCTGAACAAACACGTGTCTGGAAGGGCCCTCCCCGTCGTACCTCGAGAATATACCCCATGTTCCGGCCGCAACTCGAGAAAAACCATGAGATTTCACCCTGGCCGCGAGTTGAGGCCCGATTCCCCTGCACTGCATGCAGAGCAATTTCGTGTTCCACATCAAACGTGAAAGGAGCCTTGATTTCCTTAATGGCACTCCAGAGAAAACCCAAGATCACTGTCTCAAGTCTAGAGGGATCCTGAGGTCACTGGAGCAACACGAAAGGGATCCGTGGACCCCAAATCAAATCGAGATGAGAGCTTAGTCCCTGGCTTCGACTCAAGAGGAATACCAACTTTCCACAAGCACCTCAAGAGGAGGCTTCACTCACCTACAGGTATGTGAGAGGGACCCTGAGTTTGTGGCCTCAAGTGGAATGGACACCAAGATGCTCTGACTCGAAGGAAGGCCGGATATCCCTGCAGTGAATTGAATGCAGGCCCGTCTTGCATCTGCCAAGACGAAGGGAGGTCTGAATCCCTTGTGGAGACCACAGAGAAAGACCTAGTTCTCCGCCTCATCGCGACCGGAGGCCTCACATCCTTTGAAAACTCGAGAGGTCCGCGGAGATCAATGCTTCCAAAGGAGACGATGCCTGACTCCTCTTGAAAATGGATAGGAGTCCCAGGATCGCTGTGGCACGTGGAAAGGGACCCTGGGTATCCCGCCTCACGTGGAGAAACGTCCCAATTGCCATGACAAGACTCGTGGAAAAACCAGAGGTGTCCCTCGCACCTAGGCAGGAGTCCTGACGTCGCTGAAAAACACGTGTCTGGAAGTGACCTCCCCGAGGTAACTCGAGAATATACCCCAGGTTCCGGCCGCAACTCGAGAAAAACCATGAGACTTCCCCCTCGCCGCGAGATGAGGCCCGATTCCCCTGCACTGCGTGCAGAGCAATTCCGTGTTCCACATCAAACATGAAAGGAGCCTTGATTTCCTTGATGGCACTCCAGAGAACACCCAAGATCACTGTCTCAAGTCTAGAGGGATACTGAGGTCATGTAGCAACACGAAAGGGCTCCGTGGACCCCAAATCAACTCGAGATGCGACCTTCGTCCCTGGCTTCGACTCAAGAGAAATACCCACTTTCCACAAGCACCTCAAGAGGAGGCTTCTCTCAGCTACAGGTATGTGAGAGGGACCCTGAGTTTGTGGCCTCAAGTGGAATGGACACCGAGATGCACTGACTCGAACGAAGGCCGGATATCCCTGCAGTGAATTGAATGCAGGCCTCTTTTGCATCTCCCACGACGAAGGGATGTCTGAATCCCCTGTGGAGACCAAAGAGAAAGACCTAGTTCTCCGCCTCATCGCGATCGGAGGCCTCACGTCCTTTGAAAACTCGAGAGGTCCGCGGAGATCAATGCTTCCAAAGGAGACGATGCCTGACTCCTCTTGAAAATGGATAGGAGTCCCAGGATCCCTGTGGCACGTGGAAAGGGACCCTGGGTCTCCCGCCTCACGTGGAGACGCGTCCCAATGGCCATGCCAAGACTCGAGGAGAATCTCGAGGGGTCCCTCGCACCTAGGCAGGAGTCCTGAAGTCGCTGAACAAACACGTGTCTGGAAGGGCCCTCCCCGTCGTAACTCGAGAATATACCCCAGATTCCAGCCGCAACTCGAGAAAAACCATGAGACTTCCCCCTCGCCGCAAGATGAGGCCCGATTCCCCTGCACTGCGTGCAGAGCAACTCCGTGTTCCACATCAAACGTGAAATGAGACTTGATTTCCTTGATGGCACTCCAGAGAACACCCAAGATCACTGTCTCAAGTCTAGAGGGATCCTGAGGTCACTGTAGCAACACGAAAGGGCTCCGTGGACCCCAAATCAACTCGAGATGAGAGCTTCGTCCCTGGCTTCGACTCAAGGGGAATACCCACTTTCCACAAGCACCTCAAGAGGAGGCTTCTCTCAGCTACAGGTATGTGAGAGGGACCCTGAGTTTGTGTCCTCAAGTGGAAAGGACACCGAGATGCTCTGACTCGAAGGAAGGCCGGATATCCCTGCAGTGAATTGAATGCAGGCTCGTCTTGCATCTCCCACGACAAAGGGATGTCTGAATCCCCTGTGGAGGCCAAGAGAAAGACCTAGTTCTCCCCCTCATTGCGACCGGAGGCCTCACGTCCTTTGAAAACTCGAGAGGTCCGCGGAGATCAATGCTTCCAAAGGAGACGATGACTGACTCCTCTTGAAAATGGATAGGAGTCCCAGGATCCCTGTGGCACGGGGAAAGGGACCCTGGGTCTCCCGCCTCACGTGGAGACGCGTCCCAATGGCCATGCCAAGACTCGAGGAGAATACCGAGGTGTCCCTTGCAACCAGGCAGGAGTCCTGACGTCGCTGAATAAACACGTGTCTGGAAGGGCCCTCCCCGTCGTAACTCGAGAATATACCCCAGGTTCCGGCTGCAGCTGGAGAAAAACCATGAGACTTCCCCCTCGCCGCGAGATGAGACCCGATTCCCCTGCACTGCGTGCAGAGCAATTCCGTGTTCCACATCAAACATGAAAGGAGCCTTGATTTCCTTGATGGCACTCCAGAGAACACCCAAGATCAATGTCTCATGTCTAGAGGGATACTGAGGTTACTGTAGCAACACGAAACGGCTCCGTGGACCCCAAATCAACTCGAGATGCGAGCTTCGTCCCAGGCTTCGACTCAAGAGGAATACCCACTTTCCACAAGCACCTCAAGAGGAGGCTTCTCTCAGCTACAGGTATGTGAGAGGGACCCTGAGTTTGTGGCCTCAAGTGGAATGGACACCGAGATGCTCTGACTCGAAGGAAGGCCGGATATCCCTGCAGTGAATTGAATGCAGGCCTCTTTT
Organism: Dama dama; assembly: GCF_033118175.1. NCBI lineage: Eukaryota > Metazoa > Chordata > Mammalia > Artiodactyla > Cervidae > Dama > Dama dama. Next base: position 521,378 of record NW_026870888.1, read on the forward strand.
GCATCTCCCATGACGAAGGGATGTCTGAATACCATGTGGAGACCACAGAGAAAGACCTTGTTCTCTGCCTCATCACGACTGGAGGTCTCCCGTCCTTTGAAAACTCGAGAGGTCCGCAGAGAACAAGGCTTCCAAAGGAGACGATGCCTGACTCCTCTTGTAAATGGATAGAAGTCCCAGGATCCCTGTGGCACGCGGAAAGGGACCCTGGGTCTCCCGCCTCACGTGGAGACGCGTCCCAATGGCCATGCCAAGACTCGAGGAGAATCCCGAGGTGTCCCTCGCACCCAGGCAGGAGTCCTGACGTCGCTGAATAAACACGTGTCTGGAAAGGCCCTTCTGGTCGTAAGTCGAGAATGTACCCCAGGTTCCCACCGCAACTCGAGAAAAACCATGAGACTTCTACCTCGCCGCGAGATGAGGCCCGATTCCCCTGCACTGCGTGCAGAGCAATTCCGTGTTCCACATCAAACATGAAAGGAGCCTTGATTTCCTTGATGGCACTCCAGAGAACACCCAAGATAACTGTCTCAAGTCTAGAGGGATACTGAGGTCACTGTAGCAACACGAAAGGGCTCCGTGGACCCCAAATCAACTCGAGATGCGAGCTTCGTCCCTGGCTTCGACTCAAGAGAAATACCCACTTTCCACAAGCACCTCAAGAGGAGGCTTCTCTCAGCTACAGGTATGTGAGAGGGACCCTGAGTTTGTGTCCTCAAGTGGAATGGACACCGAGATGCTCTGACACGAAGGAAGGCCGGATATCCCGGCAGTGAATTGATGCAGGCTCGTCTTGCATCTCCCAGATGAAGGGATGTCTGAATCCCCTGTGGAGACCAAGGAGAAAGACCTAGTTCTCCGCCTCATCGCGACCGGAGGCCTCACGTCCTTTGAAAACTCGAGAGGTCCGCGGAGATCAATGCTTCCAAAGGAGACGATGCCTGACTCCTCTTGAAAATGGATAGTAGTCCCAGGATCCCTGTGGCACGTGGAAAGGGACCCTGGGTCTCCCGCCTCACGTGGAGACGCGTCCCAGTGGCCATGCCAAGACTCGAGGAGAATCCAGAGGGATCCCTCGCACCCAGGCAGGAGTCCTGACGTCGCTGAATAAACACGTGTCTGGAAAGGCCCTTCCGGTCGAAACTGGAGAATGTACCCCAGGTTCCGGCCCCAACTCGAGAAAAACAATGAGACTTCCCCCTGGCCGCGAGATGAGGCCCGATTCCCCTGCACTGCGTGCAGAGCAATTCCGTGTTCCAAATCAAACATGAAAGGAGCCTTGATTTCCTTGATGGCACTCCAGAGAAAACCCAAGATCACTGTCTCAAGTCTAGAGGGTTACTGAGGTCACTGTAGCAACACGAAAGGGCTCCGTGGACCCCAAATCAACTCGAGATGAGAGCTTCATCCCTGGCTTCGACTCAAGAGGAATACCCACTTTCCACAAGCACCTCAAGAGGAGGCTTCTCTCAGCTACAGGTATGTGAGAGGGACCCTGAGTTTGTGGCCTCAAGTGGAATGGACACCGAGATGCTCTGACGCGAATGAAGGCCGGATATCCCTGCAGTGAATTGAATGCAGGCTCGTCTTGCATCTCCCACGACGAAGGGATGTCTGAATCCCCTGTGGAGACCAAGGAGAAAGACCTAGTTCTCCGCCTCATCGCGAGCGGAGGCCTCACGTCCTTTGAAAACTTGAGAGGTCCGCGGAGATCAATGCTTCCAAAGGAGACGATGCCTGACTCTTCTTGAATATGGATAGTAGTCCCAGGATCCCTGTGGCACGTGGAAATGGACCCTGGGTCTCCCGCCTCACGGGGAGACGCGTCCCAATGTCCATGCCAAGACTCGAGGAGAATCCCGAGGTGTCCCTCGCACCCAGGCAGGAGTCCTGACATTGACTAAACACGAGTCTGGAAAGGCCCTTCTGGACGTAACTCGTGAATGTACCCCAGGTTCCTGCCGCAACTCGAGAAAAACAATGAGACTTCCCCCTCGCCGCGAGATGAGGCCCGATTCCCCTGCACTGCATGCAGAGCAATTCCGTGTTCCACATCAAACATGAAAGGAGCCTTGATTTCCTTGATGGCACTCCAGAGAACACCCAAGATCACTGTCTCAAGTCTAGAGGGATACTGAGGTCACTGTAGCAACACGAAAGGGCTCCGTGGACCCCAAATAAACTCGAGATGCGAGCTTCGTCCCTGGCTTCGACTCAAGAGAAATACCCACTTTCCACAAGCACCTCAAGAGGAGGCTTCTTTCAGCTACAGATATGTGAGAGGGACCCTGAGTTTGTGGCCTCAAGTGGAATGGACACCGAGATGCTCTGACTCGAAGGAAGGCCGGATATCCCTGCAGTGAATTGAATGCAGGCCTCTTTTGCATCTCCCACGACGAAGGGATGTCTGAATCCCCTGTGGAGACCAAGGAGAAAGACCTAGTTCTCCGCCTCATCGCGATCGGAGGCCTCACATCCTTTGAAAACTCGAGAGGTCCGCGGAGATCAATGCTTCCAAAGGAGACGATGCCTGACTCCTCTTGAAAATGGATAGGAGTCCCAGGATCCCTGTGGCACGTGGAAAGGGACCCTGGGTCTCCCGCCTCTCGTGGAGACGCGTCCCAATGGCCATGCCAAGACTCGAGGAGAATCCCGAGGGGTCCCTCGCACCTAGGCAGGAGTCCTGACGTCGCTGAACAAACACGTGTCTGGAAGGGCCCTCCCCGTCGTAACTCGAGAATATACCCCAGATTCCAGCCGCAACTCGAGAAAAACCATGAGACTTCCCCCTCGCCGCAAGATGAGGCCCGATTCCCCTGCACTGCGTGCAGAGCAATTACGTGTTCCACATCAAACATGAAAGGAGCCTTGATTTCCTTGATGGCACTCCAGAGAACACCCAAGATCACTGTCTCATGTCTAGAGGTATACTGAGGTCACTGTAGCAACACGAAAGGGCTCCGTGGACCCCAAATCAACTCGAGATGAGAGCTTCGTCCCTGGCTTCGACTCAAGAGGAATACCCACTTTCCAAAAGCACCTCAAGAGGAGGCTTCTCTCAGCTACAGGTATGTGAGAGGGACCCTGAATTTGTGGCCTCAAGTGGAATGGACACCGAGATGCTCTGACTCGAAGGAAGGCCGGATATCCCTGCAGTGAATTGAATGCAGGCCTCTTTTGCATCTCTCACGACGAAGGGATGTCTGAATCCAATGTGGAGACCAAGGAGAAAGACCTAGTTCTCCGCCTCATCGCGATCGGAGGCCTCACGTCCTTTGAAAACTCGAGAGGTCCGCGCAGATCAATGCTTCCAAAGGAGACGATGCCTGACTCCTCTTGAAAATGGATAGGAGTCCCAGGATCCCTGTAGCACGTGGAAAGGGACCCTGGGTCTCCCGCCTCACGTGGAGACGCGTCCCAATGGCCATGCCAAGACTCGAGGAGAATCTCGAGGTGTCCCTCGCACCTAGGCAGGAGTCCTGACGTCGCTGAACAAACACGTGTCTGGAAGGGCCCTCCCCGTCGTAACTCGGGAATATACCCTAGGTTCCAGCCGCAACTCGAGAAAAACCATGAGACTTCCCCCTCGCCGCAAGATGAGGCCCGATTCCCCTGCACTGCGTGCAGAGCAATTCCGTGTTCCAAATCAAACATGAAAGGAGCCTTGATTTCCTTGATGGCACTCCAGAGAACACCCAAGATCACTGTCTCATGTCTAGAGGGATACTGAGGTCACTGTAGCAACAAGAAAGCGCTCCGTGGACCCCAAATCAACTCGAGATGTGAGCTTCGTCCCTGGCTTCGACTCAAGAGGAATACCCACTTTCCACAAGCACCTCAAGAGGAGGCTTCTCTCAGCTACAGGTATGTGAGAGGGACCCTGAGTTTGTGGCCTCAAGTGGAATGGACACCGAGATGCTCTGACTCGAAAAAAGGCCGGATATCCCTGCAGTGAATTGAATGCAGGCCTCTTTTGCATCTCCCACGACGAAGGGATGTCTGAATCCCCTGTGGAGACCACAGAGAAAGACCTAGTTCTCCGCCTCAACGCGATCGGAGGCCTCACGTCCTTTGAAAACTCGAGAGGTCCGCGGAGATCAATGCTTCCAAAGGAGACGATGCCTGACTCCTCTTGAAAATGGATAGGAGTCCCAGGATCCCTGTGGCACGTGGAAAGCGAACATGGGTCTCCCGCCTCACGTGGAGACGCGTCCCAATGGCCATGCCAAGACTCGAGGAGAATCCCGAGTTGCCCCTCGCACCTAGGCAGGAGTCCTGACGTCGCTGAACAAACACGTGTCTGGAAGGGCCCTTCCGGTCGTAACTCGTGAGTGTACCCCAGGTTCCGGCCGCAACTCGAGAAAAACCATGAAACTTCCCCCTCGCCGGGAGATGAGGCCCGATTCCCCTGCACTGCGTGCAGAGCAACTCCGTGTTCCAAATCAAACGTGAAATGAGACTTGATTTCCTTGATGGCACTCCAGAGAACACCCAAGATCACTGTCTCAAGTCTAGAGGGATCCTGAGGTCACTGTAGCAACAAGAAAGGTCTCCGTGGACCCCAAATCAACTCGAGATGAGAGCTTCGTCCCTGGCTTCGACTCAAGAGGAATACCCACTTTCCACAAGCACCTCAAGAGGAGGCTTCTCTCAGCTACAGGTATGTGAGAGGGACCCTGAGTTTGTGGCCTCAAGTGGAAAGGACACCGAGATGCTCTGACTCGAAGGAAGGCCGGGTATCCCTGCAGTGAATTGAATGCAGGCTCGTCTTGCATCTCCCACGACAAAGGGATGTCTGAATCCCCTGTGGAGACCAAGGAGAAAGACCTATTTCTCCGCCTCATGGCGACCGGAGGCCTCACGTCCTTTGAAAACTCGAGAGGTCCGCGGAGATCAATGCTTCCAAAGGAGACGATGCCTGACTCCTCTTGAAAATGGATAGGAGTCCCAGGATCCCTGTGGCACGTGGAAAGGGACCATGGGTCTCCCGCCTCACGTGGAGATGCGTCCCAATGGCCATGCCAAGACTCGAGGAGAATCCCGAGGTGTCCCTCGCACCCAGGCAGGAGTCCTGACATCGCTGAATAAACACGTGTCTGGAAAGGCCTTTCTGGTCGTAACTCGAGAATGTACCCCAGGTTCCGGCCGCAACTCGAGAAAAACCATGAGACTTCCTCCTCGCTGCGAGATGAGGCCCGATTCCCCTGCACTGCGTGCAGAGAAATTCCGTGTTCCACATCAAACATGAAAGGAGCCTTGATTTCCTTGATGGCACTCCAGAGAACACCCAAGATCACTGTCTCAAGTCTAGAGGGATCCTGAGGTCACTGTAGCAACACGAAAGGGCTCCGTGGACCCCAAATCAACTCGAGATGCGAGCTTCGTCCCTGGCTTCGACTCAAGAGGAATACCCACTTTCCACAAGCACCTCAAGAGGAGGCTTCTCTCAGCTACAGGTATGTGAGAGGGACCCTGAGTTTGTGTCCTCAAGTGGAATGGACACCGAGATGCTCTGACTCGAAGGAAGGCCGGATATCCCTGCAGTGAATTGAATGCAGGCCTCTTTTGCATCTCCCACGACGAAAGGATGTCTGAATCCCATGTGGAGACCACAGAGAAAGACCTTGTTCTCTGCCTCATCACGACTGGACGTCTCCCGTCCGTTGAAAACTCGAGAGGTCCGCGGAGAACAAGGCTTCCAAAGGAGACGATACCTGACTCCTCTTGAAAATGGATAGGAGTCCCAGGATCCCTGTGGCACGTGGAAAGGGACCCTGGGTCTCCCGCCTCACGTGGAGACGCGTCCCAGTGGCCATGCCAAGACTCGAGGAGAATCCCGAAGTGTCCCTCGCACCTAGGGAGGAGTCCTGACGTCGCTGAACAAACACGTGTCTGGAAGGGCCCTCCCCGTCGTAACTCGAGAATATACCCCAGGTTCCGGGCGCAACTCGAGAAAAACCATGAAATTTCCCCCTCGCCGCGAGATGAGGCCCGATTCCCCTGCACTGCGTGCAGAGCAACTCCGTGTTCCACATCAAACATGAAAGGAGCCTTGATTTCCTTGATGGCACTCCAGAGAACACCCAAGATCACTGTCTCATGTCTAGAGGGATACTGAGGTCACTGTAGCAACACGAAAGGGCTCCGTGGACCCCAAATCAACTCGAGATGAGAGCTTCGTCCCTGGCTTCGACTCAAGAGGAATACCCACTTTCCACAAGCACCTCAAGAGGAGGCTTCTCTCAGCTACAGGTATGTGAGAGGGACCCTGAGTTTGTGGCCTCAAGTGGAATGGACACCGAGATGCTCTGACTCGAAGGAAGGCCGGATATCCCTGCAGTGAATTGAATGCAGGCTCGTCTTGCATCTCCCACGACGAAGGGATGTCTGAATCCCCTGTGGAGACCAAGGAGAAAGACCTAGTTCTCCGCCTCATCGCGACCGGAGGCCTCACGTCCTTTGAAAACTCGAGAGGTCCGCGGAGATCAATGCTTCCAAAGGAGACGATGCCTGACTCCTCTTGAAAATGGATAGGAGTCCCAGGATCCCTGTGGCATGTGGAAAGGGACCCTGGGTCTCCCGCCTCACGTGGAGACGCGTCCCAATGGCCATGCCAAGACTCGAGGAGAATCCAGAGGGGTCCCTCGCACCCAGGCAGGAGTCCTGACGTCGCTGAATAAACACGTGTCTGGAAAGGCCCTTCCGGTCGAAACTCGAGAATGTACCCCAGGTTCCGGCCGCAACTCGAGAAAAACAATATGACTTCCCCCTCGCCGCGAGATGAGGCCCGGTTCCCCTGCACTGCGTGCAGAACAATTCCGTGTTCCAAATCAAACATGAAAGGAGCCTTGATTTCCTTGATGGCACTCCAGAGAAAACCCAAGATCACTGTCTCAAGTCTAGAGGGATACTGAGGTCACTGTAGCAACACGAAAGGGCTCCGTGGACCCCAAATCAACTCGAGATGAGAGCTTCATCCCTGGCTTCGACTCAAGAGGAATACCCACTTTCCACAAGCACCTCAAGAGGAGGCTTCTCTCAGCTACAGGTATGTGAGAGGGACCCTGAGTTTGTGGCCTCAAGTGGAATGGACACCGAGATGCTCTGACTCGAAGGAAGGCCGGATATTCCTGCAGTGAACTGAATGCAGGCCTCTTTTGCATCTCCCACGACGAAGGGATGTCTGAATCCCCGGTTGAGACCACAGAGAAAGACCTAGTTCTCCGCCTCATCGCGATCGGAGACCTCACGTCCTTTGAAAACTCGAGAGGTCCGCGGAGATCAATGCTTCCAAAGGAGATGATGCCTGACTCCCCTTGAAAATGGATAGGAGTCCCAGGATCCCTGTGGCACGTGGAAAGGGACCGTGGGTCTCCCGCCTCACGTGGAGACGCGTCCCAATGGCCATGCCAAGACTCGAGGAGAATCCCGAGGTGTCCCTCGCACCTAGGCAGGAGTCCTGACGTCACTGAACAAACACGTGTCTGGAAGGGCCCTCCCCGTCGTAACTCGAGAATATACCCCAGGTTCCGGCCACAACTCGAGAAAAACCATGAGACTTCCCCCTCGCCGCGAGATGAGGCCCGATTCGCCTGCACTGCGTGCAGAGCAATTCCGTGTTCCACATCAAACATGAAAGGAGCCTTGATTTCCTTGATGGCACTCCAGAGAACACCCAAGATCACTGTCTCATGTCTAGAGGGATACTGAGGTCACTGTAGCAACACGAAAGGGCTCCATGGACCCCAAATCAACTCGAGATGTGAGCTTCTTCCCTGGCTTCGACTCAAGAGGAATTCCCACTTTCCACAAGCACCTCAAGAGGAGGCTTCTCTCAGCTACAGGTATGTGAGAGGGACCCTGAGTTTGTGGCCTCAAGTAGAATGGACACCGAGATGCTCTGACTCGAAAGAAGGCCGGATATCCCTGCAGTGAATTGAATGCAGGCCTCTTTTGCATCTCCCACGACGAAGGGATGTCTGAATCCCCTGTGGAGACCACAGAGAAAGAACTAGTTCTCCGCCTCATCGCGACCGGAGGCCTCACATCCTCTGAAAACTCGAGACGTCCGCGGAGATCAATGCTTCCAAAGGAGACGATGCCTGACTCCTCTTGGAAATGTATAGGAGTCCCAGGATCCCTGTGGCACGTGGAAAGGGATCCTGGGTCTCGCGCCTCACGTGGAGACGCGTCCCAATTGCCATGCCAAGACTCGAGGAGAATCCCGAGGTGTCCCTCGCACCTAGGCAGGAGTCCTGACATCGCTGAACAAACACGTGTCTGGAAGGGCCCTCCCCGTCGTAACTCGAGAATATACCCCAGGTTTCGGCCGCAACTCGAGAAAAACAATGAGACTTCCTCCTCGCCGCGAGATGAGGCCCGATTCCCCTGCACTGCGTGCAGAGCAATTCCGTGTTCCACATCAAACGTGACAGGAACCTTGATTTCCTTGATGGCACTCCAGAGAAAACCCAAGATCACTGTCTCAAGTCTAGAGGGATCCTGAGGTCACTGGAGCAACACCAAAGGGCTCAGTGGACCCCAAATCAACTCGAGATGAGAGCTTAGTCCCTGGCTTCGACTCAAGAGGAATACCAACATTCCACAAGCACCTCAAGAGGAGGCTTCTCTAAGCTACAGGTATGTGAGAGGGATCCTGAGTTTGTGGCATCAAATGGAATGGACACCGAGATGCTCTGACTCGAAGTAAGGCCGGATATCCCTGCAGTGAATTGAATGCAGGATCGTCTTGCATCTCCCAAGACGAAGGGATGCCTGAATTCCCTGTGGAGACCACAGAGAAAGAACTAGTTCTCCGCCTCATCGCGACCGGAGGCCTCACATCCTCTGAAAACTCGAGAGGTCTGCGGAGATCAATGCTTCCAAAGGAGACGATGCCAGACTCCTCTTGAAAATGGATAGGAGTCACAGGATCCCTGTGGCACGTGGGAAGGGACCCTGGGTCTCCCGCCTCACGTGGAGACGCGACCCAATTGCCATGCCAAGACTCGAGGAGAATCCCGAGGTGACCCTCGCACCTAGGCAGGAGTCCTGACGTCGCTGAACAAACAAGTGTCTGGAAGGCCCTCCCCGTCGTAACTCGAGAATATACCCCAGGTTCCGGCCGCAACTCGAGAAAAACCATGAGACTTCCCCCTCGCCGCGAGATGAGGCCCGATTCCCCTTCACTGCGTGCAGAGCAATTCCGTGTTCCACATCAAACGTGAAAGGAGCCTTGATTTCCTTGATGGCACTCCAGAGAAAACCCAAGATCAGTGGCTCAAGTCCAGAGGGATCCTGAGCTCACTGAAGCAACAGGAAAGGGATCCGTGGACCCCAAATCAACTCGAGATGAGAGCTTAGTCCCTGGCTTCGACTCAAGAGGAATACCAACTTTGCACAAGCACCTCAAGAGGAGGCTTCTCTCAGCTACAGGTATGTGAGTGGGACCCTGAGTTTGTGGCCTCAAGTGGAATGTACACCGAGATGCTCTGACTCGAAGTAAGGCCGGATATACCTGCAGTGAATTGAATGCAGGCTCGTCTTGCATCTCCCAAGACGAAGGGATGTCTGAATCCCCTCTGGAGACCACAGAGAAAGACCTAGTCCTCCGCCTCAATGCGAACGGAGGCCTCACATCCTTTGAAAACTCGAGAAGACCGAGGAGATCAATGCTTCCCAAGGAGACGATGCCTGACTCCTCTTGAAAGTGGATAGGAGTCCCAGGATCCCTGTGGCACGTGGGAAGGGACCCTGGGTCTCCCGCCTCACGTGGAGACGCTTCCCAATTGCCATGCCAAGACTCGAGGAGAATCCCGAGGTGTCCCTCGCACCTAGGCAGGAGTCCTGACGTCGCTGAACAAACACGTGTCTGGAAGGGCCCTCCCCGTCGTAACTCGAGAATGTACCACAGGTTCCGGCCGCAACTCGAGAAAAACCATGAGACTTCCCACTCGCTGCGAGATGAGGCCCGATTCCCCTGCACTGCGTGCAGAGCAATTCCGTGTTCCACATCAAACGTGAAAGGAGCCTTGATTTCCTTGATGGCACTCCAGAGAAAACCCAAGATCACTGTCTCAAGTCTAGAGGGATCCTGAGGTCACTGGAGCAACACGAAAGGGCTCCGTGGACCCTAAATCAACTCGAGATGAGAGCTTAGTCCCTGGCTTCGCCTCAAGAGGAATACCAACTTTCCACAAGCACCTCAAGAGGAGGCTTCTCTCAGCTACAGGTATGTGAGAGGGACCCTGAGTTTGTGGCCTCAAGTGGAATGGACACCGAGATGCTCTGACTCGAAGTAAGGCCGGATATCCCTGAAGTGAATTGAATGCAGGCTCGTCTTGCATCTCCCAAGACGAAGGGATGTCTGAATCCCCTGTGGAGACCACAGAGAAAGACCTAGTCCTCCGCCTCAACGCGACTGGAAGCCTCACATCCTTTGAAAACTCGAGAGGTCCGCGGAGATCAATGCTTCCAAAGGAGACGATGCCTGACTCCTCTTGGAAATGTATAGGAGTCCCAGGATCCCTGTGGCACGTGGAAAGGGATCCTGGGTCTCCCGCCTCACGTGGAGACGCGTCCCCATTGCCATGCCAAAACTCGAGGAGAATCCCGAGGTGATCCTCGCACCTAGGCAGGAGTCCTGACGTCGCTGAACAAACACGTGTCTGGAAGGGCCCTCCCCGTCGTAACTCGAGAATATACCCCAGGTTCCGGCCGCAACTCGAGAAAAACCATGAGACTTCCCCCTCGCCGCGAGATGAGGCCCGATTCCCCTTCACTGCCTGCAGAGCAATTCCGTGTTCCACATCAAACGTGAAAGGAGCCTTGATTTCCTTGATGGCACTCCAGAGAAAACCCAAGATCACTGTCTCAAGTCTAGAGGGATCCTGAGGTCACTGGAGCAACACGAAAGGGCTCCGTGGACCCCAAATTAACTCGAGATGAGAGCTTAGTCCCTGGCTTCGCCTCAAGAGGAATACCAACTTTCCACAAGCACCTCAACAGGAGGCTTCTTTCAGCTACAGGTATGTGAGAAGGCCCCTGAGTTTGTGGCCTCAAGTGGAATGGACACCGAGATGCTCTGACTCGAAGGAAGGCCGGATATCCCTGCAGTGAATTGAATGCAGGCTCGCCTTGCATCTCCCAAGACGAAGGGATGTCTGAATCCCCTGTGGAGACCACAGAGAAAGACCTAGTCCTCCGCCTCATCGCGACCGGAGGCCTCACATCCTTTGAAAACTCGAGAGGGCCGCAGAGATCAATGCTTCCAAAGGAGACGATGCTTGACTCCTCTTGAAAATGGATAGGAGTCCCAGGATCCCTGTGGCACGTGGAAAGGGACCCTGTGTCTCCCGCCTCACATGGAGACGCGTCCCAATTGCCATGTCCAGACTCGAGGAGATTCCCGAGGTGTCCCTCGCACTTAGGCAGGAGTCCTGACGTCGCTGAACAAACACGTGTCTGGAAGGGCCCTCCCCGTCGTAACTCGAGAATATACCCCCGGTTCCGGCCGCAACTCGAGAAAAACCATGAGACTTCCCCCTCGCCGAGAGATGAGGCCCGAATCACCTGCACTGCGTGCAGAGCAATTCCGTGTTCCACATCAAACGTGAAAGGAGCCTTGATTTCCTTGATGGCACTCCAGAGAAAACCCAAGATCACTGTCTCAAGTCTAGAGGGATCCTGAGGTCACTGGAGCAACACGAAAGGGCTCCGTGGACCCTAAATCAACTCGAGATGAGAGCTTAGTCCCTGGCTTTGCCTCAAGAGGAATACCAACTTTCCACAAGCACCTCAAGAGGAGGCTTCTCTCAGCTACAGGTATGTGAGAGGGCCCCTGAGTTTGTGGCCTCAAGTGGAATGGACACCGAGATGCTCTGACTCGAAGTAAGGCCGGATATCCCTGCAGTGAATTGAATGCAGGCTCGTCTTGCATCTCCCAAGACGAAGGGATGTCTGAATCCCCTGTGGAGACAACAGAGAAAGACCTAGTCCTCCGCCTCATCGCGACCGGAGGCCTCACATCCTTTGAAAACTCGAGAGGTCCGCGGAGATCAATGCTTCCAAAGGAGACGATGCCTGACTCCTCTTGAAAATAAATAGAAGTCCCAGGATCCCTGTGGTACGTGGAAAGGGACGCTGGGTCTCCCGCCTAATGTGGAGACGCGTCCCAATTGCCATGCCAAGGCTCGAGGAGAATCCCGAGTTTTCCCTCGCACCTAGGCAGGAGTCCTGACATCGCTGAACAAACACGTGTCTGGAAGGGCCCTCCCTGTCGTAACTCGAGAATATACCCAAGGGTCCGGCCGCAACTCGAGAAAAACCATGGGACTTCCCGGTCGCCGCGAGATGAGGCCCGATTCCCCTGCACTGCGTGCAGAGCTATTCCGTGTTCCACATCAAACGGGAAAGGAGCCTTGATTTCCTTGATGGCACTCCAGAGAAAACCCAAGATCACTGTCTCAAGTCTAGAGGGATCCTGAGGTCACTGGAGCAACACAAAAGGGCTCCGTGGACCCCAATCAACTCGAGATGAGAGCTTAGTCCCTGGCTTTGACTCAACTGGAATACCAACCTTCCACAAGCACCTCAAGAGGAGGCTTCTCTCAGCTACAGGTATGTGAGAGGGACCCTGAGTTTGTGGCCTCAAGTGGAATGGACACCGAGATGCTCTGACTCGAAGTCAGGCCGGATATCCCTGCAGTGAATTGAATGCAGGCTCGTCTTGCATCTCCCAAGACGAAGGGATGTCTGAATCCCCTGTGGAGACCACAGAGAAAGACCTAGTCCTCCGCCTCATCTCGACCGGAGGCCTCACATCCTTTGAAAACTCGAGAGGTCCATGGAGATCAATGCTTCAAAAGGAGACGATGCCTGATTCCTCTTGAAAATGGATAGGAGTCCCAGGATCCCTGTGGCACGTGGAAAGGGACCCTGGGTCTCCCGCCTCACGTGGAGACGCGTCCCAATTGCCATGGCAAGACTCTTGGAGAATCCCGAAGTGTCCCTCGCACCTAGGAAGGAGTCCTGACTTCTCTGAACAAACACGTGTCTGGAAGGGCCCTCCGCGTCGTAACTCGAGAATATACCCCAGGTTCCGGCCGCAACTCGAGAAAAACCATGAGAATTCCCCCTCGCCCCGACATGAGGCCCGATTCCACTGCACTGCATGCAGAGAAATTCCGTGTTCCACATCAAACGTAAAAGGAGCCTTGATTTCCTTGATGGCACTCCAGAGAAAACCCAAGATCTCTGTCTCAAGTCTAGAGGGATCCTGAGGTCACTGGAGCAACATGAAAGGGCCCCAAGGACCCCAAATCAACTCGAGATGAGAGCTTAGTCCCTGGCTTCGACTCAAGAGGAATACTAACTTCAAACAAGCACCTCAAGAGGAGGCTTCTCTCAGCTACAGGTATGTGAGAGGGACCCTGAGTTTGTGGCCTCAAGTGGAATGGACACCGAGATGCTCTGACTCGAAGTAAGGCCGGATATCCCTGCAGTGAATTGAATGCAGGCTCGTCTTGCATCTCCCAAGACGGAGGGATGTGTGAATCCCCTGTGGAGACGACAGAGAAAGACCTAGTCCTCCGCCTCATCGCGACAGGAGGCCTCATATCCTTTGAAAACTCGAGAGGTCTCCGGAGATCAATGCTTCCAAAGGAGACGATGCCTGACTCTTCTTGAAAATGGATAGGAGTCCCAGGATCCCTGTGGCACGTGGAAAGGGACCCTGGGTCTCCCGCCTCACGTGGAGACGCATCCCAATTGCCATGCCAAGACTCGAGGAGAATCCCGAGGTGTCCCTCGCACCTAGGCAGGAGTCCTGACGTCGCTGAACAAACACGTGTCTGGAACGGCCCTCCCCGTCGTAACTCGAGAATATACCCCAGGTTGGTCCGCAACTCGAGAAAAACCATGAGACTTCCCCCTCGCCTCGAGATGAGGCCCGATTCCCCTGCACTGCGTGCAGAGCAATTCCGAGTTGCACATCAAACGTGAAAGGAGCCTTGATTTCCTTGATGGCACTCCAGAGAAAACCCAAGATCACTGTCTCAAGTCTAGAGGGATCCTGAGGTCACTGGAACAACACGAAAGGGCTCCGTGGACCCCAAATCAACTCGAGATGAGAGCTTAGTCCCTGGCTTCGACTCAAGAGGAATACCACTTTCCACAAGCACCTCAAGAGGAGGCTTCTCTCAGCTACAGGTATGTGAGAGGGACCCTGAGTTTGTGGCCTCACGTGGATGGACACCGAGATGCTCTGACTCAAAGTAAGGCAGGATATCCCTGCAGTGAATTGAATGCAGGCTCGTCTTGCATCTCCCAAGACGAAGGGATGTCTGAAACCCCTGTGGACACTACAGAGAAAGTCCTAGTTCTCCGCCTCATCGCGACCGGAGGCCTCACATCCTTTGAAAACTCGAGAGGTTCACGGAGATCAATGCTTCCAAAGATGACGATGCCTGACTCCTCTTGAAAATGGATAGGAGTCCCAGGATCCCTGTGGCAGGTGGACAGGGACCCTGGGTCTCCCGCCTCACGTGGAGACGCGTCCCAATTGCCATGCCAAGACTCGAGGAGAATCCCGAGGTGTCCCTCGCACCTAGGCAGGAGTCCTGACGTCGCTGAACAAACACGTGTCTGGAAGGGCCCTCCCCGTCGTAACTCGAGAATATACCCCAGAGCCTGGCCGAATTCGAATAAAACCATGAGACTTCCCCCTCGCCGCGAGATGAGGCCCGATTCCCCTGCACTGCGTGCAGAGCAATACCGTGCTTCACATCAAACGTGAAAGGGGCCTTGATTTCCTTGATGGCACCCTAGAGAAAACCCAAGATCACTGTCTCAAGTCTAGAGGGATCCTGAGGTCACTGGAGCAACACGAAAGGGCTCCGTGGATCCCAAATCAACTTGAGATGAGAGCTTAGTCCCTGGCTTCGAATCAAGAGGAATACCAACTTTCCACAAGCACCTCAAGAGGAGGCTTCTCTCAGCTACAGGTATGTGAGAGGGACCCTGAGTTTGTGGCCTCAAGTAGAATGGACACCGAGATGCTCTGACTCGAAGTAAGGCCGGATATGCCTGCAGTGAATTGAATGCAGGCTCGTCTTGCCTCTCCCAAGACGAAGGGATGTCTGAATCCCCTGTGGAGACCACAGAGAAAGACCTAGTTCTCCGCCTCATCGCTACTGGAGGCCTCACATCCTTTCAAAACTCGAGAGGTCCGCGGAGATCAATGCTTCCAAAGTAGACGATGCCTGACTCCTCTTGAAAATGGATAGGAGTCCCAGGATCCCTGTGGCACGTGGAAAGGGACCCTGGGTCTCCCGCCTCACGTGGAGACGCGTCCCAATTGCCATGCCAAGACTCGAGGAGAATCCCGAGGTGTCCCTCGCACCTAGGCAGGAGTTCTGATGTCGCTGAACAAACACGTGTCTGGAAGGGCCCTCCCCGTCGTAACTCGAGAATATACCCGAGGTTCCGGCCGCAACTCGAGAAAAACCATGAGACTTCCACCTCGCCGCGAGACGAGGCCCGATTCCCCTGCCCTGCGAGCAGAGCAATTCCGTTTTCCACATCAAACGTGAAAGGAGCCTTGATTTCCTTGATGGCACTCCAGAGAAAACCCAAGATCACTGGCTCAAGCGTAGAGGGATGCTGAGGACACTGGAAGAACACGAAACGGCTCCGTAGACCCCAAATCAACTCGAGATGAGAGCTTAGTCCCTGGCGTCGACTCAAGAGGAATACCAACTTTCCACAAGCCCCTGAAGAGGAGGCTTCTCGCAGCGACATGTATGTGAGAGGGACCCTGAGTTTGTGGCCTCAAGTGGAATGGACACCGAGATGCTCTGACTCGAAGTATGGCCGGATATCCCTGCAGTGAATTGAATGCAGGCTCGTCTTGCATCTCCCAAGACGAAGGGATGTCTGAATCCCCTGTGGAGACGACAGAGAAAGACCTAGTCCTCCGCCTCATCGCGACAGGAGGCCTCATATCCTTTGAAAACTCGAGAGGTCTCCAGAGATCAATGCTTCCAAAGGAGACGATGCCTGACTCTTCTTGAAAATGGATAGGAGTACCAGGATCCCTGTGGCACGTGGAAAGGGACCCTGGGTCTCCCGCCTCACGTGGAGACGCATCCCAATTGCCATGCCAAGACTCGAGGAGAATCCCGAGGTGTCCCTCGCCCCTAGGCAGGAGTCCTGACGTCGCTGAACAAACACGTGTCTGGAAGGGCCCTCCCCGTCGTAACTCGAGAATATACCCCAGGTTGGTCCGCAACTCGAGAAAAACCATGAGACTTCCCCCTCGCCTCGAGATGAGGCCCGATTCCCCTGCACTGCGTGCAGAGCAATTCCGAGTTGCACATCAAACGTGAAAGGAGCCTTGATTTCCTTGATGGCACTCCAGAGAAAACCCAAGATCACTGTCTTAAGTCTAGATGGATCCTGAGGTCACTGGAACAACACGAAAGGGCTCCGTGGACCCCAAATCAACTCGAGATGAGAGCTTAGTCCCTGGCTTCGACTCAAGTGGAATACCAACTTTCCACAAGCACCTCAAGAGGAGGCTTCTCGCAGCGACAGGTATGTGAGAGGACCCTGAGTTTGTGGCCTCAAGTGGAATGGACACCGAGATGCTCTGACTCGAAGTAAGGCCGGATATCCCTGCAGTGAATTGAATACAAGCTCGTCTTGCATCTCCCAAGACGAAGGGATGTCTGAATCCCCTGTGGAGACCACAGAGAAAGACCTAGTTCTCCGCCTCATCGTGACCGGAGGCCTCACATCATTTGAAAACTCGAGAGGTCCACGGAGATCAATGCTTCCAAAGGAGACGATGCCTGACTCCTCTTGAAAATGGTTAGGAGTCCCAGGATGCCTGTCCACATGGACGGGGACCCTGGGTCTCCCGCTTCACGTGGAGACGCGTCCCAATTGCCATGCCAAGACTCGAGGAGAATCCCGAGGTGTCCCTCGCACCTAGGCAGGAGTCCTGACGTCGCTGAACAAACACGTGTCTGGAAGGGCCCTCCCCTCATAACTCGAGAATATACCCCAGGTTCCGGCCGCAACTCGAGAAAAACCATGAGACTTCCCCCTCGCCACGAGATGAGGCCCGTTTCCCCTGCACTGCGTGCAGAGCAATTCCGTGTTCCACATCAAACGTGAAAGGAGCCTTGATTTCCTTGATGGCACTCCAGAGAAAACCCAAGATCACTGTCTCAAGTCTAGAGGGATCCTGAGGTCACTGGAGCAACACGAAAGGGCTCCGTGGACCCCAAATCAACTCGAGATGAGAGCTTAGTCCCTGGCTTCGACTCAAGAGGAATACGAACTTTCCACAATCACCTCAAGAAGAGACTTCTCTCAGCTACAGGTATGTGAGAGGGACCCTGAGTTTGTGGCCTCAAGTGGAATGGACACCGTGATGCTCTGACTCGAAGTAAGGCCGGATATCCCTGCAGTGAATTGAATGCAGGCTCGTCCTGCATCTCCCAAGACTAAGGGATGTCTGAATCCCCTGTGGAGACGACAGAGAAAGACCTAGTCCTCCGCCTCATCGCGACAGGAGGCCTCACATCCTTTGAAAACTCGAGAGGTCCGCGGAGATCAATGCTTCCAAAGGAGACGATGCCTGACTCCTCTTGAAAATGGATAGGAGTCCCAGGATCCCTGTGGCACGTGGAAAGGGACCCTGGGTCTCCCGCCTCACGTAGAGACGCGTCACCATTGCCATGCCAAGACTCAAGGAGAATCCCGAGGTGTCCCTCGCACCTAGGCAGGAGTCCTGACGTTGCTGAACAAACAAGTGTCTGGAAGGGCCCTCCCCGTCGTAACTCGAGAATATACCCCAGGTTCCGGCCGCAACTCGAGAAAAACCATGAGACTTCCCCCTCGCCACGAGATGAGGCCCGATTCCCCTGCACTGCGTTCACAGCAATTCCGTGTTCCACATCAAACGTGAAAGGAGCCTTGATTTCCCTGATGGCACTCCAGAGAAAACCCAAGATCACTGTCTCAAGTCTAGAGGGATCCTGAGGTCACTGGAGCAACACGAAAGGGCTCCGTGGACCCCAAATCAACTCGAGATGAGAGCTTAGTCCCTGGCTTCGACTTAAGAGGAAAACCAAGTTTCCTCAAGCACCTCAAGAGGAGGCTTCTCTCAGCTACAGGTATTTGAGAGGGACCCGGAGTTTGTGGCCTCAAGTGGAATGGACACCGAGATGCTCTGACTCGAAGTAAGGCCGGATATCCCTGCAGTGAATTGAATGCAGGCTCGTCTTGCATCTCCCAAGACGAAGGGATGTCTGAATCCCCTGTGGAGACCACAGAGAAAGAACTAGTCCTCCGCCTCATTGCGACCGTAGGCCTCACATCCTTTGAAAACTCGCGAGGTCCGCGGAGATCAATGCTTCCAAAGGAGACGATGCCTGACTCCTCTTGAAAATGGTTAGAATTCCCAGGATCCCTGTCCACATGGACGGGGACACTGGGTCTCCCGCCTCACGTGGAGACGCGTCCCAATTTCCATGCCAAGACTCGAGGAGAATCCCGAGGTGTCCCTCGCACCTAGGCAGGAGTCCTGACGTCGCTGAACAAACACGTGTCTGGAAGGGCCCTCCCCATCGTAACTCGAGAATATACCCCAGGTTCCGGCCGCAACTCGAGAAAAACCATGAGAATTCCCCCTCGCCGCGAGATGAGGCCCGATTCCCCTGGACTGCGTGCAGAGCAATTCCGTGTTCCACATCAAACTGGAAAGGAGCCTTGATTTCCTTGATGGCACTCCAGAAAAACCCAAGATCACTGTCTCAAGTCTAGAGGGATCCTGAGGTCACAAGAGCAACACGAAAGGGCTCCGTGGACCCCAAATCAACTCGAGATGAGAGCTTAGTCCCTGGCTTCGACTCAAGAGGAATCCCAACTTTCCACAAGCACCTCAAGAGGAGGCTTCTCTCAGCTACAGGTATGTGAGAGGGACCCTGAGTTTGTGGCCTCAAGTGGAATGGACACCGAGATGCTCTGACTCGAAGTAAGGCCGGATATCCCTGCAGTGAATTGAATGCAGGCTCGTCTTGCATCTCCCAAGACGAAGGGATGTCTGAATCCCCTGTGGAGACCACAGAGAAAGAACTAGTCCTCCGCCTCATTGCGACCGTAGGCCTCACATCCTTTGAAAACTCGCGAGGTCCGCGGAGATCAATGCTTCCAAAGGAGACGATGCCTGACTCCTCTTGAAAATGGTTAGAATTCCCAGGATCCCTGTCCACATGGACGGGGAACCTGGGTCTCCCGCCTCACGTGGAGACGCATCCCAATTGCCATGCCAAGACTCGAGGAGAATCCCGAGGTGTCCCTCGCACCTAGGCAGGAGTCCTGACGTCGCTGAACAAACACGTGTCTGGAAGGGCCCTCCCCGTCGTAACTCGAGAATATACCCGAGGTTCCGGCCGCAACTCGAGAAAAACCATGAGACTTCCCCCTCGCCGCGAGATGAGGCCCGATTCCCCTGCCCTGCGTGCAGAGAAATTCCGTTTTCCACATCAAACGTGAAAGGAGCCTTGATTTCCTTGATGGCACTCCAGAGAAAACCCAAGATCACTGTCTCAAGGGTAGAGGGATCCTGAGGTCACTGGAAGAAGACGAAACGGCTCCGTAGACCCCAAATCAACTCGAGATGAGAGCTTAGTCCCTGGCGTCGACTCAAGAGGAATACCAACTTTCCACAAGCACCTGAAGACGAGGCTTCTCGCAGCGACAGGTATGTGAGAGGGACCCTGAGTTTGTGGCCTCAAGTGGAATGGACACCGAGATGCTCTGACTCGAAGTAAGGCCGGATATCCCTGCAGTGAATTGAATGCAGGCTCGTCTTGCATCTCCCAAGACGAAGGGATGTGTGAATCCCCTGTGGAGACGACAGAGAAAGACCTAGTCCTCCGCCTCATCGCGACAGGAGGCCTCCTATCCTTTGAAAACTCGAGAGGTCTCCGGAGATCAATGCTTCCAAAGGAGACGATGCCTGACTCTTCTTGAAAATGGATAGGAGTCCCAGGATCCCTGTGGCACGTGGAAAGGGATCCTGGGTCTCCCGCCTCACGTGGAGACGCATCCCAATTGCCATGCCAAGACTCGAGGAGAATCCCGAGGTGTCCCTCGCACCTAGGCAGGAGTCCTGACGTCGCTGAACAAACACGTGTCTGGAAGGGCCCTCCCCGTCGTAACTCGAGAATATACCCCAGGTTGGTCCGCAACTCGAGAAAAACCATGAGACTTCCCCCTCGCCTCGAGATGAAGCCCGATTCCCCTGCACTGCGTGCAGAGCAATTCCGAGTTGCACATCAAACGTGAAAGGAGCCTTGATTTCCTTGATGGCACTCCAGAGAAAACCCAAGATCACTGTCTCAAGTCTAGAGGGATCCTGAGGTCACTGGAACAACACGAAAGGGCTCCGTGGACCCCAAATCAACTCGAGATGAGAGCTTAGTCCCTGGCTTCGACTCAAGAGGAATACCAACTTTCCACAAGCACCTCAAGAGGAGGCTTCTCTCAGCTACAGGTATGTGAGAGGGACCCTGAGTTTGTGGCCTCACGTGGATGGACACCGAGATGCTCTGACTCAAAGTAAGGCAGGATATCCCTGCAGTGAATTGAATGCAGGCTCGTCTTGCATCTCCCAAGACGAAGGGATGTCTGAAACACCTGTGGACACTACAGAGAAAGTCCTAGTTCTCCGCCTCATCGCGACCGGAGGCCTCACATCCTTTGAAAACTCGAGAGGTCTGCGGAGATCAATGCTTCCAAAGATGACGATGCCTGACTCCTCTTGAAAATGGATAGGAGTCCCAGGATCCCTGTGGCAGGTGGACAGGGACCCTGGGTCTCCCGCCTCACGTGGAGACGCGTCCCAATTGCCATGCCAAGACTCGAGGAGAATCCCGAGGTGTCCCTCGCACCTAGGCAGGAGTCCTGACGTCGCTGAACAAACACGTGTCTGGAAGGGCCCTCCCCGTCGTAACTCGAGAATATACCCCAGGGCCTGGCCGAATTCGAATAAAACCATGAGACTTCCCCCTCGCCGCGAGATGAGGCCCGATTCCCCTGCACTGCGTGCAGAGCAATACCGTGCTTCACATCAAACGTGAAAGGGGCCTTGATTTCCTTGATGGCACTCCAGAGAAAACCCAAGATCACTGTCTCTAGTCTAGAGTGATCCTGAGGTCACTGTAGCAACACGAAAGGGCTCCGTGGACCCCAAAACAACTCGAGATGAGAGCTTAGTCCCTGGCTTCGACTCAAGAGGAATACCAACTTTCCACAAGCACCTCAAGAGGAGACTTCTCTCAGCTAATGGTATGTGAGAGGGCCGCTGAGTTTGTGGCCTCAAGTGGAATGGACACCGAGATGCTCTGACTCGAAGTAAGGCCGGATATCCCTGCAGTGAATTGAATGCAGGCTCGTCTTGCATCTCCCAAGACGAAGGGATGTCTGAATCCCCTGTGGATACGACAGAGAAAGACCTAGGCCTCTGCCTCATCGCGACCGGAGCCTCACATCCTTTGAAAACTCGAGAGGTCTGCGGAGATCAATGCTTCCAAAGGAGACGATAGCTGGCTCTTCTTGAAAATGGATAGGAGTCCCAGGATCCCGGTGGCACGTGGAAAGGGACCCTGGGTCTCCCGCCTCACGTGGAGACGCGTCCCAATTGCCATGCCAAGACTCGAGGAGAATCCCGAGGTGTCCCTCGCACCTAGGCAGGAGTCCTGACGTTGCTGAACAAACACGTGTCTGGAAGGGCCCTCCCCGTCGTAACTCGAGAATATACCCCAGGTTCCGGCCGCAACTCGAGAAAAACCATGAGACTTCCCCCTCGCCGCGAGATGAGGCCCGATTCCCCTGCACTGCGTGCAGAGCAATTCCGTATTCCACATCAAACGTGAAAGGAGCCTTGATTTCCTTGATGGCACTCCAGAGAAAACCCAAGATCACTGTTTCAAGTCTAGAGGGATCCTGAGGTCACTGGAGCAACACGAAAGGGCTCCGTGGACCCCAAATCTACTCGAGATGAGAGCTTAGTCCCTGGCTTCGAATCAAGAGGAATACCAACTTTCCACAAGCACCTCAAGAGGAGGATAGTCTCTGCTACAGGTATGTGAGAGGGACCCTGAGTTTGTGGCCTCAAGTGGAATGGATACCGAGATGCTCTGACTCAAAGTAAGGCCAGATATCCCTGCAGTGAATTGAATGCAGGCTCGTCTTGCATCTCCCAAGACGAAGGGATGTCTGAATCCCCTGTGGAGACGACAGAGAAAGACTTAGGCCTCCGCCTCTTCGCGACCGGAGCCTCACATCCTTTGAAAACTCGAGAGGCCTGCGGAGATCAATGCTTCCAAAGGAGACGATAGCTGGCTCTTCTTGAAAATGGATAGGAGTCCCAGGATCCCTGTGGCACGTGGAAAGGGACCCTGGGTCTCCCGCCTCACGTGGAGACGCGTCCCAATTGCCATGCCAAGACTCGAGGAGAATCCCGAGGTGTCCCTCGCACCTAGGCAGGAGTCCTGACGTCGCTGAACAAACACGTGTCTGGAAGGGCCCTCCCCGTCGTAACTCGAGAATATACCCCAGGTTCCGGCCGCAACTCGGGAAAAACCATGAGACTTCCCCCTCGCCACGAGATGAGGCCCGATTCCCCTGCACTGCGTGCAGAGCAATTCCGTGTTCCACATCAAACGTGAAAGGAGCCTTGATTTCCTTGATCGCACTCCAGAGAAAACCCAAGATCACTGTCTCAAGTCTAGAGGGATCCTGAGGTTACTGGAGCAACACGAAAGGGCTCCGTGGACCCCAAATCTACTCGAGATGAGAGCTTAGACCCTGGCTTCGAATCAAGAGAAATACCAACTTTTCACAAGCACCTCAAGAGGAGGATTCTCTCAGCTACAGGTATGTGAGAGGGACCCTGAGTTTGTGGCCTCAAGTGGAATGGACACTGAGATTCTCTGACTCGAAGTAAGGCCGGATATCCCTGCAGTGAATTGAATGCAGGCTCGTCTTGCATCTCCCAAGACGAAGGGATGTCTGAATCCCCTGTGGAGACCACAGAGAAATACCTAATTCTCCGCCTCATCGCGACCGGAGGCTTCACATCCTTTGAAAACTCGAGAGGTCCGCGGAGATCAATGCTTCCAAAGGAGACGATGCCTGACTCCTCTTGAAAATGGAAAGGAGTCCCAAGATCCCTGTGGCACGTGGAAAGGGACCATGGGTCTCCCGCCTCACGTGGAGACGCGTCCCTATTGCCATGCCAAGACTCCAGGAGAATCCCGAGGTGTCCCTCACACCTAGGCAGGAGTCCTGACGTCGCTGAACAAACACGTGTCTGGAAGGGCCCTCCCCGTCGTAACTCGAGAATATACCCCAGGTTCCGGCCGCTACTTGAGAAAAACCATGAGACTTCCCCCTCGCCGCGAGATGAGGCCCGATTCCCCTGCACTGTGTGCAGAGCAATTCCGTGTTCCACATCAAACGTAAAAGGAGGCTTGATTTCCATGATGGCACTCCAGAGAAAACCCAAGATCACTGTCTCAAGTCTAGAGGGATCCTGAGGTCACTGGAGCAACACGAAAGGTCTCCGTGGACCACAAATCAACTCGAGAGGAGAGCTTAGTCCCTGGCTTCGACTCAAGAGGAATACCAACTTTCCACAAGCACCTCAAGAGGAGGCTTCTCTCAGCTACAGGTATGTGAGAGGGCCCCTGAGTTTGTGGCCTCAAGTGGAATGGACACCGAGATGCTCTGACTCGAAGTAAGGCCGGATATCCCTGCAGTGAATTGAATGCACGCTCGTCTTGCATCTCCCAATACGAAGGGAAGTCTGAATCCCCTGTGGAGACCACAGAGAAAGACCTAATTCTCCGCCTCTTCGCGAGCGGAGTCCTCACATCCTTTGAAAACTCGAGAGGTCCGCGGAGATCAATGCTTCCAAAGGAGACGATGCCTGACTCCTCTTGAAAATGGATAGGAGTCCCAGGATCCCTGTGGCACGTGGAAAGGGACCCTGGGTCTCCCGCCTCACCTGGAGACGCCTCCCAATTGCCATGCCAAGACTCGAGGAGAATCCCGAGGTGTCCCTCGCACCTAGGCAGGAGTCCTGACGTCGCTGAACAACCACGTGTCTGGAAGGGCCCTCCCCGTCGTAACTCGAGAATATACCCCAGGTTCCGGCCGCTACTCGAGAAAAACCATGAGACTTCCCCCTCGCCGCGAGATGAGGCCCGATTCCCCTGCACTGCGTGCAGAGCAATTCCGTGTTCCACATCAAACGTGAAAGGAGCCTTGATTTCCTTGATGGCACTCCAGAGAAAACCCAAGATCACTGTCTCAAGTCTAGAGGGATCCTGAGGTCACTGGAGCAACACGAAATTGCTCCGTGGACCCCAAATCAACTCGAGATGAGAGCTTAGTCCCTGGCTTCGACTCAAGAGGAATACCAACTTTAAAAGAGCACCTCAAGAGGAGGCTTCTCTCAGCTACAGGTATGTGAGAGGGACCCTGAGATTGTGGCCTCAAGTGGAATGGACGCCGAGATGCTCTGACTCGAAGTAAGGCCGGATATCCCTGCAGTGAATTGAATGCAGGCTCGTCTTGCATCTCCCAAGACGAAGGGTTGTCTGAATCCCCTGTGGAGACCACAGAGAAAGACCTAGTCCTCCACCTCAAAGCAACCGGAGGCCTCACGTCCTTTGAAAATTCGAGAGGTCCGTGGATATCAATACTTCCGAAGGAGACGATGCATGACTCCTCTTGAAAATGGATAGGAGTCCCAGGATCCCTGTGGCACGTGGAAAGGGACCCTGGGTCTCCCGCATCACGTGGAGACGCCTCCCAATTTCCATGCTAAGACTCGAGGAGGATCCCGAGGTGTCCCTCGCACCTAGGCAGGAGTCCTGACGTCGCTGAACAAACACGTGTCTGGAAGGGCCCTCCCCGTCGTAACTCGAGAATATACCCCAGGTTCCGGCCGCAACTCGGGAAAAACCATGAGACTTCCCCCTCGCCGCGAGATGAGGCCCGATTCCCCTGCACTGCGTGCAGAGCAATTCCGTGTTCCACATCAAACGTGAAAGGAGCCTTGATTTCCTTGATGGCACTCCAGAGAAAACCCAAGTTCACTGTCTCAAGTCTAGAGGGATGCTGAGGTCACTGGAGCAAAACGAAAGTGCTCCGTGGACCCCAAATCAACTCGAGATGAGAGCTTAGTCCCTGGCTTCGACTCAAGAGGAATACCAACTTTCCACAAGCACCTCAAGAGGAGGCTTTTCTCAGCTACAGGTATATGAGAGGGCCCCTGATTTTGTGGCCTCAAGTGGAATGGACACTGAGATGCTCTGACTCGAAGTAAGGCCGGATATCCCTGCAGTGAATTGAATGCAGGCTCGTCTTGCATCTCCCAAGACGAAGGGATGTCTGAATCAACTGTGGAGACGACAGAGAAAGACCGAGTTCTCCGCCTCATCGCGAGCGGAGGCCTCACATCCTTTGAAAACTCGAGAGGGCCGCGGAGATCAATGCTTCCAAAGGAGACGATGCCTGACTCCTCTTGAAAATGGATAGGAGTCCCAGGATCCCTGTGGCACGTGGAAAGGGACTCTGGGTCTCCCGCCTCACGTGGAGACGCATCCCAATTGCCATGCCAAGACTCGAGGAGAATCCCGAGGTGTCCCTCGCACCTAGGCAGGAGTCCTGACGTCGCTGAACAAACACGTGTCTGGAAGGGCCCTCCCCGTCGTAACTTGAGAATATAGCCCAGGTTTCGGCCGCAACTCGAGAAAAACCATGAGACTTCCCACTCGCCGCGAGATGAGGCCCGATTCCCCTGCCATGCGTGCAGAGCAATTCCGTGTTCCACATCAAAAATGAAAGGAGCCTTGATTTCCTTGATGGCACTCCAGAGAAAACCCAAGATCACTGTCTCAAGTCTAGAGGGATCCTGAGGTCACTGTAGCAACACGAAAGGGCTCCGTGGACCCCATATAAACTCGAGATGAGAGCTTAGTCCCTGGCTTCGACTCAAGAGGAATATCAACTTTCCACAAGCACCTCAAGAGGAGGCTTCTCTCAGCTACAGGTATGTGATAGGGACCCTGAGTTTGCGGCCTCAAGTGGAATGGACACCGAGATGCTCTGACTCGAAGTAAGGCCGGATATCCCTGCAGTGAATTTAATGCAGGCTCGTCTTGCATCTCCCAAGACGAAGGGATGTCTCAATCCCCTGTGGAGACCGCAGAGAAAGACCTAATTCTCCGCCTCATCGCGAGCGGAGGCCTCACATCCTTTGAAAACTCGAGAGGTCCGCGGAGATCAATGCTTCCAAAGGAGACGATTCCTGACTCCTCTTGAAAATGGAAAGGAGTCCCAAGATCCCTGTGGCACGTGGAAAGGGACCATGGGTCTCCCGCCTCACGTGGAGACGCGTCCCTATTGCCATGCCAAGACTCCAGGAGAATCCCGAGGTGTCCCTCGCACCTAGGCAGGAGTCCTGACGTTGCTGAACAAACACGTCTCTGGAAGGGCCCTCCCCGTCTTAACTCGAGAATATACCCCAGGTTCCGGCCGCAACTCGAGAAAAACCATGAGACTTCCCCCTCGCCGCGAGATGAGGCCCGATTCCCCTGCACTGCATTCACAGCAATTCCGTGTTCCACATCAAACGTGAAAGGAGCCTTGATTTCTTGATGGCACTCCAGAGAAAACCCAAGATCACTGTCTCAAGTCTAGAGGGATCCTGAGGTCACTGGAGCAACACGAAAGGGCTCCGTGGACCCCAAATCAATTCGAGATGAGAGCTTAGTCCCTGGCTTCGACTCAAGAGGAATACCAACTTTTCACAAGCACCTCAAGAGGAGGCTTCTCTCAGCTACAGGTATGTGAGAGGGACCCTGAGTTTGTGGCCTCAAGTGGAATGGACACTGAGATGCTCTGACTCGAAGTAAGGCCGGATATCCCTGCAGTGAATTGAATGCAGGCTGGTCTTGCATCTCCCAATACGACGGGAAGTCTGAATCCCCTGTGGAGACCACAGAGAAAGACCTAATTCTCCGCCTCTTCGCGAGCGGAGTCCTCACATCATTTGAAAACTCGAGAGGTCCGCGGAGATCAATGCTTCCAAAGGAGACGATGCCTGACTCCTCTTGAAAATGGATAGGAGTCCCAGGATCCCTGTGGCACGTGGAAAGGGACCCTGGGTCTCCCGCCTCACCTGGAGACGCCTCCCAATTGCCATGCCAAGACTCGAGGAGAATCCCGAGGTGTCCCTCGCACCTAGGCAGGAGTCCTGACGTCGCTGAACAAACACGTGTCTGGAAGGGCCCTCCCCATCGTAACTCGAGAATATACCCCAGGTTCCGGCCGCAACTCGAGAAAAACAATGAGACTTCGCCCTCGCCGCGAGATGAGGCCCGATTCGCCTGCACTGCGTGCAGAGCAATTCCGTGTTCCACATCAAACGTGAAAGGAGCCTTGATTTCCTTGATGCCACTCCAGAGAAAACCCAAGATCACTGTCTCTAGGCTGGAGGGATCCTGAGGTCACTGGAGCAACACGAAAGGGCTCCGTGGACCCCAAATCAACTCGAGATGAGAGCTTAGTCCCTGGCTTCGACTCAAGAGGAATACCAACTTTCCACAAGCACCTCAAGAGGAGGCTTCTCTCAGCTACAGGTATGTGCGAGGGACACTGAGTTTGTGGCCTCAAGTGGAATGGACAACGAGATGCTCTGACTCGAAGTAAGGACGGATATCCCTGCAGTGAATTGAATGCAGGCTCGTCTTGCATCTCCCAATACGAAGGGAAGTCTGAATCCCCTGTGGAGACCACAGAGAAAGACCTAATTCTCCGCCTCTTCGCGAGCGGAGTCCTCACATCCTTTGAAAACTCGAGAGGTCTGCGGAGATCAATGCTTCCAAAGGAGACGATGCCTGACTCCTCTTGAAAATGGATAGGAGTCCCAGGATCCCTGTGGCACGTGGAAAGGGACCCTGGGTCTCCCGCCTCACCTGGAGACGCCTCCCAATTGCCATGCCAAGACTCGAGGAGAATCCCGAGGTGTCCCTCGCACCTAGGCAGGAGTCCTGACGTCGCTGAACAAACACGTGTCTGGAAGGGCCCTCCCCATCGTAACTCGAGAATATACCCCAGGTTCCGGCCGCAACTCGAGAAAAACAATGAGACTTCGCCCTCGCCGCGAGATGAGGCCCGATTCCCCTGCACTGCGTGCAGAGCAATTCCGTGCTCCACATCAAACGTGAAAGGAGCCTTGATATCCATGATGGCACTCCCTAGAAAACCCAAGATCACTCTCTCAAGTCTAGAGGGATCCTGAGGTCACTGTAGCAACACGAAAGGGCTCCGTGGACCCCAAATCAACTCGAGATGAGAGCTTAGTCCCTGGCTTCGACTCAAGAGGAACACCGACTTTCCACAAGCACCTCAAGAGGAGGCTTCTCTCAGCTACAGGTATGTGAGAGGGACCCTAAGTTTGTGGCCTCAAGTGGAATGGACACCGAGATGCTTTGACTCGAAGTAAGGCCGGATATCCCTGCAGTGAATTGAATGCAGGCTCGTCTTCCATCTCCGAAGACGAAGGGATGTCTGAATCCCCTGTGGAGACCACAGAGAAAGACCTAGTTCTCCGCCTCATAGCGACCGGAGGCCTCATATTCTTTGAAATTTCGAGAGGTCCGCGGAGATCAATGCTTTCAAAGGAGACGATGCCTGACTCCTTTTGAAAATGGATAGGAGTCCCAGGATCCCTGTGGCACGTGGAAAGGGACCCTGGGTCTCCCGCCTCACGTGGAGACGCGTGCCAATTGCCATGCCAAGACTCGAGGAGAATCCCGAAGTGTCCCTCGCACCTAGGCATGATTCCTGACGTCGCTGAAGAAACACGTGTCTGGAAGGGCCCTCCCCGTCGTAACTCGAGAATATACCCCAGGTTCCGGCCGCAACTTGAGAAAAAACATGAGACTTCCCCCTCGCCGCGAGATGAGGCCCGATTCGCCTGCACTGCGTGCAGAGCAATTCCGTGTTCCACATCAAACGTGAAAGGAGCCTTGATTTCCTTGATGCCACTCCAGAGAAAACCCAAGATCACTGTCTCTAGGCTGGAGGGATCCTGAGGTCACTGGAGCAACACGAAAGGGCTCCGTGGACCCCAAATCAACTCGAGATGAGAGCTTAGTCCCTGGCTTCGACTCAAGAGGAATACCAACTTTCCACAAGCACCTCAAGAGGAGGCTTCTCTCAGCTACAGGTATGTGCGAGGGACACTGAGTCTGTGGCCTCAAGTGGAATGGACAACGAGATGCTCTGACTCGAAGTAAGGACGGATATCCCTTTAGAGAATGGAATGCAGGCTCGTCTTGCATCTACCAAGACGAAGGGATGTCTGAATCCCCTGTGGAGACCACAGAGGAAGATATATTTCTCCGCGTCATCGCGACCGGACGCCTCACATCCTTTGAAAATTCGAGAGGTCCGTGGAGATCAATGCTTCCAAAGGAGACAATGCCTGACTCCTCTTGAAAATGCATAGGTGTTCCAGGATCCCTGTGGCACGTGGAAAGGGACCCTGGGTCTCCCGACTCACGTGGAGACGCGTCCCAATTGCCATGCCAAGGCTCGAGGAGAATCCCGAGGTGTCCCTCGCACCTAGGCAGGAGTCCTGACGTCGCTGAACAAACACGTGTCTGGAAGGGCCCTCCCGGTCTTAACTCGAGAATATACCCCAGGTTCTGGCCGCAACTCGAGAAAAACCATGAGACTTCCCTCTCGCCGCGAGATGAGGCCAGATTCCCCTGCACTGCGTGCAGAGCAATTCCGTGTTCCACATCGAACGTGAAAGGAGCCTTGATTTCCTTGATGGCACTCCAGAGAAAACCCAAGATCACTGTCTCAAGTCTAGAGGGATCCTGAGGTCACTGGAGCAACATGAAAGGGCTCCGTGGACCCCAAATCAACTCGAGATGAGAGCTTAGTCAATGGCTTCGACTAAAGAGGAATACCAACTTTCCACAAGCACCTCAAGAGGAGGCTTCTCTCAGCTACAGGTATGTGAGAGGGACCCTGAGTTTGTGGCCTCAAGTGCAATGGACACCGAGATGCTCTGACTCGAAATAAGGCCGGATATCCCTGCAGTGAATTGAATGCAGGCTCGTCTTGCATCTCCCAAGACGAAGGGATGTCTGAATCCCCTGTGGAGACGACAGAGAAACACCTAGTCCTCCGCCTCAACGCGACCAGAGGCCTCACATCCTTTGAAAACTCGAGAGGTCCGCGGAGATCAATGCTTCCAAAGGAGACGATGCCTGACTCCTCTTGAAAATGGATAGGAGTCCCAGGATCCCTGTGGCATGTGGAAAGGGACACTGGGTCTCCCACCTCACGTGCAGACACGTCCCAATTGCCATGCCAAGACTCGAGGAGAATCCCAGGTGTCCATCCCACATAGGCAGGAGTCCTGACGTAGCTGAACAAACACATGTCTGGAAGGGCCCTCCCCGTCGTAACTCGGGAATAGATCCCAGGTTCGGTCCGCAACTCGAGAAAAACCATGAGACTTCCCCCTCACCGCGAGATGAGGCCCAATTCCCCTGCACTGCGTGCAGAGCAGTTCCGTGTTCCACATCAAAATTGAAAGGAGCCTTGATTTCCTTGATGGCACTCCAGAGAAAACCCAAAATCACTGTCTCAAGTCTAGAGGGATCCTGAGGTCACTGTAGCAACACGAAAGGGCTCCGTGGACCACAAATCAACTCGAGATGTGAGCTTAGTCCTTGGCTTCGACTCAAGAGGAATACCAACTTTCCACAAGCACCACAAGAGGAGGTTTCTCTCAGCTACATGTATGTGAGAGGGACCCTGAGTTTGTGGCCTCAGGTGGATTGGACACCGAGATGCTCTGACTCGAAGTAAGGCTGGATATCCCTGCAGTGAATTGAATGCAGGCTCGTCTTGCATCTCCCAAGACGAAGGGATGTCTGAATCCCCTGTGGACACTACAGAGAAAGACCTAGTTTTCCGCCTCATTGCGAGCGGAGGCCTCACACCCTTTGAAAACTCGAGAGGTATGCGGAGATCAATGCTTCCAAAGGAGACGATGCCTGACTCCTCTTGAAAATGGATAGGAGTCCCAGGATCCCTGTGGCACGGGGAAAGGGACCCTGCGTCACCCGCCTCACGTGGAAAGGCGTCCCAATTGCCATGCCAAGACTCGAGGAGAATCCCGAGGTGTCCCTAGCACCTAGGCAGGAGTCCTGATGTCGCTGAACAAACACGTGTCTGGAACGTCCCTCCAAGTCGTAACTGGAGAATCCACCCTAGGTTCTGGCCGCAACCCGAGAAAAACAATGAGACTTCCCCCTCGCCGGGAGATGAAGCCCGATTCCCTTGCACTGCGTGCAGAGCAAGTCCGTGTTCCACATCAAACGTGAAAGGAGCCTTGCTTTCCTTCATGGCACTCCAGAGAAAACCCAAGATCACTGTCTCAAATCTAGAGGGATACTGAGGTCACTGTAGCGTCACGAAAGGGCTCCGTGATCGCCAAATCAAATCGAGATGAGAGCTTAGTCCCTGGCTTCGACTCAAGAGGAATACCAAGTTTCCACAAGCACCTTTAGAGGCGGCTTCTCTCAGCTACAAGTATATGAGAGGAACCCTAATTTTGTGGCCTCAAGTGGAATGGACAACGAGATGCTCTGACTCGAAGTAAGGCCGGATATCCCTGCAGTGAATTGAATGCAGTCTCGTCTTGCATCTCCCAAGATGAAGGGATGTCTGAATCCCCTGTGGACACCACAGAGAAAGACCTAGTTTTGCGCCTCATTGCGAGCGGAGGCCTCACACCCTTTGAAAACTCGAGAGGTCCGCGGAGATCAATGCTTCGAAATTAGACGATGCCTGACTCCTCTTGCAAATGGATAGGAGTCCCAGGATCCCTGTGGCACGTCGAAAGGGACCCTGGGTTTCCCGCCTCACGTGGAGACGCGTCCCAATTGCCATGCCAAGACACGAGGAGAATCCCGAGGTGTCCATCCCACCTAGGCAGGATTCCTGACGTCGCTGAACAAACACGTGTCTGAAGGGCCCTCCCCGTCATAACTCGAGAATATACCCCAGGTTCCGGCCGCAACTCGAGAAAAACCATGAGACTTCCCCCTCGCCGCGAGATGAGGCCCGATTCTCCTGCACTGAGTGCAGAGCAGTTCCGTGTTCCACATCAAACTTGAAAGGAGCCTTGATTTCCTTGATGGAACTCCAGAGAAAAACCAAGATCACTGTCTCAAGTCTAGAGGGATCCTGAGGTCACTGGAGCAACACGAAAGGGCTCCGTGGACCCCAAATCAACTGGAGATGAGAGCTTAGTCCCTGGTTTCGACTCAAGAGGAATACCAACTTTTCACAAGCACCTCAAGAGGAGGCTTCTGTCAGCTACATGTATGTGAGAGGGACCCTGAGTTTGTGGCCTCAGGTGGAATGGACACCGAGATGCTCTGATTCGAAACAAGTCCGGATATCCCTGCAGTTAATTGAGTGCAGGCTCGTCTTGCATCTCCCAAGACGAAGGGATGTCTGAATCCCCTGTGGAGACCACAGAGAAAGACCTAGTTCTCTTCCTCATCGCGACGGGAGGCCTCACATCCTTTGAAAACTCGAGAGGTTCAGGGAGATCAATGCTTCCAAAGGAGACGATGCCTGACTCCTCTTGAAAATGGATAGGAGTCCCAGGATCCCTGTGGCACGTGGAAAGGGACCCTGGGTCTCCCGCCTCACGTGGAGACTTGTCCCAATTGCCATGCCAAGGCTCGAGGAGAATCCCGAGGTGTCCCTCGCACCTTGGCAGGAGTCCTGACGTGGCTGAACAAACACGTGGGAAGGGCCCTCCCCGTCGTAACTCGAGAATATACCCCAGGCTCCGGCCACAACTCGAGAAAAACCATGAGAATTCCCCCTCGCCGCGAGATGAGGCCCGATTTCCCTGGACTGGCTGCAGAGCAATTCCGTGTTCCACATCAAACGTGGAAGGAGCCTTGATTTCCTTAATGGCACTCCAGAGAAAACCCAAGATCACTGTCTCAAGTCTAGAGGGATCCTGAGGTCACAGGAGCAACAAGAAAGGGCTCCGTGGACCCCAAATCAACTCGACATGAGAGCTTAGTCCCTGGCTTCGACTCAAGAGGAATACCAAGTTTCCACAAGCACCTCAAGAGGAGCCTTCTCTCAGCTACAGGTATGTGAGAGGGACCCTGAGTATGTGGCCTCAAGTGGAATGGACACCGAGATGCTCTGACTCGAAGTTAGGCCGGATATCGCTGCAGTGAATTAAATGCAGGCTCGTCTTGCATCTCCCAAGACGAAGGGATGTCTGAATCCCCTGTGGAGACCACAGAGAAAGACCTAGTCCTCCGCGTCAACGCGAACGGAGGCCTCACATCCTTTGAAAACTCGAGAGGTCCGCGGAGGTCAATGCTTCCAAAGGAGACGATGCCTGACTCCTCTTGAAAATGGATAGGAGTCCCAGGATCCCTGTGGCACGTGGAAAGGGACCCTGGGTCTCCCGCCTCATGTGGAGACACGTCCCAATTGCCATGCCAAGACTCGAGGAGAATGCCGAGTTGTCCCTCGCACCTAGGCAGGAGTCCTGACGTCGCTGAACAAACACGTGGGAAGGGCCCTCCCCGTCGTAACTCGAGAATATACCCCAGGTTCCGGCTGTAACTCGAAAAAAACCATGAGACTTCCCCCTCGCCGCGAGATGAGGCCCGATTCCCCTGCACTGCGTGCAGAGCAATTCCGTGTTCCACATCAAACGTGAAAGGAGCCTTGATTTCCTTGATGGCACGCCAGAGAAAACCCAAGATCACTGTCTCTAGTCTAGAGGGATCCTGAGGTCACTGGAGCAACACGAAAGGGTTCCGTGGACCCCAAATCAACTCGAGATGAGAACTTATTCCTTGGCTTCGACTCAAGAGGAATACCAACTTTCCATAAGCACCTCAAGAGGAGGCTACTCTCAGCTAAATGTATGTGAGAGGGACCCTAAGTTTGTGGCCTCAAGTGGAATGGACACCGAGATGCTCTTATTCGAAGTAAGGCCAGATATCCCTGCAGTGTATTGAATGCAGGCTCGTCTTGCATCTCCCAAGACAAAGGGATGTCTGAATCCCCTGGGGAGACAACAGAGAAAGACCTTGTTCTCCGCATCATCGCGACCCGAGGCCTCACATCCTTTGAAAACTCGTGAGGTCCGCGGAGATCAATGCTTCCAAAGGAGACAATGCCTGACTCCTCTTGAAAATGCATAGGAGTCCCAGGATCCCTGTGGCACGTGGAAAGGGACCCTGGGTCTCCCGACTCACGTGGAGACGCGTCCCAATTGCCATGCCAAGGCTCGAGGAGAATCCCGAGGTGTCCCTCCCACCTAGGCAGGAGTCCTGACGTCGCTGAACAAACACGTGTCTGGAAGGGCCCTCCCGGTCTTAACTCGAGAATATACCCCAGGTTCCGGCCGCAACTCGAGAAAAACCATGAGAATTCCCCTTTGCCGCGAGATAAGGCCTGATTCCCCTGCACTGCATGCAGAGAAATTCCGTGTTCCACATCAAACGTGAAAGGAGCCTTGATTTCCTTGATGGCACTCCAGAGAAAACCCAAGATCACTGTCTCAAGTCTAGAGGGATCCTGAGGTCACTGGAGCAACACGAAAGGGCTCCGTGGACCCCAAATCAACTCGAGATGAGAGCTTAGTCCCTGGCTTTGACTCAAGAGGAATACCAACTTTCCACAAGCACCTCAAGAGGAGGCTTCTCTCAGCTACAGGTATGTGAGAGGGACCCTGAGTTTGTGGCCTCAAGTGGAATGGACACCGAGATGCTCTGACTCGAAGGAAGGCCGGATATCCCTGCAGTGAATTGAATGCAGGCTCGTCTTGCATCTCCCAAGACGAAGGGATGTCTTAATCCCCGGTGGAGACGACAGAGAAAGACCTACTCGTCCGCCTCGTCGCGACCGGAGGCCTCACATCCTTTGAAAACTCGAGAGGTCCGCGGAGATCAATGCTTCCAAAGGAGACGATGCCTGACTCCTCTTGAAAATGGATAGGCGTCCCAGGATCACTATGGCACGTGGAAAGGGACACTGGGTCTCCCCCCTCACGTGGAGACGCGTCCCAATTGCCATGCCAAGACTCGAGGAGAATTCCGAGGTGTCCCTCGCACCTAGGCAGGAGTCCTGACGTCGCTGAACAAACACGTGTCTGGAAGGGCACTCCCCGTCTTAACTCGAGAATATACCCCAGGTTCCGGCCGCAACTCGAGAAAAACCATGAGACTTCCCCCTCGCCGCGAGATGAAGCCCGATTAACCTGCACTGCGTGCAGAGCAATTCCGTGTTCCACATCAAACGTGAAAGGAGCCTTGCTTTCCTTCATGGCACTCCAGAGAAAACCCAAGATCACTGTCTCAAATCTAGAGGAATACTGAGGTCACTGTAGCGTCACGAAAGGGCTCCGTGAACGCCAAATCAAATCGAGATGAGAGCTTAGTCCCTGGCTTCGACTCAAGAGGAATACCAAGTTTCCACAAGCACCCTTAGAGGCGGCTTCTCTCAGCTACAAGTATATGAGAGGAACCCTAATTTTGTGGCCTCAAGTGGAATGGACAACGAGATGCTCTGACTTGAAGTAAGGCCGGATATCCCTGCAGTGAATTGAATGCAGGCTCTTCTTGTATCTCCCATGACAAAGGGATGTCTGAATCCCCTGTGCAGACCACAGAGAAAGACCTAGTTCTCCGCCTCATCGCGACTGGAGGCCTCACATCCTTTGAAAACTCGAGAGGTCCGCGGAGATCAATGCTTCCAAAGGAGACGATGCCTGAGTCCTCTTGAAAATGGATAGGAGTCCCAGGATCCCTGTGGCATGTGGAAAGGGACACTGGGTCTCCCGCCTCACGTGGAGACACGTCCCAATTGCCATGCCAAGACTCGAGGAGAATCCCGAGGTGTCCATCCCACCTAGGCAGGAGTCCTGACGTAGCTGAACAAACACATGTCTGGAAGGGCCCTCCCCGTCGTAACTCGGGAATATACCCCAGGTTCGGTCGGCAACTCGAGAAAAACCAGGAGACTTCCCCCTCGCCGCGAGATGAGGCCCGATTCCCCTGCACTGCGTGCAGAGCAGTTCCGTGTTCCACATCAAACGTGAAAGGAGCCTTGATTTCCTTGATGGCACTCCAGAGAAAACCCAAGATCACTGTCTCAAGTCTAGAGGGATCCTGAGGTCACTGTAGCAACACGAAAGGGCTCCGTGGACCACAAATCAACTCGAGATGTGAGCTTAGTCCCTGGCTTCGACTCAACAGGAATACCACCTTTCCACAAGCACCTCAAGAGGAGGCTTCTCTCAGCTACAGGTATGTGAGAGGGACCCTGAGTTTGTGGCCTTAAGTGGAATGGACACCGAGATGCTCTGACTCGAAGTAAGCTCGGATATCCCTGCAGTGAATTGTGTGCAGGCTCGTCTTGCATCTCCCAAGACGAAGGGATGTCTGAATCCCCTGTGTGGACCACAGAGAAAGACCTAGTTCTCCTTCTCATCGCGACGGGATGCCTCACATCCTTTGAAAACTCGAGAGGTCCGCGGAGATCAATGCTTCCAAAGGAGACGATGCCTGACTCCTCTTGAAAATGGATAGGAGTCCCAGGATCCCTGTGGCACGTGGAAAGGGACCCTGGGTTTCCCGCCTCACGTGGAGACACGTCCCATTGCCATGCAAAGACTCGAGGAGAATCCCGAGGTGTCCCTCGCACCTAGGCAGGAGTCCTGACGTCGCTGAATAAACACGTGTCTGGAAGGGCCCTCCCCGTCGTATCTCCAGAATATACCCCAGGTTCCGGCCG
Organism: Dama dama; assembly: GCF_033118175.1. NCBI lineage: Eukaryota > Metazoa > Chordata > Mammalia > Artiodactyla > Cervidae > Dama > Dama dama. The sequence continues at coordinate 558,338 of NW_026870888.1, forward strand.
CAACTCGAGAAAAACCATGAGACTTCCCCCTCTCCGTGAGATGAAGCCCGATTCCCCTGCACTGCGTGCAGAGCAAGTCCGTGTTCCACATCAAACGTGAAAGGAGCCTTGCTTTCCTTCATGGCACTCAAGAGAAAACCCAAGATCACTGTCAAATCTAGAGGGATACTGAGGTCACTGTAGCGTCAGGAAAGGGCTCTGTGATCCCCAAATCAAATCGAGATGAGAGCTTAGTCCCTGGCTTCGACTCAAGAGGAATACCAAGTTTCCACAAGTACCTTTAGAGGCGGCTTCTCTCAGCTACAAGTATATGAGAGGAACCCTAATATTGTGGCCTCAAGTGGAATGGACAACGAGATGCTCTGACTCGAAGTAAGGCCGGATATCCCTGCAGTGAATTGAATGCAGGCTCGTCTTGCATCTCCCAAGACGAAGGGATGTCTTAATCCCCTGTGGACACCACAGAGAAAGACCTAGTTTTCCGCCTCATTGCGAGCGGAGGCCTCACATCCTTTGAAAACTCGAGAGGTCCGCGGAGATCAATGCTTCGAAACTAGAAGATGCCTGACTCCTCTTGCAAATGGATAGGAGTCCCAGGATCCCTGTGGCACGTCGAAAGGGACCCTGGGTTTCCCGCCTCACGTGGAGACGCGTCCCAATTGCCATGCCAAGACACGAGGAGAATCCCGAGGTGTCCATCCCACCTAGGCAGGATTTCTGACGTCGCTGAACAAACACGTGTCTGAAGGGCCCTCCCCATCGTAACTCGAGAATATAACCAAGGTTCCGGCTGCAACTCGAAAAAAACCATGAGACTTCCCCCTCGCCGCGAGATGAGGCCCGATTTCACTGCACTGCGTGCAGAGCAATTCCGTGTTCCACATCAAACGTGAAAGGAGCCTTGATTTCCTTGATGGCACGCCAGAGAAAACCCAAGATCACTGTCTCAAGTCTAGAGGGATCCTGAGGTCACTGGAGCAACACGAAAGGGTTCCGTGGACCCCAAATCAACTCGAGATGAGAGCTTAGTCCCTGGCTTCGAATCAAGAGGAATACCAACTTTCAAAGAGCACCTCAAGAGGAGGCCTCTCTCAGCTACAGGTATGTGAGAGGGACCCTGAGTTTGTGGCCTCAAGTGGAATGGACACCGAGATGCTCTGACTTGAAGTAAGGCTGGATATCCCTGCAGTGACTTGAATGCAGGCTCGTCTTGCATCTCCCAAGACGAAGGGATGTCTTAATCCCCGGTGGAGACGACAGAGAAAGACCTACTCGTCCGCCTCGTCGCGACCGGAGGCCTCACATCCTTTGAAAACTCGAGAGGTCCGAGGAGATCAATGCTTCTAAAGGAGACGATGCCTGACTCCTCTAGAAAATGGATAGGAGTCCCAGGATCCCTGTGGCACGTGGAAAGGGACCCTGGGTCTCCCGCCTCATGTGGAGACGCGTCCCAATTGCCATGCCAAGACTCGAGGAGAATCCCGAGGTGTCCCTCGCACCTAGGCAGGAGTCCTGACGTCACTGAACAAACACGTGGGAAGGGCCCTCCCCGTCGTAACTCGAGAATATACCCCAGGTTCCGGCCGCAACTCGAGAAAAACCATGAGACTTCCCTCTCGCCGCGAGATGAGGCCAGATTCCCCTGCACTGCGTGCAGAGCAATTCCGTGTTCCACATCAAACGTGAAAGGAGCCTTGATTTCCTTGATGGCACTCCAGAGAAAACCCAAGATCACTGTCTCAAGTCTAGAGGGATCCTGAAGTCACTGGAGCAACACGAAAAGTCTTCGTGGACCCCAAATCAACTCGAGATGATAGCTTAGTCCCTGGCTTCGACTCAAGAGGAATAGCAACTTTCCACAAGCATCTCAAGAGGAGGCTTCTCTCAGCTACAGGTATGTGAGAGGGACCCTGAGTTTGTGGCCTCAAGTGCAATGGACACCGAGATGCTCTGACTCGAAGTAAGGCTGGATATCCCTGCAGTGAATTGAATGCAGGCTCGTCTTGCATCTCCCAAGACGAAGGGTTGTCTGAATCCCCTGTGGCGACCACAGAGAAAGACCTAGTCCTCCGCCTCAACGCGACCGGATGCCTCACATCCTTTGAAAACTCGTGAGGTCCGCGGAGATCAATGCTTCCAAAGGAGACGATACCTGACTCCTCTTGAAAATTGATAGGAGTTCCAGGATCCCTGTGGCACGTTGAACGGGATACTTGGTCTCCTGCCTCACGTGGAGACGCGTCCAAATTGCGATGCCAAGCCTCGAGGAGAATACCGAGGTGTCCCTCGCACCTAGGCAAGAGTCCTGACGTCGCTGAACAAACATTTGTCTGGAAGGGCCATCCCCGTCGTAACTCGAGAATATACCCCAGGTTCTGGCCGCAACTCGAGAAAAACCATGAGACTTCCCCCTCGCCGCGAAATGAGGCCCGATTCCCCTGCACTGCGTGCAGAGCATTTCCGTGTCCCACATCAAAGGTGAAAGGAGCCTTGATTTCCTTGATGGCACTCCAGAGAAAACCCAAGATCACTGTCTCAAGTCTAGAGGGATCCTGAGGTCACTGGAGCAACAAGAAAGGGCTCCGTGGACACCAAATCAACTCGAGATGAGAGCTTAGTCCCTGGCTTCGACTCAAGAGGAATACCAACTTTCCACAAGCACCTCAAGAGGAGGCTTCTCTCAGCTACAGGTACGTGAGAGGGACCCTGAGTTTGAGGCCTCAAGTGGAATGGACACCGAGATGCTCTGACTCGAAGTAAGGCCGGATATCCCTGCAGTGAATTGAATGCAGGCTCGTCTTGCATCTCCCAAGACGAAGGGATGTCTGAATCTCCTGTGGAGACCACAGAGAAAGACCTAGTCCTCCGCCTCATCGCGACCGGAGGCCTCACATCGTTTGAAAACTCGAGAGTTCCGCGGAGATCAATGCTTCCAAAGGAGACGATGGCTGACTCCTCCTGAAAATGGATAGGAATCCCCGGATCCCTGTGGCACCTGGAAAGGGACCCTGGGAGTCCCGCCTCATGTGGAGATGCGTCCCAATTGCCATGCCAAGCCTCGAGGAGAATCCCGAGGTGTCCCTCGCACCTAGGCAGGAGTCCTGACGTAGCTGAACAAACACGTGTCTGGAAGGGCCCTCCCCGTCGTAACTCGAGAATATACCCCAGGTTCCGGCCACAACTCGAGAAAAACCATGAGACTTCCCCCTCGCCGCGAGATGAGGCCCGATTCCCCTGCAATGGGTGCAGAGCAATTCCGTGTTCGACATCAAATGTGAAAGGAGCCTTGATTTCCTTGATGGCACTCCAGAGAAAACCCAAGATCACTGTCTCAAGTCTAGAGGGATCCTGAGGTCACTGGAGCAACACGAAAGGGCTCCGTGGACCCCAAATCAACTGGAGATGAGAGCTTAGTCCCTGGCTTCGACTCAAGAGGAATACCAACTTTCCACAAGCACCTCAAGAGGAGCCTTCTCTCAGCTACAGGTATGTGAGAGTGACCCTGAGTTTCTGGCCTCAAGTGGAATGGACACCGAGATGCTCTGACTCGAAGTAAGGCCGGATATCCTTGTAGTGAATTGAATGCAGGCTCGTCTTGCATTTCCCAAGACGAAGGGATGTCTGACCGATGTGGAGACCACAGAGAAAGACCTAATTTTCCGCCTCATCGCGACAGGAGGCCTCACATCCTTTGAAAACTCGAGAGGTCCACGGAGATCAATGCTTCCAAAGGAGACGATGCCTGACTCTTCTTGAAAATGGATAGGAGTCCCAGGATCCCTGTGGCACGTGGAAAGGGACCCTGGGTCTCCCGCCTCACGTGGAGACTCGTCCCAATTGCCATGCTAAGACTCAAGGAGAATCCCGAGGTGTCCCTCGCACCTAGGCACGAGTCCTGACGTCGCTGAACAAACACGTGTCTGGAAGGGCCATCCCCGTCGTAACTCGAGAATATACCCCAGGTTCTGGCCGCAACTCGAGAAAAACCATGAGACGTCCCCCTCGCCGCGAGATGAGGCCCGATTCCCCTGCACTGCGTGCAGAGTAATTCCGTGTTCCACATCCAACGTGAAAGGAGCCTTGATTTCCTTGATGGCACTCCAGAGAAAACCCAAGATCACTGTCTCAAGTCTAGAGGGATCCTGAGGTCACTGGAGCAACAGGAAAGGGCTCCGTGGATCCCAAATCAACTCGAGATGTCAGCTTAGTCCCTGGCTTCGACTCAAGAGGAATACCAACTTTCCACAAGCACCTTAAGAGGAGGCTTCTCTCAGCTACAGGTATGTGAGAGGGACCCTGAGTTTGTGGCCTCAAGTGGAATGGACACCGAGATGCTCTGACTCGAAGTAAGGCCGGATATCCCTGCAGTGAAGTGAATGCAGGCTCGGCTTGCATCTCCCAAGACGAAGCGATGTCTGAATCCCCTGTGGAGACCACAGAGAAAGACCTAGTTCTCCGCCTCAATCGCGACCGGAGGCCTCACATCCTTTGAAAACTCGATAGGTCCACGGAGATCAATGTTTCCAAAGGAGAAGATGCTTGACTCCTCTTAAAATGGATACGAGTCCCAGGATCCTTTTGGCACATGGGAAGGGACCCTGGGTATCCAGCCTCACGGGGAGACGCATCCCAATTGCCATGCCAAGACTCGAGGAGAATCCCGAGGTGTCCCTCGCACCTAGGCAGGAGTCCTGACGTCGCTGAACAAACACATGTCCGGACGGGCCCTCCCCGTCATAACTCAAGAATATACCCCATGTTCCGGCCGCAACTCGAGAAAAACCATGAGACTTCCGCCTCGCCGCGAGATGAGGCCTGATTCCCCTGCACTGCGTGCAGAGCAATTCCGTATTCCACATCAAACAAGAAAGGAGCCTTGATTTTCTTGATGGCACTCCAGAGAAAACCCAAGATCACCGTCTAAAGTCTAGAGGGATCCTGAGGTCACTGGAGCAACACGAAAGGGCTTCGTGGACCCCAAATCAACTGGAGATGAGAGGTTAGTCCCTGGCTTCGACTCAAGAGGAATACAGACTTTCCACAAGCACCTCAAGAGGAGGCTTCTCTCAGCTACAGGTATGTCAGAGGGACCCTGAGTTTGTGGCCTCAAGTGGAATGGACACCGAGATGCTCTGACTCGAAGTAAGGCTGGATATCCCTACAGTGAATTGAATGCAGGCTCGTCTTGAATCTGCCAAGACGAAGGGATGTCTGAATCCCCTTTGGAGACCACAGAGAAAGACCTAGTTCTCCACCTCATTGCGACCGGAGCCCTCACATCCTTTGAAAACTCGAGAGGTCCGCGGAGATCAATGGTTCCAAAAGAGACGATGGCTGACTCCTCTTGCAAATGGATAGGAGTCCCAGGATCCCTGTGGCACGTGCAAAGGGACACGGGGTCTCCCGCCTCACGTGGACACGCATCCCAATTGCCATGCCAAGACTCGAGGAGAATCCCGAGGTGTCCCTCACACCTAGGCAGGAGTCCTGACATCGCTGAACAAACACGTGTATGGAAGGGCCCTCCCCGTCGTAACTCGAGAACATATCTCAGGTTCTGGCCGCAACTCGAGAAAAACCATGAGACTTCCCCCTCGCCGCGAGATGAGGCCCGATTCCCCTGCACTGCGTGCAGAGCAATTCCGTGTTCCACATCAAACGTGAAAGGAGCCTTGATTTCCTTGATGGCACTCCAGAGAAAACCCAAGATCACTGTCTAGAGTCTAGAGGGATCCTGACGTCACTGGAGCAACACGAAAGGGATCCGTGGACCTCAAATCAACTGGAGATGAGAGCTTAGTCCCTGGCTTCGACTCAAGAGGAATACCAACTTTCCACAAGCACCTCAAGAGGAGGCTTCTCTCAGCTACAGGTATGTGAGAGAGACCCTGAGTTTGTGGCCTCAAGTGGAATGGACACCGTGATGCTCTGACTCGAAGTAAGGCCGGATATCCCTGCAGTGAATTGAATGCAGGCTCGTCTTGCATCTCCCAAGACGAAGGGTTGCCTGAATACCCTGTGGAGACCACAGAGAAAGACCTAGTCCTCCGCCTCAACGCGACCGGAGGCCTCACATCCTTTGAAAACTCGAGAGGTCCGCGGAGATCAGTGCTTCCAAAGGAGACGATGCCTGACTCCTCTTGCAAATGGATATGAGTCCCAGGATCCCTGTGGCACGTGGAAAGAGACCCTGGGTCTCGCGCCTCACGTGGAGACGCGTCCCAATTGCCATGCCAAGACTCGAGGAGAATCCCGAGGTGTCCCTCGCACCTAGGCAGGAGTCCTGACGTCGCTGAACAAACACGTGTCTGGAAGGGCCCTGCCCGTCATAACTCGAGAATATAACACAGGTTCCAGGTGCGACTCGAGAAAAACCATGAGAATTCCCCCTCGCTTCTAGATGAGGCCCGATTCCCCTGCACTGCGTGCAGAGCAATTCCGTGTTCCACATCAAACGTGAAAGGAGCCTTGATTTCTTTGATGGCACTCCAGAGAAAACCCAAGATCACTGTCTCAAGTCTAGAGGGATCCTGAGGTCACTGGAGCAACACGAAAGTGCTCCGTGGACCGCAAATCAACTCGAGATGAGAGCTTAGTCCCTGGCTGCGACTCAAGAGGAATACCAACTTTCCACAAGCACCTCAAGAGGAGGCTTCTCTCAGCTACAGGTATGTGAGAGGGACCCTGAGTTTGTGGCCTTAAGTGGAATGGACACCGAGATGATCTGACTCAGAGTAAGGCCGGATATCCCTGCAGTGAATTGAATGCAGGCTCGTCTTGCATCTCCCAAGACGAAGGGATGTCTGAATCCCCTGTGGAGACCACAGAGAAAGACCTAGTTCTCCGCCTCCTCGCAACCGGAGGCCTCACATCCTTTGAAAACTCGAGAGGTCCGCGGAGATCAATGCTTCCATAGGAGACGATGCCTGACTCCTCTTGCAAGTGGATAGGAGTCCCAGGATCCCTGTGGCACGTGGAAAGGGACCCTGGGTCTCCCGCCTCACGTGGAGACACGTCCCAATTGCCATGCCAAGACTCGAGGAGAATCCCGAGGTGTCCCTCGCACCTAGGCAGGAGTCCTGACGTCGCTGAACAAACACGTGTCTGGAAGGGCCCTCCCCGTCGTAACTGGAGAATATACCCCAGGTTCCGGCCGCAACTCGAGAAAAACCATGAGACTTTCCCCTCGCCGCAAGATGAGGCCCGATTCCCCTGCACTGTGTGAAGAGCAATTCCGTGTTCCACATCAAACATGAAAGGAGGCTTGATTTCCTTGATGGCACTCCAGAGAAAAAGCAAGATCACTGTCTCAAGTCTAGAGGGATCCTGAGGTCACTGTAGAAACACGAAAGGGCTCCGTGGACTCCAAATCAACTCGAGATGAGAGCTTAGTCCCTGGCTTCGACTCAAGAGGAATACCAACTTTCCACAGGCACCTCAAGAGGAGGCTTCTCTCAGTTACAGGTATGTGAGAGGGACCCTGAGTTTGTGGCCTCAAGTGGAATGGACACCGAGATGCTCTGACTCGATGTAAGGCCGGATATCCCTGCAGTGAATTGAATGCAGGCTCGTCTTGCATCTCCCAAGACGAAGGGCTGTCTGAATCCCCTGTGGAGACCACAGAGAAAGAGCTAGTTCTCCACCTCATTGCGACCGGAGCCCTAACATCCTTTGAAAACTCGAGAGGTCCGCGGAGATCAATGCTTCCAAAGGAGACGATGGCTGACTCCTCTTGCAAATGGATAGTAGTCCCAGGATCCCTGTGGCAAGTGCAAAGGGACATGGGGTCTCCCGCCTCACGTGGACATGCATCCCAATTGCCATGCCAAGACTCGAGGAGAATCCCGAGGTGTCCCTCGCACCTAGGCAGGAGTCCTGACGTCGCTGAACAAACACTTGTCCGGACGGGCCCTCCCCGTCATAACTCAAGAATATACCCCAGGTTCCGACCGCAACTCGAGAAAAACCATGAGACTTCCCCCTCGCCGTGAGATGAGGCCCGATTCCCCTGCACTCCGTGCAGAGCAATTCCGTGTTCCACATCAAACAAGAAAGGAGCCTTGATTTCCGTGATGGCACTCCAGAGAAAACCCAAGATCACCGTCTAAAGTCTAGAGGGATCCTGAGGTCACTGGAGCAACATGAAAGGGCTCCGTGGACCCCAAATCAACTGGAGATGAGAGCTTAGTCCCTGGCTTCGACTCAAGTGGAATACCAACTTTCCACAAGCACCTCAAGAGGAGGCTTCTCTCAGCTACAGGTATGTGAGAGGGACCCTGAGTTTGTGGCCTCAAGTGGAATGGACACCGAGATGCTCTGACTCGAAGTAAGGCCGGATATCCCTGCAGTGAATTGAATGCAGGCTCGTCTTGCATCTCCCAAGACAAAGGGATGTCTGAATCCCCTGTGGAGACCACAGAGAAAGACCTAGTCCTCCGCCTCATTGCGACCGGAGGCCTCATATCCTTTGAAAACTCGAGAGGTCCAAGGAGATCAATGCTTCCAAAGGAGACGATGCCTGACTCCTCTTGAAAATGGATAGGAGTCCCAGGATCCCTGTGGCACGTGGAAAGGGACCCTGGGTCTCGCGCCTCACGTGGAGACGCGTCCCAATTGCCATGCCAAGACTCGAGGAGAATCCCGAGGTGTCCCTCGCACCTAGGCAGGAGTCCTGACGTCGCTGAACAAACACGTGTCTGGAAGGGCCCTCCCCGTCGTAACTCGAGAATATACCCCAGGTTCCGGCCGCAACTCGAGAAAAACCATGAGACTTCCCCCTCGCCGCGAGATGAGGCCCGATTCTCCTGCACTGCATGCAGAGCAATTCCTTGTTCCACATCAAACGTGAAAGGAGCCTTGATTTCCTTGATGGCACTACAGAGAAAACAAAAGATCACTGTCTAGAGTCTAGAGGGATCCTGACGTCACTGGAGCAACACGAAAGGGATCCGTGGACCTCAAATCAACTTGAGATGAGAGCTTAGTCCCTGGCTTCTACTCAAGAGGAATACCAACTTTCCACAAGCACCTCAAGAGGAGGCTTCTCTCAGCTACAGGTATGTGAGAGAGACCCTGAGTTTGTGGCCTCAAGTGGAATGGACACCGAGATGCTCTGACTCGAAGTAAGGCCGGATATCCCTGCAGTGAATTGAATGCAGGCTCGTCTTGCATCTCCCAAGATGAAGGGTTGTCTGAATACCCTGTGGAGACCACAGAAAGACCTAGTCCTCCGCCTCAACGCGACCGGAGGCCTCACATCCTTTGAAAACTCGAGAGGTCCGCGGAGATCAGTGCTTCCAAAGGAGACGATGCCTGACTCCTCTTGCAAATGGATAGGAGTCCCAGGATCCCTGTGGCACGTGGAAAGGGACCCTGGGTCTCGCGCCTCACGTGGAGACGCGTCCCAATTGCCATGCCAAGACTCGAGGAGAATCCCGAGGTGTCCCTCGCACCTAGGCAGGAGTCCTGACGTCGCTGAACAAACACGTGTATGGAAGCGCCCTCCCCATCGTAACTCGAGAATATACCCCAGGTTCCAGCCGCAACTCGAGAAAAACCATGAGACTTCCCCCTTGCCGAGAGATGAGGCCCGATTCCCCTGCACTGCGTGCAGAGCAATTCCGTGTTCCACATCAAACGTGAATGGAGCCTTGATTTCCTTGATGGCACTCCAGAGAAAACCCAAGATCACTGTCTCAAGTCTAGAGGGATCCTGAGGTCACGGGAGCAACACGAAAGGGCTCCGTGGACCCCAAATCAACTCGAGATGAGAGCTTAGTCCCTGACTTCGACTCAAGAGTAATACCAACTTTCCACAAGCACCTCAAGAGGAGGCGTCTCTCAGCTACAGGTATGTGAGAGGGACCCTGAGTTTGTGGCCTCAAGTGGAATGGACACCGAGATGCTCTGCCTCGAAGTAAGGCCGGATATCCCTGCAGTGAATTGAATGCAGGCTCGTCTTGCATCTCCCAAGTCGAAGGGATGTCTGAATACCCTGTGGTGACCAAAGAGATTGACCGAGTTCTCCGCCTCATCGCGACCGGAGGCATCACATCCTTTGAAAACTCGAGAGGTCCGCGGAGATCAATGCTTCCAAAGGAGACGATGCCTGACTCCTCTTGAAAATGGATAGGAGTCCCAGGATCCCTGTGGCATGTGGAAAGGGACCCTGGGTCTCCCGCCTCACGTGGAGACGCATCCCAATTGCCATGCCAAGACTCGAGGAGAATCCCGAGGTGTCCCTCGCTCCTAGGCAGGAGTCCTGACGTCGCTGAACAAACACGTGTCTGGAAGGGCCCTCCCCGTCGTAACTCGAGAATATACCCCAGGTTCCGGCCGCAACTCGAGAAAAACCATGAGACTTACCCCTCGCCGCGAGATGAGGCCCGATTCCCCTGCACTGCGTGCAGAGCAATTCCGTGTTCCACATCAAACGTGAAAGGAGCCTTGATTTCCTTGATGGCACTCCAGGGAAAACCCAAGATCACGGTCTCAAGTCTAGAGGGATCCTGAGGTCACTGGAGCAACACGAAAGGGCTCCGTGGACCCCAAATCAACTCGAGATGAGAGCTTAGTCCCTGGCTTCGCCTCAAGAGGAATACCAACTTTCCACAAGCACTTCAAGAGGAGGCTTCTCTCAGCTACAGGTATGTGAGAGGGCCCCTGAGTTTGTGGCCTCAAGTGGAATGGACACCGAGATGCTCTGACTCGAAGTAAGGCCGGATATCCCTGAAGTGAATTGAATGCAGGCTCGTCTTGCATCTCCCAAGACAAAGGGATGTCTGAATCACCTGTTCAGAACACAGAGAAAGACCTAGTCCTCCGCCTCATCGCGACCGGAGGCCTCACATCCTTTGAAAACTCGAGAGGTCCGCGGAGATCAATGCTTCCAAAAGGAGACGATGCCTGACTCCTCTTGAAAATGGATAGGAGTCCCAGGATCCCTGTGGCACGTGGAAAGGGACCCTGGGTCTCCCGCCTCACGTGGAGATGCGTCCCAATGGCCATGCCAAGACTCGAGGAGTATCCCGAGGGGTCCCTCGCACCCAGGCAGGAGTCCTGACGTCGCTGAACAAACACGTGTCTGGAAGGGCCCTTCCGGTCGTAACTCGTTAGTGTACCCCAGGTTCCGGCCGCAACTCGAGAAAAATCATGAGACTTCCCCCTCTCCGCGAGATGAGGCCCGATTCCCCTGCACTGCGTGCAGAGAAATTCCATGTTCCAAATCAAACGTGATATGAGACTTGATTTCCTTGATGGCACTCCAGAGAACACCCAAGATCACTGTCTCAAGTCTAGAGGGATCCTGAGGTCACTGTAGCAATACGAAAGGGCTCCATGGACCCCAAGTCAACTCGAGATGAGAGCTTCGTCCCTGGGTTCGACTCAAGAGGAATACCCACTTTCCACAAGCACCTCAAGAGGAGGCTTCTCTCAGCTACAGGTATGTGAGAGGGACCCTGAGTTTGTGGCCTCAGGTGGAAAGGACACCGAGATGCTCTGACTCGAAGGAAGGCCGGATATCCCTGCAGTGAATTGAATGCAGGCTCGTCTTGCATCTCCCACGACGAAGGGATGTCTGAGTCCCCTGTGGAGCCCACAGAGAAAGACATAGTTCTCCGCCTCATCGCGACCGGAGGCCTCACATCCTTTGAAAAATCGAGACTTCCGCGGAGATCAATGCTTCCAAAGGAGACGATGCCTGACTCCTCTTGAAAATGGATAGGAGTCCCAGGATCACTGTGGCACGTGGAAAGGGACCCTGGGTCTCCCGCCTCACGTGGAGACGCGTCCCAATTGCCATGCCAAGACTCGAGGAGAATCCCGAGGTGTCCCTCGCACCTAGGCAGGAGTCCTGAAGTCGCTGAATAAACACGTGTCTGGAAGGGCCCTCCCCGTCGTAACTCGAGAATATAACCCAGGTTCCGGCGACAACTCGAGAAAAACCATGAGACTTCCCCCTCGCCGCGAGATGAGGCCCGATTCCCCTGCACTGCGTGCAGAGCAATTCCGTGTTCCACATCAAATGTGAAAGGAGCCTTGATTTCCTTGATGGCGCTTCAGAGAAAACCCAAGATCACTGTCTCAAGTCTAGAGGAATCCTGAGGTCAATGGAGCAACAGGAAAGGGCTCCGTGGACCCCAAATCAACTCGAGATGAGAGTTTATTCCCTGGCTTCGACTCAAGAGGAATACCAACTTTCCACAAGCACCTCAAGAGGAAGCTTCTCTCAGCTACAGGTATATGAGAGGGACCCTGAGTTTGTGGCCTCAAGTGGATGGACACCGAAATGCTCTGACTCAAAGTAAGGCAGGATATCCCTGCAGTGAATTGAATGCAGGCTCGTCTTGCATCTCCCAAGACTAAGGGATGTCTGAATCCCCTGTGGACACCACAGAGAAAGTCCTAGTTCTCCGCCTCATCGCGACCGGAGACCTCACATCCTTTGAAAATTCGAGAGGTCCGCGGAGATCAATGCTTGCAAAGATGACGATGCCTGACTCCACTTGAAAATGGATAGGAGTCCCAGGATCCCTGTGGCACGTGGAAAGGGACCCTGGGTCTCCCGCCTCACGTGGAGACGCGTCCCAATTGCCATGCCAAGACTCGAGGAGAATCCCGAGGTGTCCCTCGCACCTAGGCAGGAGTCCTGACGTCGCTGAACAAACACGTGTCTGGAAGGGCCCTCCCCGTCGTAATTCGAGAATATACCCCAGGTTCCGGCCGCAACTCGAGAAAAACCATGAGACTTCACCCTCGCCGTGAGATGAGGCCCGATTCCCCTGCACTGCATGCAGAGCAATTCCGTGTTCCACATCAAACGTGAAAGGAGACTTGATTTCCTTGATGGCACTCCAGAGAAAACCCAAGATCACTGTCTCAAGTCTAGAGGGATCCTGAGGTCACTGGAGGAACAGGAAAGGGCTCCGTGGACCCCAAATCAACTCGAGATGAGAGCTTAGTCCCTGGCTTCGACTCAAGAGGAATACCAACTTTCCACAAGCACTTCAAGAGGAGGCTTCTCTCAGCTACAGTTATGTGAGAGGGACCCTGAGTTTGTGGCCTCGAGTGGATGGACACCGAGATGCTCTGACTCAAAGTAAGGCAGGATATCCCTGCAGTGAATTGAATGCAGGCTCGTCTTGCATCTCCCAAGACGAAGGGATGTCTGAAACCCCTGTGGACACTACAGAGAAAGTCCTAGTTCTCCGCCTCATCGCGACCAAAGGCCTCACATCCTTTGAAAACTCGAGAGGTCCGCGGAGATCAATGCTTCCAAAGATGACGATGCCTGACTCTTCTTGAAAATGGATAGGAGTCCCAGGATCCCTGTGGCACATGGAAAGGGACACTGGGTCTCCCGCCTCACGTGGAGACGCGTCCCAATTGCCATGCCAAGACTCGAGGAGAATCCCGAGGTGTCCCTCGCACCTAGGCAGGAATCCTGACGTCGCTGAACAAACACGTGTCTGGAAGGGCCCTCCCCGTCGTAACTCGAGAATATACCCCAGGGCCCGGCCGAATTCGAATAAAACCATGAGACTTCCCCTTCGCCGCGAGATGAGGCCCGATTCCCCTGCACTGCGTGCAGAGCAATTCCGTGCTTCACATCAAACGTGAAAGGAGCCTTGATTTCCTTGATGGCACCCTAGAGAAAACCCAAGATCACTGTCTCAAGTCTAGAGGGATCCTGAGGTCACTGGAGCAACACGAAAGGGCTCCGTGGATCCCAAATCAACTCGAGATGAGAGCTTAGTCCCTGGCTTCGAATCAAGAGGAATACCAACTTTCCACAAGCACCTCAAGAGGAGGCTTCTCTCAGCTACAGGTATGTGAGAGGGACCCTGAGTTTGTGGCCTCAAGTGGAATGGACACCGAGATGCTCTGACTCGAAGGAAGGCCGGATATCCCTGCAGTGAATTGAATGCAGGCTCGTCTTGCCTCTCCCAAGACGAAGGGATGTCTGAATCCCCTGTGGAGACCACAGAGAAAGACCTAGTTCTCCGCCTCATCGCGACCGGAGGCCTCACATCCTTTGAAAACTCGAGAGGTCCGCGGAGATCAATGCTTCCAAAGGAGGCGATGCCTGACTCCTCTTGAAAATGGATAGGAGTCCCAGGATCCCTGTGGCACGTGGAAAGGGACACTGGGTCTCCCGCCTCACGTGGAGACGCGTCCCAATTGCCATGCCAAGACTCGAGGAGAATCCCGAGGTGTCCCTCGCACCTAGGCAGGAGTTCTGATGTCGCTGAACAAACTCGTGTCTGGAAGGGCCCTCCCCGTCGTAACTCGAGAATATACCCGAGGTTCCGGCCGCAACTCGAGAAAAACCATGAGACTTCCCCCTCGCCGCGAGATGAGGCCCGATTCCCCTGCCCTGCATGCAGAGCAATTCCGTTTTCCACATCAAACGTGAAAGGAGCCTTGATTTCCTTGATGGAACTCCAGAGAAAACCCAAGATCACTGTCTCAAGCGTAGAGGGATCCTGAGGTCACTGGAAGAAGAAGAAACGGCTCCGTAGACCCCAAATCAACTCGAGATGAGAGCTTAGTCCCTGGCGTCGACTCAAGAGGAATACCAACTTTCCACAAGCACCTCAAGAGGAGGCTTCTCCCAGCGATAGGTATGTGAGAGGGACCCTGAGTTTGTGGCCTCAAGTGGAATGGACACCGAGATGCTCTGACTCGAAGTAAGGCCGGATATCCCTGCAGTGAATTGAATGCAGGCTCGTCTTGCATCTCCCAAGACGAAGGGATGTGTGAATCCCCTGTGGAGACGACAGAGAAAGACCTAGTCCTCCGCCTCATCGCGACAGGAGGCCTCATATCCTTTGAAAACTCGAGAGGTCTCCGGAGATCAATGCTTCCAAAGGAGACGATGCCTGACTCTTCTTGAAAATGGATAGGAGTCCCAGGATCCCTGTGGCACGTGGAAAGGGACCCTGGGTCTCCCGCCTCACGTGGAGACGCATCCCAATTGCCATGCCAAGACTCGAGGAGAATCCCGAGGTGTCCCTCGCACCTAGGCAGGAGTCCTGACGTCGCTGAACAAACACGTGTCTGGAACGGCCCTCCCCGTCGTAACTCGAGAATATACCCCAGGTTGGTCCGCAACTCGAGAAAAACCATAAGACTTCCCCCTCGCCTCGAGATGAGGCCCGATTCCCCTGCACTGCGTGCAGAGCAATTCCGAGTTGCACATCAAACGTGAAAGGAGCCTTGATTTCCTTGATGGCACTCCAGAGAAAACCCAAGATCACTGTCTCAAGTCTAGAGGGATCCTGAGGTCACTGGAACAACACGAAAGAGCTCCGTGGACCCCAAATCAACTCGAGATGAGAGCTTAGTCCCTGGCTTCGACTCAAGAGGAATACCAACTTTCCACAAGCACCTCAAGAGGAGGCTTCTCTCAGCTACAGGTATGTGAGAGGGACCCTGAGTTTGTGGCCTCACGTGGATGGACACCGAGATGCTCTGACTCAAAGTAAGGCAGGATATCCCTGCAGTGAATTGAATGCAGGCTCGTCTTGCATCTCCCAAGACGAAGGGATGTCTGAAACCCCTGTGGACACTACAGAGAAAGTCCTAGTTCTCCGCCTCATCGCGACCGGAGGCCTCACATCCTTTGAAAACTCGAGAGGTCTGCGGAGATCAGTGCTTCCAAAGATGACGATGCCTGACTCCTCTTGAAAATGGATAGGAGTCCCAGGATCCCTGTGGCAGGTGGACAGGGACCCTGGGTCTCCCGCCTCACGTGGAGACGCGTCCCAATTGCCATGCCAAGACTCGAGGAGAATCCCGAGGTGTCCCTCGCACCTAGGCAGGAGTCCTGACGTCGCTGAACAAACACGTGTCTGGAAGGGCCCTCCCCGTCGTAACTCGAGAATATACCCCAGGGCCTGGCCGAATTCGAATAAAACCATGAGACTTCCCCCTCGCCGCGAGATGAGGCCCGATTCCCCTGCACTGCGTGCAGAGCAATACCGTGCTTCACATCAAACGTGAAAGGGGCCTTGATTTCCTTGATGGCACCCTAGAGAAAACCCAAGATCACTGTCTCAAGTCTAGAGGGATCCTGAGGTCACTGGAGCAACACGAAAGGGCTCCGTGGATCCCAAATCAACTCGAGATGAGAGCTTAGTCCCTGGCTTCGAATCAAGAGGAAAACCAACTTTCCACAAGCACCTCAAGAGGAGGCTTCTCTCAGCTACAGGTATGTGAGAGGGACCCTGAGTTTGTGGCCTCAAGTAGAATGGACACCGAGATGCTCTGACTCGAAGTAAGGCCGGATATGCCTGCAGTGAATTGAATGCAGGCTCGTCTTGCCTCTCCCAAGACGAAGGGATGTCTGAATCCCCTGTGGAGACCACAGAGAAAGACCTAGTTCTCCGCCTCATCGCTACTGGAGGCCTCACATCCTTTCAAAACTCGAGAGGTCCGCGGAGATCAATGCTTCCAAAGTAGACGATGCCTGACTCCTCTTGAAAATGGATAGGAGTCCCAGGATCCCTGTGGCACGTGGAAAGGGACACTGGGTCTCCCGCCTCACGTGGAGACGCGTCCCAATTGCCATGCCAAGACTCGAGGAGAATCCCGAGGTGTCCCTCGCACCTAGGCAGGAGTTCTGATGTCGCTGAACAAACACGTGTCTGGAAGGGCCCTCCCCGTCGTAACTCGAGAATATACCCGAGGTTCCGGCCGCAACTCGAGAAAAACCATGAGACTTCCCCCTCGCCGCGAGACGAGGCCCGATTCCCCTGCCCTGCGAGCAGAGCAATTCCGTTTTCGACATCAAACGTGAAAGGAGCCTTGATTTCCTTGATGGCACTCCAGAGAAAACCCAAGATCACTGGCTCAAGCGTAGAGGGATCCTGAGGACACTGGAAGAACACGAAACGGCTCCGTAGACCCCAAATCAACTCGAGATGAGAGCTTAGTCCCTGGCGTCGACTCAAGAGGAATACCAACTTTACACAAGCCCCTGAAGAGGAGGCTTCTCGCAGCGACAGGTATGTGAGAGGGACCCTGAGTTTGTGGCCTCAAGTGGAATGGACACCGAGATGCTCTGACTCGAAGTATGGCCGGATATCCCTGCAGTGAATTGAATGCAGGCTCGTCTTGCATCTCCCAAGACGAAGGGATGTGTGAATCCCCTGTGGAGATGACAGAGAAAGACCTAGTCCTCCGCCTCATCGCGACAGGAGGCCTCATATCCTTTGAAAACTCGAGAGGTCTCCAGAGATCAATGCTTCCAAAGGAGACGATGCCTGACTCTTCTTGAAAATGGATAGGAGTCCCAGGATCCCTGTGGCACGTGGAAAGGGACCCTGGGTCTCCCGCCTCACGTGGAGACGCATCTCAATTGCCATGCCAAGACTCGAGGAGAATCCCGACTTGTCCCTCGCACCTAGACAGGAGGCCTGACGTCGCTGAACAAACACGTGTCTGGAAGGGCCCTCCCCGTCGTAACTCGAGAATATACCCCAGGTTGGTCCGCAACTCGAGAAAAACCATGAGACTTCCCCCTCGCCTCGAGATGAGGCCCGATTCCCCTGCACTGCGTGCAGAGCAATTCCGAGTTGCACATCAAACGTGAAAGGAGCCTTGATTTCCTTGATGGCACTCCAGAGAAAACCCAAGATCACTGTCTTAAGTCTAGATGGATCCTGAGGTCACTGGAACAACACGAAAGGGCTCCGTGGACCCCAAATCAACTCGAGATGAGAGCTTAGTCCCTGGCTTCGACTCAAGAGGAATACCAACTTTCCACAAGCACCTCAAGAGGAGGCTTCTCGCAGCGACATGTATGTGAGAGGACCCTGAGTTTGTGGCCTCAAGTGGAATGGACACCGAGATGCTCTGACTCGAAGTAAGGCCGGATATCCCTGCAGTGAATTGAATACAAGCTCGTCTTGCATCTCCCAAGACGAAGGGATGTCTGAATCCCCTGTGGAGACCACAGAGAAAGACCTAGTTCTCCGCCTCATCGTGACCGGAGGCCTCACATCATTTGAAAACTCGAGAGGTCCGCGGAGATCAATGCTTCCAAAGGAGACGATGCCTGACTCCTCTTGAAAATGGTTAGGAGTCCCAGGATCCCTGTCCACATGGACGGGGACCCTGGGTCTCCCGCTTCACGTGGAGACGCGTCCCAATTGCCATGCCAAGACTCGAGGAGAATCCCGAGGTGTCCATCGCACCTAGGCAGGAGTCCTGACGTCGCTGAACAAACACGTGTCTGGAAGGGCCCTCCCCGTCATAACTCGAGAATATACCCCAGGTTCCGGCCGCAACTCGAGAAAAACCATGAGACTTCCCCCTCGCCACGAGATGAGGCCCGTTTCCCCTGCACTGCGTGCAGAGCAATTCCGTGTTCCACATCAAACGTGAAAGGAGCCTTGATTTCCATGATGGCACTCCAGAGAAAACCCAAGATCACTGTCTCAAGTCTAGAGGGATCCTGAGGTCACTGGAGCAACACGAAAGAGCTCCGTGGACCCCAAATCAACTCGAGATGAGAGCTTAGTCCCTTGCTTCGACTCAAGAGGAATACGAACTTTCCACAAGTACCTCAAGAGGAGGCTTCTCTCAGCTACAGGTATGTGAGAGTGACCCTGAGTTTGTGGCCTCAAGTGGAATGGACACCGTGATGCTCTGACTCGAAGTAAGGCCGGATATCCCTGCAGTGAATTGAATGCAGGCTCGTCCTGCATCTCCCAAGACTAAGGGATGTCTGAATCCCCTGTGGAGACCACAGAGAAAGACCTAGTCCTCCGCCTCATCGCGACCGGAGGCCTCACATCCTTTGAAAACTCGAGAGGTCCGCGGAGATCAATGCTTCCAAAGGAGACGATGCCTGACTCCTCTTGAAAATGGATAGGAGTCCCAGGATCCCTGTGGCACGTGGAAAGGGACCCTGGGTCTCCCGCCTCACGTAGAGACGCGTCCCCATTGCCATGCCAAGACTCAAGGAGAATCCCGAGGTGTCCCTCGCACCTAGGCAGGAGTCCTGACGTTGCTGAACAAACAAGTGTCTGGAAGGGCCCTCCCCGTCGAAACTCGAGAATATACCCCAGGTTCCGGCCGCAACTCGAGAAAAACCATGAGACTTCCCCCTCGCCACGAGATGAGGCCCGATTCCCCTGCACTGCGTTCACAGCAATTCCGTGTTCCACATCAAACGTGAAAGGAGCCTTGATTTCCCTGATGGCACTCCAGAGAAAACCCAAGATCACTGTCTCAAGTCTAGAGGGATCCTGAGGTCACTGGAGCAACACGAAAGAGCTCCGTGGACCCCAAATCAACTCGAGATGAGAGCTTAGTCCCTGGCTTCGACTCAAGAGGAATACTAACTTTCCACAAGCACCTCAAGAGGAGGCTTCTCTCAGCTACAGGTATGTGAGAGGGACCCTGAGTTTGTGGCCTCAAGAGGAATGGACACCGAGATGCTCTGACTCGAAGTAAGGCCGGATATCCCTGCAGTGAATTGAATGCAGGCTCGTCTTGCATCTCCCAAGACGAAGGGATGTCTGAATCCCCTGTGGAGGCCACAGAGAAAGACGTAGTCCTCCGCCTCATCGCGAACGGAGGCCTCACATCCTTTGAAAATTCGAGAGGTCCGCGGAGATCAATGCTTCCAAAGGAGACGATGCCTGACTCCTCTTGAAAATGGATAGGAGTCCCAGGATCCCTGTGGCACGTGGAAAGGGACACTGGATCTTCCACTTCACGTGGAACGCGTCCCAATTGCCATGCCAAGGCTCGAGGAGAATCCCGAGTTGTCACCCGCACCTAGGCAGGAGTACTCACATCGCTGAACAAACACGTGTCTGGAAGGGCCCTCCCTGTCATAACTCGAGAATATACCCCTGGTTCCGGCCGCAACTCGAGAAAAACCATGAGACTTCCCCCTCGCCGCGAGATGAGGCCCGATTCCCCTGCACTGCGTGCAGAGCAATTCCGTGTTCCACATCAAACGTGAAAGGAGCTTTGTATCCTTGATGGCACTCCAGAGAAAACCCAAAGTAACTGTCTCAAGTCTAGAAGGATCCTGAGGCCACTGTAGCAGCACGAAAGGCCCCGTGGACCCCAAATCATCTCGAGATGAGAACTAAGTCCCTGGCTTCGACTTAAGAGGAAAACCAAGTTTCCTCAAGCACCTCAAGAGGAGGCTTCTCTCAGCTACAGGTATTTGAGAGGGACCCGGAGTTTGTGGCCTCAAGTGGAATGGACACCGAGATGCTCTGACTCGAAGTAAGGCCGGATATCCCTGCAGGGAATTGAATGCAGGCTCGTCTTGCATCTCCCAAGACAAAGGGATGTCTGAATCCCCTGTGGAGAACACAGAGAAAGACCTAGTCCTCAGCCTCATCGCGACCGGAGGCCTCACATCCTTTGAAAACTCGAGAGGTCCGCGGAGATCAATCCTTCCAAAGGAGATGATGCCTGACTCCTCTTGAAAATGGTTAGGAGTCCCAGGATCCCTGTCCACATGGACGGGGACCCTGGGTCTCCCGCGTCACTTGGAGACGCGTCCCAATTGCCATGCCAAGACTCGAGGAGAATCCCGAGGTGTCCCTCGCACCTAGGCAGGAGTCCTGACGTCGCTGAACAAACACGTGTCTGGAAGGGCCCTCCCCGACGTAACTCGAGAATATACCCCAGGTTCTGGCCGCAACTCGAGAAAAACCATGAGACTTCCCCCTCGCCACGAGATGAGACCCGATTCCCCTGCACTGCGTGCAGAGCAATTCCGAGTTCCACATCAAACGTGAAAGGAGCCTTGATTTCCTTGATGGCACTCCAGAGAAAACCCAAGATCACTGTCTCAAGTCTAGAGGGATCCTGAGGTCACTGGAGCAACACGAAAGGGCTCCGTGGACCCCAAATCAACTCGAGATGAGAGCTTAGTCCCTGGCTTCTACTCAAGAGGAATACTAACTTTCCACAAGCACCTCAAGAGGAGGCTTCTCTCAGCTACAGGTATGTGAGAGGGACCCTGAGTTTGTGGCCTCAAGTGGAATGGACACCGTAATGCTCTGACTCGAAGTAAGGCCGGATATCCCTGCAGTGGATTGAATGCAGGCTCGTCCTGCATCTCCCAAGACGAAGGGATGTCTGAATCCCCTGTGGAGACCACAGAGAAAGACCTAGTCATCCGCCTCATCGCGACCGGAGGCCTCACATCCTTCGAAAACTCGAGAGGTCCACGGAGATCAATGCTTCCAAAGGAGACGATGCCTGACTCCTCTTAAAAATGGATAGGAGTCCCAGGATCCCTGTGGCACGTGTAAAGGGACCCTGGGTCTTCCACTTCACGTGGAGACGCGTCCCAAATGCCATGCGAAGACTCGAGGAAAATCCCGAGGTGTCCCTCGCACCTAGGCAGGAGTCCTGACGTCGCTGAACAAACACGTGTCTGGAAGGGCCCTCCCTGTCATAACTCGAGAATATACCCCAGGTTCCGGCCGCAACTCGAGAAAAACCATGAGACTTCCCCCTCGCCGCGACATGAGGCCCGATTCCCCTGCCCTGCGTGCAGAGAAATTCCGTTTTCCACATCAAACGTGAAAGGAGCCTTGATTTCCTTGATGGCACTCCAGAGAAAACCCAAGATCACTGTCTCAAGCGTAGAGGGATCCTGAGGTCACTGGAAGAAGACGAAACGGCTCCGTAGACCCCAAATCAACTCGAGATGAGAGCTTAGTCCCTGGCGTCGACTCAAGAGGAATACCAACTTTCCACAAGCACCTGAAGACGAGGCTTCTCGCAGCGACAGGTATGTGAGAGGGACCCTGAGTTTGTGGCCTCAAGTGGAATGGACACCGAGATGCTCTGACTCGAAGTAAGGCCGGATATCCCTGCAGTGAATTGAATGCAGGCTCGTCTTGCATCTCCCAAGACGAAGGGATGTGTGAATCCCCTGTGGAGACGACAGAGAAAGACCTAGTCCTCCGCCTCATCGCGACAGGAGGCCTCATATCCTTTGAAAACTCGAGAGGTCTCCGGAGATCAATGCTTCCAAAGGAGACGATGCCTGACTCTTCTTGAAAATGGATAGGAGTCCCAGGATCCCTGTGGCACGTGGAAAGGGACCCTGGGTCTCCCGCCTCACGTGGAGACGCATCCCAATTGCCATGCCAAGACTCGAGGAGAATCCCGAGGTGTCCCTCGCACCTAGGCAGGAGTCCTGACGTCGCTGAACAAACACGTGTCTGGAAGGGCCCTCCCCGTCGTAACTCGAGAATATACCCCAGGTTGGTCCGCAACTCGAGAAAAACCATGAGACTTCCCCCTCGCCTCGAGATGAGGCCCGATTCCCCTGCACTGCGTGCAGAGCAATTCCGAGTTGCACATCAAACGTGAAAGGAGCCTTGATTTCCTTGATGGCACTCCAGAGAAAACCCAAGATCACTGTCTCAAGTCTAGAGGGATCCTAAGGTCACTGGAGCAACAAGAAAGGGCTCCGTGGACCCCAAATCAACTCGAGATGAGAGCTTAGTCCCTGGCTTCGACTCAAGAGGAATACCAACTTTCCACAAGCACCTCAAGAGGAGGCTTCTCTCAGCTACAGGTATGTGAGAGGGACCCTGAGTTTGTGGCCTCACGTGGATGGACACCGAGATGCTCTGACTCAAAGTAAGGCAGGATATCCCTGCAGTGAATTGAATGCAGGCTCGTCTTGCATCTCCCAAGACGAAGGGATGTCTGAAACCCCTGTGGACACTACAGAGAAAGTCCTAGTTCTCCGCCTCATCGCGACCGGAGGCCTCACATCCTTTGAAAACTCGAGAGGTTCACGGAGATCAATGCTTCCAAAGATGACGATGCCTGACTCCTCTTGAAAATGGATAGGAGTCCCAGGATCCCTGTGGCAGGTGGACAGGGACCCTTGGTCTCCCGCCTCACGTGGAGACGCGTCCCAATTGCCATGCCAAGACTCGAGGAGAATCCTGAGGTGTCCCTCGCACCTAGGCAGGAGTCCTGACGTCGCTGAACAAACACGTGTCTGGAAGGGCCTTCCCCGTCGTAACACGAGAATATACCCCAGGGCCTGGCCGAATTCGAATAAAACCATGAGAATTCCCCCTCGCCGCGAGATGAGGCCCGATTCCCCTGCACTGCGTGCAGAGCAATACCGTGCTTCACATCAAACGTGAAAGGGGCCTTGATTTCCTTGATGGCACCCTAGAGAAAACCCAAGATCACTGTCTCAAGTCTAGAGGGATCCTGAGGTCACTGGAGCAACACGAAAGGGCTCCGTGGATCCCAAATCAACTCGAGATGAGAGCTTAGTCCCTGGCTTCGAATCAAGAGGAATACCAACTTTCCACAAGCACCTCAAGAGGAGGCTTCTCTCAGCTACAGGTATGTGAGAGGGACCCTGAGTTTGTGGCCTCAAGTGGAATGGACACCGAGATGCTCTGACTCGAAGTAAGGCCGGATATCCCTGCAGTGAATTGAATGCAGGCTCGTCTTGCATCTCCCAAGACGAAGGGATGTGTGAATCCCCTGTGGAGACGACAGAGAAAGACCTAGTCCTCCGCCTCATCGCGACCGGAGGCCTCACATCCTTTGAAAACTCGAGAGGTCCGCGGAGATCAATGCTTCCAAAGGAGACGATGCCTGACTCCTCTTGAAAATGGATAGGAGTCCCAGGATCCCTGTGGCACGTGGAAAGGGACCCTGGGTCTCCCGCCTCACGTAGAGACGCGTCCCCATTGCCATGCCAAGACTCAAGGAGAATCCCGAGGTGTCCCTCGCACCTAGGCAGGAGTCCTGACGTTGCTGAACAAACAAGTGTCTGGAAGGGCCCTCCCCGTCGAAACTCGAGAATATACCCCAGGTTCCGGCCGCAACTCGAGAAAAACCATGAGACTTCCCCCTCGCCACGAGATGAGGCCCGATTCCCCTGCACTGCGTTCACAGCAATTCCGTGTTCCACATCAAACGTGAAAGGAGCCTTGATTTCCCTGATGGCACTCCAGAGAAAACCCAAGATCACTGTCTCAAGTCTAGAGGGATCCTGAGGTCACTGGAGCAACACGAAAGAGCTCCGTGGACCCCAAATCAACTCGAGATGAGAGCTTAGTCCCTGGCTTCGACTCAAGAGGAATACTAACTTTCCACAAGCACCTCAAGAGGAGGCTTCTCTCAGCTACAGGTATGTGAGAGGGACCCTGAGTTTGTGGCCTCAAGAGGAATGGACACCGAGATGCTCTGACTCGAAGTAAGGCCGGATATCCCTGCAGTGAATTGAATGCAGGCTCGTCTTGCATCTCCCAAGACGAAGGGATGTCTGAATCCCCTGTGGAGGCCACAGAGAAAGACGTAGTCCTCCGCCTCATCGCGAACGGAGGCCTCACATCCTTTGAAAATTCGAGAGGTCCGCGGAGATCAATGCTTCCAAAGGAGACGATGCCTGACTCCTCTTGAAAATGGATAGGAGTCCCAGGATCCCTGTGGCACGTGGAAAGGGACACTGGATCTTCCACTTCACGTGGAACGCGTCCCAATTGCCATGCCAAGGCTCGAGGAGAATCCCGAGTTGTCACCCGCACCTAGGCAGGAGTACTCACATCGCTGAACAAACACGTGTCTGGAAGGGCCCTCCCTGTCATAACTCGAGAATATACCCCTGGTTCCGGCCGCAACTCGAGAAAAACCATGAGACTTCCCCCTCGCCGCGAGATGAGGCCCGATTCCCCTGCACTGCGTGCAGAGCAATTCCGTGTTCCACATCAAACGTGAAAGGAGCTTTGTATCCTTGATGGCACTCCAGAGAAAACCCAAAGTAACTGTCTCAAGTCTAGAAGGATCCTGAGGCCACTGTAGCAGCACGAAAGGCCCCGTGGACCCCAAATCATCTCGAGATGAGAACTAAGTCCCTGGCTTCGACTTAAGAGGAAAACCAAGTTTCCTCAAGCACCTCAAGAGGAGGCTTCTCTCAGCTACAGGTATTTGAGAGGGACCCGGAGTTTGTGGCCTCAAGTGGAATGGACACCGAGATGCTCTGACTCGAAGTAAGGCCGGATATCCCTGCAGGGAATTGAATGCAGGCTCGTCTTGCATCTCCCAAGACAAAGGGATGTCTGAATCCCCTGTGGAGAACACAGAGAAAGACCTAGTCCTCAGCCTCATCGCGACCGGAGGCCTCACATCCTTTGAAAACTCGAGAGGTCCGCGGAGATCAATCCTTCCAAAGGAGATGATGCCTGACTCCTCTTGAAAATGGTTAGGAGTCCCAGGATCCCTGTCCACATGGACGGGGACCCTGGGTCTCCCGCGTCACTTGGAGACGCGTCCCAATTGCCATGCCAAGACTCGAGGAGAATCCCGAGGTGTCCCTCGCACCTAGGCAGGAGTCCTGACGTCGCTGAACAAACACGTGTCTGGAAGGGCCCTCCCCGACGTAACTCGAGAATATACCCCAGGTTCTGGCCGCAACTCGAGAAAAACCATGAGACTTCCCCCTCGCCACGAGATGAGACCCGATTCCCCTGCACTGCGTGCAGAGCAATTCCGAGTTCCACATCAAACGTGAAAGGAGCCTTGATTTCCTTGATGGCACTCCAGAGAAAACCCAAGATCACTGTCTCAAGTCTAGAGGGATCCTGAGGTCACTGGAGCAACACGAAAGGGCTCCGTGGACCCCAAATCAACTCGAGATGAGAGCTTAGTCCCTGGCTTCTACTCAAGAGGAATACTAACTTTCCACAAGCACCTCAAGAGGAGGCTTCTCTCAGCTACAGGTATGTGAGAGGGACCCTGAGTTTGTGGCCTCAAGTGGAATGGACACCGTAATGCTCTGACTCGAAGTAAGGCCGGATATCCCTGCAGTGGATTGAATGCAGGCTCGTCCTGCATCTCCCAAGACGAAGGGATGTCTGAATCCCCTGTGGAGACCACAGAGAAAGACCTAGTCATCCGCCTCATCGCGACCGGAGGCCTCACATCCTTCGAAAACTCGAGAGGTCCACGGAGATCAATGCTTCCAAAGGAGACGATGCCTGACTCCTCTTAAAAATGGATAGGAGTCCCAGGATCCCTGTGGCACGTGTAAAGGGACCCTGGGTCTTCCACTTCACGTGGAGACGCGTCCCAAATGCCATGCGAAGACTCGAGGAAAATCCCGAGGTGTCCCTCGCACCTAGGCAGGAGTCCTGACGTCGCTGAACAAACACGTGTCTGGAAGGGCCCTCCCTGTCATAACTCGAGAATATACCCCAGGTTCCGGCCGCAACTCGAGAAAAACCATGAGACTTCCCCCTCGCCGCGACATGAGGCCCGATTCCCCTGCCCTGCGTGCAGAGAAATTCCGTTTTCCACATCAAACGTGAAAGGAGCCTTGATTTCCTTGATGGCACTCCAGAGAAAACCCAAGATCACTGTCTCAAGCGTAGAGGGATCCTGAGGTCACTGGAAGAAGACGAAACGGCTCCGTAGACCCCAAATCAACTCGAGATGAGAGCTTAGTCCCTGGCGTCGACTCAAGAGGAATACCAACTTTCCACAAGCACCTGAAGACGAGGCTTCTCGCAGCGACAGGTATGTGAGAGGGACCCTGAGTTTGTGGCCTCAAGTGGAATGGACACCGAGATGCTCTGACTCGAAGTAAGGCCGGATATCCCTGCAGTGAATTGAATGCAGGCTCGTCTTGCATCTCCCAAGACGAAGGGATGTGTGAATCCCCTGTGGAGACGACAGAGAAAGACCTAGTCCTCCGCCTCATCGCGACAGGAGGCCTCATATCCTTTGAAAACTCGAGAGGTCTCCGGAGATCAATGCTTCCAAAGGAGACGATGCCTGACTCTTCTTGAAAATGGATAGGAGTCCCAGGATCCCTGTGGCACGTGGAAAGGGACCCTGGGTCTCCCGCCTCACGTGGAGACGCATCCCAATTGCCATGCCAAGACTCGAGGAGAATCCCGAGGTGTCCCTCGCACCTAGGCAGGAGTCCTGACGTCGCTGAACAAACACGTGTCTGGAAGGGCCCTCCCCGTCGTAACTCGAGAATATACCCCAGGTTGGTCCGCAACTCGAGAAAAACCATGAGACTTCCCCCTCGCCTCGAGATGAGGCCCGATTCCCCTGCACTGCGTGCAGAGCAATTCCGAGTTGCACATCAAACGTGAAAGGAGCCTTGATTTCCTTGATGGCACTCCAGAGAAAACCCAAGATCACTGTCTCAAGTCTAGAGGGATCCTAAGGTCACTGGAGCAACAAGAAAGGGCTCCGTGGACCCCAAATCAACTCGAGATGAGAGCTTAGTCCCTGGCTTCGACTCAAGAGGAATACCAACTTTCCACAAGCACCTCAAGAGGAGGCTTCTCTCAGCTACAGGTATGTGAGAGGGACCCTGAGTTTGTGGCCTCACGTGGATGGACACCGAGATGCTCTGACTCAAAGTAAGGCAGGATATCCCTGCAGTGAATTGAATGCAGGCTCGTCTTGCATCTCCCAAGACGAAGGGATGTCTGAAACCCCTGTGGACACTACAGAGAAAGTCCTAGTTCTCCGCCTCATCGCGACCGGAGGCCTCACATCCTTTGAAAACTCGAGAGGTTCACGGAGATCAATGCTTCCAAAGATGACGATGCCTGACTCCTCTTGAAAATGGATAGGAGTCCCAGGATCCCTGTGGCAGGTGGACAGGGACCCTTGGTCTCCCGCCTCACGTGGAGACGCGTCCCAATTGCCATGCCAAGACTCGAGGAGAATCCCGAGGTGTCCCTCGCACCTAGGCAGGAGTCCTGACGTCGCTGAACAAACACGTGTCTGGAAGGGCCTTCCCCGTCGTAACACGAGAATATACCCCAGGGCCTGGCCGAATTCGAATAAAACCATGAGAATTCCCCCTCGCCGCGAGATGAGGCCCGATTCCCCTGCACTGCGTGCAGAGCAATACCGTGCTTCACATCAAACGTGAAAGGGGCCTTGATTTCCTTGATGGCACCCTAGAGAAAACCCAAGATCACTGTCTCAAGTCTAGAGGGATCCTGAGGTCACTGGAGCAACACGAAAGGGCTCCGTGGATCCCAAATCAACTCGAGATGAGAGCTTAGTCCCTGGCTTCGAATCAAGAGGAATACCAACTTTCCACAAGCACCTCAAGAGGAGGCTTCTCTCAGCTACAGGTATGTGAGAGGGACCCTGAGTTTGTGGCCTCAAGTGGAATGGACACCGAGATGCTCTGACTCGAAGTAAGGCCGGATATCCCTGCAGTGAATTGAATGCAGGCTCGTCTTGCATCTCCCAAGACGAAGGGATGTGTGAATCCCCTGTGGAGACGACAGAGAAAGACCTAGTCCTCCGCCTCATCGCGACAGGAGGCCTCATATCCTTTGAAAACTCGAGAGGTCTCCGGAGATCAATGCTTCCAAAGGAGACGATGCCTGACTCTTCTTGAAAATGGATAGGAGTCCCAGGATCCCTGTGGCACGTGGAAAGGGACCCTGGGTCTCCCGCCTCACGTGGAGACGCATCCCAATTGCCATGCCAAGACTCGAGGAGAATCCCGAGGTGTCCCTCGCACCTAGGCAGGAGTCCTGACGTCGCTGAACAAACACGTGTCTGGAACGGCCCTCCCCGTCGTAACTCGAGAATATACCCCAGGTTGGTCCGCAACTCGAGAAAAACCATAAGACTTCCCCCTCGCCTCGAGATGAGGCCCGATTCCCCTGCACTGCGTGCAGAGCAATTCCGAGTTGCACATCAAACGTGAAAGGAGCCTTGATTTCCTTGATGGCACTCCAGAGAAAACCCAAGATCACTGTCTCAAGTCTAGAGGGATCCTGAGGTCACTGGAACAACACGAAAGGGCTCCGTGGACCCCAAATCAACTCGAGATGAGAGCTTAGTCCCTGGCTTCGACTCAAGAGGAATACCAACTTTCCACAAGCACCTCAAGAGGAGGCTTCTCTCAGCTACAGGTATGTGAGAGGGACCCTGAGTTTGTGGCCTCACGTGGATGGACACCGAGATGCTCTGACTCAAAGTAAGGCAGGATATCCCTGCAGTGAATTGAATGCAGGCTCGTCTTGCATCTCCCAAGACGAAGGGATGTCTGAAACCCCTGTGGACACTACAGAGAAAGTCCTAGTTCTCCGCCTCATCGCGACCGGAGGCCTCACATCCTTTGAAAACTCGAGAGGTCTGCGGAGATCAGTGCTTCCAAAGATGACGATGCCTGACTCCTCTTGAAAATGGATAGGAGTCCCAGGATCCCTGTGGCAGGTGGACAGGGACCCTGGGTCTCCCGCCTCACGTGGAGACGCGTCCCAATTGCCATGCCAAGACTCGAGGAGAATCCCGAGGTGTCCCTCGCACCTAGGCAGGAGTCCTGACGTCGCTGAACAAACACGTGTCTGGAAGGGCCCTCCCCGTCGTAACTCGAGAATATACCCCAGGGCCTGGCCGAATTCGAATAAAACCATGAGACTTCCCCCTCGCCGCGAGATGAGGCCCGATTCCCCTGCACTGCGTGCAGAGCAATACCGTGCTTCACATCAAACGTGAAAGGGGCCTTGATTTCCTTGATGGCACCCTAGAGAAAACCCAAGATCACTGTCTCAAGTCTAGAGGGATCCTGAGGTCACTGGAGCAACACGAAAGGGCTCCGTGGATCCCAAATCAACTCGAGATGAGAGCTTAGTCCCTGGCTTCGAATCAAGAGGAAAACCAACTTTCCACAAGCACCTCAAGAGGAGGCTTCTCTCAGCTACAGGTATGTGAGAGGGACCCTGAGTTTGTGGCCTCAAGTAGAATGGACACCGAGATGCTCTGACTCGAAGTAAGGCCGGATATGCCTGCAGTGAATTGAATGCAGGCTCGTCTTGCCTCTCCCAAGACGAAGGGATGTCTGAATCCCCTGTGGAGACCACAGAGAAAGACCTAGTTCTCCGCCTCATCGCTACTGGAGGCCTCACATCCTTTCAAAACTCGAGAGGTCCGCGGAGATCAATGCTTCCAAAGTAGACGATGCCTGACTCCTCTTGAAAATGGATAGGAGTCCCAGGATCCCTGTGGCACGTGGAAAGGGACACTGGGTCTCCCGCCTCACGTGGAGACGCGTCCCAATTGCCATGCCAAGACTCGAGGAGAATCCCGAGGTGTCCCTCGCACCTAGGCAGGAGTTCTGATGTCGCTGAACAAACACGTGTCTGGAAGGGCTCTCCCCGTCGTAACTCGAGAATATACCCGAGGTTCCGGCCGCAACTCGAGAAAAACCATGAGACTTCCCCCTCGCCGCGAGACGAGGCCCGATTCCCCTTCCCTGCGAGCAGAGCAATTCCGTTTTCGACATCAAACGTGAAAGGAGCCTTGATTTCCTTGATGGCACTCCAGAGAAAACCCAAGATCACTGGCTCAAGCGTAGAGGGATCCTGAGGACACTGGAAGAACACGAAACGGCTCCGTAGACCCCAAATCAACTCGAGATGAGAGCTTAGTCCCTGGCGTCGACTCAAGAGGAATACCAACTTTACACAAGCCCCTGAAGAGGAGGCTTCTCACAGCGACAGGTATGTGAGAGGGACCCTGAGTTTGTGGCCTCAAGTGGAATGGACACCGAGATGCTCTGACTCGAAGTATGGCCGGATATCCCTGCAGTGAATTGAATGCAGGCTCGTCTTGCATCTCCCAAGACGAAGGGATGTGTGAATCCCCTGTGGAGACGACAGAGAAAGACCTAGTCCTCCGCCTCATCGCGACAGGAGGCCTCATATCCTTTGAAAACTCGAGAGGTCTCCAGAGATCAATGCTTCCAAAGGAGACGATGCCTGACTCTTCTTGAAAATGGATAGGAGTCCCAGGATCCCTGTGGCACGTGGAAAGGGACCCTGGGTCTCCCGCCTCACGTGGAGACGCATCTCAATTGCCATGCCAAGACTCGAGGAGAATCCCGACTTGTCCCTCGCACCTAGACAGGAGGCCTGACGTCGCTGAACAAACACGTGTCTGGAAGGGCCCTCCCCGTCGTAACTCGAGAATATACCCCAGGTTGGTCCGCAACTCGAGAAAAACCATGAGACTTCCCCCTCGCCTCGAGATGAGGCCCGATTCCCCTGCACTGCGTGCAGAGCAATTCCGAGTTGCACATCAAACGTGAAAGGAGCCTTGATTTCCTTGATGGCACTCCAGAGAAAACCCAAGATCACTGTCTTAAGTCTAGATGGATCCTGAGGTCACTGGAACAACACGAAAGGGCTCCGTGGACCCCAAATCAACTCGAGATGAGAGCTTAGTCCCTGGCTTCGACTCAAGAGGAATACCAACTTTCCACAAG
Organism: Dama dama; assembly: GCF_033118175.1. NCBI lineage: Eukaryota > Metazoa > Chordata > Mammalia > Artiodactyla > Cervidae > Dama > Dama dama. Next base: position 589,623 of record NW_026870888.1, read on the forward strand.
CACCTCAAGAGGAGGCTTCTCGCAGCGACATGTATGTGAGAGGACCCTGAGTTTGTGGCCTCAAGTGGAATGGACACCGAGATGCTCTGACTCGAAGTAAGGCCGGATATCCCTGCAGTGAATTGAATACAAGCTCGTCTTGCATCTCCCAAGACGAAGGGATGTCTGAATCCCCTGTGGAGACCACAGAGAAAGACCTAGTTCTCCGCCTCATCGTGACCGGAGGCCTCACATCATTTGAAAACTCGAGAGGTCCGCGGAGATCAATGCTTCCAAAGGAGACGATGCCTGACTCCTCTTGAAAATGGTTAGGAGTCCCAGGATCCCTGTCCACATGGACGGGGACCCTGGGTCTCCCGCTTCACGTGGAGACGCGTCCCAATTGCCATGCCAAGACTCGAGGAGAATCCCGAGGTGTCCATCGCACCTAGGCAGGAGTCCTGACGTCGCTGAACAAACACGTGTCTGGAAGGGCCCTCCCCGTCATAACTCGAGAATATACCCCAGGTTCCGGCCGCAACTCGAGAAAAACCATGAGACTTCCCCCTCGCCACGAGATGAGGCCCGTTTCCCCTGCACTGCGTGCAGAGCAATTCCGTGTTCCACATCAAACGTGAAAGGAGCCTTGATTTCCATGATGGCACTCCAGAGAAAACCCAAGATCACTGTCTCAAGTCTAGAGGGATCCTGAGGTCACTGGAGCAACACGAAAGAGCTCCGTGGACCCCAAATCAACTCGAGATGAGAGCTTAGTCCCTGGCTTCGACTCAAGAGGAATACGAACTTTCCACAAGTACCTCAAGAGGAGGCTTCTCTCAGCTACAGGTATGTGAGAGTGACCCTGAGTTTGTGGCCTCAAGTGGAATGGACACCGTGATGCTCTGACTCGAAGTAAGGCCGGATATCCCTGCAGTGAATTGAATGCAGGCTCGTCCTGCATCTCCCAAGACTAAGGGATGTCTGAATCCCCTGTGGAGACCACAGAGAAAGACCTAGTCCTCCGCCTCATCGCGACCGGAGGCCTCACATCCTTTGAAAACTCGAGAGGTCCGCGGAGATCAATGCTTCCAAAGGAGACGATGCCTGACTCCTCTTGAAAATGGATAGGAGTCCCAGGATCCCTGTGGCACGTGGAAAGGGACCCTGGGTCTCCCGCCTCACGTAGAGACGCGTCCCCATTGCCATGCCAAGACTCAAGGAGAATCCCGAGGTGTCCCTCGCACCTAGGCAGGAGTCCTGACGTTGCTGAACAAACAAGTGTCTGGAAGGGCCCTCCCCGTCGAAACTCGAGAATATACCCCAGGTTCCGGCCGCAACTCGAGAAAAACCATGAGACTTCCCCCTCGCCACGAGATGAGGCCCGATTCCCCTGCACTGCGTTCACAGCAATTCCGTGTTCCACATCAAACGTGAAAGGAGCCTTGATTTCCCTGATGGCACTCCAGAGAAAACCCAAGATCACTGTCTCAAGTCTAGAGGGATCCTGAGGTCACTGGAGCAACACGAAAGAGCTCCGTGGACCCCAAATCAACTCGAGATGAGAGCTTAGTCCCTGGCTTCGACTCAAGAGGAATACTAACTTTCCACAAGCACCTCAAGAGGAGGCTTCTCTCAGCTACAGGTATGTGAGAGGGACCCTGAGTTTGTGGCCTCAAGTGGAATGGACACCGAGATGCTCTGACTCGAAGTAAGGCCGGATATCCCTGCAGTGAATTGAATGCAGGCTCGTCTTGCATCTCCCAAGACGAAGGGATGTCTGAATCCCCTGTGGAGGCCACAGAGAAAGACCTAGTCCTCCGCCTCATCGCGAACGGAGGCCTCACATCCTTTGAAAATTCGAGAGGTCCGCGGAGATCAATGCTTCCAAAGGAGACGATGCCTGACTCCTCTTGAAAATGGATAGGAGTCCCAGGATCCCTGTGGCACGTGGAAAGGGACACTGGATCTTCCACTTCACGTGGAACGCGTCCCAATTGCCATGCCAAGGCTCGAGGAGAATCCCGAGTTGTCCCCCGCACCTAGGCAGGAGTACTCACATCGCTGAACAAACACGTGTCTGGAAGGGCCCTCCCTGTCATAACTCGAGAATATACCCCTGGTTCCGGCCGCAACTCGAGAAAAACCATGAGACTTCCCCCTCGCCGCGAGATGAGGCCCGATTCCCCTGCACTGCGTGCAGAGCAATTCCGTGTTCCACATCAAACGTGAAAGGAGCTTTGTATCCTTGATGGCACTCCAGAGAAAACCCAAAGTAACTGTCTCAAGTCTAGAAGGATCCTGAGGCCACTGTAGCAGCACGAAAGGCTCCGTGGACCCCAAATCATCTCGAGATGAGAACTGAGTCCCTGGCTTCGACTTAAGAGGAAAACCAAGTTTCCTCAAGCACCTCAAGAGGAGGCTTCTCTCAGCTACAGGTATTTGAGAGGGACCCGGAGTTTGTGGCCTCAAGTGGAATGGACACCGAGATGCTCTGACTCGAAGTAAGGCCGGATATCCCTGCAGGGAATTGAATGCAGGCTCGTCTTGCATCTCCCAAGACAAAGGGATGTCTGAATCCCCTGTGGAGAACACAGAGAAAGACCTAGTCCTCAGCCTCATCGCGACCGGAGGCCTCACATCCTTTGAAAACTCGAGAGGTCCGCGGAGATCAATCCTTCCAAAGGAGATGATGCCTGACTCCTCTTGAAAATGGTTAGGAGTCCCAGGATCCCTGTCCACATGGACGGGGACCCTGGGTCTCCCGCGTCACTTGGAGACGCGTCCCAATTGCCATGCCAAGACTCGAGGAGAATCCCGAGGTGTCCCTCGCACCTAGGCAGGAGTCCTGACGTCGCTGAACAAACACGTGTCTGGAAGGGCCCTCCCCGACGTAACTCGAGAATATACCCCAGGTTCCGGCCGCAACTCGAGAAAAACCATGAGACTTCCCCCTCGCCACGAGATGAGACCCGATTCCCCTGCACTGCGTGCAGAGCAATTCCGAGTTCCACATCAAACGTGAAAGGAGCCTTGATTTCCTTGATGGCACTCCAGAGAAAACCCAAGATCACTGTCTCAAGTCTAGAGGGATCCTGAGGTCACTGGAGCAACACGAAAGGGCTCCGTGGACCCCAAATCAACTCGAGATGAGAGCTTAGTCCCTGGCTTCTACTCAAGAGGAATACTAACTTTCCACAAGCACCTCAAGAGGAGGCTTCTCTCAGCTACAGGTATGTGAGAGGGACCCTGAGTTTGTGGCCTCAAGTGGAATGGACACCGTAATGCTCTGACTCGAAGTAAGGCCGGATATCCCTGCAGTGAATTGAATGCAGGCTCGTCCTGCATCTCCCAAGACGAAGGGATGTCTGAATCCCCTGTGGAGACCACAGAGAAAGACCTAGTCATCCGCCTCATCGCGACCGGAGGCCTCACATCCTTCGAAAACTCGAGAGGTCCACGGAGATCAATGCTTCCAAAGGAGACGATGCCTGACTCCTCTTAAAAATGGATAGGAGTCCCAGGATCCCTGTGGCACGTGTAAAGGGACCCTGGGTCTTCCACTTCACGTGGAGACGCGTCCCAAATGCCATGCGAAGACTCGAGGAAAATCCCGAGGTGTCCCTCGCACCTAGGCAGGAGTCCTGACGTCGCTGAACAAACACGTGTCTGGAAGGGCCCTCCCTGTCATAACTCGAGAATATACCCCAGGTTCCGGCCGCAACTCGAGAAAAACCATGAGACTTCCCCCTCGCCGCGACATGAGGCCCGATTCCCCTGCCCTGCGTGCAGAGACATTCCGTTTTCCACATCAAACGTGAAAGGAGCCTTGATTTCCTTGATGGCACTCCAGAGAAAACCCAAGATCACTGTCTCAAGCGTAGAGGGATCCTGAGGTCACTGGAAGAAGACGAAACGGCTCCGTAGACCCCAAATCAACTCGAGATGAGAGCTTAGTCCCTGGCGTCGACTCAAGAGGAATACCAACTTTCCACAAGCACCTGAAGACGAGGCTTCTCGCAGCGACAGGTATGTGAGAGGGACCATGAGTTTGTGGCCTCAAGTGGAATGGACACCGAGATGCTCTGACTCGAAGTAAGGCCGGATATCCCTGCAGTGAATTGAATGCAGGCTCGTCTTGCATCTCCCAAGACGAAGGGATGTGTGAATCCCCTGTGGAGACGACAGAGAAAGACCTAGTCCTCCGCCTCATCGCGACAGGAGGCCTCATATCCTTTGAAAACTCGAGAGGTCTCCGGAGATCAATGCTTCCAAAGGAGACGATGCCTGACTCTTCTTGAAAATGGATAGGAGTCCCAGGATCCCTGTGGCACGTGGAAAGGGACCCTGGGTCTCCCGCCTCACGTGGAGACGCATCCCAATTGCCATGCCAAGACTCGAGGAGAATCCCGAGGTGTCCCTCGCACCTAGGCAGGAGTCCTGACGTCGCTGAACAAACACGTGTCTGGAAGGGCCCTCCCCGTCGTAACTCGAGAATATACCCCAGGTTGGTCCGCAACTCGAGAAAAACCATGAGACTTCCCCCTCGCCTCGAGATGAGGCCCGATTCCCCTGCACTGCGTGCAGAGCAATACCGTGCTTCACATCAAACGTGAAAGGGGCTTGATTTCCTTGATGGCACCCTAGAGAAAACCCAAGATCACTGTCTCAAGTCTAGAGGGATCCTGAGGTCACTGGAGCAACACGAAAGGGCTCCGTGGATCCCAAATCAACTCGAGATGAGAGCTTAGTCCCTGGCTTCGAATCAAGAGGAATACCAACTTTCCACAAGCACCTCAAGAGGAGGCTTCTCTCAGCTACAGGTATGTGAGAGGGACCCTGAGTTTGTGGCCTCAAGTAGAATGGACACCGAGATGCTCTGACTCGAAGTAAGGCCGGATATCCCTGCAGTGAATTGAATGCAGGCTCGTCTTGCCTCTCCCAAGACGAAGGGATGTCTGAATCCCCTGTGGAGACCACAGAGAAAGACCTAGTTCTCCGCCTCATCGCTACTGGAGGCCTCACATCCTTTCAAAACTCGAGAGGTCCGCGGAGATCAATGCTTCCAAAGTAGACGATGCCTGACTCCTCTTGAAAATGGATAGGAGTCCCAGGATCCCTGTGGCACGTGGAAAGGGACACTGGGTCTCCCGCCTCACGTGGAGACGCGTCCCAATTGCCATGCCAAGACTCGAGGAGAATCCCGAGGTGTCCCTCGCACCTAGGCAGGAGTTCTGATGTCGCTGAACAAACACGTGTCTGGAAGGGCCCTCCCCGTCGTAACTCGAGAATATACCCGAGGTTCCGGCCGCAACTCGAGAAAAACCATGAGACTTCCCCCTCGCCGCGAGACGAGGCCCGATTCCCCTGCCCTGCGTGCAGAGCAATTCCGTTTTCCACATCAAACGTGAAAGGAGCCTTGATTTCCTTGATGGCACTCCAGAGAAAACCCAAGATCACTGGCTCAAGCGTACAGGGATCCTGAGGACTCTGGAAGAACACGAAACGGCTCCGTAGACCCCAAATCAACTCGAGATGAGAGCTTAGTCCCTGGCTTCGACTCAAGAGGAATACCAACTTTCCAAGAGCACCTCAAGAGGAGGCTTCTCTCAGCTACAGGTATGTGAGAGGGACCCTGAGTTTGTGGCCTCAAGTGGAATGGACACCGTGATGCTCTGACTCGAAGTAAGGCCGGATATCCCTGCAGTGAATTGAATGCAGGCTCGTCCTGCATCTCCCAAGACTAAGGGATGTCTGAATCCCCTGTGGAGACCACAGAGAAAGACCTAGTCCTCCGCCTCATCGCGACCGGAGGCCTCACATCCTTTGAAAACTCGAGAGGTCCGCGGAGATCAATGCTTCCAAAGGAGACGATGCCTGACTCCTCTTGAAAATGGATAGGAGTCCCAGGATCCCTGTGGCACGTGGAAAGGGACCCTGGGTCTCCCGCCTCACGTAGAGACGCGTCCCCATTGCCATGCCAAGACTCAAGGAGAATCCCGAGGTGTCCCTCGCCCCTAGGCAGGAGTCCTGACGTTGCTGAACAAACACGTGTCTGGAAGGGCCCTCCCCGTCGTAACTCGAGAATATACCCCAGGTTCCGGCCGCAACTCGAGAAAAACCATGAGACTTCCCCCTCGCCACGAGATGAGGCCCGATTCCCCTGCACTGCGTTCACAGCAATTCCATGTTCCACATCAAACGTGAAAGGAGCCTTGATGGCACTCCAGAGAAAACCCAAGATCACTGTCTCAAGTCTAGAGGGATACTGAGGTCACTGGAGCAACACGAAAGGGCTCCGTGGACCCCAAATCAACTCGAGATGAGAGCTTAGTCCCTGGCTTCGACTCAAGAGGAATACTAACTTTCCACAAGCACCTCAAGAGGAGGCTTCTCTCAGCTACAGGTATGTGAGAGGGACCCTGAGTTTGTGGCCTCAAGTGGAATGGACACCGAGATGCTCTGACTCGAAGTAAGGCCGGATATCCCTGCAGTGAATTGAATGCAGGCTCGTCTTGCATCTCCCAAGACGAAGGGATGTCTGAATCCCCTGTGGAGACCACAGAGAAAGACCTAGTCCTCAGCCTCATCGCGAACGGAGGCCTCACATCCTTTGAAAATTCGAGAGGTCCGCGGAGATCAATGCTTCCAAAGGAGACGATGCCTGACTCCTCTTGAAAATGGATAGGAGTCCCAGGATCCCTGTGGCACGTGGAAAGGGACACTGGATCTTCCACTTCACGTGGAGACGCGTCCCAATTGCCATGCCAAGGCTCGAGGAGAATCCCGAGTTGTCCCTCGCACCTAGGCAGGAGTCCTCACATCGCTGAACAAACACGTGTCTGGAAGGGCCCTCCCTGTCATAACTCGAGAATATACCCCTGGTTCCGGCCGCAACTCGAGAAAAACCATGAGACTTCCCCCTCGCCGCGAGATGAGGCCCGATTCCCCTGCACTGCGTGCAGAGCAATTCCGTGTTCCACGTCAAACGTGAAAGGAGCTTTGTATCCTTGATGGCACTCCAGAGAAAACCCAAAGTAACTGTCTCAAGTCTAGAAGGATCCTGAGGCCACAGTAGCAGCACGAAAGGCTCCGTGGACCCCAAATCATTTCGAGATGAGAGCTGAGTCCCTGGCTTCGACTTAAGAGGAAAACCAAGTTTCCTCAAGCACCTCAAGAGGAGGCTTCTCTCAGCTACAGGTATTTGAGAGGGACCCGGAGTTTGTGGCCTCAAGTGGAATGGACACCGAGATGCTCTGACTCGAAGTAAGGCCGGATATCCCTGCAGTGAATTGAATGCAGGCTCGTCTTGCATCTCCCAAGACGAAGGGATGTCTGAATCCCCTGTGGAGACCACAGAGAAAGACCTAGTCCTCAGCCTCATCGCGACCGGAGGCCTCACATCCTTTGAAAACTCGAGAGGTCCGCGGAGATCAATGCTTCCAAAGGAGACGATGCCTGACTCCTCTTGAAAATGGTTAGGAGTCCCAGGATCCCTGTCCACATGGACGGGGACACTGGGTCTCCCGCCTCACGTGGAGACGCGTCCCAATTTCCATGCCAAGACTCGAGGAGAATCCCGAGGTGTCCCTCGCACCTAGGCAGGAGTCCTGACGTCGCTGAACAAACACGTGTCTGGAAGGGCCCTCCCCATCGTAACTCGAGAATATACCCCAGGTTCCGGCCGCAACTCGAGAAAAACCATGAGACTTCCCCCTCGCCGCGAGATGAGGCCCGATTCCCCTGGACTGCGTGCAGAGCAATTCCGTGTTCCACATCAAACTGGAAAGGAGCCTTGATTTCCTTGATGGCACTCCAGAGAAAACCCAAGATCACTGTCTCAAGTCTAGAGGGATCCTGAGGTCACTGTAGCAACACGAAAGGGCTCCGTGGACCCCAAATCAACTCGAGATGAGAGCATAGTCCCTGGCTTCGACTCAAGAGGAATCCCAACTTTCCACAAGCACCTCAAGAGGAGGCTTCTCTCAGCTACAGGTATGTGAGAGGACCCTGAGTTTGTGGCCTCAAGTGGAATGGACACCGAGATGCTCTGACTCGAAGTAAGGCCGGATATCCCTGCAGTGAATTGAATGCAGGCTCGTCTTGTATCTCCCAAGACAAAGGGATGTCTGAATCCCCTGTGGAGAAAACAGAGAAAGACCTAGTCCTCAGCCTCATCCCGACCGGAGGCCTCACATCCTTTGAAAACTCGAGAGGTCCGCGGAGATCAATGCTTCCAAAGGAGACGATGCCTGACTCCTCTTGAAAATGGTTAGGAGTCCCAGGATCCCTGTCCACATGGACGGGGACCCTGGGTCTCCCGCGTCACGTGGAGACGCGTCCCAATTGCCATGCCAAGACTCGAGGAGAATCCCGAGGTGTCCCTCGCACCTAGGCAGGAGTCCTGACGTCGCTGAACAAACACGTGTCTGGAAGGGCCCTCCCCGACGTAACTCGAGAATATACCCCAGGTTCCGGCCGCAACTCGAGAAAAACCATGAGACTTCCCCCTCGCCACGAGATGAGGCCCGATTCCCCTGCACTGCGTGCAGAGCAATTCCGAGTTCCACATCAAACGTGAAAGGAGCCTTGATTTCCTTGATGGCACTCCAGAGAAAACCCAAGATCACTGTCTCAAGTCTAGAGGGATCCTGAGGTCACAAGAGCAACACGAAAGGGCTCCGTGGACCCCAAATCAACTCGAGATGAGAGCTTAGTCCCTGGCTTCGACTCAAGAGGAATACTAACTTTCCACAAGCACCTCAAGAGGAGGCTTCTCTCAGCTACAGGTATGTGAGAGGGACCCTGAGTTTGTGGCCTCAATTGGAATGGACACCGAGATGCTCTGACTCGAAGTAAGGCCGGATATCCCTGCAGTGAAGTGAATGCAGGCTCGTCCTGCATCTCTCAAGACGAAGGGATGTCTGAATCCCCTGTGGAGACCACAGAGAAAGAACTAGTCCTCCGCCTCATCGCGACCGGAGGCCTCACATCCTTTGAAAACTCGAGAGGTCCGCGGAGATCAATGCTTCCAAGGGAGACGATGCCTGACTCCTCTTGAAAATGGATAGGAGTCCCAGGATCCCTGTGGCACGTGGAAAGGGACTCTGGGTCTCCCGCCTCACGTGGAGACACGTCCCAATTGCCATGCCAAGACTCGAGGAGAATCCCAACTTGTCCCTCGCACCTAGGCAGGAGTCCTGACGTCGCTGAACAAACACGTGTCTGGAAGGGCCCTCCCCGTCGTAACTCGAGAATATACCCCAGGTTCCGGCCGGAACTCGAGAAAAACCATGAGACTTCCCCCTCGCCGCGAGATGAGGCCCGATTCCCCTGCACTGCGTCAGAGCAATTCCTTATTCCACATCAAAAGTGAAAGGAGCCTTGATTTCCTTGATGGCACTCCAGAGAAAACCCAAGATCACTGTCTCTAGTCTAGAGGGATCCTGAGGTCACTGTAGCAACACGAAAGGGCTCCGTGGACCCCAAAATCAACTCGAGATGAGAGCTTAGTCCCTGGCTTCGACTCAAGAGGAATACCAACTTTCCACAAGCACCTCAAGAGGAGGCTTCTCTCAGATACAAGTATGTGAGAGGGCCCCTGAGTTTGTTGCCTCAAGTGGAATGGACACCGAGATGCTCTGACTCGAAGTAAGGCCGGATATCCCTGCAGTGAATTGAATGCAGACTTGTCTTGGATGTCCCAAGAAGAAGGGATGTCTGAATCCCCTATGGAAATGACAGAGAACGACCGAGTTCTCCGCCTCATCGCGAGCGGAGGCCTCACATCCTTTGAAAACTCGAGAGGTCCGCGGAGATCAATGCTTCCAAAGGAGAAGATGCCTGACTACTCTTAAAAATGGATAGGAGTCCCAGGATCCCTGTGGCACGTGGAAAGGGACCCTGGGTCTCCTGCCTCACGTGGAGACGCGTCCCAATTGCCATGCCAAGACTCGAGGAGAATCCTGAGGTGTCCCTCGCACCTAGGCAGGAGTCCTGACGTCGCTGAACAAACACGTGTCTGGAAGGGCCCTCCCCGTCGTAACTCGAGAATATACCCCAGGTTCCGGCCGCAACTCGAGAAAAACCATGAGACTTCCCCCTCGCCGCGAGATGAGGCCTGATTCCCCTGCCCTGCGTGCAGACCAATTCCGTGTTCCACATCAAACGTGAAAGGAGCCTTGATTTCCTTGATGGCACTCCAGATAAAACCCAAGATCACTGTCTCTAGTCTAGAGTGATCCTGTGGTCACTGTAGCAACACGAAAGGGCTCCGTGGACCCCAAATCTACTCGAGATGAGAGCTTAGTCCCTGGCTTCGAATCAAGAGGAATACCCACTTTCCACAAGCACCTCAAGAGGAGGATAGTCTCAGCTACAGGTATGTGAGAGGGACCCTGAGTTTGTGGCCTCAAGTGGAATGGACACCGAGATGCTCTGACTCAAAGTAAGGCCAGATATCCCTGCAGTGAATTGAATGCAGGCTCGTCTTGCATCTCCCAAGACGAAGGGATGTCTGAATCCCCTGTGGAGACGACAGAGAAAGACTTAGGCCTCCGCCTCTTCGCGACCGGAGCCTCACATCCTTTGAAAACTCGAGAGGTCTGCGGAGATCAATGCTTCCAAAGGAGACGATAGCTGGCTCTTCTTGAAAATGGATAGGAGTCCCAGGATGCCTGTGGCACGTGGAAAGGGACCCTGGGTCTCCCGCCTCACGTGGAGACGCGTCCCAATTGCCATGCCAAGACTCGAGGAGAATCCCGAGGTGTCCCTCGCACCTAGGCAGGGGTCCTGACGTCGCTGAACAAACACGTGTCTGGAAGGGCCCTCCCCGTCGTAACTCGAGAATATACCCCAGGTTCCGGCCGCTACTCGAGAAAAACCATGAGACTTCCCCCTCGCCGCGAGATGAGGCCCGATTCCCCTGCACTGTGTGCAGAGCAATTCCGTGTTCCACATCAAACGTGAAAGGAGGCTTGATTTCCATGATGGCACTCCAGAGAAAACCCAAGATCACTGTCTCAAGTCTAGAGGGATCCTGAGGTCACTGGAGCAACACGAAAGGGCTCCGTGGACCCCAAATCAACTCGAGAGGAGAGCTTAGTCCCTGGCTTCGACTCAAGAGGAATACCAACTTTTCACAAGCACCTCAAGAGGAGGCTTCTCTCAACTACAGGTAAGTGAGAGGGACCCTGAGTTTGTGGCCTCAAGTGGAATGGACACTGAGATGCTCTGACTCGAAGTAAGGTCGAATATCCCTGCAGTGAATTGAATGCAGGCTGGTCTTGCATCTCCCAAGACGAAGGGATGTCGGAATCCCCTGTGGAGACGACAGAGAAAGACCTAGTCCTCCGCCTCATCGCGACCGGAGGCCTCACATCCTTTGAAAACTCGAAAGGTCTGCGGAGATCAATGCTTCCAAAGAAGACGATGCCTGACTCTTCTTGAAAATGGATAGGAGTCCCAGGATCCCTGTGGCACGAGCAAAGGGACCCTGGGGCTCCCGCCTCATGTGGAGACGCGTCCCAATTGCCATGCCAAGACTCGAGGAGAATCCCGAGGTGTCCCTCGCACCTAGGCAGGAGTCCTGACGTCGCTGAACAAACACGTGTCTGGAAGGGCCCTCCCCGTCGTAACTTGAGAATATAGCCCAGGTTCCGGCCGCAACTCGAGAAAAACCATGAGACTTCCCCCTCGCCGAGAGATGAGGCCCGATTCCCCTGCACTGCGTGCAGAGCAATTCCGTGTTCCACATCAAACGTGAAAGGAGCCTTGATTTCCTTGATGGCACTCCAGAGAAAACCCAAGTTCACTGTCTCAAGTCTAGAGGGATCCTGAGGTCACTGTAGCAACACGAAATTGCTCCGTGGACCCCAAATCATCTCGAGATGAGAGCTTAGTCCCTGGCTTCGACTCAAGAGGCATACCAACTTTAAAAGAGCACCTCAAGAGGAGGCTTCTCTCAGCTACAGGTATGTGAGAGGGACCCTGAGATTGTGGCCTCAAGTGGAATGGACACCGAGATGCTCTGACTCGAAGTAAGGCTTGATATCCCTGCAGTGAATTGAATGCAGGCTCGGCTTGCATCTCCCAAGACGAAGGGATGTCTGAATCCCCTGTGGAGACCACAGAGAAAGACCCAGTCCTCTGCCTCATCGCGACCGGAGGCCTCACATCCTTTGAAAACTCGAGAGGTCTGCAGAGATCAATGCTTCCAAAGGAGACGATGCCCGACTCCTCTTGAAAATGGATTGGAGTCCCAGGATCCCTGTGGCACGTGGAAAGGGACCCTGGGTCTCCCGCCTCACGTGGAGATGCATCCCAATTGCCATGCCAAGACTCGAGGAGAATCCCGAGGTGTCCCTCGCACCTAGGCAGGAGTCCTGACGTCTCTGAACAAACACGAGTCTGGAAGGGCCCTCCCCGTCGTAACTCGAGAATATACCCCAGGTTCCGGCCGCAACTCGAGAAAAACCATGAGACATCCCCCTCGCCGCGAGATGAGGCCCGATTCCCCTGCACTCCGTGCAGGGCAATTCCGTGTTCCACATCAAACGTGAAAGGAGCTTTGATTTCCTTGATGGCACTCCAGAGAAAACCCAAGATCACTGTCTCAAGTCTAGAGGGATCCTGAGGTCACTGGAGCAACACGAAAGGGCTCTGTGGACCCCAAATCAACTCAACATGAGAGCTTAGTCCCTGGCTTCGAGTCAAGAGGAATACCAACTTTCCACAAGCACCTCAAGAGGAGGCTTCTCTCAGCTACAGGTATGTGAGAGGAACCCTGAGTTTGTGGCCTCAAGTGGAATGGACACCGAGATGCTCTGACTCGAAGTAAGCCCGGATATCCCTGCAGTGAATTGAATGCAGGCTCCTCTTGCATCTCCCAAGACGAAGGGATGTCTGAGTCCCATGTAGAGACGACAGAGAAAGACTTAGCCCTCCGCCTCATCGCGACCGGAGGCCTCACATCCTTTGAGAACTTGAGAGGTCTGCGGAGATCAATGCTTCGAAAGGAAACGATGGCTGACTCCTCTTGAAAATGGATTGGAGTTCCAGGATCCCTGTGGCACGTGGAAAGGGACCTTGGGTCTCCCGCCTCATGTGGAGACGCGTGCCAATTGCCATGCCAAGACTCGAGGAGAATCCCGAGGTGTCCCTCACACGTAGGCAGGAGTCCTGACATCGCTGAACAAACACGTGTCTGGAAGGGCCCTCCCCTGCGTAACTCGAGAATATACCCCAGGTTCCGGCCGCAACTCGAGAAAAACCATGAGACTTCCCCCTCGCCGCGAGATGATGAGAGGGTAACAGGCAGGAAGGCCAGGGGTCTCCAAATGGAGGAAAGAGGCTGTAAGTGCCAGACATTTTTATCTCTCTTAAGCGGCAGGAAGAAATCTGTTTTTCCTTCTCTATACAAATTTAAAAGGAGGTTTGTCTTAACATTCTGTGTTGCCATGACACCTGGTCTCACCTAAAGCTAACTACTCTCAGACTTTGAGTTAACCAATACATTCCTTTTTCGTATGGAAATGTTGTCTTAAGCTATGTTAATGAACCCCAGACTCTACCTTCAAGTTGGTTCTGCCAAAAGGCCTAACTTACTTACTCAGGTATTGTTCCCCTAATCTATGTAAATGGAACTATTTGTTGGTATTCTGCCCTTCTACAAGATTCCAGTCAATCGTTTTATGGCCTGGGATGGATTATCTGATGCCATTCTAAATTTTATGACATTCCTTTCATTTCATTAACAGACTGTGAGTGACTATATAACATACAGCTAAACACTAGGAGGGGGGTACTCTTTTGCCCCCTTCTAATGCCTATGTCAGAAGCTTTCTCTATACTTTAATAAAACTTTATTACACAAAAGCTCTGAGCGATCCAGCCTCGTCTCTGGCCCCGGATTGAATTCGTCTCCTCCGGAGGCCAAGAATCCCGCGTCTTATCGTTCAGCAGCAACCTTTCAATGAGGCACGATTCCCCTGCACTGCGTGCAGAGCAATTCCGTGTTCCACATCAAACGTGAAAGGAGCTTTGATTTCCTTGATGGCACTCCAGAGAAAACCCAAGATCACTGTCTCAAGTCTAGAGGGATCCTGAGGTCACTGGAGCAACAAGAAAGGGCTCCGTGGACCCCACATCAACTCGAGATGAGAACTTAGTCCCTGGCTTCGACTCAATAGGAATACCAACTTTCCACAAGCACCTCAAGAGGAGGCTTCTCTCAGCTACAGGTATGTGAGAGGGACCCTGAGTTTGTGGCCTCAAGTGGAATGGACACCGAGATGCTCTGACTCGAAGTAAGGCCTGATATCCCTGCAGTGAATTGAATGCAGGCTCGTCTTGCATCTCCCAAGACGAAGGGATGGCTGAATCCCCTGTGGAGACCACAGAGAAAGACCGAGTTCTCCACCTCATCGCGACCGCAGGCCTCACATCCTTTGAAAACTCGAGAGGTCCGCAGAGATCAATGCTTCCAAAGGAGACGATGCCTGACTCCTCTTGAAAATGGATAGGAGTCCCAAGATCCCTGTGGCACGTGGAAAGGGACCCTGGGTCTCCCGCCTCACGTGGAGACGCGTCCAAATTGCCATGCCAAGACTCGAGGAGAATCCCGAGGTGTCCCTCGCACCTAGGCAGGAGTGCTGACGTCGCTGAACAAACCCGTGTCTGGAAGAGCCCTCCCCGTCGTAAATCGAGAATATACCCCAGGTTCCGGCCGCAACTCGAGAAAAACCATGAGATTTCCCCCTCGCCGCGAGATGAGGCCCGATTCCCCTGCACTGCGTGCAGAGCAATTCCGTGTTCCACATCAAACGTGAAAGGAGCCTTGATTTCCTTGATGGCACTCCAGAGAAAACCCAAGTACACTGTCTCAAGTCTAGAGGGATCCTGAGGTCACTGGAGCAACACGAAAGGGCTCCGTGGACCCCAAATCAACTCGAGATGAGAGCTTAGTCCCTGGCTTCGACTCAAGAGGAATACCAACTTTCCACAAGCACCTCAAGAGGAGGCTTCTCTCAGCTACAGGTATGTGAGAGGGACCCTGAGTTTGTGGCCTCAAGTGGAATGGACACCGAGATGCTCTGACTCGAAGTAAGGCCGGATATCCCTGCAGTGAATTGAATGCAGGCTCGTCTTGCATCTCCCAAGATGAAGGGATGGCTGAATCCCCTGTGGAGACCACAGAGAAAGACCGAGTTCTCCACCTCATCGTGACCACAGGCCTCACATCCTTTGAAAACTCGAGAGGTCCGCGGAGATCAATGCTTCCAAAGGAGACGATGCCTGACTCCTCTTGAAAATGGATAGGAGTCCCAGGATCTCTGTGGCACGTGGAAAGGAACCCTGGGTCTCCCGCCTCACGTGGAGACGCGTCCAAATTGCCATGCCAAGACTCGAGGAGAATTCCGAGGTGTCCCTCGCACCTAGGCAGGAGTCCTGACGTCGCTGAACAAACCCGTGTCTGGAAGGGCCCTCCCCGTCGTAACTCGAGAATATACCCCAGGTTCCGGCCGCAACTCGAGAAAAACCATGAGATTTCCCCCTCGCCACGAGATGAGGCCCGATTCCCCTGCACTGCGTGCAGAGCAATTCCGTGTTCCACATCAAACGTGAAAGGAGCCTTGATTTCCTTGATGGCACTCCAGAGAAAACCCAAGATCACTGTCTCAAGTCTAGAGGGATCCTGAGGTCACTGGAGCAACACGAAAAGGCTCCGTGGACCCCAAACCAACTCGAGATGATAGCTTAGGCCCTGGCTTCGACTCAAGAGGAATACCAACTTTCCACAAGCACCTCAAGAGGAGGCTTCTCACAGCTACAGGTATGTGAGAGGGACCCTGAGTTTGTGGCCTCAAGTGGAATGGACACCGAGATGCTCTGACTCGAAGTAAGGCTGGATATCCCTGCAATGAATTGAAAGCAGGCTCGTCTTGCATCTCCCAAGACGAAGCGATGTCTGAATCTCTTGTGGAGACCACAGAGAAAGACCTAGTCCTCCGCCTCAACGCGGACGGAGGCCTCACATCCTTTGAAAACTCGAGAGTTCCGCGGAGATCAATGCTTCCAAAGGAGACGATGCCTGACTCCTCTTGAAAATAGATAGGAGTCCCAGGATCCCTGTGGCACGTTAAAAACGACACTGGGTCTCCCGCCACACGTGGAGACGCGTCCCCATTGCCATGCCAAGACTCTAGGAGAAACCAGAGGTGTCCCTCACACCTAGGCAGGAGTCCTGACGTCGCTGAACAAACACGTTTCTGGAAGGGCCCTCCCCGTCGTAACTCGAGAATATACCCCAGGTTCCGGCCGCAACTCGAAAAAACCATGAGACTTCCCCCTCGCTGCAAGAAGAGGCCCGATTCCCCTGCACTGCGTGCAGAGCAATTCCGTGTTCCACATCAAACGTGAAAGGAGCCTTGATTTCCTTGATGGCACTCCAGAGAAAACCCAAGATCACTGTCTCAAGTCTATAGGTATCCAGAGGTCACTGGAGCAACACGAAAAGGCTCCGTGTACCCCAAATCAACTCGAGATGATATCTTAGTCCCTGGCTTCGACTGAAGAGGAATACCAACTTTCCACAAGCACCTCAAGAGGAGGCTTCTCTCAGCTACAGGTATGTGAGAGGGACCCTGAGTTTGTGGCCTCAAGTGGAATGGACACCGAGATGCTCTGACTCGAAGTAAGGCTGGATATCCATGCAGTGAATTGAATGAAGGCTCGTCTTGCATCTACCAAGACGAAGGGATGTCTGAATCCCCTGTGGAGACCACAGAGAGACCTAGACTTCCGCCTCAACGCGACCGGAGGCCTCAAATTCTTTAAAAAATCGAGAGTTCCGCGGAGATCAATGCTTCCAAAGGAGACGATGCCTGACTCCTCTTGAAAATAGAGAGGAGTCCCAGGATGCCTGTGGCACGTTGAAAGGGACCCTGGGTCTCCCGCCTCACGTGGAGACGAGTCCCAATTGCCATGCCAAGACTCGAGGAGAATCCCGAGGTGTCCCTCACACCTAGGCAGGACTCCTGACGTCTCTGAACAAACACGTGTCTGGAAGGGCCCTCCCAGTCGTAACTCGAGAATATACCCCAGGTTCCGGCTGCAACTCGAGAAAAACCCTGAGACTTCACCCTCGCCGCAAGATGAGGCCCGATTCCCCTGCACTGCGTGCAGAGCAATTCCGTGTTCCACATCAAACGTGAAAGGAGCCTTGATTTCCTTGATGGCACTCCAGAGAAACCCAAAGTCACTGTCTCAAGTCTAGAGGGATCCTGAGGTCACTGGAGCAACACGAAAGGGCTCCGTGGACCCCAAATCAACTCAAGATGAGAGCTTAGTCCCTGGCTTCGACTCAAGAGGAATACCAACTTTCCACAAGCACCTCAAGAGGAGGCTTCTCTCAGCAACAGGTATGTGAGAGGACATTGAGTTTGTAGCCTCAAGTGGAATGGATACCGAGATGTTCTGACTCGAAGTAAGGCCGGATATCCCTGCAGTGAATTGAATGCAGGCTCGTCTTGCATCTCCCAAGACGAAGGGATGTCTGAATCCCCTGTGGAGACGACAGAGAAAGACCTAGTCCTCCGCCTCATCGCGACCGAAGGCCTCACATCCTTTGAAAACTCGAGAGGTCCGCGGAGATCAATGCTTCCAAAGGAGACGATGCCTGACTCCTCTTGAAAATGGATAGGAGTCCCAGGATCCCTGTGGCAGGTGGAAAGGGACCCTGGGTCTCCCGCCTCACGTGGAGACACGTCCCAATTGCCATGCCAAGACTCGAGGAGAATCCCGAGTTGTCCCTCGCACCTAGGCAGGAGTCCTGACGTCGGTGAACAAACACGTGTCTGGAAGGGCCCTCCCCGTCATAACTCGAGAATATACCCCAGGTTCCGGCCGCAACTCGAGAAAAACAATGAGACTTCCCCCTCTCCGCGAGATGAGGTGCGATTCCCCTGCACTGCGTGCAGAGCAATTCCGTGTTCCACATCAAACGTGAAAGGAGCCTTGATTCCCTTGATGGCACTCCAGAGAAAACCCAAAGTCACTGTCTCAAGTCTAGAGGGATCCTGAGGTCACTGTAGCAGCACGAAAGGGCTCGGTGGACCCCAAATCCACTCGAGATGAGAGCTTAGTCCCTGGCTTCGACTCAAGGGGAATACCAACTTTCCACAAGCACCTCAAGAGGAGGCTTCTCTCAGCTACAGGTATGTGAGAGGGACCCTGAGTTTGTGGCGTCAAGTGGAATGGACACTGAGATGCTCTGACTCGAAGTCAGGCCGGATATCCCTGCAGTGAATTGAATGCAGGCTCGTCTTGCATCTCCCAAGACGAAGGGATGTCTGAGTCCGCTGTGGAGACCACAGAGAAAGACCTAGTCCTCCGTCTCATCGCGACCGGATGCCTCACATCCTTTGAAAATTCGAGAGGTATGCGGAGATCAATGCTTCCAAAGGAGACGATTCCTGACTCCTCTTGCAAATGGATAGGAGTGCCAGGATCCCTGTGGCACGTGGAAAGGGACCCTGGGTCTCCCGCGTGACGTGGAGACGCGTCCAAATTGCCATGCCAAGACTCGAGGAGAATCCCGAGGTGTCCCTCGCACCTAGGCAGGAGTCCTGACGTCGCTAAACAAACACGTGTCTGGAAGGGCCCTCCCCTTCGTAACTCGAGAATATACCCCAGGTTCCGGCCGCAACTCGAGAAAAACCATGAGACTTCCCCCTCGCCGCGAGATGATGAGAGGGTAACAGGCAGGAAGGCCAGGGGTCTCCAAATGGAGGAAAGAGGCTGTAAGTGCCAGACATTTTTATCTCTCTTAAGCGGCAGGAAGAAATCTGTTTTTCCTTCTCTATACAAATTTAAAAGGAGGTTTGTCTTAACATTCTGTGTTGCCATGACACCTGGTCTCACCTAAAGCTAACTACTCTCAGACTTTGAGTTAACCAATACATTCCTTTTTCGTATGGAAATGTTGTCTTAAGCTATGTTAATGAACCCCAGACTCTACCTTCAAGTTGGTTCTGCCAAAAGGCCTAACTTACTTACTGAGGTATTGTTCCCCTAATCTATGTAAATGGAACTATTTGTTGGTATTCTGCCCTTCTACAAGATTCCAGTCAATCGTTTTATGGCCTGGGATGGATTATCTGATGCCATTCTAAATTTTATGACATTCCTTTCGTTTCATTAACAGACTGTGAGTGACTATATAACATACAGCTAAACACTAGGAGGGGGGTACTCTTTTGCCCCCTTCTAATGCCTATGTCAGAAGCTTTCTCTATACTTTAATAAAACTTTATTACACAAAAGCTCTGAGCGATCCAGCCTCGTCTCTGGCCCCGGATTGAATTCGTCTCCTCCGGAGGCCAAGAATCCCGCGTCTTATCGTTCAGCAGCAACCTTTCAATGAGGCCCGATTCCCCTGCTGTGCGTGCAGAGCAATTCCGTGTTCCACATCAAACGTGAAAGGAGACTTGATTTCCTTGATGGCACTCCAGAGAAAACCCAAGATCACTGTCTCAAGTCTAGAGGGATTCTGAGGTCACTGTAGCAACACGAAAGGACTCCGTGGACCTCAAATCACCTCGAGATGAGAGCTTAGTCCCTGGCTTCGATTCAAGAGGAATGCCAACTTTCCACAAGCACCTCAAGAGGAGGCTTCTCTCAGCTACAGGTATGTGAGAGGGACCCTGAGTTTGTGGCCTCAAGTGGAATGGACACCGAGATGCTCTGACTCGAACTAAGGCCGGATATCCCTGCAGTAAATTAAATGCAGGCTCGTCTTGCATCTCCCAAGACGAAGGGATGTCTGAATCCGCTGTGGAGAACACAGAGAAAGACCTAGTCCTCCGCCATATCGCGACCGGAGGCCTCACATCCTTTGAAAACTCGAGAGGTCCGCGGAGATCAATGCTTCCAAAGGAGACGATGCCTGACTCCTCTTGAAAATGGATAGGAGTCCCAGGATCCCTGTGGCACGTGGAAAGGGACCCTGGGTCTCCGGCCTCACGTGGAGACGCGTCCCAATTGCCATGCCAACACTCGAGGAGAATCCCGAGGTGTCCCTCGCACCTAGGCAGGAGTCCTGACGTCGCTGAACAAACACGTGTCTGGAAGGGCCCTCCCCGTCGTAACACGAGAATATACCCCAGGTTCCGGCCGCAACTCGAGAAAAACCATGAGACTTCCCCCTCGCCGCGAGATGAGACCCGATTCCCCTGCACTGCGTGCAGAGCAATTCCGTGTTCCACATCAAACGTGAAAGGAGCCTTGATTTCTTTGATGGCACTCCAGAGAAAACCCAAGATCACTGTCTCAAGTCTAGAGGGATCCTGAGGTCACTGGAGCAACACAAAAGGGCTCCGAGGACCCCAAATCAACTCGAGATGAGAGCTTAGTCCCTGGCTTCGACTCAAGCGGAATAGCAACTTTCCACAAGCACCTCAAGAGGAGGCTTCTCTCAGCTACAGGTATGTGAGAGGGACCCTGAGTTTGTGGCCTCAAGTGGAATGGACACCGAGATGCTCTCACTCGACTTAAGGCCGGATATCCCTGCAGTGAATTGAATGCATTCTCGTCTTGCATCTCGCAAGACGAAGGGATGTCTGAATTCTCTGTGGAGACGACAGAGAAAGACCTAGTCCTCCGCCTCATCGCGACCGGAGGCCTCACATCCTTTGAAAATTCGAGAGGTCCGCGGAGATCAATGCTTCCAAAGGAGAAGATGCCTGACTCTTCTTGAAAATGGATAGGAGTCCCAGAATCCCTGTGGCACGTCGAAAGGGACACTGGGTCTCCCGCCTCACGTGGAGATGCCTCCCAATTGCCATGCCAAGACTCGAGGAGAATCCCGACTTGTCCCTCGCACCTAGACAGGAGGCCTGACGTCGCTGAACAAACACGTGTATGGAAGTGCCCGCCCCGTCGTAACTAGAGAATATACCCCAGGTTCCGGCCGCAACTCGAGAAAAACGATGAAATTTCCTCCTCGCCGCGTGTTGAGGCCCGATTCCCCTGCACTGCATGCAGAGCAATTCCGTGTTCCACATCAAACGTGAAAGGAGCCTTGATTTCCTTGATGGCACTCCAGAGAAAACCCAAGATCACTGTCTCAAGTCTAGAGGGATCCTGAGGTCACTGGAGCAACACGAAAGGGCTGCGTGGACCCAAAATGAACTCGAGATGAGAGCTTAGTCCCTGGCTTAGACTCAAGAGGAATACCAACTTTCCACAAGCACCTCAAGAGGAGGCTTCTCTCAGCTACAGGTATGTGAGAGGAACCCTGAGTTTTTGGCCTCAAGTGGAATGGACACCGAGATGCTCTGACTCGAAGTAAGCTCGGATATCCCTGCAGTGAATTGAATGCAGGCTCGTCTTGCATCTTCCAAGAAGAAGGGATGTCTGAATCCCCTGTGGAGACCACAGAGAAAGACCGAGTTCTCCGCCTCATCGCGACCGGAGGCCTCACATCCTTTGAAAACTCGAGAGCTCCGCGGAGATCAATGCTTCCAAAGGAGACGATGCCTGACTCCTCTTGAAAATGGATAGGAGTCCCAGGATCCCTGTGGCACGTGGAAAGGGACCCTGGGTCTCCCGCCTCACATGGAGACGCGTCCAAATAGCCATGCCAAGACTCGAGGAGATTCCCAAGGTGTCCCTCGCACCTAGGCAGGAGTCCTGATGTCGCTGAACAAACACGTGTCTGGAAGGGCCCTCCCCGTCGTAACTCGAAAATATACCCCAGGTTCCGGCCGCAACTCGAGAAAAACCTTGAGACTTCCCCCTCACCGCGAGATGAGGCCTGATTCCCCTGCACTGCATGCAGAGCAATTCCGTGTTCCACATCAAACGTGAAAGGAGCCTTGATTTCCTTTATGGCACTCCAGAGAAAACCCAAGTTCACTGTCTAAAGTCTAGAGGGATTCTGAGGTCACTGGAGCAACACGAAAGGGCTCCGTGGACCACAAGTCAACTCGAGATGAGAGCTTAGTCCCTGGCTTCGACTCAAGAGGAATACCAACTTTCCAAAAGCACCTCAAGAGGAGGCTTCTCTCAGCTACAGGTATGTGAGAGGGACCCTGAGTTTGTGGCCTCAAGTGGAATGGACACCGAGATGCTCTGACTCGAAGTAAGGCCGGATATCCCTGCAGTGAATAGAATGCAGGCTTGTCTTGCATCTTCCAAGACGAAGGGTTGTCTGAATCCCCTGTGGAGACCACAGAGAAAGACCTCGTTCTCCGCCTCATCGAGACCGGAGGCCTCACATCGTTTGAAAACTCGAGAGTTCCGCGGAGATCAATGCTTCCAAAGGAGACGATGCCTGACTCCTCTTGAAAATAGATAGGAGTCCCAGGATCCCTGTGTCACGTTAAAAACGACACTGGGTCTCCCGCCACACGTGGAGACGCGTCCCCATTGCCATGCCAAGACTCTAGGAGAAACTAGAGGTGTCCCTCACACCTAGGCAGGAGTCCTGACGTCGCTGAACAAACACGTGTCTGGAAGGGCCCTCCCCGTCGTAACTCGAGAATATACCCCAGGTTCCGGCCGCAACTCGAAAAAACCATGAGACTTCCCCCTCGCTGCAAGAAGAGGCCCGATTCCCCTGCACTGCGTGCAGAGCAATTCCGTGTTCCACATCAAACGTGAAAGGAGCCTTGATTTCCTTGATGGCACTCCAGAGAAAACCCAAGATCACTGTCTCAAGTCTATAGGTATCCAGAGGTCACTGGAGCAACACGAAAAGGCTCCGTGTACACCACATCAACTCGAGATGATATCTTAGTCCCTGGCTTCGACTCAAGAGGAATACCAACTTTCCACAAGCACCTCAAGAGGAGGCTTCTCTCATCTACAGGTATGTGAGAGGGACCCTGAGTTTGTGGCCTCAAGTGGAATGGACACCGAGATGCTCTGACTCGAAGTAAGGCTGGATATCCATGCAGTGAATTGAATGAAGGTTCGTCTTGCATCTACCAAGACGAAGGGATGTCTGAATCCCCTGTGGAGACCACAGAGAGCCCTAGACTTTCGCCTCAACGCGACCGGAGGCCTCACATCCTTTAAAAACTCGAGAGTTCCGCGGAGATCAATGCTTCCAAAGGAGACGATGCCTGACTCCTCTTGAAAATAGAGAGGAGTCCCAGGTTGCCTGTGGCACGTTGAAAGGGACCCTGGGTCTCCCGCCTCACGTGGAGACGCATCCCAATTGCCATGCCAAGACTCGAGGAGAATCCCGAGGTGTCCCTCGCACCTAGGCAGGAGTCCTGACGTCGCTGAACAAACACGTGTCTGGAAGGGCCCTCCCCGTCGTAACTCCAGAATATACCCCAGGTTCCGGCCGCAAATCGAGAAAAACCATGAGACTTCCCCCTCGCCGCGACATGAGGCCGGATTCCCCTGCACTGCGTGCAGAGCAATTCCGTGTTCCGCATCAAACGTGAAAGGAGCCTTGATTTCCTTGATGGCACTCTAGAGAAAACCCAAGATCACTGTCTCAAGTCTAGAGGGATCCTGAGGTCACTTTAGCAACACGAAAGGGCTCAGTGGACCCCAATTCAACACTAGATGAGAGCTGAGTCCCTGGCTTCGAGTCAAGAGGAATACCAACTTTCCACAAGCACGTCAAGAGGAGGCTTCTCTCAGCTACAGGTATGTGAGAGGGACCCTGAGTTTGTGGCCTCAAGTGGAATGGACACCGAGATGCTCTGACTCGAAGTAAGGCTGGATATCCCTGCAGTGAATTGAATGCAGGCTCATCTTGCATCTCCCAAGACGAAGGGATGTCTGAGTCCCATGTGGAGACGACAGAGAAAGACCTAGCCCTCCGCCTCATCGCGACCGGAGGCCTCACATCCTTTGAGAACTTGAGAGGTCTGCGGAGATCAATGCTTCGAAAGGAAACGATGGCTGACTCCTCTTGAAAACGGATTGGTGTTCCAGGATCCCTGTGGCACGTGGAAAGGGACCCTGGGTCTCCCGCCTCACGTGGAGACGCATCCCAATTGCCATGCCAAGACTCGAGGAGAATCCCGAGGATTCCCTCGCTCCTAGGCAGGAGTCCTGACGTCGCTGAACAAACCCGTGTCTGGAAGGGCCCTCCCCATCGTAACTCGAGAATATACCCCAGGTTCTGGCCGCAACTCGAGAAAAACCATGAGATTTCCCCCTCGCAGCGAGTTTAGGCCCGATTCCCCTGCACTGCATGCAGAGCAATTCCGTGTTCCACATCAAACGTGAAAGGAGCCTTGATTTCCTTGATGGCACTCCAGAGAAAACCCAAGATCACTGTGTCAAGTCTAGAGGGATTCTGAGGTCACTGGACCAACAGGAAAGGGCTCCGTGGACCCCAAATCACCTCGAGATGAGAGCTTAGTCCCTGGCTTCGAGTCAAGACGAATACCAACTTTCCACAAGCACTTCAAGAGGAGGCTTCTCTCAGGTACAGGTGTATTTGAGGGACCCCCAGTTTGTGGCCTCAAGTGGAATGGACACCGAGATGCTCTGACTCGAAGTAAGGCCGGATATCTCTGCAGTGAATTGAATGCAGGCTCGACTTGCATCTCCCAAGACGAAGGGATGTCTGAGTCCGCTGTGGAGACCACAGAGAAAGACCTAGTCCTCCGCCTCATCGCGACCGGAGGCCTCACATCCTTTGAAAATTCGAGAGGTATGCGGAGATCAATGCTTCCAAAGGAGACGATTCCTGACTCCTCTTGCAAATGGATAGGAGTCCCAGGATCCCTGTGGCACGTGGAAAGGGACCCTGGGTCTCCCGCGTGACGTGGAGACGCGTCCAAATTGCCATGCCAAGACTCGAGGAGAATCCCGAGGTATCCCTCGCACCTAGGCAGGAGTCCTGACGTCGCTAAACAAACACGTGTCTGGAAGGGCCCTCCCCTTCGTAACTGGAGAATATACCCCAGGTTCCGGCCGCAACTCGAGAAAAACCATGAGACTTCCCCCTCGCCGCGAGATGATGAGAGGGTAACAGGCAGGAAGGCCAGGGGTCTCCAAATGGAGGAAAGAGGCTGTAAGTGCCAGACATTTTTATCTCTCTTAAGCGGCAGGAAGAAATCTGTTTTTCCTTCTCTATACAAATTTAAAAGGAGGTTTGTCTTAACATTCTGTGTTGCCATGACACCTGGTCTCACCTAAAGCTAACTACTCTCAGACTTTGAGTTAACCAATACATTCCTTTTTCGTATGGAAATGTTGTCTTAAGCTATGTTAATGAACCCCAGACTCTACCTTCAAGTTGGTTCCGCCAAACGGCCTAACTTACTTACTCAGGTATTGTTCCCCTAATCTATGTAAATGGAACTATTTGTTGGTATTCTGCCCTTCTACAAGATTCCAGTCAATCGTTTTATGGCCTGGGATGGATTATCTGATGCCATTCTAAATTTTATGACATTCCTTTCATTTCATTAACAGACTGTGAGTGACTATATAACATACAGCTAAACACTAGGAGGGGGGTACTCTTTTGCCCCCTTCTAATGCCTATGTCAGAAGCTTTCTCTATACTTTAATAAAACTTTATTACACAAAAGCTCTGAGCAATCCAGCCTCGTCTCTGGCCCCGGATTGAATTCGTCTCCTCCGGAGGCCAAGAATCCCGCGTCTTATCGTTCAGCAGCAACCTTTCAATGAGGCCCGATTCCCCAGCACTGCGTGCAGAGCAATTCCGTGTTCCACATCAAGCGTGAAAGGAGCCTTGATTTCCTTGATGGCACTCCAGAGAAAACCCAAGATCGATGTCTCAAGTCTAGAGGGATCCTGAGGTCACTGGAGCCACACGAAAAGGCTCCGTGTACCCCAAATCAACTCGAGATGATATCTTAGTCCCTGGCTTCGACTCAAGAGGAATACCAACTTTCCACAAGCACCTCAAGAGGAGGCTTCTCTCATCTACAGGTATGTGAGAGGGACCCTGAGTTTGTGGCCTCAAGTGGAATGGACACCGAGATGCTCTGACTCGAAGTAAGGCTGGATATCCATGCACTGAATTAAATGAAGGCTCGTCTTGCATCTACCAAGACGAAGGGATGACTGAATCCCCTGTGGAGACCACAGAGAGACCTAGACTTCCGCCTCAACGCGACCGGAGGCCTCACATCCTTTAATAACTCGAGAGTTCCGCGGAGATCAATGCTTCCAAAGGAGACGATGCCTGACTCCTCTTGAAAATAGAGAGGAGTCCCAGGATGCCTGTGGCACGTTGAAAGGGACACTGGGTCTCCCGCCTCACGTGGAGACGAGTCCCAATTGCCATGCCAAGACTCGAGGAGAATCCCGAGGTGTCCATCGCTCCTAGGCAGGAGTCCTGACATCGCTGAACAAACACATGTCTGGAAGGGCCCTCCCCGTCGTAACTCGAGAATATACCCCAGGTTCCGGCCGCAACTCGAGAAAAACCATGAGACTTCCCCCTCGCCCCGACATGAGGCCCGATTTCCCTGGACTGCGTGCAGAGCAATTCCGTGTTCCACATCAAACGTGAAAGGAGACTTGATTTCCTTGATGGCACTCCAGAGAAAACCCAAGATCACTGTCTCAAGTCTAGAGGGATTCTGAGGTCACTGTAGCAACACGAAAGGACTCCGTGGACCTCAAATCACCTCGAGATGAGAGCTTAGTCCCTGGCTTCGATTCAAGAGGAATGCCAACTTTCCACAAGCACCTCAAGAGGAGGCTTCTCTCAGCTACAGGTATGTGAGAGGGACCCTGAGTTTGTGGCCTCAAGTGGAATGGACACCGAGATGCTCTGACTCGAAGTAAGGCCGGATATCCCTGCAGTGAATTGAATGCAGGCTCGATTTGCATCTCCCAAGACGAAAGGATGTCTGAGTCCGCTGTGGAGACCACAGAGAAAGACCTAGTCCTCCGCCTCATCGCGACCGGAGGCCTCACATCCTTTGAAAATTCGAGAGGTATGCGGAGATCAATGCTTCCAAAGGAGACGATTCCTGACTCCTCTTGCAAATGGATAGGAGTCCCAGGATCCCTGTGGCACGTGGAAAGGGACCCTGGGTCTCCCGCGTGACGTGGAGACGCGTCCAAATTGCCATGCCAAGACTCGAGGAGAATCCCGAGGTGTCCCTCGCACCTAGGCAGGAGTCCTGACGTCGCTGAACAAACACGTGTCTGGAACGGCCCTCCCCGTCGTAACTCGAGAATATACCCCAGGTTGGTCCGCAACTCGAGAAAAACCATGAGACTTCCCCCTCGCCTCGAGATGAGGCCCGATTCCCCTGCACTGCGTGCAGAGCAATTCCGAGTTGCACATCAAACGTGAAAGGAGCCTTGATTTCCTTGATGGCACTCCAGAGAAAACCCAAGATCACTGTCTCAAGTCTAGAGGGATCCTGAGGTCACTGGAGCAACACGAAAGGGCTCCGTGGACCCCAAATCAACTCGAGATGAGAGCTTAGTCCCTGGCTTCGACTCAAGAGGAATACCAACTTTCCACAAGCACCTCAAGAGGAGGCTTCTCTCAGCTACAGGTATGTGAGAGGGACCCTGAGTTTGTGGCCTCACGTGGATGGACACCGAGATGCTCTGACTCAAAGTAAGGCAGGATATCCCTGCAGTGAATTGAATGCAGGCTCGTCTTGCATCTCCCAAGACGAAGGGATGTCTGAAACCCCTGTGGACACTACAGAGAAAGTCCTAGTTCTCCGCCTCATCGCGACCGGAGGCCTCACATCCTTTGAAAACTCGAGAGGTCTGCGGAGATCAATGCTTCCAAAGATGACGATGCCTGACTCCTCTTGAAAATGGATAGGAGTCCCAGGATCCCTGTGGCAGGTGGACAGGGACCCTGGGTCTCCCGCCTCACGTGGAGACGCGTCCCAATTGCCATGCCAAGACTCGAGGAGAATCCCGAGGTGTCCCTCGCACCTAGGCAGGAGTCCTGACGTCGCTGAACAAACACGTGTCTGGAAGGGCCCTCCCCGTCGTAACTCGAGAATATACCCCAGGGCCTGGCCGAATTCGAATAAAACCATGAGACTTCCCCCTCGCCGCGAGATGAGGCCCGATTCCCCTGCACTGCGTGCAGAGCAATACCGTGCTTCACATCAAACGTGAAAGGGGCCTTGATTTCCTTGATGGCACCCTAGAGACAACCCAAGATCACTGTCTCAAGTCTAGAGGGATCCTGAGGTCACTGGAGCAACACGAAAGGGCTCCGTGGATCCCAAATCAACTCGAGATGAGAGCTTAGTCCCTGACTTCGAATCAAGAGGAATACCAACTTTACACAAGCACCTCAAGAGGAGGCTTCTCTCAGCTACAGGTATGTGAGAGGGACCCTGAGTTTGTGGCCTCAAGTAGAATGGACACCGAGATGCTCTGACTCGAAGTAAGGCCGGATATCCCTGCAGTGAATTGAATGCAGGCTCGTCTTGCCTCTCCCAAGACGAAGGGATGTCTGAATCCCCTGTGGAGACCACAGAGAAAGACCTAGTTCTCCGCCTCATCGCTACTGGAGGCCTCACATCCTTTCAAAACTCGAGAGGTCCGCGGAGATCAATGCTTCCAAAGTAGACGATGCCTGACTCCTCTTGAAAATGGATAGGAGTCCCAGGATCCCTGTGGCACGTGGAAAGGGACACTGGGTCTCCCGCCTCACGTGGAGACGCGTCCCAATTGCCATGCCAAGACTCGAGGAGAATCCCGAGGTGTCCCTCGCACCTAGGCAGGAGTTCTGATGTCGCTGAACAAACACGTGTCTGGAAGGGCCCTCCCCGTCGTAACTCGAGAATATACCCGAGGTTCCGGCCGCAACTCGAGAAAAACCATGAGACTTCCCCCTCGCCGCGAGACGAGGCCCGATTCCCCTGCCCTGCGTGCAGAGCAATTCCGTTTTCCACATCAAACGTGAAAGGAGCCTTGATTTCCTTGATGGCACTCCAGAGAAAACCCAAGATCACTGGCTCAAGCGTACAGGGATCCTGAGGACTCTGGAAGAACACGAAACGGCTCCGTAGACCCCAAATCAACTCGAGATGAGAGCTTAGTCCCTGGCGTCGACTCAAGAGGAATACCAACTTTCCAAGAGCACCTCAAGAGGAGGCTTCTCTCAGCTACAGGTATGTGAGAGGGACCCTGAGTTTGTGGCCTCAAGTGGAATGGACACCGTGATGCTCTGACTCGAAGTAAGGCCGGATATCCCTGCAGTGAATTGAATGCAGGCTCGTCCTGCATCTCCCAAGACTAAGGGATGTCTGAATCCCCTGTGGAGACCACAGAGAAAGACCTAGTCCTCCGCCTCATCGCGACCGGAGGCCTCACATCCTTTGAAAACTCGAGAGGTCCGCGGAGATCAATGCTTCCAAAGGAGACGATGCCTGACTCCTCTTGAAAATGGATAGGAGTCCCAGGATCCCTGTTTCACGTGGAAAGGGACCCTGGGTCTCCCGCCTCACGTAGAGACGCGTCCCCATTGCCATGCCAAGACTCAAGGAGAATCCCGAGTTGTCCCTCGCCCCTAGGCAGGAGTCCTGACGTTGCTGAACAAACACGTGTCTGGAAGGGCCCTCCCCGTCGTAACTCGAGAATATACCCCAGGTTCCGGCCGCAACTCGAGAAAAACCATGAGACTTCCCCCTCGCCACGAGATGAGGCCCGATTCCCCTGCACTGCGTTCACAGCAATTCCGTGTTCCACATCAAACGTGAAAGGAGCCTTGATGGCACTCCAGAGAAAACCCAAGATCACTGTCTCAAGTCTAGAGGGATCCTGAGGTCACTGGAGCAACACGAAAGGGCTCCGTGGACCCCAAATCAACTCGAGATGAGAGCTTAGTCCCTGGCTTCGACTCAAGAGGAATACTAACTTTCCACAAGCACCTCAAGAGGAGGCTTCTCTCAGCTACAGGTATGTGAGAGGGACCCTGAGTTTGTGGCCTCAAGTGGAATGGACACCGAGATGCTCTGACTCGAAGTAAGGCCGGATATCCCTGCAGTGAATTGAATGCAGGCTCGTCTTGCATCTCCCAAGACGAAGGGATGTCTGAATCCCCTCTGGAGGCCACAGAGAAAGACCTAGTCCTCCGCCTCATCGCGAACGGAGGCCTCACATCCTTTGAAAATTCGAGAGGTCCGCGGAGATCAATGCTTCCAAAGGAGACGATGCCTGACTCCTCTTGAAAATGGATAGGAGTCCCAGGATCCCTGTGGCACGTGGAAAGGGACACTGGATCTTCCACTTCACGTGGAGACGCGTCCCAATTGCCATGCCAAGGCTCGAGGAGAATCCCGAGTTGTCCCTCGCACCTAGGCAGGAGTCCTCACATCGCTGAACAAACACGTGTCTGGAAGGGCCCTCCCTGTCATAACTCGAGAATATAACCCTGGTTCCGGCCGCAACTCGAGAAAAACCATGAGACTTCCCCCTCGCCGCGAGATGAGGCCCGATTCCACTGCACTGCGTGCAGAGCAATTCCGTGTTCCACATCAAACGTGAAAGGAGCTTTGTATCCTTGATGGCACTCCAGAGAAAACCCAAAGTAACTGTCTCAAGTCTAGAAGGATCCTGAGGCCACTGTAGCAGCACGAAAGGCTCCGTGGACCCCAAATCATCTCGAGATGAGAGCTGAGTCCCTGGCTTCGACTTAAGAGGAAAACCAAGTTTCCTCAAGCACCTCAAGAGGAGGCTTCTCTCAGCTACAGGTATTTGAGAGGGACCCGGAGTTTGTGGCCTCAAGTGGAATGGACACCGAGATGCTCTGACTCGAAGTAAGGCCGGATATCCCTGCAGTGAATTGAATGCAGGCTCGTCTTGCATCTCCCAAGACGAAGGGATGTCTGAATCCCCTGTGGAGACCACAGAGAAAGAACTAGTCCTCCGCCTCATTGCGACCGGAGGCCTCACATCCTTTGAAAACTCGAGAGGTCCGCGGAGATCAATGCTTCCAAAGGAGACGATGCCTGACTCCTCTTGAAAATGGTTAGGAGTCCCAGGATCCCTGTCCACATGGACGGGGACACTGGGTCTCCCGCCTCACGTGGAGACGCGTCCCAATTTCCATGCCAAGACTCGAGGAGAATCCCGAGGTGTCCCTCGCACCTAGGCAGGAGTCCTGACGTCGCTGAACAAACACGTGTCTGGAAGGGCCCTCCCCATCGTAACTCGAGAATATACCCCAGGTTCCGGCCGCAACTCGAGAAAAACCATGAGACTTCCCCCTCGCCGCGAGATGAGGCCCGATTCCCCTGGACTGCGTGCAGAGCAATTCCGTGTTCCACATCAAACTGGAAAGGAGCCTTGATTTCCTTGATGGCACTCCAGAGAAAACCCAAGATCACTGTCTCAAGTCTAGAGGGATCCTGAGGTCACAAGAGCAACACGAAAGGGCTCCGTGGACCCCAAATCAACTCGAGATGAGAGCTTAGTCCCTGGCTTCGACTCAAGAGGAATCCCAACTTTCCACAAGCACCTCAAGAGGAGGCTTCTCTCAGCTACAGGTATGTGAGAGGACCCTGAGTTTGTGGCCTCAAGTGGAATGGACACCGAGATGCTCTGACTCGAAGTAAGGCCGGATATCCCTGCAGTGAATTGAATGCAGGCTCGTCTTGCATCTCCCAAGACAAAGGGATGTCTGAATCCCCTGTGGAGAAAACAGAGAAAGACCTAGTCCTCAGCCTCATCGCGACCGGAGGCCTCACATCCTTTGAAAACTCGAGAGGTCCGCGGAGATCAATGCTTCCAAAGGAGACGATGCCTGACTCCTCTTGAAAATGGTTAGGAGTCCCAGGATCCCTGTCCACATGGACGGGGACCCTGGGTCTCCCGCGTCACGTGGAGACGCGTCCCAATTGCCATGCCAAGACTCGAGGAGAATCCCGAGGTGTCCCTCGCACCTAGGCAGGAGTCCTGACGTCGCTGAACAAACACGTGTCTGGAAGGGCCCTCCCCGACGTAACTCGAGAATATACCCCAGGTTCCGGCCGCAACTCGAGAAAAACCATGAGACTTCCCCCTCGCCACGAGATGAGGCCCGATTCCCCTGCACTGCGTGCAGAGCAATTCCGAGTTCCACATCAAACGTGAAAGGAGCCTTGATTTCCTTGATGGCACTCCAGAGAAAACCCAAGATCACTGTCTCAAGTCTAGAGGGATCCTGAGGTCACTGGAGCAACACGAAAGGGCTCCGTGGACCCCAAATCAACTCGAGATGAGAACTTCGTCCCTGGCTTCGACTCAAGAGGAATACTAACTTTCCACAAGCACCTCAAGAGGAGGCTTCTCTCAGCTACAGGTATGTGAGTGGGACCCTGAGTTTGTGGCCTCAAGTGGAATGGACACCGAGATGCTCTGACTCGAAGTAAGGCCGGATATCCCTGCAGTGAATTGAATGCAGGCTCGTCCTGCATCTCCCAAGACGAAGGGATGTCTGAATCCCCTGTGGAGACCACAGAGAAAGACCTAGTCATCCGCCTCATCGCGACCGGAGGCCTCACATCCTTCGAAAACTTGAGAGGTCCGCGGAGATCAATGCTTCCAAAGGAGACGATGCCTGACTCCTCTTGAAAATGGATAGGAGTCCCAGGATCCCTGTGGCACGTGTAAAGGGACCCTGGGTCTTCCACTTCACGTGGAGACGCGTCCCAAATGCCATGCGAAGACTCGAGGAAAATCCCGAGTTGTCCCTCGCACCTAGGCAGGAGTCCTGACGTCGCTGAACAAACACGTGTCTGGAAGGGCCCTCCCTGTCATAACTCGAGAATATACCCCAGGTTCCGGCCGCAACTCGAGAAAAACCATGAGACTTCCCCCTCGCCACGAGATGAGGTCCGATTCCCCTGCACTGCGTGCAGAGCAATTCCGTGTTCCACATCAAACGTGAAAGGAGCTTTGATTTCCTTGATGGCACTCCAGAGAAAAGCCAAAGTCACTGTCTCAAGTCTAGAAGGATCCTGAGGCCACTGCAGCAGCACGAAAGGGCTCCGTGGACCCCAAATCAACTCGAGATGAGAGCTGAGTCCCTGGCTTCGACTTAAGAGGAAAACCAAGTTTCCTCAAGCACCTCAAGAGGAGGCTTCTCTCAGCTACAGGTATGTGAGAGGGACCCTGAGTTTGTGGCCTCAAGTGGAATGGACACCGAGATGCTCTGACTCGAAATCAGGCCGGATATCCCTGCAGTGAATTGAATGCAGGCTCGTCTTGCATCTCCCAAGACGAAGGGATGTCTGAATCCCCTGTGGAGACCACAGAGAAAGAACTATTCCTCCGCCTCATTGCGACCGTAGGCCTCACATCCTTTGAAAACTCGCGAGGTCCGCGGAGATCAATGCTTCCAAAGGAGACGATGCCTGACTCCTCTTGAAAATGGTTAGAATTCCCAGGATCCCTGTCCACATGGACGGGGAACCTGGGTCTCCCGCCTCACGTGGAGACGCGTCCCAATTGCCATGCCAAGACTCGAGGAGAATCCCGAGGTGTGCCTCGCACCTAGGCAGGAGTCCTGAGGTCGCTGAACAAACTCGTGTCTGGAAGGGCCCTCCCCATCGTAACTCGAGAATATACCCCAGGTTCCGGCCGCAACTCCAGGAAAACCATGAGACTTCCCCCTCGCCGCGAGATGAGGCCCGATTCCCCTGGACTGCGTGCAGAGCAATTCCGTGTTCCACATCAAACGGGAAAGGAGCCTTGATTTCCTTGATGGCACTCCAGAGAAAACCCAAGATCACTGTCTCAAGTCTAGAGGGATCCTGAGGTCACAAGAGCAACACGAAAGGGCTCCGTGGACCCCAAATCAACTCGAGATGAGAGCTTAGTCCCTGGCTTCGACTCAAGAGGAATACTAACTTTCCACAAGCACCTCAAGAGGAGGCTTCTCTCAGCTACAGGTATGTGAGAGGGACCCTGAGTTTGTGGCCTCAATTGGAATGGACACCGAGATGCTCTGACTCGAAGTAAGGCCGGATATCCCTGCAGTGAAGTGAATGCAGGCTCGTCCTGCATCTCCCAAGACGAAGGGATGTCTGAATCCCCTGTGGAGACCACAGAGAAAGAACTAGTCCTCCGCCTCATCGCGACCGGAGGCCTCACATCCTTTGAAAACTCGAGAGGTCCGCGGAGATCAATGCTTCCAAGGGAGACGATGCTTGACTCCTCTTGAAAATGGATAGGAGTCCCAGGATCCCTGTGGCACGTGGAAAGGGACTCTGGGTCTCCCGCCTCACGTGGAGACACGTCCCAATTGCCATGCCAAGACTCGAGGAGAATCCCAAGTTGTCCCTCGCACCTAGGCAGGAGTCCTGACGTCGCTGAACAAACACGTGTCTGGAAGGGCCCTCCCCGTCGTAACTCGAGAATATACCCCAGGTTCCGGCCGGAACTCGAGAAAAACCATGAGACTTCCCCCTTGCCGCGAGATGAGGCCCGATTCCCCTGCACTGCGTCAGAGCAATTCCTTATTCCACATCAAAAGTGAAAGGAGCCTTGATTTCCTTGATGGCACTCCAGAGAAAACCCAAGATCACTGTCTCTAGTCTAGAGGGATCCTGAGGTCACTGTAGCAACACGAAAGGGCTCCGTGGACCCCAAAATCAACTCGAGATGAGAGCTTCATCCCTGGCTTCGACTCAAGAGGAATACCAACTTTCCACAAGCACCTCAAGAGGAGGCTTCTCTCAGATACAAGTATGTGAGAGGGCCCCTGAGTTTGTTGCCTCAAGTGGAATGGACACCGAGATGCTCTGACTCGAAGTAAGGCCGGATATCCCTGCAGTGAATTGAATGCAGACTTGTCTTGGATCTCCCAAGAAGAAGGGATGTCTGAATCCCCTATGGAAATGACAGAGAACGACCGAGTTCTCCGCCTCATCGCGAGCGGAGGCCTCACATCCTTTGAAAACTCGAGAGGTCCGCGGAAATCAATGCTTCCAAAGGAGAAGATGCCTGACTACTCTTGAAAATGGATAGGAGTCCCAGGATCCCTGTGGCACGTGGAAAGGGACCCTGGGTCTCCCGCCTCACGTGGAGACGCGTCCCAATTGCCATGCCAAGACTCGAGGAGAATCCTGAGGTGTCCCTCGCACCTAGGCAGGAGTCCTGACGTCGCTGAACAAACACGTGTCTGGAAGGGCCCTCCCCGTCGTAACTCGAGAATATACCCCAGGTTCCGGCCGCAACTCTAGAAAAACCATGAGACTTCCCCCTCGCCGCGAGATGAGGCCTGATTCCCCTGCCCTGCGTGCAGACCAATTCCGTGTTCCACATCAAACGTGAAAGGAGCCGTGATTTCCTTGATGGCACTCCAGAGAAAACCCAAGATCACTGTCTCTAGTCTAGAGTGATCCTGTGGTCACTGTAGCAACACGAAAGGGCTCCGTGGACCCCAAATCTACTCGAGATGAGAGCTTAGTCCCTGGCTTCGAATCAAGAGGAATACCAACTTTCCACAAGCACCTCAAGAGGAGGATAGTCTCAGCTACAGGTATGTGAGAGGGACCCTGAGTTTGTGGCCTCAAGTGGAATGGACACCGAGATGCTCTGACTCAAAGTAAGGCCAGATATCCCTGCAGTGAATTGAATGCAGGCTCGTCTTGCATCTCCCAAGACGAAGGGATGTCTGAATCCCCTGTGGAGACGACAGAGAAAGACTTAGGCCTCCGCCTCTTCGCGACCGGAGCCTCACATCCTTTGAAAACTCGAGAGGTCTGCGGAGATCAATGCTTCCAAAGGAGACGATAGCTGGCTCTTCTTGAAAATGGATAGGAGTCCCAGGATGCCTGTGGCACGTGGAAAGGGACCCTGGGTCTCCCGCCTCACGTGGAGACGCGTCCCAATTGCCATGCCAAGACTCGAGGAGAATCCCGAGGTGTCCCTCGCACCTAGGCAGGAGTCCTGACGTCGCTGAACAAACACGTGTCTGGAAGGGCCCTC
Organism: Dama dama; assembly: GCF_033118175.1. Lineage (NCBI taxonomy): Eukaryota > Metazoa > Chordata > Mammalia > Artiodactyla > Cervidae > Dama > Dama dama. The sequence goes on from NW_026870888.1 coordinate 625,512, forward strand.
CCCGTCGTAACTCGAGAATATACCCCAGGTTCCGGCCGCAACTCGGGAAAAACCATGAGACTTCCCCCTCGCCGCGAGATGAGGCCCGATTCCCCTGCACTGCGTGCAGAGCAATTCCGTGTTCCACATCAAACGTGAAAGGAGCCTTGATTTCCTTGATGGCACTCCAGAGAAAACCCAAGATCACTGTCTCAAGTCTAGAGGGATCCTGAGGTTACTGGAGCAACACGAAAGGGCTCCGTGGACCCCAAATCTACTCGAGATGAGAGCTTAGACCCTGGCTTCGAATCAAGAGGAATACCAACTTTTCACAAGCACCTCAAGAGGAGGATTCTCTCAGCTACAGGTATGTGAGAGGGACCCTGAGTTTGTGGCCTCAAGTGGAATGGACACCGAGATTCTCTGACTCGAAGTAAGGCCGGATATCCCTGCAGTGAATTGAATGCAGGCTCGTCTTGCATCTCCCAAGACGAAGGGATGTCTGAATCCCCTGTGGAGACCACAGAGAAATACCTAATTCTCCGCCTCATCGCGACCGGAGGCTTCACATCCTTTGAAAACTCGAGAGGTCCGCGGAGATCAATGCTTCCAAAGGAGACGATGCCTGACTCCTCTTGAAAATGGAAAGGAGTCCCAAGATCCCTGTGGCACGTGGAAAGGGACCATGGGTCTCCCGCCACACGTGGAGATGCGTCCCTATTGCCATGCCAAGACTCCAGGAGAATCCCGAGGTGTCCCTCACACCTAGGCAGGAGTCCTGACGTTGCTGAACAAACACGTGTCTGGAAGGGCCCTCCCCGTCGTAAATCGAGAATATACCCCAGGTTCCGGCCGCTACTCGAGAAAAACCATGAGACTTCCCCCTCGCCGCGAGATGAGGCCCGATTCCCCTGCACTGTGTGCAGAGCAATTCCGTGTTCCACATCAAACGTGAAAGGAGGCTTGATTTCCATGATGGCACTCCAGAGAAAACCCAAGATCACTGTCTCAAGTCTAGAGGGATCCTGAGGTCACTGGAGCAACACGAAAGGGCTCCGTGGACCCCAAATCAACTCGAGAGGAGAGCTTAGTCCCTGGCTTCGACTCAAGAGGAATACCAACTTTTCACAAGCACCTCAAGAGGAGGCTTCTCTCAACTACAGGTAAGTGAGAGGGACCCTGAGTTTGTGGCCTCAAGTGGAATGGACACTGAGATGCTCTGACTCGAAGTAAGGTCGGATATCCCTGCAGTGAATTGAATGCAGGCTGGTCTTGCATCTCCCAAGACGAAGGGATGTCGGAATCCCCTGTGGAGACGACAGAGAAAGACCTAGTCCTCCGCCTCATCGCGACCGGAGGCCTCACATCCTTTGAAAACTCGAGAGGTCTGCGGAGATCAATGCTTCCAAAGAAGACGATGCCTGACTCTTCTTGAAAATGGATAGGAGTCCCAGGATACCTGTGGCACGAGCAAAGGGACCCTGGGGCTCCCGCCTCATGTGGAGACGCGTCCCAATTGCCATGCCAAGACTCGAGGAGAATCCCGAGGTGTCCCTCGCACCTAGGCAGGAGTCCTGACGTCGCTGAACAAACACGTGTCTGGAAGGGCCCTCCCTGTCGTAACTTGAGAATATAGCCCAGGTTCCGGCCGCAACTCGAGAAAAACCATGAGACTTCCCCCTCGCCGAGAGATGAGGCCCGATTCCCCTGCACTGCGTGCAGAGCAATTCCGTGTTCCACATCAAACGTGAAAGGAGCCTTGATTTCCTTGATGGCACTCCAGAGAAAACCCAAGTTCACTGTCTCAAGTCTAGAGGGATCCTGAGGTCACTGTAGCAACACGAAATTGCTCCGTGGATCCCAAATCATCTCGAGATGAGAGCTTAGTCCCTGGCTTCGACTCAAGAGGCATACCAACTTTAAAAGAGCACCTCAAGAGGAGGCTTCTCTCAGCTACAGGTATGTGAGAGGGACCCTGAGTTTGCGGCCTCAAGTGGAATGGACACCGAGATGCTCTGACTCGAAGTAAGGCCGGATATCCCTGCAGTGAATTTAATGCAGGCTCGTCTTGCATATCCCAAGACGAAGGGATGTCTGAATCCCCTGTGGAGACCACAGAGAAAGACCTAATTTTCCGCCTCATCGCGAGCGGAGGCCTCACATCCTTTGAAAACTCGAGAGGTCCGCGGAGATCAATGCTTCCAAAGGAGACGATGCCTGACTCCTCTTGAAAATGGATAGGAGTCCCAAGATCCCTGTGGCACGTGGAAAGGGACCATGGGTCTCCCGCCTCACGTGGAGACGCGTCCCTATTGCCATGCCAAGACTCCAGGAGAATCCCGAGGTGTCCCTCGCACCTAGGCAGGAGTCCTGACGTTCCTGAACAAACACGTGTCTGGAAGGGCCCTCCCCGTCGTAACTCGAGAATATACCCCAGGTTCCGGCCGCAACTCGAGAAAAACCATGAGACTTCCCCCTCGCCGCGAGATGAGGCCCGATTCCCTGCACTGCGTGCAGAGCAATTCCGTGTTCCACATCAAACGTGAAAGGAGGCTTGATTTCCTTGATGGCACTCCAGAGAAAACCCAAGATCACTGTCTCAAGTCTAGAGGGATCCTGAGGTCACTGGAGCAACACGAAAGGGCTCCATGGACCCCAAATCAACTCGAGATGAGAGCTTAGTCCCTGGCTTCGACTCAAGAGGAATACCAACTTTTCACAAGCACCTCAAGAGGAGGCTTCTCACAGCTACAGGTAAGTGAGAGGGACCCTGAGTTTGTGGCCTCAAGTGGAATGGACACTGAGATGCTCTGACTCGAAGTAAGGCCGGATATCCCTGCAGTGAATTGAATGCAGGCTGGTCTTGCATCTCCCAAGACGAAGGGATGTCTGAATCCCCTGTGGAGACGACAGAGAAAGACCTAGTACTCCGCCTCATTGCGAGCGGAGGCCTCACATCCTTTGAAAACTCGAGAGGTCTGCGGAGATCAATGCTTCCAAAGAAGACGATGCCTGACTCTTCTTGAAAATGGATAGGAGTCCCAGGATCCCTGTGGCACGTGGAAAGGGACCCTGGTGCTCCCGCCTCATGTGGAGACGCGTCCCAATTGCCATGCCAAGACTCGAGGAGAATCCCGAAGTTTCCCTCGCACCTAGGCAGGAGTCCTGACGTCGCTGAACAAACACGTGTCTGGAAGGGCCCTCCCCGTCGTAACTTGAGAATATAGCCCAGGTTCCGGCCGCAACTCGAGAAAAACCATGAGACTTCCCACTCGCCGAGAGATGAGGCCCGATTCCCCTGCACTGCGTGCAGAGCAATTCCGTATTCCACATCAAAAATGAAAGGAGCCTTGATTTCCTTGATGGCACTCCAGAGAAAACCCAAGTTCACTGTCTCAAGTCTAGAGGGATCCTGAGGTCACTGTAGCAACACGAAAGGGCTCCGTGGACCCCAAATCAACTCGAGATGAGAGCTTAGTCCCTGGCTTCGACTCAAGAGGCATACCAACTTTCCACAAGCACCTCAAGAGGAGGCTTCTCTCAGCTACAGGTATGTGAGAGGGCCCCTGAGTTTGTGGTCTCAAGTGGAATGGACACCGAGATGCTCTGACTCGAAGGAAGGCCTGATATCCCTGCAGTGAATTGAATGCAGGCTCGTCTTGCATCTCCCACGACGAAGGGATGTCTCAATCCCCTGTGGAGACCACAGAGAAAGACCTAGTTCTCCACCTCATCGCCACCGGAGGCCTCACGTCCTTTGAAAACTCGAGAGGTCCGCGGAGATCAATGCTTCCAAAGGAGACGATGCCTGACTCCTCTTGAAAATGGATAGGAGTCTCAGGATCCCTGTGGCACGTGGAAAGCGACCCTGGGTCTCCCGCCTCACCTGGAGACGCGTCCCAATGGCCAAGCCAAGACTCGAGGAGAATCCCGAGGTGTCCCTCGCACCTAGGCAGGAGTCCTGACGTCGCTGAACAAACACGTGTCTGGAAGGGCCCTCCCCGTCGTAACTCAGGAATATACCCCAGGTTCCAGCTGCAACTCGAGAAAAACCATGAGACTTCCCCCTCGCCACTGGATGAGGCCCGATTCCCCTGCACTGCGTGCAGAGCAATTCCGTGTTCCACATCAAACGTGAAAGGAGCCTTGATTTCCTTGATGGCACTCCAGAGAAAACCGAAGATCACTGTCTCAAGTCTAGAGGGATCCTGAGGTCACTGGAGCAGCGGGAAAGGGCTCCGTGGACCGCAAATCAACTTGAGATGAGAGCTTAGTCCCTGGCTTCGACTCAAGAGGAATACCAACTTTCCACAAGCACCTCAAGAGGAGGCTTCTCTCAGCTGCAAGTATGTGAGAGGGACCCTGAGTTTGTGGCCTCAAGTGGAATGGACACCGAGATGCTCTGACTCGAAATAAGGCGGGATATCTTTGCAGTGAATTGAATGCAGGCTCGCCTTGCATCTCCCAAGACGAAGGGATGTCTGAATCCCCAGTGGAGACCACAGAGAAAAACCTAGTCCTCCGCCTCAACGCGACCGGAGGCCTCACATCCTTTGAAAACTCGAGAGGTCCGCGGAGATCAATGCTTCCAAAGGAGACGATGCCTGACTCCTCTTGAAAATGGTTAGAAGTCCCAGGATCCCTGTGGCACGTGGAAAGGGACCCTGGGTCTCCCGCCTCACGTGGAGACGCGTCCCAATTGCCATGCCAAGACTCGAGGAGAATCCAGAGGTGTCCCTCGCACCTAGGCAGGAGTCCTGACGTCGCTGAACAAACATGTGTCTGGAAGGGCCCTCGCCGTCGTAACTCGAGAATATACCCCAGGTTCCGGCCGAAACTCGAGAAAAACCATGAGACTTCCCTCTCGCCGCGAGATGAGGCCCGATTCCCCTGAACTGCTTGCAGAGCAATTCCGTGTTCCACATCAAAAATGAAAGGAGCCTTTATTTCCTTGATGGGACTCCAGTGAAAACCCAAGATCTCTGTCTCAAGTCTAGAGGGATCCTGAGGTCACTGGAGCAACACGAAAGGGCTCCGTGGACACCAAATCAACTCGAGATGAGAGCTTAGTCCCTGGCTTCGACTCAAGAGGAATACCAACTTTTCACAAGCACCTCAAGAGGAGGCTTCTCTCAGCTACATGTAAGTGATAGGGACCCTGAGTTTGTGGCCTCAAGTGGAATGGACACCGAGATGCTCTGACTCAAAGTAAGGCCGGATATTCCAACAGTGAAGTGAATGCAGGCTCGTCTTGGATCTGCCAAGACGAAGGGATGTCTGAATCCCCTGTGGAGACGACAGAGAAAGACCTAGTCCTCCGCCTCATCGCGACCGGAGGCCTCATATCCTTTGAAAACTCGAGAGGTCTGCGGAGATCAATGCTTCCAAAGAAGACGATGCCTGACTCTTCTTGAAAATGGATAGAAGACCCAGGATCACTGTGGCACATGCAAAGGGACCCTGGGTCTCCCGCCTCACGTGAAGACGCGTCCCAATTGCCATGCCAAGACTCGAGGAGAATCCAGAGGTGTCCCTCGCACCTAGGCAGGAGTCCTGACGTCGCTGAACAAACATGTGTCTGGAAGGGCCCTCCCCGTCGTAACTCGAGAATATACCCCAGGTTCCGGCCGAAACTCGAGAAAAACCATGAGACTTCCCCCTCGCCATGAGATGAGGCCCGATTCCCCTGCACTGCGTGCAGAGCAATTCCGTGTTCCACATCAAACGTGAAAGAAGCCTTGATTTCCTTGATGGCACTCCAGAGAAAACCCAAGATCACTGTCTCAAGTCTAGAGGGATCCTGAGGTCACTGGAGCAACACGAAAGGGCTCCGTGGACGCCAAATCAACTCGAGATGAGAGCTTAGTCCCTGGCTTCGACTCAAGAGGAATACCAACTTTCCACAAGTACCTCAAGAGGAGGCTACTCTCAGCTACAGGTATGTGAGAGGGCCCCTGAGTTTGTGGCCTCAAGTGGAATGGACACCGAGATGCTCTGACTCGAAGTAAGGCCGGATATCCCTGCAGTGAATTGAATGCAGGCTCGTCTTGCATCTCCCAAGACGAAGAGATGTCTGAATCCCCTGTGGAGACGACAGAGAAAGACCGAGTTCTCCGCGTCATCACGACCGGAGGCCTCACATCCTTTGAAAACTCGAGAGGTCCGCGGAGAACAATGCTTCCAAAGGAGACGATGCCTGACTCCTCCGAAAATGAATAGGAGTCCCAGGATCCCTGTGGCACGTGGAAAGGGACCCTGGGTCTCCCGCCTCACGTGGAGACGCATCCCAATTGCCAAGCCAAGACTCGAGGAGAATCCCGAAGTGTCCCTCGCACCTAGGCAGGAGTCCTGATGTCGCAGAACAAACACGTGTCTGGAAGGGCCCTCCCCGTCGTAACTCGAGAATATACCCCAGGTTCCGGCTACAACTCGAGAAAAACCATGAGACTTCCCCCTCGCCGCTGGATGAGGCCCGATTCCCCTGCACTGCGTCCAGAACAATTCCGTGTTCCACATCAAACGTGAAAGGAGCCTTGATTTCCTTGATGGCACTCCAGAGAAAACCCAAGATCACTGTCTCAAGTCTAGAGGGATCCTGAGGTCACTGGAGCAACACGAAAGGGTTCCGTGGACCCCAAATCAACTCGAGATGAGAGCTTAGTCCTTGGCTTCGACTCAATAGGAATACCAACTTTCCACAAGCACCTCAAGAGGAGGCTTCTCTCAGCTACAGGTATGTGAGAGGGACCCTGAGTTTGTGGCCTCAAGTGGAATGGACACCGAGATGCTCTGACTCGAAGTAAGGCCGGATATCCCTGCAGTGAATTGAATGCAGGCTCGTCTTGCATCTCCCAAGACGAAGGGATGTCTGAATCCCCTGTGGAGACCACAGAGAAAGACCGAGTTCTCCGCCTCATCGCGACCGGAGGCCTCACATCCTTTGAAAACTCGAGAGGTCCGCGGAGATCAATGCTTCCAAAGGAGACGATGCCTGACTCCTCTTGAAAATGGATAGAAGTCCCAGGATCCCTGTGGCATGTGGAAAGTGACACTGGGTCTTCCGCCTCACGTGGAGACGCATCCCAATTGCCATGCCAAGACTCGAGGAGAATCCCGAGGTGTCCCTCGCACCTAGGCAGGAGTCCTGACGTCGCTGAACAAACACGTGTCTGGAAGGGCCCTCCCCATGGTAACTCGAGAATATACCCCAGATTCCGGCCGCAACTCGAAAAAAACCATGAGACTTCCCCCTCGACGCGAGATGAGGCCCAATTCCCCTGCATTACATGCAGAGACATTCCGTGTTCCACATCAAACGTGAAAGGAGCCTTGATTTCCTTGATGGCACTCCAGAGAAATCCCAAGATCACTGTCTCAAGTCTAGAGGGATCCTGAGGTCACTGAAGCAACACGAAAGGGCTCTGTTGAGCCCAAATCAACTCGCGATGAGAGCTTAGTCCCTTTCTTCGACTCAAGAGGAATACCAAGTTTACACAGGCACGTCAAGAGGAGCCTTCTATCAGCTACAGTTATGTGAGAGGGACCCTGAGTTTGTGGCCTCAAGTGGAATGGACACCGAAATGCTCTGACTCGAAGTAAGCCCGGATATCCAAATAATGAATTGAATGCAGGCTCGTCTTGCATCTCCCAAGATGAAGGGATGTCTGAATCCCCTGTGGATACCACAGAGAAAGACCTAGTCCTTCGCCTCATCGAGACCGGAGGCATCACATCCTTTGAAAACTCGAGAGGTCTGCGGAGGTCAATGCTTCCAAAGGAGACGATGCCTGACTCTTCTTGAAAATGGATAGGAATCCCAGGATCCCTGTGGCACGTGGAAAGGGACCCTGGGTCTCCTGCCTCACGTGGAGACGCGTCCCAATTGCCATGCCAAGACTCGAGGAGAATCCCGAGGTGTCCCTCGCACCTAGGCAGGATTCCTCAGTCGCTGAAGAAACACGTGTCTGGAAGGGCTCTCCCCGTCATAACTCGAAAATTTACCCCAGGTTCCGGCCGCAACTCGAGAAAAACCATGAGACTTACCCCTCGCCGCGAGATGTGGCCTGATTCCCCTGCCCTGCGTGCAGAGCAATTCCGTATTCCACAAAAAAAATGAAAGGAGCCTTGATTTCCTTGATGGCACTCCAGAGAAAACCGAAGATCACTGTCTCAAGTCTAGAGGGATCCTGAGGTCACTGGAGCAACACGAAAGGGCTCCATGGACCCCAAATCAACTCGAGATGAGAGCTTAGTAACTGGTTTCGACTCAAGTGGAATACCAACTTTCCACAAGCACCTCAAGTGGAGGCTCCTCTCAGCTACAGGTATGTGAGAGGGCCCCTGAGTTTGTGGCCTCAAGTGGAATGGAGACCGAGATGCTCTGACTCGAAGTAAGGCCGGATATCCCTGCAGTGAATTGAATGCAGGCTCGTCTTGCATCTCCCAAGACGAAGGGATGTCTGAATCCCCTGTGGAGACCACAGAGAAAGACCGAGTTCTCCGCCTCATCGCGACCAGAGGCCTCACATCCTTTGAAAACTCAAGAGGTCCGCGGAGAACAATGCTTCCAAAGGAGACGATGCCTGACTCCTCTTGAAAATGGATAGAAGTCCCAGGATCCCTGTGGCACGTGGAAAGTGACACTGGGTCTCCCGCCTCACGTGGAGACGCATCCCAATTGCCATGCCAAGACTCGAGGAGAATCCCGAGGTGTCCCTCGCACCTAGGCAGGAGTCCTGACGTCGCTGAACAAACACGTGTCTGGAAGGGTCCTCCCCGTCTTAATTCGAGAATATACCCCAGGTTCCGGCCGCAACTCGAAAAAAACCATGAGCCTTCCCCCTCGACGCGAGATGAGGCCCAATTCCCCTGCACTGCGTGCAGAGCCATTCCGTGTTCCACATCAAACGTGAAAGGAGCCTTGAATTCCGTGATGGCACTCCAGAGAAAACCCAAGATCACTGTCTCAAGTCTAGAGGGATCCTAAGGTCACTGTAGCAACAGGAAAGAAATCCATGGACCCCAAATCAACTCAAGATGAGACCTTATTCCCTGACTTCGACTCAAGAGGAATACCGACTTTCCACAAGCACCTCAAGAGGAGGCTTCTCTCAGCTACACATATGTGAGAGGGCCCCTGAGTTTGTGGCCTCAAGTGGAATGGACACCGAGATGCTCTGACTCGAAGTAAGCCCGGATATCCAAATAGTGAATTGAATGCAGGCTCGTCTTGCATCTCCCAAGATGAAGGGATGTCTGAATCCCCTGTGGATACCACAGAGAAAGACCTAGTCCTCCGCCTCATCGAGACCGGAGGCATCACATCCTTTGAAAACTCGACAGGTCTGCGGAGGTCAATGCTTCCAAAGGAGACGATGCCTGACTCTTCTTGAAAATGGATAGGAATCCCAGGATCCCTGTGGCACGTGGAAAGGGACACTGGGTCTCCTGCCTCACGTGGAGACGCGTCCCAATTGCCATGCCAAGACTCGAGGAGAATCGCGAGGTGTCCCTCGCACCTAGGCAGGATTCCTGAAGTCGCTGAAGAAACACGTGTCTGGAAGGGCTCTCCCCGTCGTAACTCGAGAATTTACCCCAGGTTCCGGCCGCAACTCGAGAAAAACCATGAGACTTACCCCTCGCCGCGAGATGTGGCCTGATTCCCCTGCCCTGCGTGCAGAGCAATTCCGTATTCCACATGAAAAATGAAAGGAGCCTTGATTTCCTTGATGGCACTCCAGAGAAAACCGAAGATCACTGTCTCAAGTCTAGAGGGATCCTGAGGTCACTGGAGCAACACGAAAGGGCTCCGTGGACCCCAAATCAACTCGAGATGAGAGCTTAGTAACTGGTTTCGACTCAAGTGGAATACCAACTTTCCACAAGCACCTCAAGTGGAGGCTCCTCTCAGCTACAGGTATGTGAGAGGCCCCCTGAGTTTGTGACCTCAAGTGGAATGGACACCGAGATGCTCTGACTCGAAGTAAGGCCGGATATCCCTGCAGTGAATTGAATGCAGGCTCGTCTTGCATCTCCCAAGACGAAGGGATGTCTGAATCCCCTGTGGAGACCACAGAGAAAGACCGAGTTCTCCGCCTCATCGCGACCGGAGGCCTCACATCCTTTGAAAACTCGAGAGGTCCGCGGAGAACAATGCTTCCAAAGGAGACGATGCCTGACTCCTCTTGAAAATGGATAGAAGTCCCAGGATCCCTGTGGCACGTGGAAAGTGACACTGGGTCTCCCGCCTCACGTGGAGACGCATCCCAATTGCCATGCCAAGACTCGAGGAGAATCCCGAGGTTTCCCTCGCACCTAGGCAGGAGTCCTGACGTCGCTGAACAAACACGTGTCTGGAAGGGCCCTCCCCGTCGTAACTCGAGAATATACCCCAGATTCCGGCCGCAACTCGAAAAAAAACATGAGACTTCCCCCTCGACGCGAGATGAGGCCCAATTCCCCTGCATTACATGCAGAGACATTCTGTGTTCCACATCAAACGTGAAAGGAGCCTTGATTTCCTTGATGGCACTCCAGAGAAATCCCAAGATCACTGTCTCAAGTCTAGAGGGATCCTGAGGTCACTGAAGCAACACGAAAGGGCTCTGTTGAGCCCAAATCAACTCGAGATGAGAGCTTAGTCCCTGGCTTCGACTCAAGAGGAATACCAAGTTTACACAAGCACCTCAAGAGGAGCCTTCTATCAGCTACAGTTATGTGAGAGGGACCCTGAGTTGTAGCCTCAAGTGGAATGGACACCGAGATGCTCTGACTCGAAGTAAGGCCAGATATCCCTGCAGTGATTTGAATGCAGGCTCGTCTTGCGTCTCCCAAGACGAAGGGATGTCTTAATCCCCTGTGGAGACCACAGAGAAAGACCTAGTTCTCCGCCTCATCGGGACCGGAGGCCTCACATCCTTTGAAAACTCGAGAGGTCCGCGGAGATCAATATTCCAAAGGAGACGATGCCTGACTCCTCTTGAAAATGGATAAGAGTCCCAGGATCCCTGTGGCACGTGGAAAGGGACCCTGGGTCTCCCGCCTCACGTGGAGACGCCTCCCAATTGCCATGCCAAGACTCGTGGAGAATCCCGAGGTGTCCCTCGCACCTAGGCAGGAGTCCTGACGTCGCTGAACAAACATGTGTCTGGAAGGGCCCTCCCCGTCGTAACTCGAGAATATACCCCAGGTTCCGGACGCAACTCGAGAAAAACCATGAGACTTCCCCCTCGCCGTGAGATGAGGCCCGATTCCCCTGCACTGCGTGCAGAGCAATTCCGTGTTCCACATCAAACGTGAAAGGAGCCTTGATTTTCTTGATGGCACTCCAGAGAAAACCCAAGATCACTGTCTCAAGTCTAGAGGGATCCTGAGGTCACTGGAGCAACACGAAAGGGCTCCGTGGACCCCAAATCAACTCGAGATGAGAGCTTAGTAACTGGTTTCGACTCAAGTGGAATACCAACTTTCCACAAGCACCTCAAGTGGAGGCTCCTCTCAGCTACAGGTATGTGAGAGGGCCCCTGAGTTTGTGGCGTCAAGTGGAATGGACACCGAGACGCTCTGAATCGAAGTAAGCCCGAATATTCCAACAGTGAATTGAATGCAGGCTCGTCTTGCATCTCCCAAGACGAAGGGATGACTGAATCCCCTGTGGAGACCACAGAGAAGGACCTAATTCTCCGCCTCATCGCGAGCGGAGGCCTCACATCCTTTGAAAATTCGAGAGGTCTGCGGAGATCAATGCTTCCAAAGGAGACGATGCCTGACTCCTCTTGAAAATGGATAGGAGTCCCAGGATCACTGTGGCACGTGGAAAGGGACACTGGGTTTCCCCCCTCACGTGGAGACGTGTCCCAATTGCCATGCCAAGACTCGAGGAGGATCCCGAGGTGTCCCTCGCACCGAGGCAGGAGTCCTGACGTCGCTGAACAAACACGTGTCTGGAAGGGCCCTCCCCGTCCTAACTCGAGAATATACCCCAGGTTCCGGCCGCAACTCGAGAAAAACCATGAGACTTCCCCCTCGCCGCGAGATGAGGCCCGATTCCCCTGCACTGCGTGCAGAGCAATTCCGTGTTCCACATCAAACGTGAAAGGAGCCTTGATTTCCTTGATGGCACTCCAGAGAAAACCCAAGTTCACTGTCTCAAGTCTAGAGGGATGCTGAGGTCACTGGAGCAAAACGAAAGTGCTCCGTGGACCCCAAATCAACTCGAGATGAGAGCTTAGTCCCTGGCTTCGACTCAAGAGGAATACCAACTTTCCACAAGCACCTCAAGAGGAGGCTTTTCTCAGCTACAGGTATATGAGAGGGCCCCTGATTTTGTGGCCTCAAGTGGAATGGACACTGAGATGCACTGACTCGAAGTAAGGCCGGATATCCCTGCAGTGAATTGAATGCAGGCTCGTCTTGCATCTCCCAAGACGAAGGGATGTCTGAATCAACTGTGGAGATGACAGAGAAAGACCGAGTTCTCCGCCTCATCGCGAGCGGAGGCCTCACATCCTTTGAAAACTCGAGAGGGCCGCGGAGATCAATGCTTCCAAAGGAGACGATGCCTGACTCCTCTTGAAAATGGATAGGAGTCCCAGGATCCCTGTGGCACGTGGAAAGGGACCCTGGGTCTCCCGCCTCACGTGGAGACGCATCCCAATTGCCATGCCAAGACTCGAGGAGAATCCCGAGGTGTCCCTCGCACCTAGGCAGGAGTCCTGACGTCGCTGAACAAACACGTGTCTGGAAGGGCCCTCCCCGTCGTAACTTGAGAATATAGCCCAGGTTTCGGCCGCAACTCGAGAAAAACCATGAGACTTCCCACTCGCCGCGAGATGAGGCCCGATTCCCCTGCCATGCGTGCAGAGCAATTCCGTATTCCACATCAAAAATGAAAGGAGCCTTGATTTCCTTGATGGCACTCCAGAGAAAACCCAAGATCACTGTCTCAAGTCTAGAGGGATCCTGAGGTCACTGTAGCAACACGAAAGGGCTCCGTGGACCCCATATCAACTCGAGATGAGAGCTTAGTCCCTGGCTTCGACTCAAGAGGAATATCAACTTTCCACAAGCACCTCAAGAGGAGGCTTCTCTCAGCTACAGGTATGTGAGAGGGACCCTGAGTTTGCGGCCTCAAGTGGAATAGACACCGAGATGCTCTGACTCGAAGTAAGGCCGGATATCCCTGCAGTGAATTTAATGCAGGCTCGTCTTGCATCTCCCAAGACGAAGGGATGTCTCAATCCCCTGTGGAGACCGCAGAGAAAGACCTAATTCTCCGCCTCATCGCGAGCGGAGGCCTCACATCCTTTGAAAACTCGAGAGGGCCGCGGAGATCAATGCTTCCAAAGGAGACGATGCCTGACTCCTCTTGAAAATGGAAAGGAGTCCCAAGATCCCTGTGGCACGTGGAAAGGGACCCTGGGTCTCCCGCCTCACGTGGAGACGCATCCCAATTGCCATGCCAAGACTCGAGGAGAATCCCGAGGTGTCCCTCGCCCTTAGGCAGGAGTCCTGATGTCGCAGAACAAACACGTGTCTGAAAGGGCCCTCCCCGTCGTAACTCGAGAATATACCCCAGGTTCTGGCTACAACTCGAGAAAAACCATGAGACTTCCCCCTCGCCGCTGGATAAGGCCCGATTCCCCTGCACTGCGTCCAGAACAATTCCGTGTTCCACATCAAACGTGAAAGGAGCCTTGATTTCCTTGATGGCACTCCAGAGAAAACCCAAGATCACTGTCTCAAGTCTAGAGGGATCCTGAGGTCACTGGAGCAACACGAAAGGGTTCCGTGGACCCCAAATCAACTCGAGATGAGAGCTTAGTCCCTGGCTTCGACTCAAGAGGAATACCAACTTTCCACAAGCACCTCAAGAGGAGTCTTCTCTCAGCTACAGGTATGTGAGAGGGACCCTGAGTTTGTGGCCTCAAGTGGAATGGACACCGAGATGCTCTGACTCGAAGTAAGGCCGGATATCCCTGCAGTGAATTGAATGCAGGCTCGTCTTGCATCTCCCAAGACGAAGGGATGTCTGAATCCCCTGTGGAGACCACAGAGAAAGACCGAGTTCTCCGCCTCATCGCGACCGGAGGCCTCACATTCTTTGAAAACTCGAGAGGTCCGCGGAGATCAATGCTTCCAAAGGAGACGATGCCTGACTCCTCTTGAAAATGGATAGAAGTCCCAGGATCCCTGTGGCATGTGGAAAGTGACACTGGGTCTCCCGCCTCACGTGGAGACGCATCCCAATTGCCATGCCAAGACTCGAGGAGAATCCCGAGGTGTCCCTCGCACCTAGGCAGGAGTCCTGACGTCGCTGAACAAACACGTGTCTGGAAGGGCCCTCCCCGTCGTAACTCGAGAATATACCCCAGATTCCGGCCGCAACTCGAAAAAAACATGAGACTTCCCCTTCGACGCGAGATGAGGCCCAATTCCCCTGCATTACATGCAGAGACATTCCGTGTTCCACATCAAACGTGAAAGGAGCCTTGATTTCCTTGATGGCACTCCAGAGAAATCCCAAGATCACTGTCTCAAGTCTAGAGGGATCCTGAGGTCACTGAAGCAACACGAAAGGGCTCTGTTGAGCCCAAATCAACTCGAGATGAGAGCTTAGTCCCTTTCTTCGACTCAAGAGGAATACCAAGTTTACACAAGCACCTCAAGAGGAGCCTTCTATCAGCTACAGTTATGTGAGAGGGACCCTGAGTTTGTGGCCTCAAGTGGAATGGACACCGAGATGCTCTGACTCGAAGTAAGGCCAGATATCCCTGCAGTGATTTGAATGCAGGCTCGTCTTGCATCTCCCAAGACGAAGGGATGTCTTAATCCCTTGTGGAGACCACAGAGAAAGACCTAGTTCTCCGCCTCATCGGGACCGGAGGCCTCACATCCTTTGAAAACTCGAGAGGTCCGCGGAGATCAATGCTTCCAAAGGAGACGATGCCTGACTCCTCTTGAAAATGGATAGGAGTCCCAGGATCCCTGTGGCACGTGGAAAGGGACCCTGGGTCTCCCGCCTCACGTGGAGACGCCTCCCAATTGCCATGCCAAGACTCGTGGAGAATCCCGAGGTGTCCCTCGCACCTAGGCAGGAGTCCTGACGTCGCTGAACAAACACGTATCTGGAAGGGCCCTCCCCGTCGTAACTCGAGAATATACCCCAGGTTCCGGACGCAACTCGAGAAAAACCATGAGACTTCCCCCTCGCCGTGAGATGAGGCCCGTTTCCCCTGCACTGCGTGCAGAGCAATTCCTTGTTCCACATCAAACGTGAAAGGAGCCTTGATTTCCTTGATGGCACTCCAGAGAAAACCCAAGATCACTGTCTCAAGTCTAGAGGGATCCTGAGGTCACTGGAGCAACATGAAAGGCCTCCGTGGACGCCAAATCAACTCGAGATGAGAGCTTGGTCCCTGGCTTCGACTCAAGAGGAATACCAACTTTCCACAAGCACCTCAAGAGGAGGCTTCTCTCAGCTACAGGTATGTGAGAGGGACCCTGAGTTTGTGGCCTCAAGTGGAATGGACACCGAGATTCTCTGATTCGAAGTAAGGCCGAATATCCCTGCAGTGAATTGAATGCAGGCTCGTCTTGCATCTCCCAAGACGAAGGGATGTCTGAATCCCCTGTGGAGACGACAGAGAAAAACCGAGTTCTCCGCCTCATCGCGACCGGAGGCATCACATCCTTTGAAAACTCGAGAGGTCCGCGGAAAACAATGCTTCCAAAGGAGACGATGCCTGACTCCTCCGAAAATGAATAGGAGTCCCAGGATCCCTGTGGCACGTGGAAAGGGACCCTGGGTCTCCCGCCTCACGTGGAGACGCATCCCAATTGCCATGCCAAGACTCGAGGAGAATCCCGAGGTGTCCCTCGCACCTAGGCAGGAGTCCTGACGTCGCTGAACAAACACGTGTCTGGAAGGGCCCTCCCCGTCGTAACTCGAGAATATACCCCAGGTTCCGGCCGCAACTCGAAAAAAACCATGAGACTTGCCCCTCGACGCGAGATGAGGCCCAATTCCCCTGCACTGCGTGCAGAGCCATTCCGTGTTCCACATCAAACGTGAAAGGAGCCTTGATTTCCTTGATGGCACTCCAGAGAAAACCCAAGATCACTGTCTCAAGTCTAGAGGGATCCTAAGGTCACTGTAGCAACAGGAAAGAAATCCATGGACCCCAAATCAACTCAAGATGAGACCTTATTCCCTGACTTCGACTCAAGAGGAATACCGACTTTCCACAAGCACCTCAAGAGGAGGCTTCTCTCAGCTACAGATATGTGAGAGGGCCCCTGAGTTTGTGGCCTCAAGTGGAATGGACACCGAGATGCTCTGACTCGAAGTAAGCCCGGATATCCAAATAGTGAATTGAATGCAGGCTCGTCTTGCATCTCCCAAGATGAAGGGATGTCTGAATCCCCTGTGGATACCACAGAGAAAGACCTAGTCCTCCGCCTCATCGAGACCGGAGGCATCACATCCTTTGAAAACTCGAGAGGTCTGCGGAGGTCAATGCTTCCAAAGGAGACGATGCCTGACTCTTCTTGAAAATGGATAGGAATCCCAGGATCCCTGTGGCACGTGGAAAGGGACCCTGGGTCTCCTGCCTCACGTGGAGACGCGTCCCAATTGCCATGGAAGACTCGAGGAGAATCCCGAGGTGTCCCTCGCACCTAGGCAGGATTCCTGAAGTCGCTGAAGAAACACGTGTCTGGAAGGGCTCTCCCCGTCGTAACTCGAGAATTTACCCCAGGTTCCGGCCGCAACTCGAGAAAAACCATGAGACTTACCCCTCGCCGCGAGATGTGGCCTGATTCCCCTGCCCTGCGTGCAGAGCAATTCCGTATTCCACATCAAAAATGAAAGGAGCCTTGATTTCCTTGATGGCACTCCAGAGAAAACCGAAGATCACTGTCTCAAGTCTAGAGGGATCCTGAGGTCACTGGAGCAACACGAAAGGGCTCCGTGGACCCCAAATCAACTCGAGATGAGAGCTTAGTAACTGGTTTCGACTCAAGTGGAATACCAACTTTCCACAAGCACCTCAAGTGGAGGCTCCTCTCAGCTACAGGTATGTGAGAGGGCCCCTGAGTTTGTGGCCTCAAGTGGAATGGACACCGAGATGCTCTGACTCGAAGTAAGGCCGGATATCCCTGCAGTGAATTGAATGCAGGCTCGTCTTGCATCTCCCAAGACGAAGGGATGTCTGAATCCCCTGTGGAGACCACAGAGAAAGACCGAGTTCTCCGCCTCATCGCGACCGGAGGCCTCACAACCTTTGAAAACTCGAGAGGTCCGCGGAGAACAATGCTTCCAAAGGAGACGATGCCTGACTCCTCTTGAAAATGGATAGAAGTCCCAGGATCCCTGTGGTACGTGAAAGTGACACTGGGTCTCCCGCCTCACGTGGAGACGCATCCCAATTGCCATGCCAAGACTCGAGGAGAATCCCGAGGTGTCCCTCGCACCTAGGCAGGAGTCCTGACGTCGCTGAACAAACACGTGTCTGGAAGGGCCCTCCCCGTCGTAACTCGAGAATATACCCCAGATTCCGGCCGCAACTCGAAAAAAAACCATGAGACTTCCCCCTCGACGCGAGATGAGGCCCAATTCCCCTGCATTACATGCAGAGACATTCCGTGTTCCACATCAAACGTGAAAGGAGCCTTGATTTCCTTGATGGCACTCCAGAAAAATCCCAAGATCACTGTCTCAAGTCTAGAGGGATCCTGAGGTCACTGAAGCAACACGAAAGGGCTCTGTTGAGCCCAAATCAACTCGAGATGAGAGCTTAGTCCCTGGCTTCGACTCAAGAGGAATACCAACTTTCCACAAGCACCTCAAGAGGAGGCTTCTCTCAGCTACAGGTTTGTGAGAGGGACCCTGAGTTTGTGGCCTCAAGTGCAATGGACACCGAGATGCTCTGACTCGAAGTAAGGCCGGATATCCCTGCAGTGAATTGAATGCAGGCTCGTCTTGCATCTCCCAAGACGAAGGGATGTCTGAATCCCCTGTGGAAACCACAGAGAAAGACCTAGTCCTCCACCTCATCGCGACCGGAGGCCTCACATCCTTTGAAAACTCGAGAGGTCCGCGGAGATCAATGCTTCCAAAGGAGACGATGCCTGACTCCTCTTGTAAATGGATGGGAGTCCCAGGATCCCCGTAGCACGTGGAAAGGGAACCTGGGTCTCCCGCCTCACGTGGAGACGCGTACCAATTGCAATGCAAAAACTCGAGGATAATCCCGAGGTGTCCCTCGCACCTAGGCAGGGGTCCTGACGTCGCTGAACAAACACGTGTCTGGAAGGGCCCTCCCCGTCGTAACTCGAGAATATACCCCAGGTTCCGGCCGCAACTCGAGAAAAACCATGAGACTTCCCCCTCGCCGCGAGATGAGGCCCGATTCCCCTGCACTGCATGCAGAGCCATTCCGAGTTCCACATCAAATGTGAAAGGAGCCTTGATTTCCTTGATGGCACTCCCGAGAAAACCCAAGATCACTGTCTCATGTCTAGAGGGATCCTGAGGTCACTGGAGCAACACGAAAGTTCTCCGTGGACCCCAAATCAACTCGAGATGAGAGCTTAGTCCCTGGCTTCAACTCAAGAGGAATACCAACTTTCCACAAGCACCTCAAGAGGAGGCTTCTCTCAGCTACAGGTATGTGAGAGGGACCCTGAGTTTGAGGCCTCAAGTGGAATGGACACCGAGATGCTCTGACTCGAAGTAAGGCCGGATATCCCTGCAGTGAATTGAATGCAGGCTCGTCTTGCATCTCCCAAGACGAAGGGATGTCTGAATCCGCTGTGGAGACCACCGAGAAAGACCTAGTCCTCCGCCTAAACGCGAGCGGATGCCTCACATCCTTTGAAAACTCGAGAGGTCCGCGGAGATCAATGCTTCCAAAGGAGACGATGCCTGACTCCTCTTGAAAATGGATAGGAGTCCCAGGATCCCTGTGGCACGTGGAAAGGGACGCTGGGTCTCCCGCCTCACGTGGAGACGCGTCCCAATTGCCATGCCAAGACTCGAGGAGAATCCCGAGGTGTCCCTCGCACCTAGGCAGGAGTCCTGACGTCGCTGAACAAAAACGTGTCTGGAAGGGCCCTCCCCGTCGTAACTCGAGAATATACCCCAGGTTCCGGCCGCAACTCGAGAAAAACCATGAGACTTCCCCCTCGCCGCGAGATGAGGCCCAATTCCCCTGCACTGCGTGCACAGCAATTCCGTGTTCCACATGAAACGTGAAAGGAGCCTTGATTTCCTTCATGGCACTCCAGAGAAAACCCAAGTTCACTGTCTCAAGTCTAGAGGGATCCTGAGGTCACTGGAGCAACACGAAAGGGCTCCGTATAGCCCAAATCAACTCGAGATGAGAGCTTAGTCCCTAGCTTCGACTCATGAGGAATACCAACTTTCCACAACCACCTCAAGAGGAGGCTTCTCTCAGCTACAGGTATGTGAGTGGGACCCTGAGTTTGTGGCCTCAAGTGGAATGGACACCGAGATGCTCTGACTCGAGGTAAGGCCGGATATCCCTGCAGTGAATTGAATGCAGGCTCGTCTTGCATCTCCCAAGACGAAGGGATGTCTGAATCCGCTGTGGAGACCACAGAGAAAGACCGGGTTCTCTGCCTCAACGCGACCGGAGGTCTCACATCCTTTGAAAACTCGAGATGTCCGCGGAGATCAATGCTTCCAAAGGAGACGATGCCTGACTCCTCTTGAAAATGGATAGGAGTCCCAGGATCCCTGTGGCACGTGGAAAGGGACCCTGGGTCTCCCGCCTCACGTGGAGACGCGTCCCAATTGCCATGCCAAGACTCGAGGAGAATCCCGAGGTGTCCCCACGCACCTAGGCAGGAGTCCTGACGTCGCTGAACAATCACGTGTCTGGAAGGGCCCTCCCCGTCGTAACACGAGAATATACCCCAGGTTCCGGCCGCAACTCGAGAAAAACCATGAGACTTCCCCCTCGCCGCGAGATGACGCCCGATTCCCCTGCACTGCATGCAGAGCAATTCCGTTTTTCACATGAAACGTGAAAGGAGCCTTGATTTCCTTGATGGCACTCCAGTGAAAACCCAAGATCACTGTCTCAAGTCTAGAGGGATCCTGAGGTCACTGGAGCAACACGAAATGGCTCCGTGGACACCAAGTCAACTCGAGATGAGAGCTTAGTCCTTGGCTTCGACTCAAGAGGAACACCAAATTTCCACAAGCACCTCAAGAGGAGGCTTCTCTCAACTACAGGTATGTGAGAGGGACCCTGAGTTTGTTGCCTCAAGTGGAATGGACACCGAGATGCTCTGACTCGAACTAAGGATGGATATCCCTGCAGTGAATTGAATGCAGGTTCGTCTTGCATCTCCCAAGACGAAGGGATGTCTGAATACCCTGGGAAGACCACAGAGAAAGACCTAGTCCTCCGCTTCTTCGGGACCGGAGGCCTCACATCCTTTGAAAACTCGAGAGGTCCGCGGAGATCAATGCTTCCAAAGGAGACGATGCCTGATTCCTCTTGAAAATGGATAATAGTCCCAGGATCCCTGTGGCACGTGGAAAGGGACCCTGGGTCCCCCGCCTCACGTACAGACGCGTCCCAATTGCCATGCCAAGACTCGAGGAGAATCCCGAGGTGTCCCTCGCACATAGGCAGGAGTCCTGACGTCGCTGAACAAACACGTGTCTGGAAGGGCCCTCCCCGTCGTACCTCGAGAATATACCCCATGTTCCGGCCGCAACTCGAGAAAAACCATGAGATTTCACCCTGGCCGCGAGTTGAGGCCCGATTCCCCTGCACTGCATGCAGAGCAATTTCGTGTTCCACATCAAACGTGAAAGGAGCCTTGATTTCCTTAATGGCACTCCAGAGAAAACCCAAGATCATTGTCTCAAGTCTAGAGGGATCCTGAGGTCACTGGAGCAACACGAAAGGGATCCGTGGACCCCAACTCAACTCGAGATGCGAGCTTCGTCCCTGGCTTCGACTCAAGAGGAATACCAACTTTCCACAAGCACCTCAAGAGGAGGCTTCTCTCAGCTACAGGTATGTGAGAGGGACCCTGAGTTTGTGTCCTCAAGTGGAAAGGACACCGAGATGCTCTGACTCGAAGGAAGGCCGGATATCCCTGCAGTGAATTGAATGCAGGCTCGTCTTGCATCTCCCACGACAAAGGGATGTCTGAATCCCCTGTGGAGGCCAAGAGAAAGACCTAGTTCTCCGCCTCATTGCGACCGGAGGCCTCACGTCCTTTGAAAACTCGAGAGGTCCGCGGAGATCAATGCTTCCAAAGGAGACGATGACTGACTCCTCTTGAAAATGGATAGGAGTCCCAGGATCCCTGTGGCACGTGGAAAGGGACCCTGGGTCTCCCGCCTCACG
This sequence comes from Dama dama, assembly GCF_033118175.1. Lineage (NCBI taxonomy): Eukaryota > Metazoa > Chordata > Mammalia > Artiodactyla > Cervidae > Dama > Dama dama. The sequence continues at coordinate 646,883 of NW_026870888.1, forward strand.
TGGAGACGCGTCCCAATGGCCATGCCAAGACTCGAGGAGAATACCGAGGTGTCCCTTGCAACCAGGCAGGAGTCCTGACGTCGCTGAATAAACACGTGTCTGGAAGGGCCCTCCCCGTCGTAACTCGAGAATATACCCCAGGTTCCGGCTGCAGCTGGAGAAAAACCATGAGACTTCCCCCTCGCCGCGAGATGAGACCCGATTCCCCTGCACTTCGTGCAGAGCAATTCCGTGTTCCACATCAAACATGAAAGGAGCCTTGATTTCCTTGATGG